>NC_035437.2:114634915-115281736 GCF_002127325.2 Helianthus annuus | reverse complement strand
TTTTGAGGATCTTATTAAATCTGTCTGTTCATTCTTTATCTTAGTAGACTTCAGTTGACTTTCAACGTAAGTTGATGTAGTAGAGATTTAGAATTTTACGATGAAAATGGATGTGTAAAAGTTCAAATTCTTTTATCTTCCTTTGATGTCGTTGTGGAGGTACACAATAGAAAATATACGAAACTTACATAAATTCATGTATTGAATATCAGTTGTGGTTCGTAATAGATATAATTGAATCTGATATTAGTCGGGACACCCGCTGCAACGTGTAGGCCTTCCCACTAGTATAAAATATATATATAATTAAAAAAGTTTTAACAGTATTGAGTACACTAAAACGTATCAACCAACCATTGAGTGCCATGCGGCCTCCACTATTTTTTATAGCTTTTTCAATGTTGTGATTATGTATATACTAGGTTAGAACCCCGTGTATTATACGAGTTGAATAAATGTAATTTTATATATTAAATAATAAAAGTTATATTTTTATGAACCCCGTATATTGTACGGGTTAAATAAATGTAATTTTATATATCAAATAATAAAAAAATATATCTTTAAAAACCATGTGTATTACATAGATTAAATGAGTGTAATTTTGTATACTAAATACTAAAAACGTCGTATCTTTAAAAAACTCGTGTATAATCGGGTTGAATAAATCTACCAAATAATAAACAATATTACATCTTTAAAAACCCCGTATGTTATACATGTTGAATAGATCTAAAAAAGAGTTATATCTTTAAAAACCATGTGTATTACACATATTAAATAAATGTAATTTGGTATATTAAATACTAAAAACATCGTATCTTTAAAAAACCCGTGTATAGTTGGGTTGAAAAATCTACCAAATAATAAAAAAAATTATATCCTTAAAAACCTCGTGTATTACACGTGTTGAATAAATCTAATTTTACATAGCAAATCAAATGATAAAAAGTTATATCTTTAAAAACTTCGTGTATTACACGGGTTATATAAATATAACTTTGTATAGTAAATAATAAAAAAAGTTATATTTTTCAAAACCCCGCATTTTACACTTGTTGAATAAATATAATTTTGTATATCAAATAATAAAAATGTTATATTTTTAATAAATTAGGATAACGTTTAATATTAATTTATTATTTATATATTTATTATAAGATAAGTAGGAAAGAGAGGTATATGTTTTAAAAATATATTAAATTAACAATTTAGATTTGATGATAATATTTTATTTAAGTATGATAAGATTTAATACTAATTTATTTATTTATTTATTTATTTATTTATTTATTTATTTATTTAGTTAGTTAATATAAGATAAGTATAAATTTGATAACACCTCCAATGAATGACACGTGTCCAAAAATTGGTTTATTTTATTATAGTAGATTGATTAAATTCCGGATATAATGAACCAAGTTCATTGCTTGGTAGGGTGATAAGGCTAGGGGGTATGGGGTTCGTCCCCACCCCGTCGAGGAACGGCGACGGCCGTCACACCGTGCCGCCCTCCCACGTCCCGTCCTCAACGTCGAGATTTTGCCGGTTGCGACGAACCAATTATGGTGGGCCCCCATTTCGATTGTTTCATCAACATCGTGTTCTTCATTATCCACATATGTGTTCATCGAGCAACATTGCAAACATATATGATAATTTCAGCAATCAGATCGATAACAACATCAATTTTCCCCAAGATTACCGTCAAAATGCACCGATTTGAATCGAAATCGTTGAAACACGAACAGAATTTCAAATAGAAGGATGAAAAAACGGACCTGAATTTCAAATAGAAGGATGAAAAAACGGACCTGAAGGATTTCGGAAGTGATTTTGAGTTGAATTTCAGGTTGAGACGGTCGGTGATTGAAATGGTGAGAGAGAGTTGATGAGTGGAATCTGTTGACGGAGAATGTGTGTGTGAAAGTGGAGGTATTGAAGAGTTAAAGTCAAAATGATTAGGTAGCAACAGACGATTTTTTTTATTAAATTTATGTTTATTTTATTAAGTTTATTTTTTTTTTATGTTTATGTAATGTGTTTTAATATTAATGAAAATATTTTTGTTAGTTTATTTGTTAAATGTTAAAAAAAAAAAGTAGAAGATTAAAAAAACACATAAAAGTGGTGGAGTAGGATCATTTAGGATCATCCTCCATACCCTCTAGTTTAGTGGGATGGACCATCCTTGGGAGGACTATGACGTGGCGCCTACGTGGCGGATCATCCTCCCTTGGAGGACCATCACCATACCCTCTAGCCTAAGTGTGTGCCAACATTCTAGTGGGGGTGTGAAAAAAAAAGGGATTAACCTATCCATAATAACTAAATTAAGAGACAAAAATAAACCGAAAAAACTGAACCAAATCAATAACCAACGGGTCAGTTAATTGTTTTCTGGAAAACCAAAAGTTGCAGGTCGATTATGATTATGAATCTATCCTAACCCACTTAAATCTAAAGGAGTTTGATTTTACTCTATAAAAAAAATAAGTTAAGATAAAGTTGATCTAGAAAAAAAAATTATATACCCAACTACTAATAATTTACAGTAAATTACAAAAAAAAAAAAACGTCGTGTATGCTTATACCAGCTTTTAAAGTGTGTCTTTTATCTTCAAATATTACATCAAACGTACTTTATATTTAAAACCCTTACATGTTACACCCTTTACTCAAAACCTTGAATATTTTCAACGTTAAACTAGGTCATGTCGACCCCGCGTGAGGGCATACTCATCCTTTTTCCTTCCCCTTCGTCACACTCTCCCACCGCAACACCACCTCCATTGTCGTGTAACCTGACCACCACCACCTACATTGTTGCCTAACCTTGTTTGAATCTAAGTCCCACATTGCGATTTACAACCCCAATTTCAATGGTACACTAACTATCAATGGTTGTCCCATTGTAAGTTAGAACAAGGATCACCTAAATGCCATTTGTTTACAGATTTTGAGGGGCAGTCGTTGTCACCGTTGATGGTCGTGAAGGTGAGGCAGTTGTTGTCAGCGTTTATAGTGGCTCACCTAAATCACGATTTTACAGATCTGGAGGGGTGGGGCAGCCGTTGTCTGTCACGTTGATGGTCGTGGTGGTGTTGATGTTTGTTGTCACCGTTGGTGGTGATTGTTGGCGACGTTGAATGTGGGGCGGTTGTTGTCACCGTTAATGGTGATTATTGGAGGTGTTGATGGTAGGAAATCATTGTCATCTTTGGTGGTGATTATGGCCGTCAGCAGTGGCGGATACAGAACAATTTAGTTAGGGGGTCATCATAAGCTTATATTCTATACTGGTTCAAATTAGAGGGTCCATCTCTAAGTTTGTTCTTCAAAAACTCAAAATTTATAAATAAAAATTCAAAAAGTTTCAATGACCGGAGGTTCAACGGACCCTCTTGACCCCCCTCCGGTTCCGCCTCTGGTCGTCAGAACTTGTGATTAATGGTTTGTGGAATGAGTTGAGTTTTGTGTGTCGATTAGAGAGAGTGAGCGTGAGTGTGTGTAACAGAGAGAGGAGAGAGAGAGAGAAAGAGAAAGATATAGATGGGGTGGTGGCTTGTGGGGGTAGGTGGTGATGGTAGTGGCAAATGGTTGTAGGGTAGTGGTGGTGGCACATGTTTTGAAAGCTTGTATAAACAATGAAGGGCGTTTTTTGTAATTTACGTAACTAGCTAGAACAACTACTATTAATATCTTTTTTAATATAACACATAGAAACGTAAAAAACTCATCTAACAACCACCAAAATTTGTACATTATATAAACCACCTCTTTCCATTTGTATTGATTACTTATAAACTCATGACCGAATTTGAGATGGGAAAAAGTTTGGTCATCTTCATTTTAATGCTCATTCTCTTTGTTTCAGGTATGGTCTATGGTCTGTATGTTGAAAACAATAATTAGTAATTTTTGAGCTTAAAGAAATATAATTATTGAGCCGGATCAAAGAGGTATCATGGAAGTATTCTATAAGTAATTTTTTTATGACCAATAACATCTGATTGTAAACCAACATATTTCTAGATCGGTTGGTGACACCCTTATTCAAAATTATTACTAAATCTTTTTTTTTTCGAACCCTTGTGTTTTACACAACTGAATCTATATATTCAAAATCTTATTATGATTTGATATTTTTTTACATATTTACACACCAATAGCATTACGTATGCAGATGATTTTGTTGTACCATAAGTATATATCTAAATTTATTAATGTTCATCTAAAAATAAGAAATACAATTATTTGTTATGGTCTTAGTAAGGGATTGAGGGGGCATAATAATCCTACGCTAACCTCAAACTCAAATACCCTACCTCTAAACTCAAATGGTTGTTTAAAGGTAAGGACCATGACTTACTCCTGACCTTCAAATGATTGCTTAAAAGTAGGAAGGCTATGAAGCAAGCGCTAACCTTCAAACGGTTGTTTCAAAACATGTGAGATTGGGGTGGGGGGGGGGGGGGATTGCTTATCGAAAACTCATTTTCTCCTTTTCCTCATCCTTTTCTCCTTTTTGGAAAAGTCACTCCCCTAGCTTCTCTCTTTCTTCTTCTCAAAGTATCAAAACCTCATTTTCAACCAATTACCCAAACATCATTTATAAAAATATCATTTTTGTAACGGTTATAACTTATAAGTCAATAAGTTGGTTGATAAGCAATCCCAAACACCCCCTAAATTGTCAGTGAGGTGTATATCAGGACCCTTTTTTGATAATATTGAAGATATAAAATTAATAATTGCAGAAGAGAGGATTACAGGAGCGGAAACGTGCAAGCCAACGATTACGCCTGGGTCCACTTGTAAGGGTGAAAAGGATTGTAACACCACTTGTAATAAGAGTGGTGACCCGTATGGAAAATGTGGGGGTCCTCCAAAACGTCTTTGTGAATGCTACTCGTGTTAACCTTAAACTTAAAATTTTGATTTACTTTCGTTACGCGTACTTAATGTAATAAATAAACCATCTTATTTACTCATGCTATATTATTTTTTGAACGTTCAACAAAGTCCGACCATCCCAGTATACTCATGGGCAAAAGGCCACCAATACCCGTGATCGCAGACAGCGTTGGTGACCCGGTCGTCACCAATTTTAGACAAACCCCATCACCGAAAGGCCCACTGTGGTAAAACCTCTAGTTCGCACATGATATTTTATCACGAACGAAACTCCAAACGGTAACCTGTCATAGAGCAACTCCATCTAATGACAAAATTGTGATCCTCTATATCTTAGCCATGGATTTGCCCATACCAATGGTCTAAGTTTACTACAAACACATTTCACACTACTTTTTAATATTGTATTTGATCCAACCAATACGCGTATACATATACTAGTCATTTACCCGCGCGATGCAGCGAGAGTGACGATTTACAATAGCATACTCGTTTACCTTTAGTTTATCAGTCGTCTTGTGGTATATTACATAGTACTTAAGTTAGTTTTCTTATTCGTGATATGTTGGCACTCGTTTTTCTGTTAGTTTGTCGAGAAAATCACTGAAAAAAAGAAAAATTTGAAAATAACCGGTTAAGTAACCTCAAATAACCGGTTATTAACCAACTGTCATTACAAAATGTCAAAATTTTGTTTACGCCGGTTTGTGCACCTCTAATCACAAGCCACAATCCCAAAAATAAAGCTAATAAAACAGGTCCTAGCTTTAATGATAAACTGTATTTTAGAGAAGTTAGCGGCATACTGTCCAGAATATTGCAGTGGGTGTATCGTTTAACGCGACTCTTGCAAGTCCAAAGTCACAGATCTTGAGTTTGCAGTCGGCATTTGCCTTATGTTTATTTAAACTTATAACGATAATCCATGGTAATGATATCCATAGACCCATTATTTTATTATATTGTAAAAAAAAGGATCCCTTCAATGTCAATACCTAATTAAATAAAAAATAGCCCTCAAATATATAGGAAGTGTGATGCTATATGCCTATTCTGAGTCCTCTAAATTAGTAAGATATTTTCTAAAAATACCATGCAAAAAGATGAACCGTGAGATATTCATATAATCTTCGGAGTCAGAACGATAATTATATTGTGCACAAATCATATTTCAAGAATTAAGCTTTTATTTATGTGAATAAAATCTAGATAAATGAATAAAGCAACAGGCTACAGAATTGCATGAATTAAGTTTTTATTTATGTTGGTGAAGTATTACTTGTTTAGTTTTATTGACCGAGTAAAATGTCATAATCCAAACATATACAACACCTAGTATAGAATCTTTGGTGAAGTACTTGTGAGAGGCTAGAGAAAACTACTATAATCCAAACATATATAACCTCACTGTTAAGATCTGAGGCTGTCATAAAAGTGTTTGTATAAATTGAACAAATTAATAGATATGAATTGAGATTTTAATACAGCGGAAATGAAAACAAACTTTGTAAACACAATCAAGGAGAAAATAGTTTTGATGAACACATGCTTCATATTGTGTCGAATGATTACAATATAAGTCAAAAGATTACAAAGCATGCTTACAAGCTAAACTCCCCCTCGGCCTGATACTCCATGGTTGATTGCACAAGATGAAAGGATAGACATGAGGAGAAGAACTCACTCAGTCAATCAAATGTAACAGTACAGAGTACTGTTACATTTATAGGCAAACCAAACCACTGAAGCATCTCAGCTGACGTCACCATGAAAGTGACATCTAACAACCTAACAAACTCTATCCATTGTTCTATAACTACTGACCATATAGACACTGATTACATTCTAATCACTGATGTATAAACACTGATTCTTCATTCCACTGATGTAGTCAACCACTGATGTTTGAGCATCAGTGCTTTCTTCAAATGGTGATTAGACTTTGAATGGGCAGTGCTTTAACTCTTCAGCAGTGCTTGGATTCCGTCAGTAGATTAAGCTTTAGCCTTTAAACTTCATCAGTTCTTTAGTAGCAGTTGTCTTATTGAGTAGTGCTTTGAAGTCTGTCAGTTGCCAAATAACCACTGTCAAGGGGAAAGCTTAATGCAAACAGCTGATTATAATGAATCCACTGTTATGAACCAGTTTTGGCTTTCGTTATCTGTTCCTCTGGTAGGGTTCAATCCCAACAATCTTCCCCTGGAACAGATAATGCCAAAACTCTTCATTATTCTGGATTTTTATTTCTCATCAGAAGTTCTCTAACTTGTTCTTTAAATTGAATCTCAAAATCCTGAGAACTCGTATCACCCTCATCCCTACACAGTGTAAGCTCAAGGAGATCTTGTAGATCTTCAACACCCAGGCCTAGTGCTTGATCCCTTGATATGTGCTTAACTTCTCCATTGGATCTGATCAGGGTCAATACATGGGTCATTTGATCAGACATCCATTTTAGTACTTTTGAACCCAATGGGTTTCTTGGGAGAGATTTATTCACTGATGAGTCTGGAGATATTGGCCTTGTGAAGATTTGTGAACTTTCAGCAGACATTTGTTTGAAAGCCATTTTTATGACATCATTTACTGCAGCTATATCTTCTGCAGTCTCTTTTTCAATCTGCTCTTGTCTCTTCTTTTGATCTAGCTCAATGGCTGTCAAATCTGCTGAAGTGTTTGGTGATGCAGGTTTGTTCAATACCTTTTTGACAAGGTTTTGAAGTTTCGATGAGCTATCTTCTTTTAAATCCATTTTCTTGATGGCTTCTGTAAAGTACTCAGCTTCCTTTTCTTTTTCTTCTTCATTGGTCAGCATTTTCCTCTTTTCTTGGTTTATCACAATGATAGAGGTATCTGCTAATGTGATCAGTGGTTTAGGAGCACTAATCTGTTGTTCTGTCTTTTTGTAGTCAAGCTTCTTTGAATGTTGGAATCTGTCATCCTTCTTATAACAACCCTAACGTAAACCGACACTCCCGTAATTTTTCCGACACCCTAACAATATTTGAAATGTTCTAATATGTCTTTGAATATACCCCGTATGTGAAAACCGAGCCCGAAACACAATATAGCATTTAAAAATAATTTAAAAATCTGAAACTTAAGCTGAGACGGGCCGCGTAGACCCACCCCAACATTTACGCGGTCGGTATTAGGATCAGAACATGATCCCGTTTGTTTTCTTTAGTTCAGGCGGGCCGCGTAAGCTTAAGCTTAATTTTACGCGGGCCGCTAGAGTCTTAGAATGTGGCGCAGCCCGGTGACGACACGTGTCATCAACGTGTTGAACCTATGCGTGACCCGGATCAGCTACGCCTAGACCCCTAGGCCACACGGGCCACGTAGGCCCTTGCTTCACTTTACGCGGGCCGCAAGAAAACCCAGATCAGCCCTATATAAGGAGGCATCGGGCCTTCAGTCGAAACTCGTTCAGAAATCTTTCTTTCTCTCAAATTTTCTTATAGTAGGCATAATACTCGGGTATTATACCCCCTAAATAGCGAGGTTCTGCTATGATGTAAGTATTATAACCCTTGGTGACGTATTAGATACTCTGCCCGATTAATCTAGGGTTCCATAACGGCTGTCGTGGTTCTGCCCGACGTAGTCGTTGGAATGTCGTCTCGGGGAGGGTATTACTAATGTTAAAATGGGTTATTATACTAACACACGTGCATTTGTGTAATTTTTAGATTATTCCCAGGAAATCCTTACTGATAATCCTAAAACAGCAATGTGAGTTATCCCCTTTTTGTAAACCTATTTTGTGAAATGTTTTTAGAAAACCTTAAATATTTTTCCATGCGAATAGCAGTCATTGAGTATTTGTAAGGATACAATTATCGATGGTAAATTTGGGGTTTTGTATACAAAATTTGTTACAACCTGGTTAGGAGTAACATGACCATAAGTCGAGAACGACAGTACCATGTGATGGTAATTGATATGACTTGGAAACAAATGTAATTGCGCGACCCCCCTCAATACTGTCAAACTGATAAAAATCTGTTTTGATTAAACTGGGATTCACTCACCAGTATTTCCCACTGACAAAATGTTTTTAAAACGCGTTTCAGGTAACAAACTGTGAAAGCCAAATAGAAGCCAGCTGGACAGCACTGAAGGCTTGGAAAAGTGGCAATAAAGTTACCTAAGAATAAAATAGATGTTTTGTTAAATAAAATAGGATTTATTCCTATAAAAGTGTGTATACTGAAAACTTGGGTTTTACCCACGTGTTTAATATTATAAAATGTGGTGGTTTACTCTGATAATATATTTCCTAACTACGGTCCTGATGAAAATTTCCGCTGCCAAAATGAATAAAATAATGATACCACCAAAATTGGCTCGCGGCCGCCCGTTCCCGTGAACTAGGGATCGGGGGTTGTGACTGAAGGTGGTATCAGAGTTATGCCACTGATTCAGCCACAGAAGTGTTCTGCTGACGTCAAAATTTGAAGTATTAGGAAATAAATTACGGAAATACGTGCATAATTGTATTTCTTGTTATGTGTTATCTGATTATTTGTCCGTTTACAGTATGAGCGACCGAGGACCATCTGAGGCGTATCGTCAATTGTCTGGTTCGCCTATTAGCGAAGGCACCTCCTCTTCTCAGCCTGCCCTCTCGGGGGACTCTGCTGATACGGAAGAAGGAATCTTTGTGTTTAAGGCTCAATCTGAAGAGCCATTTCCTCAGAAAAAGAGGGGATGGTTCAGTAGGGGAGCACACGAGCGTAGGAAACGTATGAAAAGTTACAGGAACAGCGAGTTTTAGCCGCAGCGAAAAGAGAAACCGATTCCTATGCCCAGGATATGCTCAATAGGGGTATAACTAATATCCATATCTTAGCAACCACTGCAGCTGACCCAAACCTGGAACAAATTCTAGCACCCCAACCACAACCACCAATTCCTGATCAACCCATGGAAATAGAAAACCTTGGAAATCAAGTAGAAATGCATGATTTCAACCCGGAGTAGATACCTAGGGTACCTGCACCAAATCCCCTAGACCCAAATTACGACCCATGGTGGGACGACAACAGGGATTATGCGCAACATTACCCTATCCATGAAGATTTGCCCATGCCAAATCTAGGAGCCTACCCAGGGTAGATACTCTAGATCCCTATTTCGATAACGATGCATACATTAGGGAAATTTTAGAGAACCCTTACCCATACCAGGCCCCGTATCAGGAACCCGCACCCCAGATTCCGAACCCAGTCCTAGAACCTGCACCCCCAATGAGTGCAGAAAACGTACAAGAACTTAGGACATTTGGTGAGGAAATTTTAAAAAGCAGTGAGAGAATGCAACAGGTAGGAAAGCGTCTCGTATGGAAATACGATGAACGCAATATGGATTTTTGGATGAATCCATATCCCTAAATCGATGGTGGAGACGGTAGTAGTAATAATAATAATAAAATAAAAATGAAATAAAATATGTGTGTACGGATGCCTATTACTAGTTTTAAATTTCAATCGGTATTGTAATTTTTATTTCAGTACTAGTGTGTAATAGACGCATAATATATGAATAGAGTAAAAGTCGCAATGCTCGACGCTTTTGACCAAAAGTATGTCACATGTGATTGGCTATATTCAAATATTATTGGTGATATTAATAATTGGTAAATATTTAAAATTCAGATGGACAACGAAGTGAATCAAGAAAACCAGAATGATAATATTCAGAACGACAACCACTCGAATAATGATAATCTGAAGCACAAGAATCCAAACAACAATAACAATGGAAACCAAATGGATAATAGTGTCGTTCAACACATAGTGGCACAAGGAATTATAGATGCAATGCCATTTATTATTCAAACGGTTCAAGAAGCGAATAATAAAAGTAAGCATAGCAGTAAGCGACCAAGTGAACCAGAACACAGCGTGAACAATGGACCCGTACTTCAGGTGCCCCTTCCCAAAAGAAGAAGAACCATGCCATATGATTGTTCTTACAAAGAATTTTGGTCCTGTAAACCAATAGAATTCTCGGGCAATGAAGGACCCATTGCAGCTATACGCTGGACAGAGAAGACTGAGGCTGTTCTAAAAATAAGCAAATGTGCTGAAGAAGACAAGATAATGTTTGCTTCGAATTTGTTTAAGAACTCAGCCCTAGAATGGTGGAACACTATTCTCCAGTCAAGGGGAAGTGATAGGATATACAACATGGAATGGGAGGAATTTAAAAATATGGTAGAAAGGAAATTCTGCCCTCCTAATGAAAAGGAAGAGATAGCAAATAAGTTTCTGAACCTTAGAATGACCGGGGTAGATAGTAAGGGTTGTACTACCACATTCTTTGAATATGCTAGAATAGTGCCGACCCTTGCATCACCTGAACCGGTATTAATCTCCCGTTACATTTGGGGATTAATTGGAGAGATTAGGCATGTAGTCAAGGCAGCTAGACCTCAAACCATAGAAGAAGCTGTAGAACTAGCTAATATCTTGACTGATGAACTAGTCCGTACTAGAGAAGAAGACCAGAGGAGAAACCTAAGCCAAAGACTTACTCAAGAATTCCGTTCTGGGAATTCCAATCGTAGGAATATAGGTTCTACCTCTGCACCATACTGCAAAACTTGCAGAAAGAAGCATTCAGGAAGATGCTCCACTTACTGCAACTTCTGCAAAGTATCAGGGCATAAGGAAGAAACTTGCAGAAGAAAGCCTGTTAATGGACTATGCTTCCACTGTGGAGAAAAAGGTCACATCCAGCCCAATTGTCCGAAATTAGTTCCAGCTACAACCAACAAGAACCCTAAAAATGATAGAGCATTTGTTTTAACTGCAGATGAAGCCAAGATGATTCCGGACGTCATAGCTAGTACGTTTTTAGTTAATGATATTTTTGCTAAAGTATTATTTGACTCTGGTGCGAACCAAAGTTTTATTAATACTTCGTTTTGCGAACTTCTAAATCAATCATTAACTAAACTACCACAAGAATGTCTAGTAGAGACCGCAAATGGAGAAATCGTTATGATTTCTGAAATCTTGCAGGGAGTAAGAATAGAAATTTTTAATCAAATTAATTTATTGCAAACCTCTACCCAATGAATCTGGCAGGATTTGATGTCGTGTTAGGAATGGATTGGTTAATAGCCAATAAAGGCAATATTTTGTGTGATCAAAAGACAATTCAAATAAATTCACCAAGGGGTGAAAAGATCACAATTAAAGGAGATAAACCATCTAGATCCACTAAATTCATCTTTGTAATGAAAACTGCAAGTTACATAAGAAAAAGATCTATAGTATATTTGATTTCTATAATCACTAACATTAAAGGAAAAGAACTAAAAGACATTCCAGTAGTATCCCAGTTTTCAGAAGTATTTCCAGAAGAATTGCCAGGATTACCGCCAGACAGGGAAGTTGAATTCATAATTCACCTGCTACCAGGGAGAGCACCGAGTGCCAAAGCACCTTACCGTTTGGCACCCGCCGAAATGCAGGAACAAAAGAAACGGTTAGACGAACTGTTGGAAAAAGGATTCATACAGCCAAGCTCATCGCCATGGGGAGCACCGATTTTGTTTGTTAAAAATATGGACGGATCAATGCGTATGTGCATTGAATACCGTGAATTGAACAAGGTCACGATTAAGAATCGGTATCCATTACCAAGAATCGATGATCTGTTCGATCAACTTCAAGGAGCTCGATTTTTCTCAAAAATCGATTTAAGATCAGGATATCATCAATTAAAGGTACAGGAAGAGGACATTCCTAAGACCGCATTCAGAACAAGGTATGGCGATTATGAATTTACTGTCATGCCATTTGGTTTAACAAATGCCCCAGCCGCATTTATGGACATGATGAACCGAATATGTAAGCCATATTTGGATAAATTCATAATGTCTTCATAGATGATATTCTAATTTACTCTAAGAGTAAAGAAGAGCATGCAAAGCACTTGCACTTACTTTTAATTTTATTAAGAAAGGAAAAGCTTTACGCAAAATTTTCAAAGTGCGAGTTTTGGTTAGAACAGGTGCAATTTCTTGGACATTTAGTTAACCATGAAGGAATCCATGTGGATCCAACAAAGATCGAGGCAATTACCAAATGGAAAACCCCTGAGTCACCAACCGAGGTTAGATGTTTCTTAGGATTGGCCGGTTATTATAGAAGATTTATCCGAGATTTCTCTAGGATAGCCACTCCTTTGACTAAGTTAACCTGTAAATCCATTAAGTTTGAATGGGGACCAAAACAAGAAGAAGCCTTTAGAATTCTTAAGCAAAGATTAACCCATGCACCCATACTAGCGTTACCAGAAGGAACTGAAGACTTTGTAGTCTTTTGTGATGCTTTTAAGTTAGGTTACGGATGTGTGTTGATGCAACGTCAAAAGGTTATAGCTTACGCATCTAGACAGCTTAAGAATCATTAAGAGAATTATTCAACCCATGATTTGGAATTAGGAGCCATAATTTTTGCCCTTAAGATTTGGAGACATTATCTCTATGGTAGTAAGTTTACCGTTTTTACAGATCATAAAAGTTTAAGGTATGTTTTCGGGCAAAAAGAGTTGAATATGAGACAAAGACTTTGGGTGGAATTTCTTAGTGATTATGATTGTGATATCCAGTATCATGCAGGAAAAGCTAATGTAGTGGCAGATGCTTTAAGTCGAAAGTATCATGAAAAACCAAAAAGGGTAAGTTCTCTTAAATTAAATCTACAAGTAGATTTAAATGATCAGATTAGAAAAGCACAAGAATCAGTAATCAAGGATGATACTAAAAAATTGAAAGGAATAATTAAAGAATTAAAACAAGGAACATATGGAATTTGGAGATTCCATGAAAAGAGAATGTGGATACCTAAATTAGGAAATTTACGTCACCGTATATTAGAAGAAGCCCATAATTCTAAATATACAATGCATCCAGGAAGTGATAAGATGTAACAGGAATTAAGGAAAAAATTTTGGTGGATAGGAATGAAAAAGGACATAGCAGCTTATGTTTCTAAATGTTTAACTTGTTCACAAGTCAAAGCTGAACATCAGAGACCCTCAGGATTGTTGCAATAATTGGAAATGCCAGTTTGGAAATGGGAATTGATAACAATGGATTTTGTTACTAAATTACCCAAAACAAAGAAAGGAAATGATACAATCTGGGTGATTGTAGATAGGCTAACCAAGTCAGCTCATTTCTTACCAATGAAAGAAACTTTCAGTATGTAACAATTAGCCCAATTGTATGTATGAAATTGTTCATTACATGGAATACCTTTATCAACAATTAGCCAAATTGTATGTAAATGAAATTGTTCATTACATGGAATACCTTTATCAATTGTTTCTGATAGGGATAGTCGTTTTACCTCTCATTTTTGGACAAGTTTCCAAAAAGAAATGGGAACCAAGTTGAATCTAAGCACAGCTTACCATCCTCAAACAGACGGACAAAGTGAAAGGACAATCCAGACAATGGAAGACATGCTTAGAGCTTGTGTAATTGATTTCGGAGGTAATTGGGACGATCACTTACCTTTAATAGAATTTTCTTATAATAACAGTTATCACACAAGTATCAATGCTGCACCATTCGAAGCACTTTATGGACGAAAGTGCAGAACCCAGTCTGTTGGGCAGAAATTGGGGAAAAGCAACTATCTGGACCTGAGATAGTGCAGGAAACAACCGATAAGATCATTCAAGTCAAGGAACGACTGAAACAGCATGTGATGTACAAAAGAGTTATGCTTATAACAGACGTAAACCGTTAGAATTCCAAGTATGTGACAATGTATTGTTAAAAGTCTCTCCTTGGAAAGGAGTGGTAAGATTCATCAAACGGGGAAAGCCAAGTCCCAGGTATGTTGGACCTTTTGAGATTATTAAAAGAATAGGACCTGTAGCCTATCAGCTACAACTGCCAGAGGAAATGGCAGGAATACATGATGTATTTCATGTATCTAATCTCAAGAAATGCTTAGCTGATGAATCACTTGTAGTGCCTCTTAAGGATATAGAGGTAAATGAACAACTTAAGCTTGTAGAAAGACCTCTACAAATTGAAGATAGCAAAAGCAAGAACCTTAAGCACAAGAGATTAGTTCTGGTCAAAGTAAAGTGGAACTCCAAACGAGGATCTGAGTACACATGGGAGCTTGAATCTGAAATGCGAAAGAAATATCCGCACTTGTTCCAATAGATCTCGAGGACGGGCTCTAAAACAAGGTGGGGAGGATATAACAACCCTAACGTAAACCGACACTCCCGTAATTTTTCTGACACCCTAACAATATTTGAAATGTTCTAATATGTCTTTGAATATACCCCGTATGTGAAAACCGAGACCGAAACACAATATAGCATTTAAAAATAATTTAAAAATCTGAAACTTAAGCTGAGGCGGGCCGCATAGACCCACCCCAACATTTACGTGGGCGGTATTAGGATCAGAACCTGATCCCGTTTGTTTTCTTTAGTTCAGGCGGGTCGTGTAAGCTTAAGCTTACTTTTACGCGGGCCGCTAGAGTCTTAGAATGTGGCGCAGCCCGGTGACGACACGTGTCATCAACGTGTTGAACCTATGCGTGACCCAGATCAACTACGCCTAGACCCCTAGGCCACACGGGCCGCGTAGCCCCTTGCTTCACTTTACGCGGGCCGTGAGAAAACCCAGATCAGCCCTATATAAGGAGGCATCGGGCCTTCAGTCGAAACTCGTTCAGAAATCTTTCTTTCTCTCAAATTTTGTTATAGTAGGCATAATACTCGGGTATTATACCCCCTAAATAGCGAGGTTCTGCTACGATGTAAGTATTATAACCCCTGGAGACGTATTAGATACTCTGCTCGATTGATCTAGGGTTCCGTTATGGCTGTCGTGGTTCTGCCCGACGTAGTAGTTGGAATGCCGTCTCGGGGAGGGTATTACTAATGTTAAAATGGGTTATTATACTAACAACCGTGCATTTGTGTAATTTTTAGATTATTCCTAGGAAATCCTTACTGATAGTCCTAAGACAGCAATGTGAGTTATCCTCTTTTTGTAAACCTATTTTGTGAACTGTTTTTACAAAACCTTAAATATTTTTCCATGCGATAGCAGTCATTGAGTATTTGTAAGGATACAATTATCGATGGTAAATTTGGGGTTTTGTATACAAAATTTGTTACAACCTGGTTAGGAGTAACATGACCATAAGTCGAGAACGACAGTACCATGTGATGGTAATTGATATGACTTGGAAACAAATGTAATTGCGCGACCCCCCTCAATACTGTCAAACTGATAAAAATCTGTTTTGATTAAACTGGGATTCACTCGCCAGTATTTCCCACTGACAAAATGTTTTTAAAACGCGTTTCAGGTACCAAACTGTGAAAGCCAAATAGAAGCCAGCTGGACAGCACTGAAGGCTTGGAAAAGTGGCAATAAAGTTACCTAAGAATAAAATAGATCTTTTGTTAAATAAAATAGGATTTATTCCTATAAAAGTGTGTATACTGAAAACTTGGGTTTTACCCACGTGTTTAATATTATAAAATGTGGTGGTTTACTCTGATAACATATTTCCTAACTACGGTCCTGATGAAAATTTCCGCTGCCAAAATGAATAAAATAATGATACCACCAAAACTAGCTCGCGGCTGCCCGTTCCTGGGAACTAGGGATCGGGGGTTGCGACACTTCTTTTCCTTAGCCTTTCATAAGCCTCATCTGTATACTGCTTTGTCCATTTTGCTATGTCTTTAGCAGTATCCACATTTGCATCCTCTAACTCCTGTTTCTTTTTCTTGTATTCTGAAGTGAGTTTATCAATGGTCTGTTTGTATTTGCTCCAGTTTGGAGCTGTTCTTTTCTTACTAGGATCATTCTTGATTCTCTTGATCCTGTTTACCTCATGCTTTAGTGCAATGAGTGGCCATTCACTGAATTGTTCCTCTTTAGCTGAATAGAACTTTTCTTTCTTGATGAATTCAAGAAACTCCTTTCTCATTACCTTTTGTAGGGCAGCATCAGGTGGCATATTTGACATGTCTTTGCTCAGGTCTTTTGCATAATCTTCCATTTGTTTGACCTTAGGGGGTAAAAACTCCATTCTTTCAGAAATGGCTTCATCACCTTGATCTTGCATTCAATTCTAGCTTTTATATCTGCTTGCCTGGCTTTGAATTTTAGATACTCACTCATGTTTAATGGATTCCTGAAGCCAATGAGAGAAGGAAATCTTCTTTCCCAAGGATCATCTATTGTATAGAATTGTTTCATCTCATCCTTTACAGCTTCCAATTCCAGTGGATATTTCTCAGCAACAGATTCAATTCTAGTGGAGGATATTTGAGTGGGTGGTTGTGGATTGATGACATTGTAAGGTGTAGAGGATAAAGGAATAGGTGCTGGTATATCATCAGCATTCTTCTGAAAATTACTTTTCCTTGTGTAAAGCTTTTTGGGTGAAGGGGATTTTGGTTGTGATGTAGAAATGTTAAGAGCAGTGGTGGATGGTTGGCTGACAGCTGTTGAAACAACTGGTGTTTCAACCTCTGTTGTCATTACAACTACTGATGTGTCAGTAGGTGTCTTCTGCTTTTGAGCAGGTGTTGAAATAGTAGTGATTTGAGTGGTGGAAAGTGTCTGACTAACAGGTGTTGAAACAACTGGTGTTTTAACCACTGTTGTCATTACAACAGATGTTGTAACATCTGTTGTCTTCTGCTTTATGGCAGAAGGTAATGGTGGTGAATTTGGTTTTGGTGGTGGTGATGTGATTATAGATGATGATGATGATGGTAGAGCAGTGGTTTTGTTGATGTGTGGTGAAGTGGTGTGTGTTGAAGTGGTGATTGTTGATACAGGGGCTTTAGTCTGGCTATCTTTTTCTGTTTCAATATAAACACCATCCTCAATTCCCTTCTTCTTCTACTTGATTTTCTCCCCCTTTTTGGCATTATCTGGAAAGGGTTTATTCATGAAGAGGACAGTGGGAGGAACTTTTCCAGTGGTGCTTTGGATGTGAGCCTTGATAGCTTTGATGTCTGCTTGAGTATCTTTAAACCTTGACTCCACCATGTTTGTCAGCATTTGTACAAGTATTACATGCTGCTGATCAGCCATTTATTTTTGTTTTTCAAGCAGGGATTGAAATACATTCCATAGCTCATTTGCAATAGGTGCAGGTTGTGCAGGTACTTGAGCTGGAACAGCAGTGGGTTGTGCTTTTTGAGCTTTTAACAGCTGTTGCACCATATCCTTTGTTTCAGCAACTGATGTTTCAAGATTTTCAAGTCTGCCCGTCAATCCCTGATATTTTAAATCATCACCCAAGTTAATGGGATCATCTGATTCCCCACCAGCAGTGGTTGTATCAATGTGTGACTTAGGAAATGAATCCCAAAAATCATTCATTGATGCCCCTTGTTCTTGGTACTGGGGTCTTCTTCCTTCAGCACTTGATAACCTTTTGAAGGTACCAGTGGACATAACAAACTCACTGGTGGTTCTCAGAGGTGCTATAGAAGGAATTGCCTTCAAAGGAGTCTTATGAATGTAACCACTGTCCAAGTGTAAACCAGTGGGTTCAACACTTGTAGTGGCTGCTCCACTTGAACTACTGTCAGGAATTACTTATAATCCCTGCAGTGTAACCTCCTCAATTGTTGCTGGGATAGCAAAGGTATAGACATCAGACCCAGTCACTTGCGGGAGTATACTCTCAGTGACAGGTGATTGAGAGGAACTGGTTTGTGTCTGAGCTATATCAACTGCATGCAACAAGGGTAACATGGATTGTGGTAGTGAAAGGGGTGAAGATATGGGTGTTGAAAGAGACATGTCCTTGGGATCAGGACCGAGTAAGATGGATCCAATTGGGTCCAGAGCTTCATATTGTGGGGTCCCTGTGTTTACAACCTGATCCTTTTGTGAGGATGCAGGAGGAGTTTGAGGCAAAAGTGGAGATCTTTCTTCCATCTGCTGTGAGGAAGTAGCAGCAGTGGTTATAGGTGACATTTGTGTTGTCACTAGCAGTGGCTCTAGGATCTCATCTTCTAGAGGTGCCTTTGTTTTGGGTTTGGGGGCTTTATGGATGTTTTCTTTTTGGTCTTTTTGGTAATGGCATGTGTGGGTTTCAAATCAGTGGTTGTGCTGCTATGATCACCTGGAGCAGTGGGCTCAGCAGCCGATACCTGAGGAGCAGTGTTATCTGCTAAATTCTGCTAAGGCACCTATGCTTTTGTTTTTAAAGGTGTTAACATTCTAGAGAATGTTTCAGGTGTTAAACCATTTATTTGAAAATAAACACCTTGTTTGAGCAAATTTTCATTTTCCTTTCCAAATTTTTGTTTGAAATAATAACTTAGAAACCTTGGAAAGAGCAAAAAATGAATTGCTATCAACATTTTTTACCAAGTCATTAAAGATCTCCTGGGAATAATTAAAATTTTCATTATTTAAAATAGCGTATCCCATACATTGGATCTTTAATGGAATTTCGTTAAAAGCAATTGTTTTTTTTTTTTTTTTGAAACACACATCAAAAGGGTGTGAAATAAAAACCTAGGTGCAGAAGGGAAATAGCCTTTTTGTAAGGTATCTCTTTTTGGTTGTTCTGCATACCCCCTTCCCAGAAAATCAGTTTTCAACTCGCTTTTAGAGAAAGAAGTTTTACCTTTCTAATAATCAAGTTTAAAGACTTCTGAGATTGATTGTGGAGTAATTTGAATCGCTTTACCCTGTATAGAGGAGTTGATGGCTATGATGATGTCTCCTTGTTTTTCAAGGGTAGCATTTTTCCAGAACTCTCTCTGGGTTTGTTGGTAAATAGGAGCATCTGCTGTTAGCAAAGTTTTGTACTTTGATGCAAATATGGTGTCGATGATGGAATCGAAGGTGTGCGTGGTAGTGGGTTTTGTGAGTAAACCCACATAATTGTGAGGAGATTTGTATGGAATTTCAATAGGTTCAGCGGCCATTTGAGTGGCGTCTTTGGAAGCAGAGGATGAGGATGATTTTGATTTTGATTTCGTCATTTTGATGAAGAAGATCATAAAAAGATTTGTGATGAAAAGTGGGAAAATTTTTTGAGAAGAGAATTTTTGGAATTCAATTCGAAAGTGTAAAACCCTGTTTGGGGTTTGGGTCAGGGTTTTATTTAGGGAAAACGTGAATGCTGATGTGGCAGTGGTTACAACGATCTGATGGATAAAAACTGACCACGTGCCCACCTCTGATGAAAAGATGAATAATGGAAGACAGTTGTTTTGAGAGCCATTGATGAAGCAAATATCAGTGGTTGCAACGGTAATAATGAGAGCAGTGGGTGATTTTTACTATCAGTGGATAGCACGTCAGTGGATACAACACTGATTTTGAACAACAGTGTTTATCAAAAGAGTGAGAGAGCAGGGGTTGACTTTCAGCAGTGGACAGACTTTAGAAAGCAGATGTTTGAGCACAACAGTAGTTAGGGGTAAAGAAATGGTATGGATTTGAAAGACCATTAAGTCTGCAACTATTAGTACAACAGTGAATAAACTTTTGACAAAAGTTTTTAGCATCTGCTTGTTCTGATGAAGGAAAATGATTTTGTCTTGTGTAATCACAATATCATGTCCAAACATCTGTTGATGGTCTTTATGAAATATCTGCAAGAATGTTGTCCTTAACAAAATACACTTTAGATGCAAATTGTCAAGTTTAATATGTCAGCAGTTTTTTTACAGGAATTTGTATTCAAGGTTTTGCCACATGTCTATTACCAGTTTTGAAGCCTTTATAAATTCCTGACAGTGGTTTAGTACCCCAGATGATGAAAGCCCTTTTTTACAATAGCTACTCATTTTGTGTCATAATATTTTAATTAGGACATGAGTATCCAAGTATTTTAGGGTCTATTGGCAATCAGTCTTTGATCTGTGTTAAAACAAACTTGAGTTTGATATGACCTTGACACATGTACCATTTCCTTTTGATCTATTTTTCAAGGATAGTAACACCACTCAAAAATAAGTAAATTACATCCTGACAAGAGATTGAAACTTTTACAATAAAAAAATGAGTAAAAGTACAAAATATATCATTAAAAAAATGAATAAAATATCCTGTTTTATTTATGAAGAACCTTTCTAAGAAAAATAAATAAAGGTTATTTTGAAAATAATCATCAAAAGGATCTGGTAACTTTCCAATTAAGCTCATAATCACATCACACTCAAGTTTTAAGAAAATGATTAATGATTTGAAATACATTGTAATAACCACTGTTTGGGACCATTTCCTTGTCAATTGATTGCAAAGTCCTCTTTTAAGTTCAATCACTGGTGATACTATTGTTACCTGAACATCCCTGAATCAATGAATGCACACAGTTGCTTGATGACCATTGCTCACCCAATTTTGGACTCTAGAGTGTTTTACATTTATACTCTTTTCTTTTGACTTCAAAAGTTTTGAGATAAATACACCTTTGAGTTTTTGTGATTTCTTTTCTTCTTCCCTTTTGCCCTTTCCATAGATAAGTTTTCAAATACTTACTGGAAGGTTCTAAGGAAGGAATACTTTAAATCCAAGATCATTTTACAGTAATTTTTGTGAGACTTGGTCATTTTCACACATGCTTATGACAAATTTCACATTACTTATGATTTGGATGATTTTGTCACTTGATTTTCTTAATGTACTCTTAACACAGTTGATTTTGGTCCTTTTAGAGGATTCTCAACCTGTTTTTCCATACATAAGTTCTTTTCAGCTAAAGTTTTAATTGCCCTCTTTTTATGTTAACAAAAACACACATGTTTTCATCCGAATATGGATTTTTGTTGACATGAGGCAAACACTTTAGCGGCAGCTATGATAAAAACATCACAAACTTCATAACAACAATTGACATCAATTTTGTGAAATAACATAACTATACCATAGTCATCAGATATATTTTCAGATCTGAGAGCTATAGGTGGTTTATGCATGACGTCACATGTTATGTGAAGTTTGTGTGTCTTATCACATCTTGGTTGTTTTACAGAGCTTTTGAATAGCAGATTTGAACATGATTACTCGTTACTCTGTTTTTCAACAAATACAATCAACCTTAGTAGCAATTGATTTTGAGCTGAACTGTTATGTCAAATTGATTGTTAGATCGAATTTGACTGTCCAAGCTCTGATACCAATTGTTAGGATCTAAGGCTGTCATGAAAGTGTTTGTTTGTATAAATATAACAAATTAATAGATATGAATTGAGATTTAAATGCAGCGGAAATGAAAACAAACTTTGTAAACACAATCAAGGAGAAAATAGTTTTGATGAACACATGCTTCATATTGTGTCGAATGATTACAATATAAGTCAAAAGATTACAAAGCATGCTTACAAGCTAAACTCCCCCTCGGCCTGATACTCCATGGTTGATTGCACAAGATGAAAGGATTAGACATGAGGAGAAGAACTCACTCAGTCAATCAAATGTAACAGTACAGAGTACTGTTACATTTATAGGCAAACCAAACCACTGAAGCATCTCAGCTGACGTCACCATGAAAGTGACATCTAACAACCTAACAAACTCTATCCACTGTTCTATAACTACTGACCATACAGACACTGATTACATTCTAATCACTGATGTATAAACACTGATTCTTCATTCCACTGATGTAGTCAACCACTGATGTTTGAGCATCAGTGCTTTCTTCAAAGGGTGATCAGACTTTGAATGGGCAGTGCTTTAACTTTTCAGCAGTGCTTGGATTCCGTCAGTAGATTGAGCTTCAGCCTTTAAATTTCATCAGTTCTTTAGTAGCAGTTGTCTTATTGAGCAGTGCTTTGAAGTCTGTCAGTTGCCAAATAACCACTGTCAAGGGGAAAGCTTAATGCAAACAGCTGATTATGATGAATCCACTGTTATGAACCAGTTTTGGCTTTCATTATCTGTTCCTCTGGTAGGGTTCAATCCCAACACTCACATAGTATAGAATTTTTAATTATAAACTACGAAGACATTTTACTTAGTTGTAACACATTTGGTTCACCCAATGCCCTTTGCATTTTTAAGTTGGTCCATTGTGAATTTTTTAAATGCAGTTGGGTCACTCGCATCCTCATCCTTGTTCCCTGCAGTAGTATAAAAGCAAACAGCATATAAATAACGGGTTAGTTTGGGTTTTAACTTTTTGCTTATGGGTCATACAGCTAAGTTTAAAAGGGCTTAGTTAAAGTGCGTGAATAACAGTTAAGAGTGAGCTAGTTAGATCTGCCTTTTAGAATAATCCCACTCCACCTCCCCTGATGTACAAACTGCAATTAAGCTACTGAAGAAAAAAAAATGTAAGGGGTCATTTAAGAAAAAAATAAACATCAAGATGTGCAGGTAAGGTAACGTTTTATTTTGTTCTCTGTTCTCATATATTCTGCATAATAATTCATACAAAATAAGGGAGGTATTAGCAGGTTAACTCACTTGTTCCTCATATAAAAGGTATTAGTAAATTGTATTAAAATTGTTCGAACTATAAAGATAGTTCATAAATATAAAACATATACATAATTATATATTCCTAAAATGAAAAAAAAAGATGGCGAACGCCTGTATAACTGTCAAACCGCCAAAATGAAACTGTGAACTGAAACATACACATTTCAAACTGACCGACTTGCTTCGATCTGAGTGATTGGATTGGTTTCAATGGTTTATCAACGCCCCTAACACTTTGTAATTTGGGTTGTCCCGAAAAAAATGAGAACTAATATAATGCATACCTGCAGATAGATACGCCCAATCAGCACTAAAACTCTGGTTTAGGTCATGCATATTCACGCACCCGTTGAAACTGATTTATTTATTTTATTAAACTAAAGTAGTTAAGGGTTGAACCTATTTCAAAAATGTTTATAAAAGGTAAACAAAAACATTAATCATGAAATGAAATAAGAAAAATGAGAAGTGTATATCTTTCATTTACCAATCACACATATATATACAATGATTAGTCAAAATGTAACTGAACATTAATGTAGTCAAAGTGTAACTTAAGGGGGAATTAGGAGGAGAATTAAGAGGATAATAAAGAGGGAATATATCTGTATTTATAACACTCCCCCTCAGATATATATTATTATTTATTATACACAGTTAATAACATACTTCAGGATGATATTAAATAGATACTTCAGGACCTATATAATAAACTGATACTACTGGATCAGTTGTACTGCCTCATTAAAAACCTTACTAAGAAAACCCAATGGGACAAAACTTAGTTAAGGGAAAAAGAGTACAGTGTGTATAATTCTCCCCCCGAATTCAACAAACATCTTTCAATCTACGGAGACCGATCTTGTGTGATAGTTGCTCGAAACTGTTTCTTGGTAAAGATTTTGTAAATAGGTCAGCTAAATTTTCACTTGACTTGATTTGGCAAACATCAATTTCCCCTTCTTTCTGCAAGTCATATGTTGAGAAGAATTTTGGTGAAATGTGCTTTGTTCGATCACCCTTGATGTAACCTTCTTTGATCTGAGCTATGCAAGCAGCATTGTCTTCATAAATAATCGTCGGCTCCTTCTTGATCTGTTCTAATCCACATGCTTCTTGTATGTGAGTAATCATTGATCTCAACCACACGCATTCTCGACCAGCTTCATATAGTGCAATTAGTTCGGCATGATTTGATGACGTTGCTGTAAGTGTTTGCTTAGTTGACTTCCAAGAAATTGTTGTGCCACCATATGTGAATACATAGCCTGTTTGAGATTTTGCTTTATGTGGATCTGATAGATATCCAGCATCAGCATACCCAACAAGCTGGGACTTTTGATCTTTCTGGTAGAAAAGACCTAAGTCTTGTGTCCCGCAAATATATCGGAATATGTGTTTTATTCCATTCCAGTGTCTACGTGTTGGGTTTGAACTGTATCTCGCTAGTACATGTACCGAGAATGCAATATCAGGTCTCGTGTTATTTGCAAGATACATAAGAGCACCGATCGCACTTAAGTACGGTACTTCTGGACCAAGTACTTCTTCGCCTTCTTCTTGAGGGCGGTAAGGATCCTTTTGAGGATCTAGCGGTCGGACAACCATGGGTATGCTAAACGGATGAGCTTTGTCCATATTAAAACGTACTAACATCTTCTGGATGTAGTTTGACTGATGTATGAATGTACCGTTGCGCAAATGCTCGAACTGCAGGCCGAGACATAATTTTGTTGTGCCAAGGTCTTTCATCTCAAATTCTCTCTTTAATATATTAGCAGTTTTTTCTATCTCTTCAGGAGCTCCGATGATGTTTATATCATCCACGTAGACTGCTATTATAGTGAATTTTGAGAGTGATCTTTTTATAAAAACACATGGACTGATTACATCAGACTTGTATCCTTCTTTTTCGAGATATTCACTAAGCCGATTGTACCACATACGACCAGATTGTTTAAGACCATATAAAGATCTTTTTAGCTTTATAGCACACATGTCTCGAGGTACTGATTTTAATGCTTCGGGCATTTTTAATCCTTTAGGGATTTTCATGTAGATGTCATTTTCTAGTTTCCCGTACAAGTATGCAGTGATGACATCCATAAGTCTCATTTGAAGTCCTTCTGAGATTGCAAGGCCAATTAGAAATCTAAGGGTTATCGCATCCACTACAGGGGAATACGTTTCCTCATAATCAACTCCTGGGATTTGGGAAAACCCTTATGCTACAAGACGTGCCTTGTATCGTACAATCTCATTCCTTTCATTTCTTTTTATAGAAAACACCCATTTATAACCTACTGGTTTGACGTCTATGGGTGTTCGGACTACAGGTCCGAAAACATTTCGCTTTTCAAGCGAATCTAACTCAGCCTTTATGGCCTCTTGCCATTTTGGCCAATCAACTTTGTACATGCACTCTTCTAGAGTTTTAGGTACATAATCATTTTCATTGATTACATCCGTTGCTATAGCATATGCAAATATATCATTAACACGTGTTTCATTTCGGTTCCATATTGTACTATTTTGTACATAATTGATAGAGATCTCGTTTTCGTTTGGTACCAGTGTGTCTTCTGAATTTTCATTTTCCTCTGGAGTTATATTTGTCTCTTCTGGGACATTTACCTCTTCTAGGGTTTCATTTACTAAATTTTCACCAACTGATTTATTCTGCTCTTTTCGCTTACGTGGGTTTTTATCTTTGGAACCTATTGGTCTCCCACGTTTTCTTTGTATGGTAATTGCTTCTGGGATTACTTCAATTCGAGCAGGTGCATTTGATGCTGGTATATGTGACTTTGTCACCCTATTTGTGTCTGTAAATGCATCTGGTAATTCATTTACGATTCTTTGCAAATGTATAATCTTTTGGACTTCAGATTCACATTGACCACTTCGAGGGTCGAGATTTGATAATGATGATGCATTCCATGTTAACTCTTGTGTTACCAGTCTTTCTTTAGTCTTATCTCCCCCTAAGACTGGGAATACTGTCTCATTAAACTGACAGTCAGCAAAGCGTGCTGTAAACATGTCACCCGTTAATGGTTCTAAATATTTAATAATAGACGGTGAGTTAAAACCGATGTAAATGCCCAGTCTTCTTTGTGGTCCCATAATGGTACGTTGTGGTGGCGATATCGGTACATATACCGCACAACCAAATATTTTGAGGTGGGACAGATTTGGTTCTCTTCCGGAGACTAGTTGTAATGGGGAGTATTCATGATCGGCAGTTGGTCTTAATCGGATTAGTGCAGCAGCATGTAGAATAGCATGTCCCCATGCAGAAGATGGCAATTTGCATCTCATCAGGAGAGGTCTAGCGATTATTTGTAATCGTTTAATTAATGATTCAGCTAAACCATTTTGTGTATGAACATGAGCTACTGGATGTTCAACCTTTATCCCAATCGACATACAATAATCATTAAAAGCTTGGGATGTGAATTCTCCTGCATTATCCACTCGTATGGTTTTAATTGGATTTTTAGGGAAATGAGCTCTCAACTGTATGATTTGGGCTAATAATCGGGCAAACGCTACATTTCGGGTAGCTAAAAGACTCACGTGTGACCATCGCGATGAGGCGTCAATTAGAACTAAGAAATAGCGAAATGGACCACAAGGAGGATGTATAGGCCCACAGATGTCCCCTTGGATTCTTTCCAAAAATGAGGGGTTTTCTTGTGTCAACTTAGTTAGTGAGGGTCGAGTAATAAGTTTGCCTAGAGAACATGCCACACATGATAAATCTTGTGATAACAAGACTTTTAAATTCTTAAGAGGGTGCCCATTTGCACTTTTAATTATTCGCCTCATCATTATGTTACCAGGGTGACCTAGTCGGTCATGTCATATTGTGAATGTATCTTTATCTAGTACCTTATGGTTACTCACCACCATGTATGATTCAATAGGAGTAATATTGGTACAATATAATCCAGAGGATAAAGCTTTTAGCTTTTCTACAATGGTATCTTTGCCATTTTCATTTGAAGTAATTTGTAAGTATTCATTATTATTGGCGGAAGTTGTTTTGAGGTGGTAACCATTTTGTCGAATACTTTTAAAACTAAGTAAATTGCGTCTTGATTTACTAGAGTATAATGCATCATTTATGATTAGTTTAGTACCCGATGGTAATATGATGCTTGCTCTTCCAGAGCCTTCTATAAGATCACATACACCAGAAATAGTACCAACAAGTGTCTCTGCAGGAGACAACTCAGAGAAAAATTTCTTATGTTTGAGAATAGTGTTGGTAGTACCACTATCTACGAGACATTCATCACCAATAATAGCTTTATTGGAGCTTGTAAACATATTTCCTCTGGAAACAACAAACTAAATTAATATAACGAACTACTTGCTTGAGTAAAAAAAAAATCACATCACACAAATATGAATCAAACATCACAAAAATTTTAAGTGAAACCATAACAATAGTTCAAAACATAAAATACCACTAGAGTTGAAATAAAAACCAAACAAAGAAAAAAATATAGTCTAAAAAAAATCACATAACACGCATTTAATGATTTTGTAGTATGAGCTTGTTGTTTTGTTCCGCGACCAACAAACATGATATTAGTTCAGAATATTTTGTAAAATTGCGTTCCCTGTACTGCTGCGCCAGGAGCATGTTTGATAAATGGAACGTTGAGATAGTTTGCTCAATCATGTCTTTGTCGGTGATTTGTTCACCACATAATTTAAGCTCAGAGGTGATGCGAAGAAAGGCAGAGTTGTACTCACTAACAGTTTTATGATCTCGTAGCCTTAAATGAACCCACTTGTAGCGAGTTTTAGAGAGAAAGACCAACTTCAGGTGGTCAAATATTTCTTGAATGTTTTTCCATAACTCGAGAGGGTCCTCGACAGTACGGTTTTCCCTCTTTAGGTCTTCGTGAAGATGAAGGCGAAGGAATGCCATAGCTTTAGCTTTTTCTTGAAGGGACGTATTATTCCCATCAATTATTGTCTCCCCCAAACTCATTGCTTGCAGATGAGTTTTAGCATCAAAAGCCCAAGAGGGATAGTTGTTGCCCGAGATTTCAAGTGGAGTGAATTTAAGATTTGACAAGTTCGACATTTTTAGCTACAAAGGAAAGATTCATGTATTTAAAAAAAACGAGCATGTGTATAAAATAAATATTGCATGAGAACTTCGGATTCTGTTTTGCTAGAACTGCAGGTTCTAAAATTTAGGTATGTTTCTAAACTTTAATTTTGTATGATGTAATTATGTTGAAACATTATAATTATACGTGTCAAAAAAAATTAGCATTGTAAATTAGTAATACTTGAATGAAGTTAAAAAAAACTCCATAACAAATTTGAATTCAGTCATATATGAAAAAAAATATATATGAAACTTAGAAAAAATATATATATATATATATATATATATATATATATATATATATATATATATATATATATGAAACTTTTAGTGTAGAATCTTGTGATGGAATACACCTGTCATGCACAACATATTTTATTGAATTGAAAAAAAAACTTATATCATATTATGTAATACTTTCCGATCAAAATAAAATTCAAATATTAAATAACAATATGAATTATAGTAAACGTGAGTGGGGGACAGATGTGATAGTTACAAGATATAATATAGAGTAATGCATTTTGGTTAATAAAAGTTTGGAGTCCGTTATAGAGATTGTGAAATTAGGCTGCAAAAAGGTTGCGGAAGATACCGACCCACATACATTGTTCTCTCATCCTTCCTGTTCAAAAAGACTGACGACCACGCCACCACGACGGCGTCACCGACGACGGCCTACTGCCACCACCGCTCGGTCCTTTACAACTTGAAAACCGAAACCCTAGGTCTGAAAATCGGCATCTCCGTTACGGTTACAATATTCGTTACGATCTCCGTTACGGTTTCTGATAAAATTCGGTTTCTTCGAGTTTGATGAACTACTACCGATACAACCGCCGTTAGTAACCGCTATCTGTGACTGAGGCGAGGTTTGTTGTACGGCCGTTGAGTAACTGCAACCGGATTGTTGACGGACTTTCAGTCGCTGATATACGGAGAAACCGAACGATTGACCGTCGGATTCCGGATTATGACGGTTCAGATCTATCGACTGAGGTTGAGATTCTTTGAATCCGCCGGTGAGTATAGTCATCGGCCGGATAAAAGTTTTCAGGTCAGAATGTTATGTTGTTTTTTTTTTCAGTTGTTTACGGCGGCAGAGACCGCTTGACACTCTAAATTTATATTGGTAAGAACGAATCAAAAGAAACACCTATTCCTATTTTGTTCTAAAATCCAGAACGACTTGTTCCGGGTATTCTAAAAAGTAGATAAATGAACGTAATTATGTTATTCCAAAGGAGTAAATCTGAAACCCACTTCTGAAAACCGTTCGAAAAATTGTGTATTCTTTTTAGTGCATGAAAAAACACTGTTTTAGTCCGTGAAAACACAGTTTTAGTCCATGAAAACAGAGCAGAAGCTTATTAAAAAAAAACATTTTTCTGGTTACCACTTAGTAAATTCGAAAATTTGGGATTCATCCTTTGGATATACAAATATACATGTAATGAAAAGAAAAAAAACATGGAAATATATTGATCACAATGCGAAGATGTTTGATGATGTGTACCCGGATTATGTTGAACAAAAGATTGTGAATGATAGCGACTTGCGAATGATTGCAGATTGCTGATTAATGTCTAGTGGAGAGCAAGGGTGCTGATAACGTGAAATGAAATAAGAAAAATGAGAAGTGTATATCTTTCATTTACCAATCACACATATATATACAATGATTAGTCAAAATGTAACTGAACATTAATGTAGTCAAAGTGTAACTTAAGGGGGGAATTAGGAGGAGAATTAAGAGGATAATAAAGAGGGAATATATCTGTATTTATAACAAATCAATGTTTATTGGTTCTATACTTTTATTTTCGTGTTCAACTCTCAACTCAAATACGGTATTCACTATGTTTACGTGACATTTATAAGAACCATCACCGCAATCACCCCATCCATCGTATATCGAGTATATCTGTTAGTTTTTTCAAAGATATAATTTTTTATTAGATTCATTCAACCCGTATAATAAACGAGATTTTTTTAAAGATATAATTTCTTTATTATTTTATTATACAAAATTACATTTATGCAACTCGTGTAATATATTGGATTTTTAAAAATATAACTTTTTTTTATTATGTGGTATATAAAATTAGATTTATTCAATCCGTATAATACACAAGGTTTATAAAGATATAACGTCTTATGAGTAAGAGAATGAATTCCCCGCCAAGTCAGTTGACGAGGGTTTCTTAACTATTTATTATTTTTCTTTATAATATTTACTTTATGAATATATTTTTTATTTAGTATTTCTTTTTTCAATATTTCCATTATTATTTTTTTGCTTATTTAATAATTTAATATTTTATTGACTTAACCCGATGTATTACACATGGATCTAACATGGTACACATATATAGAAGAGAATTCAGTTCTTCTATAAAAGACTTACAATCCTGAAAAAATAGAAGCAATTCAAACTATTAATAAACATTAATTAATAAGAGGAAGAGATGAAAAAGGGACAATCAAATGGACTTTAGTTATGGCAATGAGAGGAAAATAAAAGGTATTTTAAATTTCATTTTTTTAAATATAAATACTTCTATTTAATTTTTTAATTCTAAAAACCAAACACACATATATATATATATATAATCGAGTATTTTCTCACTCTTAAGCTCTAGTCTATTTTTATTACGTACTTTAACTTGTGTGTTAAGCTTTGAGACTATGTTTTGAGATATGAAAGCGAATGTCATTTTATTGGAGTGGTGATTATAAAAAGGGGTTTTTACATATTTTCCCCTGCTAAACTGGCTTATTGCCTTATTATGTATTTCCCCAAACCAAAAAAACAATTACATATTTCCCCTTTTTTTAAGAAATTACCCAATTACCCTTGTAAAAACACACCACTTGTTTCATATTCCCACTTATATTCACGACGCTTAATTTGGTTTCGCTACTTCTTTTATTCCGTGAGTTATCATTCCATGTCAATCAGTTCATCAAAACTTTTATTTAATTGTTGATGGTGTATAATCATTACTTTAGTTTACGATGTATTAAAAAATTGCAGCCATTTTTGTTTTAATTATCACTGTTCGTTGATGGTGATCGTTTACAGCCGTACATTCAATATTTGTATAGCAAATGTATGAAAGTGAAGCAAAATCAAGAAACTTTAATATAATACTGGTTAAGGCTACAATATATTTAGGATTTAGGATATGCATCAGTGTTATATAATTGTTTCAATGCCAAAAACAACCTTATATAGTTTTTTCAACACATATGAATTATTCGTTTTCTTTTCAGGTGATTCATGATGATGGAGGATGATAATATGGATGATATGGAAAGCCACTCATTTACACCAACTTTGAATTTTTGGTATTGCATTTGTCTTCGAGACTTTATGTTTTTTAATGGAATTGATTATGAACAAATAAGGATTGCATTTTAATGAAAGTTTGTGTTTTTATTATGAGTATTATGGTATTGTTTGTATTCTTTGACAAAAGTAACAAGTAGAAGAATTGGGTGGGTACTATATGAATTGGGTAAATATGTATTTGAATAATGATATTAGAATGGGGAAATATGTAAATATTCATTTAATTCCTCATTAAGGGTAAAATAGTAAAAAATAAGAGTCATTTTAATTAAAAGGGAAAATATGTAATATATATAGGTTAGGGAGGGGAAATATGTAATTGTTTTTTGGGTTTGGGGAAATACGTAATAAACAAGCTTAATAGGGGGAAATATGTAAAAATCCCTTATAAAAAAGGAGAACTATGTGCACGGTTATTCATGTTTCAAATGGTGCCTTGGATCTTTTACATTAGCCGGGAAAGCAAAACTTGGAATTTACGACTGGACTTTGACGATCTATATTATGTTTCGGGCATAATATTTAACCATAAATTCGGCCACCTAAATTTGTTGCAAGTTTGATTCTCGAAGGGGAACTTTAATATGAATTCAAATAACTATTCACACATCTAGGTATACTCTTTGCATCCCCCACCCCAGCTCAGTTGGGAGTTGGGCCGGTTTCTTTCCTTGGAGACTCCAGTTCGACTTCCGGGTGTAGCAAAGGTGTAGGGACCAGGCAATGATGGTAAGTGTTTTTAAGTTAATGTTGCGCAAGTTCGAGCCTGAGCCGCCCCGGTTTTAATCCGGCCGTTACTCCAGCGAGGTGTCTCGTGTGGAGGCGGTACGGTTTCCGGGCGAACGCCGTTAGCCAAGTCTGACCACTCCCAGCACGGATCCGGTTAAGACAACGTAAGTCTGGGACAGACTTGATTAAGGTCCCCGACTTAGGGATGTAAATACCTTAAAAAAGAAAGTTACCGTTCAAAATAAAAAAGGTATACTCTTTAAAAAGCATTTAGTTTTGTTGCTTGTTTCAAGGTATTAGAAAATCCGATTGAAAGAATTCTATATAATAATGGAGGTAGTTGTGATATTTAAAGAACTAGTAAGATACCTTGGGTGTTGCAGCGAATATTCGATCGATATCGGTTTGTTTATTACAGCATCAGTGTGATACCGACACTCATTATAGCAACCAAAAGAGATATGCTAAAGATGATATTGACATGTGTTATAAATGGGGTAATTTGTAGAATAGTAACCAAGTTTTAAAAGTGTTCTAATTAGGTCACTCAAGTTTCAAAAGTGTTCCAATCAGGTCACTCAACATTCATTCTTCATTAAAGTTTTTTCATCCATTTCATAGGTAATCGTGGTGATGTGGATTTTTGTTTCTTTTTTCTCTTTTATTTGATGTTAACGTCGAGTGATGACGTGGATTGTAACTTTTTTTAAATTTTTAATGTAATTAAATGGTTTTTATTTTTAATAAATATAATTTCATATATTAAAATAATTCGACCCCAACATCTTATACTCCATTTTTTTCTTGATAGATGGAAAAGGGACATGACTCGATTTGAATGTTAAGTTATATAATTGGGACAAAAACAACACCAGTGACCTAATTAAAACACTTTTAAACTTGGTTACTATTCTGTAAAATTTTCCCTTTTTTTAAATCAACTTAAAACCATCAAACGAATACCGATATCGTACCGTGTCGGATAATATATTATATATAAAGTTAATACGTTTTTAGTAATTAAGATTTATAATAACCTTAAAGTAATCACCAATAAGGAATTAAATCATAATGATTTGTGTGTTGGAAAAGAATATCTACTATAGTTGATAAATTAAATGGCTAAAATTCGTGGTTTTTATATGAGTTTTTTTCTATAGTAGTGTTGGTGAGAAAAATATTTACCAAATTAGTGTTGATACAAAAATATTTACTAAAATGGTGTTTTTGTTTTGTTTCTTTTTCACTCCTGGCCTTATTGGATAAATCCAATTCTTTAAATAATTATTGATTTAAACATGGTATTGGGTCTCTCAGTAACTTATTTATTATCATGTATCTTACAAAAAGATAAATATTTTTTTATAAAACTTATTTAAAAAACCTTATTCTAAAAATCTATATTTAATACTTTAAAAATCAAAAAGTCTATATTTAATACAAATAACGGTAATCCTAATAACTCCAGTTATACATTAAAATTGTGTATTTGATTAAAAAAAACTGAAAATCACTCAAATCTATATACATATATTTTTGAAACTCCTTTCGATTATGTTTTTATACATAACACAGTATAGTAACTTATTTTTTTAAAGCTTAGTTATATTTTTTTAATAATCCATTCTGGTGTATGCATTTTTTTTAAATAAAGTTCTCGAATAAACGAATGAATTGTAGGTTCAAATTTAATCCTTACCTTATTCGTTAATACATAAAGAAAACAAGTATACTTTTTTTCATGAAAGATTTAAGTGGGTATAACTGAGATTGTTTAAAACAAACAATAAATACAATTTTTACAACAAATTCTATTTTTCCAAGTAGGTTTTAGTAAAAAAAAAAAAAAAAGGTTCATTTTAAGTGGGTTATTCGAACCTACTAACTCCTAGGTGTGTTGTGACACGAAATACATATCTTTAGCTAATGCATTTTTTTTTTGAACGGCCAACGAATCCTCCAAATGGGCTACTGGCGAAATTCACCACATCGGGATACACTCGCCTTCCGAACCGGGGAAAACCCCCACCTAGGGCCGAAGCCCGTGAACACTCGCCCGAAGGCACGACAGTGCGGTGAGGTAAAACCCGCTCAGTTCAAGGATCGAACTAGTGATCGCCGCCTGCTCGCCTAGCCTCCCATCATCACCAGGTGCCGCAGAAACTAAATGCTAGGGGCAGGAATTGAACTTGAGTCACTTGGAACACAAGGTCTCTCCCTTACCACTCCACCACTAGCTCATTGGCAAAGGGGTTTTATGCGCGTGACCACTTTAGCTAATGCATTTAGTTTGAGAAAAAAATATATCCAAGTATCGTATTATTTATATAAAGAAAACATAACATAAGGGAACTACAACAATGGTCCGTAATTTTAAGTTTTTAGATTTAGTATATTTTTGGATTTTTAATAAATATTTAATTATCAAGGTATTACTATAGTTAGTCGAACCATACCAAGGTTTTATTATCAACAACATAAATTTAGAATTTTAAAACATGTGTTTTAAGTAGATTTTATTAAAAAAAAATAGTTTTCTTTAAGATTCTTAAAAAAAGTTATGTGAGAGACCAAATACTAGGATAAATCAATAATTGTTTCAATGAGTTGAATTAATCCAATGAGGTTAGGAGTGAGAAACAAATATTTTTTTTTAAACACCATTTTGGTAAATACTTTTCCAACAACACTATTTTGGTAAATACTTTTTCCATCAACACTAATATTGGAAAAAACTCGTTTTTATATGATTAAATTATACATAATATTACTGGCTTATTTGACAGCATATGTTTAAGTGGGAAATAACATAGAATTAATGAAATAGAAGACCAAAAGAATTGATTTTGCATTCTTGTCTCAGTCTTAATTCTGACGATTTATATTCTTAATCCTGACGATTTATATTCGGGAGTTAATGAGCTTGCCACAAGAAACGGCCCAGTAATTATTTTTCACCCTAAAACCCAACATCTAACCTACCTCTAGAAAAAAAGATAAAAGCACTGTAGAGTTACCCGGATTACTACAGTGATTGCGACAACGATTTTGAGTTGTTCTTTATATTATTTATAATTATAATATAATATAATTTTAATTCTAATTCTAATTATAATATAATTATTATATAATTTTATGAGTAAATTACTTTTTCAGTACTTGTGTTTTAATGGTTTTAATCATTTGAGTTTAAAATCAAAAAGTTTAACGATCTCAGTCTCTAGATGCTTTTTTATAACCTTTTGACTCCTTTTGAGTCCAATTTTTTTTTTTAATAAAATTGGACTCAAAACGTTATAAAATAAACAAAATTGGACTCAAAACACTAAAAAATGAGCAGTTTAAAACGTAGAGTGTTAAACTTTTTAATTTTGAACTCAAGTATCACTAAAACACAGGGACTCAAAATGTAATTTATTCTAATACAATTAGAGTTAATTACACAGATGGACCCTAGGGTTTATAGCAAGTTTCACCTTTTGGTACTAACTTTTTTTAACAGGTTTAGGTTTTATGATTTCAATTTTGTAACACCTTTAGGTACTAACACCAAAATTAGTTAATTTTATCAATATGATTACTAAAATACCCTTTTATTTTTTTTTTTAATTTTATCAATGTAACACCTGTTAGAAATTACCCATTAAGTGGCCTAACGGATCATTTGAATAATGCTACCAATATGACATAACTAGTCTCCTACAATTACTTGATGGTAGTAATTTTAAATATTGATTAGTTCAAGGGGCAATTATGATTTTCCTTTAGGTACTTTTAATAAGAGAATGCATAGAGTTTTTCATAACCTACCATCACTTATGATCATTATATATTGATCATTGGTATTGATAAAAATGTATGAAAAACTTTTTAAGAACACCATGATCAATTCTCTCTAGTGTGATCCATCAACACAAGGTACCATAACGGGAATCATGACTCCATATTATCTACTCCTTAAGAACACCATGACCAATTCTCTCTAGTGTGATCCATCAACACAAAGTACCATAACGGGAATCATGACTTCATATTTATCCTCAAAGATAGGCATCCCTACAAGTAAGTATCTCTAACTTGGCATCTATATTTACGTTATGATTGAATAAACATGATTAGGGTTTTTTATTTTGACCCATGTTTAAAGATATAATCAACATGTGGTATCAGAGCAATGTTGATTATATCAGGTTGATCATGTAAATCGATTTGTTGCCATGTTTTATGTTTCGTGATCTTCTGACCTGCAAGTTGATTTAGAAGTTAAATCATGTAAATCAATTTGTTAATAATGTCACGAGCTCTTTTGGACAATTCAAATAACTGGCAATCATGATGTAATGGCTCTCTTAAGGAAGTAAAATATATTAATTTTCAAATGATTCATTCTGACACTCTTGATAATCAAAAATATATGGCATACAATCCAAAACAAAGAATTGTCATTTTAACTATATTTACATCATCTTGAATTGCAATTGATGGTCATTTTAATTAGTGACATATTTTTAATTGTGTTTTCTATTGGGTTTCCCAATATTCAGTTGCAATTCTTTATTCAATGTGATTAATTAGTGATTTATACATTTTGGTGGTGAATTAATGGTATATTAATTTTAACTTTACGTAAATTTCCATGCCAACAAGAATCCATCAGTTTGATTATTTCTTTGATTGGATTTAGTTTTGCAAAAAGAATTTAATCAATTGAGATATTTTATTTTACAATCGATTTAATTTTTTTTTTCCATATCGTTTATATGCCAATCGGTTTTCAATTCCCAATATTCTGTTGCAATTATTTATTCAATGTGATTAATTAGTGATTTATACATTTTGGTGGTAAATTAATGGTATATTAATTTTAACTTTACGTAAATTTCCATGCCAACAAGAATCCATCAGTTTAGTTATTTCTTTGATTGGATTTAGTTTTGCAAAAAGAATTTAATCAATTGAGATATTTTATTTTACAATCGATTTAATTTTTTTTTGCATATCGTTTATATGCCAATCGGTTTTCATGTATAATAAAAAGGCATAATTTGTAAATCACTAATTAGCATTATTTTTTATAAATCTATTGATGATCGATTAAATCAATTTATTCTAAATGTTGGTGACTTATTTGAATCACACACCAACAAACCTATTAATGGTGATTTAATTTGGTATAGACGAAAAGTATTGAAATCGGCTAATTAGTTAATTATTTTGGCAAAATTATCTTGCAAATTATGAAATCGGTTTGGAAGCCTTAGTTATTTATTTACTTGTTTTTGCTCTAATATGGGACTAACTTGTGAATGGTCCAACTTAAGTATGCAAGTTAAATGGCGAACTTCAATGATCGATGATTGAACCAACGGGATATCATTTGATTAAACATTGAAGCTTTAGTTATGCCATCTTATGTAATTATCTGTATTAGCCTAATTTACATAAATATTTCATTTCTGGCCCAAAGGTGTTATGTTATATTTATGTGTTTTACCTTATTATGTATGTATGTATGTTAATCATGATACATGAATTTTGGTCAAAGCCAAAGCGAAGCCAAAGTTCATGTAGAACATCGAGAGAGTCTATATTTATGTGTGTTCATAATATATGAATTTTGGTCAAAGCCAAAGCGAAGCCAGAGTTCATGTAGAACACTAAAGACGGTCTATTATTAATATCGTTCATTATGCCTGAAATTTGGTCAAAGCCAAAGCGAAGCCAAAGTCCAGGCAGAACATTAAGTTGGTGTTTATTTATGTATGTTCATTGTTGGTGCATCCGTCTGTCGTCTACGTCTTGTATAGAATAGGTTAGTTCAGGGCACGAAATTCAAGAAACTGGATTAGAATGTGATTTCGCCCCAGATGACATGTTGTCATTTGGAGCGAAACCCTTATAATCTAATTTCGCCCGAGAGTGTCTAGAATTGATTTCGCTCGTATTCTAAAAGGTTGATTTCGCTCCTGATGATCATGTATGTTGGAGCGAAATCAAGTTTACTATATATAGAGGTGTGTTTAGAGCGAAATCAGATAGTTGTTAGAGTCATTGCCATTCCGGCTGCCACGAAGTGTTGCCGAAGTGTTATCAGGATTGTAAACGTCATTCAATCAATAAGATCAACAGTTTAAAGTGAACATTCGGTGAATTGAACCTGATTTGTTTGTTTCCGCCGCTCAAATTAGGAAAAGTTCTTCTGATAGACTCAATTGGGTCTGAAAACGATCCTACATGTGGTATCAGAGCTAAGGAGGAAGAGCTCTTGCCAATTCAACCGAAAATTCTGTTTTTCTACACCTTCTACATTGTCTTTTGCTATTTGACCGAGAAAAAGTTGTAAAATTGACCTGATTTTTGAATATGTTGCTCGGAATTAGTAAATAACAAAGCCTTGAAAGTTTCATCAGCAAATTCGAACTAAAACTTGACAAAATTGTGATTTCGCCTGAAACGAGTTCGTGAAATGATGACGTCACTTCTGATTTCGCTCGAAGTATGATGTTAATTTTGCTCAAAAATGTGATTTCGCTCCAGGATACAATCTGATTTCGCTCCAAGAAACATCCTAATTTCGCTCCAAGAAACATACTGATTTCGCTCCTGGAAACTTAGTGATTTCGCTCCAAATTGAACTTTCTGATTTCGCTCCTGATTTACATTGGGATTTCGCTCTAAACAGTAAACTCATTTAAATAGTTGATTTCGCTTGAAACCTAAAATGGACGAAGAATTTTACAATGCATTCGCTACTCCGGGTACCTCGATTAGTTTGGTTCAGAACACAATGCTAGAAAATGAAACAGGGACAATGCAAAAACCACCCAAACTCATGAACATAGAAGAATATAAGGGTTGGGAAGGTCGTTTCGAAAACTGGGTACAAGCTAATTACCTAGACGCATGGGAGTGTGTTGAGACGAAGTATGTAAGACCATTAAATGATGATGAAGAGGAAGTTGCGATCAAAGATATGAGTGCCGATGATAAGAAGAAATACAAGAATGAGAAAATGATGCTGAGTTTACTACAAAAAGCTGTGAAAGAAGATATTTTGGTCTTGTTGCAACACAACGGAAGTTCTTATTCAATTTGGAAAGCGTTGCGATCGAAGTTTGTTGGTAGTTAGGAGATGGTCAAGAACAAGAAATCACTTCTGAAGAAAGAGTTTGACTTGTTTCGAGGGTTGAAAAATGAAAGCACAAAGCAAATTATCGAAAGATATTGCAATTTGTTGGTGAATATGAAAAGGGTAAGCATCAACAAAGATAATGAAGAACTGATAGAGAAGCTAGCAGATGCTTTGCCACACGAAACATGGGGCACATATTTGATGATGCTTAGGAACAAGAAAGGATTCAACACGCTCACATTAAGTAAATTCATTGAGAAGCTGGAAGCTCAGGAAATGGAACAGAGAAAAATTGTTCGAATGAAAGATTTCGACGGTGAACAAGATATCGGGTTGTATTACAAAGGAGGAGTGAATGAGAAATCTACAAATTTATCTCCAAAAATAGAAACTGCGTACAATGCAAAAAATTCAACCGGAAGTTCATCACAAGGATCAAGCAGCAATACAAGTTTCTCATCATTTCCATCTTTTGATCCGAACATTTCAGCAACAAAGAATGGAAGAAAACTTCAGTGCAATATTGTTTTAAATCTTGAAAATGATCAAGATTATTCAGATGAAGTTGCTAAAAATCAAATGTCTTTATTGGGAATGGTTTTAGAATCTTAGAGTTGTTTTGTTGCAGGTCGTATCGGAAATCCAATGCTAATAAAGAAGGATTACGACCAGATAGACACTGAAGAGATGGAGCTGATGGACATAAAATGGTGTTTAGCCAGTGTGTTGAGGAGAGCTGAGAAATTCAAGCAGATCACGGGGAGAGATGATCTTCGTGAGGCTAATGTTTCTACTTTAGGTTTTGACAAATCTAAAGTCACTTGTTTTCGTGGCAGGGAGAAAGGTCACTTCAAGAGGGAGTGCACCAACCGCGAAGCAAGTGGAGCACATAATCCTTTCAACAACAACAATGATTACTACCGAAAAGCCATCTACCATCAAGTCGCTCAACAACCATCTCAACAACATCAACATCAAGCTCAAACTGCACATGGAAGAAATGTGATTGATGATTCTGGAAACAGAGCTTGTGTGGTTAATCAAAACGAAAAGAAACCATTTAACTGGGATAAATATGTATCAGCTGATGAAAAAGCTTGTGTGATTGATCAAGATGATGATAAATTGCCTGAGGGTTTTAGTTGGGAAAATTTTACTTGGGATGATTATATTCCTGATCAAGCCACAGCTCATACAGCTCACAAAGCTTTTATTGCAAAAATTGAAGAAGACAGTGATGATGATGGAACTGAGTATTATGCTAGACAAATGGCAAAACATCTGAAGATGATGGCAGAAAACGACAGTGAAGATGAGAAGGTAAAGAAGAAAAAGAACAAGATAAAGACACCGGTGAGTAGTGATGATGAGACAGTACCGGTGGTGAGAAGAAAAGTGAAAGAAGTTCCAAAGTTTGAGATTAATGAAGAAGCTGTTGCAAAGAAATGTTCAGTAACTTGTGAAAATTGTGAAGCAATGAAGAAACAAAATAGTTCTTTGATTCACAATATGAACAGATTGAAAGAATCTTACGATGTGCTGAACAAAGCGATGAATATGTACAACGACACAAGTGAAGAGCAAGCTACTGCGACGAAGACAATTCAAGGAGCTTTCATGGTCAAGCAAAAAGTTGTGAACAATTATATCGAGAAGTGTGTTGTTCTTGAACAAAAACTGGAACTTCAGAGGATTGAAACCGAAAGAGTTAATCGTTTATTGAAAAGTTACTCATGTTCGTCTTATGTCATTGACAGGATTTATCCGACAGCTGAAAGTTTGAAGGCATTTGAGGACAATGATGTAACCAAAGAAAAGGAAGTTTCGGAAGAAAAGATTGAAGAAAAGACTCCAGTGAAAAAGACTAAAAAGAAGAAAGACACTGAAAAGACTGCATCTGGTAAGAAACAAGATGTCAGTTACCACAAGTGTCCACCCCCACTGGAAAATGGATATCTAGCTAGAAATCCAAATGATGAAAGAGTCAAAAAGGCAACAAATTTACAGTGGGAGTCGGAGTCGTCAGTAAACTTGCCAGACAGTATTAATGTCGTGTTTACATCGTCTGACACTGATCAACAGTCTCAATTGATGAAGAAAGTTGTGGATCATGTGTTAGATAACGATGAGATAGAGGAGTCAAAGTCGGAGTCTGGGAAAGAGTCAAAGTCTGAGTTCAGCATTCCGAGTCAAATAGAAAAATAGGGCAAAATAGTTTATGACAAAGAACTCCTGTTATCAAAATCTAATTTGGATGATGAAATGTTTAAAGTTGCTTACACTTTGAATGATTCTGACAAATTATATTATGATAAGGAATTTCCAATAAGAGGTGTCAAAACTGAATTGATAAACAAGGTTTTCAAACTCACAGAAATTAATATTTCTGAAATAAAAGACTTATGTCTTAATGCAAAACCTAAAAAATACATCTCAAGAGTTCAACAGAGATTAAACAAGAAAAAGGGTTACAGTTCTGGTTCAGGTTTTCAAAAGAAATCTAATCATTACGATAATTTCAAAAAGAAAGGTTTAGGGTTTACTCCAACTGAAAAGCAGAAAAATGAAAAATAGGTTCGTGATTTTAAATCCAAAATAACACTTGTTTCAGGAACTAGCTCAGAAGAAGAAGAAAAGAAAGCTTTATGGAGACAGTCAAACAATGAGTTCCTTGCAAAGAAGCAAGATGAAATAAAGAAGATGACTGAGTAGAAGAAAGATACGAAGTTATTGAGTTTGAACCACCACTTGATAGAACCAAACTGTTTAAAAATTCAAAGTTTGAAATTAGTGAATGTTCAAACAGTTTTTACAAGAAGAGAGCTAAATCTGACAACCAGAAATGGGTTGTTAAGAAAAGTGGAGATAGCATTAGCGATGATTCTGATAGGTCAAAATCAGAGGAGCTATCTTCTGGCGATGAATCTGACTCCACAAAGTCAGACGAGCCACAGATTGTTTCAAATTGTGAAGCTATTTTGAAAAATGAAAAATCAGTTCCGATTGTGAATGATGAGGATTTTCCATCACTTCGGGCAGTAAATTATAAGAAGAAAATTGGTAAGGTTGAGATTTCTAATCAATTTTATAATGATAATCAGGTTTTTGATGTGGAGAAGGCCTTTAACCCCAAGGTAAAGCATATTTTTGGTAAGATAGTTGATCGCAAAGTCAAAGGGGTTAAAGAGTTTTATGAGAAGAAGAGAGGAGGTAAGAAACCGAGTGGTGATGACTCGGTGACACCCAAGGCTGGCCAGGCTTGGGTGGATATTTTCTTCGACTAAAAACCTGACTTGCTGGAGCTCCCAGGTTGGTAAGTGTGGAGCATGAATCGGCATCTTTCTTGAGAAATGTTCTACGGTAATGTCAATCGTACAAGTGGTAAGAGGTTTGATTGTGCATGCTTGCATATGGTAAATCAAGGACATTAATTTGTACTTGCATTTTCCTACATGTGATTGAGAGATAACATGATGAACCACATCCCCGAACCTATTATTGATATACCTACAGGGGGTAAAATCAACTAAACTTATTTTCCGGAAAAACCATTTTGATTAAAACAAACTTAAGTGTTTTTGAAATCTAGATGGGAAATAGTTTATTGATAGGGGGAGTTCTGATTGTTTATGCCGAGTGAATGGCGAAATGAGGCGATTTGATATCGGTTGTCATGTTTCTGTACAGTTCGTTTTCAATTTTCGTTAATGTGTTTGCATTTTAGGGGGAGTAGAAATTTTTAGAAAATCCAAAAACATTAGAAAATTTAAAAAAATACAAAAACATGATAAAATCAAAAATGAGTTTTGTTGTGAAAAAGAGGAAATGATAGTACATCAGTGGACTGTCACAACATGCTAAAGAAATGTAAATTCAAAAATGTGATAAACAATTTTACTGTGGATGTGTCAGTAGGTTTTTACACATTTAATAGATTGTGACGAGATATAAATCTAAAAATTCAAACTTGCTTATTCTGTGGGTAACAACTTCTTGGATATATAGGTAACCCCTGAAATCTTATTTGAAAGGTCCCTTATTCAGAGATACTAGGTCTTTATGCTCAGTGATATCTGGGGTATTATCCCGGGACTTCTGCTGTATGGAAATATTGACCTAGTCCCCGGATAATACTTTCTGCAATGCTTTGTGATGTGCGTTAGGTGTAATATGTTTTTAATATATAATTAAGCCCTTTTTACACTTTTAGCCAAGTTTTAAATTTATAAAACACGATATTCACTAACACTAAACACACATATGGGCAAGTGCACCCATCGTGGACGTAGTATAGTGTTGGTAAGATACCGAGGTCGTCCAAGGACACAAGAGCTTTTAATACCGGTTTATCCTCAACGTCTAACCAAATCAAAAAGTTAGAAAAATGTTTTAAACTAAGAAAAATAAAAACTAACTAAATGCTGAAAAATAAAATAAAATAAAAACAGATAGACAAGATGAATCACTTGGATCCGACACGTGTATTAGTATAACCTTTGATTATTTTCGCACTTTTGCACTTGTTTAAGAGATTATCTTAGTTATTGTAGTAGGCCCCTCTTTTGAAGGCGACGTTACCCTCAACCCAGTAGTTTGAGTCAGCAAGGATACAATCCTAAAGGGTCGGATTATTGAAAGATAATGAATTAAGTTATTAATGCAAATTATGGTAGGCCCCGCTTTTGGCGGTGACATTACCCTCGGCTAAGTAGTCTGAGTCAGCAGGGATACAGTCCTAAATAGCCGGGTTATAGTATTAATAGTAGTTAACTTATGAGGGGGTCAAAGAGTTTGGATCCCCGCCATCCAATACCTATGGGCATTGAAGGAGATCCTACTAAATTTGACCCAGGTCCCAAGCAGGACCTCTAAACGCTGAACAAGGGCAAGACCCTTACCAAACCGTTCCCTTAACCCCCGACCAGGTAGCCAACATACCTCCATATAGACCGTGGAGATATGAATGGTGAAAATCTTTTATTTTATATAGACAGTAAAATAATGCCAAGACACCACGGACAAACGATAAGGAAAGATCACCTTCAACATAAGTAACTAGTTATTAAAGTCATTAATACAAAACCAAATAAAAAGTGCAAAAGATTAAAAATAAAAAGTATTATACTAAACACTTGTCTTCACCAAGTGATGTAAGAGACTTAGGCAAACATGGCCTTGATTGTCAAGAACTCTTACGATCAATCTTGGATCCCGAGACGACTCACACACTCTACGATGGACAATGGATGATGGTGGTGGATGATGGTGTTATGGTGGTGGTGGGTGGTGGATGAGGTGTGAGAGAGGTGGTGTGCCAAGGGATGAGAGAGAATGAAACCAAGCTCCTCTATTTATAGGCTGGACAGAACGCTGGACACGGCCCCGTGTCCGCTGGACATAGCCCCGTGCCCGTCTGACACTCTCTCTCTTCATTAATTGTAATTGCGAATTACAATTAATGCGCCTGCTGTACTTTCACCACGCCCCCGTGCTCGCTAGACACGGCCCCGTGGTGAGCAATGGAAGCTTCTACTGGTTTGTCTTTTCTGCTGCTTCCTGGGCACGCCCCCGTGTTCGCTGGACACGGGGCGTGTTCAGACTCTGTTTTCTTCTCTTTGTCTTGGGAGGTGCCGTTGAGGGTTCGGGCAGTCCACTTTTGTTCCTTTTCTTGTATTTATGGTAGAATTAGTGGTCTTTTTGCTTCTTTTGTGATTTTGAGCTCATTTCATCCTGAAAATACAAAAGGAAGACAAAAACACTCTTTTTCCAACATTAGTACTTAAAAAGGGTTAGTTTTATGCCTTAATTGATGTGTTTTATATGTTGCATTTTACACACATCAAATACCCCCACACTTGAACTTTTGCTTGTCCTCAAGCAAAACTCTTTTAATGTGGCTTACACTCCCAAATGGAATAGGTAGAAGAGAAGTTTTTTTTTTTTTTTTTTTTTTTTTTTTTTTTTTTTTTTTTAGCTTGTCCTAGAGTGTCGGGAATCCAAGGTTTGTATAGGTTTTATTTTTATTTTATTTACAATCCTATTCGTCATGATTTATTTTGAACTTTTCATAAGATAAACTACTTATTTGGGCATAACATGCCTTATCAAAATTCCATTTATATACAAGTTCACATACCTCACGGGAGATCACTCAATCACTCGGCCGAAGGTGTATATTTAAGTGAATCGCTCGAGAGCGGCACGGACTTACGTTTTCCATAGGCTTGCCAAGCGATCAATCCTCCTCCTTTTTAACTTTTTACCTTTGTAAATATCAAGAGGACTTTTGGGGTGAAGGCTTGGGTTTAAAGGTGGGTGGTTGGTTAGTGGTTAGTAAAAAGGGCGAAAATCGTAACAAGTGTCGGTTTTCGTAAAATACCTTATTTTTTTAGTGACATTTATCTTTGAAGTATTTCTCCAAACAAGCTTTTGTAGCTTTTGTTTGTTTTTGACTTCATTATTCATATTTTTTTTTTCGTCACGTAAAGGGTATGTTTATGAAAAACCGAGTTTGTTACTAAAATAAAGGTGAAAAATTGAAAAAGGTTTTTGGTGGGTAAAAAAAAATGTTTTGGGGGTAATGAAATGAAAGGTTTAGGCTCAAAGGGGTTTTCTAGGGGGATTTTGGGTAGGTAAAAAAAAATGAAAAATAATGGTTTTGAAAGAAAAATAGTTAGTCCTAATGCCTCCATCATTTACTTACTTGGGTTTAAGTTGGTAAGGACCGGGAATGTATCGTCGTGGCAAGTTCTAGATTTGTAAAGACCGAGCGGCTATTCACACAAGAAACGAAAAATGAGCATTTAATCTAAATATGTATATTTTTATGCTCAATAAAGGCTCAAAACTCACTTTTGTGGGAATGGGTTTTTAATGTGATCATGCATATATAATCGAATTTTTAACTAGACTTGTTATACCGTTTCATAATTTTCTTATGTTAGTTCTTTTTATCACGACGCTATCGGTTGTAAATTTAAAAAAATATAACCCTTTTATCACTTGTTATTCCCAACTTAAACTAAGACAAGTAAATAATAAAAAAAAAATGAAAAAGTTTTTTGAAAAAATTTGGGGTGTTTAGCGGTTCCAATAGAGTTTTGTGTAAGGCTTGTTTTAGGATTTTGCAAAATTTCAAGGTTTTAGCATTCCCCCCACACTTAAATTACACATTGTCCTCAATGTGTCCAAAAATAAAGTTTTTGGTTGATTAGAATATGTAAAAGTGTGTTTAAAAACAAAGATTTGTGTTACTGGCGCTCTGGACACGGCCCCGTGTTGACCGGGCACGGCCCCGTGGTCAAGTGCCAGTAACAAAAATTATAGAATTGAAACAGAAGCCTGGACACGGGGGCGTGTCCGCTGAACACGGCCCGTGTCCAGTTACCTGAACTGGGTGATTTTCTGCAGGGGGCTCAGCACGGGGCCGTGTTGGTTGGGCACGGCCCGTGTTGAGCCTTCTGTTATGGAGATTTTTGTCGGTTTGTTCTGTTCTTCTGCATGGTTCCATTTTTTCTCGTTCCCTTTTTCATCCATTACCACCATGAGTCCATAAATCATAAAAACCATCATAACATTGCTAATAGAGAGACATTACATAAAGATAAGAATTACATAGATATTAAGCTTATGGAGTTCTAGCCCTATGTTTTATTTTAATTTAGCAAAATTTCCAAGAATCTACTGATCTTGGTTAGATAAGGCTTTGTAGAGCTCCACCTTTCGGGTGCGGTTCTCCTCATATGTCGGCAAGCCACTCCTCTACCTCCCTTGGAAGGAGGAAGGAGGGCTCGTTTGCATTTGTTTGAGGAGTTTCAACTTCCGCCGGAACTTCTTGTGGGATTTCCATAGGAGGTTCTGCGGGGAGGTCTCCCCACCCGGTAGGGTTGTTAATACCGAGCGCCAAGTTCCAGTCTTGTTGTGGAAGAACTGGTTCCATGGGGGGTGCTACCAAAATGTTTAACCTTTGGTGCAAAAGGTTAATCTCTTGGAAGCTGCTTTCCAATCCCATTGTAAGATCGTTAATACGGTCAATGAGGACCTCCTCCACGGACGTCATTTCGTCGAGAGCCTCCCTTAGCGCTATCACGTAGTGCACAAGTGTAGCTTCAACGGAGGGCCTCCTTCCCCTTCGGCTGTTTGAGGAATGAACGGATGATGTTTCGCTGTTTTCACTCGCCATTCTACGAAAAATAAACCAAAAAATAGTTTATAAGACGAAACAGCTTCTGGACACGGCCCCGTGCTCAATGAGCACGGCCCCGTGTTCATCTTTCTGCAGAATTTTGGAGCAAGGAACCTTGGTTTTTTAAGTTATTTTCAGAGTTTATGCAAGCTTTTTGACAGCAAATAACTCTAAACAATGTTACATAACATGTTTTTACCAAGATTCCATGATCAAAACTCCTTGTTTCCTACCATAAAGATTGAAAATTCAAACTTTTCATGGTGGCTCTTGAAGAAAGATGAAGAAGAGGGAAATGTCTAGAAGAGGAAAGGACAAGATGGGTTGTTGGAAACTTCTTTTAGACTTACCTAGGATTGTTTGAGAGAAGATTCCTTCAAATCTCTGTCCCCAAGTTGGTCCAAATGTGCAGGATTTTTGGCTGCATTTATAGAAAATGACAGCCTACTGCACACGGCCCCGTGTCCGCTGGACACGGCCCCGTGTGCAGATGAAATTCTGACACAGTTTGTCCGTATTCTGACGTTCTGATCAGAGGGGAATCTTTTGGCGGACACGGGGGCGTGTTGGCCGGGCACGGCCCCGTGTCGGAAAGCTGCCTTATGAAGTTTTGTCTTTATCAAGGAGCCAATTTGTATCGGGTGGCTCCTGACTTGTTGGAACAACCCCAAAGTGCCTAATGTCACGGGGTTAGTTTCCGACCCCCGTGTGGCGTCCCCAAGTCCCCGGGGACAAGCCAATCCATCCCGCTTCTTTGTGTGGGTCACTGGTTTCGTCCTGCCTTGGACTCATCAGGAGAGCGGCGCCAGCTCTCGACCAGTGGTGCGTTCGTCGTTTGCACGACTAGGCACGTACACCTCTTCATTGACACTGACTCCGTCCCCCGATAAAGTCCAGGACTAGCCAGTAACCCAAGCGTTCAAGCACAGCCCATAGCATTGCGATCTTCAAACATTTGGCCCGTGACACTCTCCCACCACCATTTCATGCACGTCCTCGTGCATGCTCGCCGTCCCATACCAGCTCGCATACTTGACAATGCATGATCCCCTTATGTTGAGCATGATTCACTTTGGGAGGGTAGGACACCCGAAAGCACAGCAACAATGATCTTCTGTCGTGCATGTTCAATATAGTACGTCAGTTTTGGTTTTAAGTGGCGCTGACGTCCGCCGCATCGGATTAGGTGCCGATGATTCACCTTGTTTCAGGAATACGGGGAACCTGAATAATTGTAGCAGCTTTCACAAAACTTCCTTTTTACGGCGCTGCTTGGACCGTAGATTTTTGAACATAACACGGAGGGCTTCACTGCAACTATACTTGAGCGGCTCTCACGATCCCATACTCGCGGAGTACAAAGACCTTTGCCGAAGCAAACCCATATTTGGTCTTCTCCCACCACCATTGCGCAACCATACTCTAAATGTTAAGCTCATTTGGTTAAGAGTCACGTTCCAACGTATCCGAGAATCGTTCTGCTCTGATACCACGTTGTCACGGGGTTAGTTTCCGACCCCCGTGTGGCGTCCCCAAGTCCCCGGGGACAAGCCAATCCATCCCGCTTCTTTGTGTGGGTCACTGGTTTCGTCCTGCCTTGGACTCATCAGGAGAGCGGCGCCAGCTCTCGACCAGTGGTGCGTTCGTCGTTTGCACGACTAGGCACGTACACCTCTTCATTGACACTGACTCCGTCCCCCGATAAAGTCCAGGACTAGCCAGTAACCCAAGCGTTCAAGCACAGCCCATAGCATTGCGATCTTCAAACATTTGGCCCGTGACACTAAGATACCTTAATTGTCCTATACTAAGGTGAGAACGCAAGAGGTTGTCGGTGAGGGTAATTCCTATTTTCATTCTAGGTGGACAAGTCCAACCCTTTCCCGGGCTCTCGTTAAAGAAGGTGTATGCCGAATCGCTCAGGTCTATGTATGCACCGAACGAGGTCGATGGGGAGTCCTTCACGGCACAATCGGCACAGGGACGACTATCGTCCATGTCTTGTTTAGGAAGAAAGGTATTTTCGGGAGCAACGAGGTTGTCAGAATGCGGTTCCAACATTTCCTCATGGTCATCATCTTGGGATGGATCTAAGAAATCCTTCCTAAGTTCTTTTGACCAATTTAGAAGTAGTTCTTCTAGTTGAAATAGCTCGTCGAGGAGCATATCTCCTAGAATATCTGGCTGGGCGCATTCGAGGGAGAAATAGTGTTTATTTTTACTTTCGCCCCTCTTAAGGTTACAAGGAATTGGTGGGTCTATATAGTGTGGCCTATAAGTGAGGAAGAAACATTTTAATTCCTCGTGTTCGCCTCCACATATTCGACACCACAAACCATAAGAGTGCCGAAAGTAAAAAGAATCACTATCACTCATGTTTGTATCAGAAATTACCAACCGCCGGGATCGAACGGTTCTGTTTTCAGCAACTGAATCTTGGGCACGGGGGCGTGTTGAGTGGACACGGCCCCGTGTTCAGCCTACTGTCTGATATAAAACAGGATTGCCAGTTCCAATGATTGGGCACGGGGCGTGTTCAGCGGGCACGGCCCCGTGCTGAGCTCTGCAGAAGCTGGAAAATCTAAAAAAAAATCCTAAAAATTAAAGAAAAATAAAAAGATGATTAGGCCGTTGATTCCTAACTTTCTTAAAATCCTTGTGTCCCCGGCAACGGCGCCAAAAACTTGATGTGCGTTAGGTGTAATATGTTTTTAATATATAATTAAGCCCTTTTTACACTTTTAGCCAAGTTTTAAATTTATAAAACACGATATTCACTAACACTAAACACACATATGGACAAGTGCACTCATCGTGGACGTAGTATAGTGTTGGTAAGATACCGAGGTCGTCCAAGGACACAAGAGCTTTTAATACCGGTTTATCCTCAACGTCTAACCAAATCAAAAAGTTAGAAAAATGTTTTAAACTAAGAAAAATAAAAACTAACTAAATGCTGAAAAATAAAATAAAATAAAAACAGATAGACAAGATGAATCACTTGGATCCGACACGTGTATTAGTATAACCTTTGATTATTTTCGCACTTTTGCACTTGTTTAAGAGATTATCTTAGTTATTGTAGTAGGCCCCTCTTTTGAAGGCGACGTTACCCTCAACCCAGTAGTTTGAGTCAGCAAGGATACAATCCTAAAGGGTCGGATTATTGAAAGATAATGAATTAAGTTATTAATGCAAATTATGGTAGGCCCCGCTTTTGGCGGTGACGTTACCCTCGGCTAAGTAGTCTGAGTCAGCAGGGATACAGTCCTAAATAGCCGGGTTATAGTATTAATAGTAGTTAACTTATGAGGGGGTCAAAGAGTTTGGATCCCCGCCATCCAATACCTATGGGCATTGAAGGAGATCCTACTAAATTTGACCCAGGTCCCAAGCAGGACCTCTAAACGCTGAACAAGGGCAAGACCCTTACCAAACCGTTCCCTTAACCCCCGACCAGGTAGCCAACATACCTCCATATAGACCGTGGAGATATGAATGGTGAAAATCTTTTATTTTATATAGACAGTAAAATAATGCCAAGACACCACGGACAAACGATAAGGAAAGATCACCTTCAACATAAGTAACTAGTTATTAAAGTCATTAATACAAAACCAAATAAAAAGTGCAAAAGATTAAAAATAAAAAGTATTATACTAAACACTTGTCTTCACCAAGTGATGTAAGAGACTTAGGCAAACATGGCCTTGATTGTCAAGAACTCTTACGATCAATCTTGTATCCCGAGACGACTCACACACTCTACGATGGACAATGGATGATGGTGGTGGATGATGGTGTTATGGTGGTGATGGGTGGTGGATGAGGTGTGAGAGAGGTGGTGTGCCAAGGGATGAGAGAGAATGAAACCAAGCTCCTCTATTTATAGGCTGGACAGAACGCTGGACACGGCCCCGTGTCCGCTGGACACGGCCCCGTGCCCGTCTGACACTCTCTCTCTTCATTAATTGTAATTGCGAATTACAATTAATGCGCCTGCTGTACTTTCACCACGCCCCCGTGCTCGCTGGACACGGCCCCGTGGTGAGCAATGGAAGCTTCTACTGGTTTGTCTTTTCTGCTGCTTCCTGGGCACGCCCCCGTGTTCGCTGGACACGGGGCGTGTTCAGACTCTGTTTTCTTCTCTTTGTCTTGGGAGGTGCCGTTGAGGGTTCGGGCAGTCCACTTTTGTTCCTTTTCTTGTATTTATGGTAGAATTAGTGGTCTTTTTGCTTCTTTTGTGATTTTGAGCTCATTTCATCCTGAAAATACAAAAGGAAGACAAAAACACTCTTTTTCCAACATTAGTACTTAAAAAGGGTTAGTTTTATGCCTTAATTGATGTGTTTTATATGTTGCATTTTACACACATCACTTTGAAATATAAGCGAAGCCCTCAGCAAGTTGATGAAACAATAAAATTGATAGTCATTGTTGTTGTAACAAAAGATCCTCTAAAGGGGACCCACCAAAAGTCGAAGCCGTCATCTCTCTGCGTATACGGAAGTATCGACCTGAGCTCTCACGGCCCTCGCAATTTAACCCCTTTACAAATATCATCTGTGGTATACTCACCTGTAAGACTGAATATTGGGATCTGGAAACGGGAGTATATTCAAGTAGTGGGACAACGGATAAGTTTAAGTTCTTAAAACATTAATATCGTATCTCGGATCAATTGAACTTTGTGTGAAAATTTAAGTGGATCAATATACTGACAATCTAAGTGAATTGTTTAGAACTTAAAATGAAATCAAGCTTAACGGTGTTGGTGATGTGTCTCAGAAACTGATATGATCCTCTTACACAAACTCACAAAAATATTGTCTGTAAATATTTCTTTACTGCTTTTTATTTACTTTCTTTCAAAATTTCAAAAAGATTTTCAGTGTGTTTTAGCATAAACTTTGAAAAATCCAAAAGATTTTCAACAAGTGATATTGAAAAGCTGATTTTCGAAATCCCAAGTGCTAAACATGATGAAATTTGGATTATAAATTTTACCATTTTCATCCAGTAAATAATATTTAAGTATTTGAAAAATCTGTTTTAAATTGTCAAGTTGCATATAGTTCGTTACCAAGATCTGATTATGGGTTATTAAATGGGAAAATAAATCGAAATGATAAATTGGAAAGCCTGTTCTTAAGGGGCCCAACGAATTCCTAATTGGAATTAGGGGGTCCTTTTTGATTGAGTCTTTTATCACGTTGGGATATTTTACATCGTTGAATGGGCCTATTCGAGAAAAATTGGATGATGACAAAATTATCAAAGATTGAGATTCCTTATTTCGATTCAACAATGTATGAATAGTTCCTTGGTTTGCATTAAGGGATTCTTGAATCGTTGCCTTGGAATAGGAATAAATGGAAGAAAACGGATTGCCATTAGCGCGATCTGATCCATTCTCAGAGATCAATCCTGAACCCGGCAGATCGTTCCTTTTTCCGGTATATGAAATAGGTGACTTCGCTAAGTCGATTCTTAGAAAATCTCTAATCAAACCATTTGTCCTTATTTCAACAAAGGAAGCACAGGCCTTTTCGATCTTTTTGTCTTGGTCCCAATTCATTCGACAAGTGATATTGAAAAGTTGATTTTCAAAATCCCAAGTGCTAAACATGATGACATTTAGTTTGGGAGTGGTGTGTGTGAAAGCTTAGAATCTAAAAAGTGGTTCATCAGACTTTAATTGATTGATCAGGTTGTGATAGGATTATCAAATGATGACTAAATACTTAAATGTTTATCATAAAACTTATGTTTGTGGTAGAGTTTTATACAGGATGAGTCAACATTTAAGGGGGAGTGCATGTTGATGATGATGAATTTGAAGATGTCAACATCTGAGGGAATGAGTTTGTTGAAGATAAAGCTAAAGAAGCAGTGAGAGCTAGTGTTGATCTTGGAACTGCGCAATAGAGATTGAAAAGAGAAGATAGAGATTGAGGATGCTTACAACGTCAAATACTTCAAAGAAAAGCTCGAAGACTGATAAAGACTATAAGTGCGAAGACTCGACACTGAAGACTCCGTCAACATCCGAGGGGGAGTTTGTTGGTGCATCCGTCTATCGTCTACGTCTTGTATCGAGTCTTGTATAGAATAGGTAAGTTCAGGGCACGAAATTCGAGAAACTGGATTAGAATGTGATTTCGCCCCAAATGACATGTTGTCATTTGGAGCGAAACCCTTATAATCTAATTTCGCCAGAGAGTGTCTAGACCTGATTTCGCTCGTATTGTAAAAGGCTGATTTCGCTCCTGATGATCATGTATGTTGGAGCAAAATCAAGTTTACTATATATAGAGGTGTGTTTAGAGCGAAATCAGATAGTTTTTAAAGTCATTTCCATTCCGGCTGCCACGAAGTGCTGCCGAAGTGTTATCAGGATTGTAAACGTCATTCAATCAATAAGATCAACAGTTTAAAGTGAACATTCGGTGAATTGAACCTGATTTGTTTGTTTCCGCCGCTCAAATTAGGAAAAGTTCTTCTGATAGACTCAATTGGGTCCGAAAACGATCCTACATTCATAATACATGAATTTTGGTCAAAGCCCAAGCGAAGCCAAAGTTCACGTAGAACAATAAGTCAGTCTATTATGTATGTTCATAATGCATAAATTTTGGTCAAAGCCAAAGCGAAGCCAAATTTATTTTGAACATCAAGACAATCTGTTATTTATGTATGTTCATAATGTCTGAATTTTGGTTAAAGCCAAAGCGAAGCCAAGATTCAGGTACAACCTTAAATTAGTCTGTTATTTTGTTGTTATAGTAGACTATATCTTCAATATAATAATTTGTGTCTGCCTTACTTGATTACCCCATAATGTAAATCACTCCAAGTTTCTTCTTAGGTTTGTATCGCATCTTTTTTTATCCACTCTAATTTTAAAACCTAAAATGTTTTGCTTGCTAAAGAGTTTCTACAAAATTTGCTCTTGTTGGATTGTTGATTATTTCTTAAGATATGATAATCCTACTACTCTTCTCTGATAAAAGTTTTACAGAAGAAAACTAGAGCATGATGAGTGGGATAAGTCAAACATTATATCTCTTATGATAATCAAGAACTCATTGCTGTCATGTGAGCTATTCTAGATTCTAAATTTCCTAATACTAATTTGTTTTCTTTGGAAGAATCAAAATAACTCCTAAAACGCATGCAGTATTCTAGTTTCTTACTATAAAGTTAGTGGTATATGTGAATACATCTTGATGTACAATGCCATGACCTGTTACTTAAATGTTTACACATGGAAATCAGTACACTTTTCCGATGCATTACATATAACTTTTCCACCAATACCATAAATTGCCTTAAGAATCAACTATACCACTCAAGAGTACCAAAGGAAAATGAGTATGCTGATTAGCAACATATGTACAGGAAAATGAATGCATGAAGTTGGAAAATTAGATGTTGTTCATCTCACCGCCACTAAACTTAAAAGGAGGATACTTTTAAGATTCAGAGATAATGTACAAGTACTACTTCCAGCTATAAGTTTCTTCAAAGGAAAGTCTCACTGCAAAATTTTGCCATTAACTAGGCGTGAGCATTGAGACTATCCATAACTCAATGAGACAACTGACTAAGATAAGTAGTTAGATATTTATGATATTTGAGTCTGGTAATGATAATACTCCAATTGACACATGACGGGTTGAGTCTAGTTCTATACGTTTACTTACCAGAAATTGACAATTAATTAATATGAGAATTAGTGACAGAATTTTATGTTAAGACCATAAGAACCATAATAAACTGTTTTATAATTGGGCTTTATGATACCTTATATATTCTGTAGATTATTCAGAATTTAGTATCAATATAAAAGCTACATTATGACAGTTGTGAGGTTTGCATGGTTAAAACAAAGTCAATCTTACCTTAAACTCTGATATTATTTGTCATCTCAATTTGGATGGAAACCTTATAAGATAGAACTAGATGATGCTACACTTTTTCACAACGTTTTGTTATCATGAAATGAAAATTTAACAAAAGAAAAATGAGACTTACAAATTCCATCCATTAAGACCAAATTTCATGAGAAATCATGACTAGGTTAATGAAGGATGAAATATTATCAAATCTCATTCTTAGTGACTTATAAGCATGTGTTATACGCCTTAATATTTAAATGGCTAAGGGAATAAATTAAGTTCCATTAGAAGTTATATTTCATTGGAACTTATCGCAAAAAGGAATATTCAGACATAATTCATTTATCATAATATTTGCTTGTATTTAATATGTCTTATATGAATAAAGGTATTAAAGAAACTAATTCATATATACTATGATTCCTTCTAAATATGTCCCTCAAAATTTTATAACATCTGGACATTAAGGAAATCAAGTCTGACATATATGACAGGTTCCCACAGCACGTACATCATTGAAACTTATCTTTTAGCATTCCTAGAGATCTAAAAGGTTAGTGGGAGCATTAAGTGTCTTAATCTTAACTTGCGAGAGTTGCAAGAGGTAGGGGAGTGAAAACTTGTTGTTACCTCAATTTGTACCTCTTGTACAAGACATTGCTTCTTTACAACTTTTCTCTTTAAGAATCTACTGCTACTGTAACAAAAGTTTCATTGTTGCTTAAACGTGGGCACACTCAGATTTCTTACCAAAATTATAATCCTCAAACAGAGAAACTACAATGAGTTACATCATTTACTTGTTTCTTTATTAGAATATATTGCCCTTCTAATGTTGACCATAAGCATGCTAAATTTTTTATGATTTCTAAAATTAGTGGGAGTAGTGAAAGTTCTTATCATGACTTGCAAGAAGTACAAGAGGCGGGGGGAAGCGACTTATTAAATTTTACTCCGATTACACCTCTTGTACACCATACTCCACCAACTCTTACACACTTAGAATCTTGAAAGTGATAGCAACTTAATCAAGAGTTAATCCATAAAACTGAAACTCATAATATAACCCAATAATCAACTACGGAGGTCATCTAGGTTTAACTGTGATGATTATGTATCCTCCCTGACTGAAGTTGAAATGGATATTGGATAGTTTATTGATCCTACATTTTCTAATTAAGCTATTTGCATCAATTTTCTAAATGGAATAAAAAAATTATTTTTAGCAAAATTGATTTTATGTTTAGTAACGTTTGTTATCAAAGAATCATCTTACCTTTTTGCAAAAGGTTTCTTTGAGGATCGTTATTGTTTTAGTTTAGTAGCTTATAATCATTTGTAGCTACATCAAATGAATATTAAAACAACTTTCCTTGAATAAAGACTTACATGTTCAAAACAACCTGAAGGTTCTAAACTGAAAGGTCAAGAACACTTACTTTGTAAGTCAATTAATACCATTCATGGGTTTAAAGCAAGCATCAAAATGTGATGAAATATTAATGCAATTCTTTTCATCAAGAATTAAGTGGATTTATGTACCCACCTCAAGATGAGTGGGAGTAATTAATGTAAACTTGTCCTTATATAATGATATTCTTTTGACAAGTATATGTTACATAAGTCAAAGAATTGTTCACACATACATTGATATAATGAATCTCGTAGATACCACTTATGTGAGAGATATCAAAATATACCAAGACAGACCCAACAGGGTATTAGTTTCGTCCCATAAGCTTTACTCTCAAGCGGGCTCTTACATGTGCAACAAATAATATTGCTCTCCTTTAGAGGATAAAATGATAAATGAGATTACTTCCTTATGCTTCATTAATTAGAAGCCTTATGAAGGTTCAAGTCTATACTCGTTTATATATTGCTCACACTGATGAGCATTAGATCACTCTAGATTATTGTGCAGCATCTTACGATATCTTTAAGAAACGAGAAAGACTATAAGAAGAGGTTGATTATTCTTACCTTGATTTTATGATGTTTAAAAGAAACTAAAAGTCAATTTGGGGTAATCCTTATGTTATAGACAACTCTTACTCATGGAGGAGTCATAAGAAACTGTTAACAACAACCTAAATTATAATGACATAATATGTTGTTGATTAACAACGCAATTGTCACTAAATGTTGTTGAAAACTTATTAGTGGACTCATAAACTTATGAACTCCATATAAATACTATATTGAAGACTTACTGTGAAAAGTCAGCTACCTTATTTCCTCGACCAGTAACAGTTCGAGAGGTGCAGTATTAAAGTTCGATACAAAATTATTGTTCGTTTATGAACAAGAAGAGGAAACTAAATATTTGTATCGAATACATTTACGTTCATGATATGCTTGCGGATCCGATAACTAAGGTCTAAACCCAAAGTCTTTTTAAGAGCTAATAATAAAGACGTGTTTTACTAAAAGCCTTACATAATAGCATATCGTACATATGAATGATTAGTTATTATTTTTCCTCAACTATACAATTTGTTTGTCTATAAATACGTGTATGCACCTAATGACGTATAGGCAAGAATTATACAAATTAATTTTTAAAGGGCTTACCTCGGTCATTTTGATCTTAAATTTACGTATGTTTTGATTTGGGGTTGTAATATGATTAATGGGGGTCTTGAGTTGACAATATCTCAATGACTGTATTTTCTAGTTACAACTTCAATTTGAAACATTAATTAATGTTTTAATTTGGCCAAACTTACTTATACTTATCACAAATGATCACTTGGTCAAGTGGGAGAATGTTAGAAATTACCCATTAATGTGGCCTAACGGATCATTTGAATAATGTTACCAATATGACATAACTAGTCTCCTACAATTACTTGATGGTAGTAATTTTAAATATTGATTAGTTCAAGGGGCAATTATGATTTTCCTTTAGGTACTTTTAATAAGAGAATGCATAGAGTTTTTCATAACCTACCATCACTTATAATCTATATATACTAATAAATGAGATGATGTGGGCTATGTGTCCTTGAATGGTGAAGTCATTTTGATGATGTGGCAACCATTGGTTTAGTGAACCTTGATTTTGGGAGGGAAATTGTCTAATTCTTAATACACAAACCACATTTGAGAATACACAAACCAAAAACTACATATCCACGCGGGATCCGATAATATTTGGGTCGGATATATGGTTTTTCAAAATAACCCAAATACAATATGGATCCTACATAATCTTATTTCTCAATCATTGAACTCTAAATTTTCATTCTACACTTTCTTTCTCTCGGTTCTCTCTCTTCTAAATTCCATCTCCGATCATCATCTTAGGTGCCGAATCTTTCAAAAATCATAGGTAAATTTACTTGAACAAACTTAAATACTGTTTATTTATGTTATTAGATCTTATAGGAACTTTTTGTTTTGTTCAAAACCCATTCGGCAGATCTTAATCATTTTCGTTGTTATTTGTTTGTAGATCGTTCCACATAATTTGCAGGTATGTAATTTATATTAGATTGTTACTTATTGTAAATGTTTAATGTGAATTTTTGATGATTTTTATGTTTTTTTTTTGTTGATCGAACCTGTTATATGTAAGTTTAATCAACAATCTATAAAAAATTTGTTCTTGATCTCCTTCTCCGCAGATGCTTATTGTTTGATTTTTCTTTTTTTTTTCATTGTTTGTTGATGATGATTTTGCATTATCCGATTCCAATCATATGAAATGGTATTTTGTTGATGTTTTGATTTTGTTCTCATGTTACTCATATTTTTATTTACAGTCTTTTAGTTTGTTGTTGATGATGATATGTTTTGATTGTGTCCGATGTGTTTTGATTGTGTCCGATGTGTTTTGATTGTGTTGATGAAGATTTACAGTGGTCTGATAATTTTTCATCCGGTATAATGTTTTTGTCTTCGGAAAATAAATATTTTTTACTTTTTTTTAAACCGTTTCTTTTTATTTTTGGATTTGAAAGTTTCTCCATTGACTAAATTATCTTTTAAAACTTATTGATTGTTGATTTAGGAATATTAATTGTTTTTCTATAAATATTTTACCGTTTTATTTTTTTAAAAACCTTCATATATATTTTTCAGATATGGATCCCTTGCACAACATTCCTTCATTTTTAAAGCTTATTGATGAAGATAACCCGATATTTTTGGTACGTTTATGTGTATTCTAATTACTAATCATATTTTAAGTAAACTGATATTTATCTTTTTTTTATTTTGTTTTAAACTCATAGCAAATAAATGGTGATTTATATTTAGTATGATAATTTTTAGTATGATAATTTACGGCATTGGATGTTAGTGATATAATTTTCAGAATTCAAATTTTAAATTTTAAATTTTGAGGTTTCTATTTTGAATTTTAAATTTAAAATTTTGAGCAATTTTAAATTTTGTTAATGATTTATTTTTAGTATGATAATTTTTCGGAATTAAGGTTTCTATTTCTATAAATAAATGGTGTTGCGTTTTTTGAAACCTCAAATTTAAAATTTTAAGGTTTCTATTTATATTTCCAGAATTTAAATTTTAAATTTAAAATTTTGAGCAATTTTAAATTTCGTTAGTGATTTATTTTTAGTATGATAATTTTCCAGAATTAAGGTTTCTATTTCTCTTTTCGGAATTCAAATTTTAAATTTAAAATTTTGAGCAATTTTATATTTCGTTAATGATTTTTTTTTTTTGAAACCTCAAATTTAAATTTTAGTGATTTATTTTAAGTATGATAATTTTCCGGAATTAAGGTTTCTATTTCTATAAATAAATGGTGATTTATTTTTAGTATGATAATTTTTAGTATGATAATTTACGGGATTGAATGTTAGTGATTTAATTTTCAGAATTCAAATTTTAAATTTTAAATTTTAAATTTTAAATTTTGACGTTTCTATTTTAAATTTAAAATTTAAAATTTTGAGCAATTTTAAATTTCGTTAGTGATTTATTTTTAGTATGATAATTTTCCGGAATTAAAGTTTCTATTTCTATAAATAAATGGTGTTACGTTTTTTGAAACCTCAAATTTAAAATTTTAAGGTTTCTATTTCTATTTCCGAAATTCAAATTTTAAATTTAAAATTTTGAGCAATTTTAAATTTCGTTATTGATTTATTTTTAGTATGATAATTTCCAGAATTAGGGTTTCTATTTCTATTTCCGAAATTCAAATTTTAAATTTAAAATTTTAAGCAATTTTAAATTTCATTAGTGATTTATTTTTGAAACCTCAAATTTAAATTTTAGTGATTTATTTTAATATGATAATTTTCCGGAATTAAGGTTTCTATTTCTATAAATAAATGGTGATTTATTTTTAGTATGATAAATTTTAGTATGATAATTTACGTGGCTGGATGTTAGTGATTTAATTTTCAGAATTCAAATTTTAAATTTTAAATTCTGATGTTTCTATTTTAAATTTTAAATTTTAAATTTTGAGCAATTTTAAATTTCGTTAGTGATTTATTTTTAGTATGATAATTTTCCGGAATTAGGGTTTCTATTTCTATAAATAAATGGTGTTACGTTTTTTGAAACCTCAAATTTAAAATTTTAAGGCTTCTATTTCTATTTCCAGAATTCAAATTTTAAATTTAAAATTTTGAGCAATTTTAATTTTCGTTAGTGATTTATTTTTAGTATGATAACTTTCCGGAATTAAGGTTTCTATTTCTATTTCCGAAATTCAAATTTTAAATTTAAAATTTTGAGCAATTTTAAATTTCGTTAATGATTCATTTTTGAAACCTCAAATTTAAATTTTAGTGATTTATTTTTAGTATGATAATTTTCCGGAATTAAGGTTTCTATTTCTATAAATAAATGGTGATTTATTTTTAGTATGATAAATTTTAGTATGATAATTTACAGGATTGGATGTTATTAATTTAATTTTCAGATTTCAAATTTTAAATTTTAAATTTTGAGCAATTTTAAATTTCATTAGTGATTTATTTTTAGTATGATAATTTTCCGGAATTAAGGTTTCTATTTTTATAAATAAATGGTGTTACGTTTTTTGAAACCTCAAATTTAAAATTTTAAGGCTTCTATTTCTATTTCCAGAATTCAAATTTTAAATTTTAAATTTTGAGCAATTTTAAATTTCGTTATTGATTTATTTTTAGTATGATAGTTTTCCGGAATTAAGGTTTCTATTTCTATTTCTGGAATTCAAATTTTAAATTTAAAATTTTGAGCAATTTTAAATTTCGTTGGTGATTTATTTTTGAAACCTCAAATGTAAATTTTAGTGATTTATTTTTAGTATGATAATTTTCCGGAATTAAGGTTTCTATTTCTATTTCCGGAATTCAAATTTTAAATTTAAAATTTTGAGCAATTTTAAATTTCGTTAGTGATTTATTTTTAGTATGATAACTTTCCGGAATTAAGGTTTCTATTTCTGTAAATAAATGGTGTTACGTTTTTTGAAACCTTTTTTTGTTTGTTTCGGTTTTTTATGTTTTCCGCTATTATGAGTTTATTTCTATAAATAATTTATTGTTTTCACGTGTTTATAATCGTTTACATTTAATTTGCAGGTATGGATTTGAGTAACAACAGTCTTTCATTCTTAAAGCTGATTGAGGACGATGATCCTATTTTTTTTGTATGTTTATTGGTTTTATGATTACTACACATATTGTATTTAGACTTATGTATTTAATTATTTATTTATTTATTTATTTTTTGTTTTCATTGATAGGAAATACCTAATGAATTTGCTTCATTAATGTGGGGAGAACAACCACCTTACAAGGAATCTAACTATGATTTCGTTACATCTTGAAAGATCGACAAACAGCTAATCATATTTTCCTTATTTACATTGATTATACAATTTTTGTCTAACTCTGTCTTAATCCTCTTTTTCATGATTGATTCTCTGATCTTCCGATTTGTGTTTGTGTACAGCAAAAAAACATCAACATGTGAAAAAAATTTGTTTGTTTTTCTTCAAGATATCGTTAGATTGTGTGTTTATGGTTAGATTTTGTGTTTCTCAAAAAGATTTGTGAGTAAAAACGATGACGATTATTCATATGAGAGGTATGTTATGGATCGATTTATTTTCGCATATCCGGGTTGTCACTGTTAATGTTAAAAAATCATGAGATATATGCATTGGAAAGTAGCTTTTGACTTATGCGTCAAAACGAGGTCAATTTGTAACAGGTTAGATGAATCTATAAACCTCTCATTGTTTATTTTGTTTGTTTCAATCAGTCTCACTTATTTGATTTGGATGATTTTTTTTTTCAATATCATGCTGATGTGTGGAGAGGAATCAATTGAGGAGTTCAATTTTTTATCAAATCAAGGAATCTTACAATGTACGTGATCTCTCACTCTTAGACTTTCTTTTGAATTTTATATTATTTTGCTTTGGGTATCATGGGGAATTCATTAACAATAGACGAATGAATTAGATTTTAAAACTGAAATTAATAATCTTAAATTCAAATTTTAAATCTCAAAATTGAAATATCGTTGATCTAAAAATGAACAAATTCTGATCTATCATTTGGTGGATGAAGAATCCATTAGATCTGCACTTAGATCCGATCAAAAGTTGATTTATTAAAGATTGTTTCGATTGCTAATAACGTTTTATTTGTTCTTATTTCTGTAGATCCGATAAAAAAATTAAAGGTATGTTGTTTTAGTTAGTTGTTTATCATGTCTTCCCCATTTATGACAGTTATTGAATTTTGTTGAATTTGTTTTTCATGTGAATCCATAATCTGTGATAAAAATCGGACTCCGATATTTCCTCAAACAAAAGAGGTTAGTTAAATTTTATATTTTTTTATCTTTTTTTAAGTTTGTAATATTTAATTTTATCCTTTCTGTTCAGTATCTTTTTTTTTTTTTGAATTAGTAATGTATGTTCTGAATGATTTATGGTTTGTATTTTCCCATGGTTAACCGTCAATCTTTTGTGAAATTCGTACTCGGAATGTTCGTCTACCAAAACAGGTTAGTTAAATGTTGTTGGTATTGTTTGTTTTTTTATGTATAGTCTTTCTTATTTCTTATTAAATTTTGTGTCACTTTTTTTTTTAAATTAGTAATATATGTTCTGATTGATTTATTGTTTGTACCCATGGTGAACCCTCAATCTTTTTTGAAATTCGGACTCGGAATGTTCGTCTACCAAAACAGGTTAGTTAAATGTTGTTGGTATTGTTTGTTTTTTGATATGTATACTCTTTCTTATTTCTTATTAAATTTTCTGTTTAGGCATAATTTTGAAACTTTACGTCATTATCTTTTGAAGTTCATATTGTTAGTTTTGTCACTTATGAGTTTTCCTATTTAGGTTTAAAGATACCTTTAATTTCTTTCTAAAGAGGTTTTTGTTTCCATAAACACATTACTGTTTTTAAGGTTAATTTTTCTATTCTCAATTATAACTCGGTTTCTGTAATTAGACGTTGTTTCTATAAATAAGTTACCGTTATATTTTTTAAAAAAATTCTTTTATTCCTTTACAATTATGGATCCTAAAAACAACGCTCCAATCGTTTTTAAAGTTGATTGATGACTATGATCCTATATTTTTGGTATGTTTCTTTGGTTTTCATTTTATCAACAGACAATAAGTTATTTAAGCTTATATGTTTTTTGTTTCGATTCATAGGAAATACCGTATGATTTTGCAAGCTTATTGTGGGGAGGAAAAGTTTCATATGGTTAATGTCTTGAAATTATTGATGATGACTTATGCAACTGCAGGAATATGAATCTTCTTCGAACACAAGAGGTAAGTTTAATTTTATCGTTTTTTTGGTGTTTTTTGATCCGGTATAATGATAGTTTTCATCGTTTATGCTAATCTCTATAATTTTTAAGTTATTTTGTTTATTTTTTTGGCAAATCAAAACTATGATATTTTTTTGAAATTTGAAAATCTTCGTTTTTTTACTAATAAATTTTGTATTGTATTAATATGTATTAATGAATCTTTTGTTTTGGTTTTTTATTTCTGTTTTTCTTTTTTCATGATTAACTAATAAATTTTATATTATGTTAATTTCGAATCCATTAAAGATAATGTAAATTTTTAGTGTGTGATATGTTTTTACGGAATATTGATTGTGTTTCTAAAAATAAATAGGTTTTAATTTTTTTTTGAAACCGTTCCTTTTTAATTATTTGCTTTAGAAGTTTATCCCGATATTATAAGTCTGATTCTATAAATAGTTTACCGTTTTAATTTTTAAAAAGCCTTCATATTTAATTTCCAGATATGGATCAGAGTAACAACCGTCCTCCATTTTTAAAGCTTATTGAGGAAGATGATCCATTATTTTTGGTATATTTATATGTTTTCTAATTATTATTTTTTTGTCATTGTTTTTTTTTTCTTATTTTGTTAAATTTAATTACTATTCGTATTAGGTTGTTAAACATTTTTTCCCTTATATGTAGTCCAAAGATGATTGGGATAAAAAAACTGAACCGAAAGGGAAAGCAAGTGTTCTTTGTGATGAAAATCAAAGTTCAAAGGTTTGTGTTCATTTACTAAATTATAGGAGTTTGTAATTAACTGAATTGTTTTACCTTTGTTTTTTCATTTTCAAAGGTTAATGTTTTATGTTTCTTAGGATGATCCGAAGGGGAAATCAAATGTTGTTATTAATGAAAATCTAACTTTAAAGGTTTTTGTTCACTTAGTTTGATTTTATCGTTTTTTTTTTTTTTTGTGTTTTTTGATCCGGTATAATGATAGTTTTCATCGTTTATGCTAATCTCTATCATTTTTAAGTTATTTTGTTTATTTTTTTTGGCAAATCTAACTATGATATTTTTCGAAATTTGAAAATCTTTGTTTTTTTACTAATAAATTTTGTATTGTATTATATGTATCAATGATTTTTTTGTTTTGGTTTTTTATTTCTGTTTTTCTTTTTTATGATTATCTAATAAATTTTATATTGTGTTAATTTTGAATACATTAAAGATTATGTAAATTTTTTGTGTGTGATATGTTTTTACGGAATATTGATTGTGTTCTAAAAATAAATAGGTTTTAAATTTTTTTGAAACCGTTCCTTTTGAATTATTTGTTTTAGAAGTTTCTCCCGATATTATAAGTTTGTTTCTATAAATAGTTTACCATTTTTAATTTTTAAAAATCCTTCATATTTAATTTCCAGATATGGATTAGAGTAACAGCCGTCCTTCATTTTTAAAGTTTATTGAGGAAGACGACCCATTATTTTTGGTATGTTTATTTGTTTTCTAATTATTATTTTTTTGTCATTGTTTTTTTTTCTTATTTTGTTAAATTTAATTACTATTCGTATTAGATTGTTAAACATTTTTTCACTTATATGTAGTTCAAATATGATTGGGATAAAAAAACTGAACCGAAAGGGAAAACAAGTGTTCTTTGTGATGAAAATCAAAGTTCAAAAGTTTGTGTTCATTTACTAAATTATAGAAGTTTGTAATCAACTGATTGTTTTACCTTTATTTTTTCAATTTCAAAGGTTAATGTTTTATGTTTCTTAGGATGATCCGATGGGGAAATCAAATGTTGTTGTTGATGAAAATCTAACTTTAAAGGTTTTTGTTCACTTAGTTTAATTTTATTGTTTTTTTTTTGGTGTTTTTTGATCTGATATAATGATAGTTTTCATCGTTTATGCTAATATCTATAATTTTTAAGTTATTTTGTTTATTTTTTTTGGCAAATCTAACTATGATATTTTTTTTAATTTGAAAATCTTTGTTTTTTTGCTAATAAATTTTGTATTATATTAATATGTATTAATGATTCTTTTGTTTTGGTTTTTTATTTCTGTTTTTCTTTTTTCATGATTAACTAATAAATTTTATATTGTGTTAATTTTGAATCAATTAAAGATTATCTAAATTTTTAGTGTGTGATATGTTTTTACGAAATATTGATTGTGTTTCTAAAAATAAATAGGTTTTCAATTTTTTTGAAACCGTTACTTTTTAATTATTTGTTTTAGAAGTTTCTCCTGATATTATAAGTTTGTTTCTATAAATAGTTTCCCGTTTTAATTTTTAAAAAGCCTTCATATTTAATTTCCAGATATGGATCAGAGTAACAATTGTCCTTTATTTTTAAAGCTTATTGAGGAAGATGACCCATTATTTTTGGTATGTTTATTTGTTTTCTAATTATTATTTTTTTGTCAATGTTTTTTTCTTCTTATTTTGTTATATTTAATTACTATTCGTATTAGATTGTTAAACATTTTTCCCCATATATGTAATTCAAAGATGATTGGGATAAAAAAAAATGAACCGAAAGGGGAAGCAAGTGTTCTTTGTGATAAAAATCAAAGTTCAAAGGTTTGTGCTCATTTACTAAATTATAGGAGTTTGTAATTAACTGAATTGTTTTACCTTTATTTTTTCATTTTCAAAGGTTAATGTTTTATGTTTCTAAGGATGATCCGAAGGGGAAATCAAATGTTGTTGTTGATGAAAATCTAACTTTAAAGGTTTTTGTTCACTTAGTTTAATTTTATCGTTTTTTTTTTTTTGTGTTTTTTGATCCGATATAATGATAGTTTTCATCGTTTATGCTAATCTCTATAATTTTTAAGTTATTTTGTTTATTTATTTATTTTTTTGGCAAATCTAACTATGATATTTTTTGAAATTTGAAAATCTTTATTTTTTACTACTAAATTTTGTATTGTATTAATATGTATTAATGATTCTTTTGTTTTGGTTTTTTATTTCTGTTTTTCTTTTTTCATGATTAACTAATAAATTTCATATTGTGTTAATTTTGAATCCATTAAAGATTATGTAAATTTTTAGTGTGTGATATGTTTTTACAGAATATTGATTGTGTTTCTAAAAATAAATAGGTTTTAATTTCTTTTGAAACCGTTCCTTTTTAATTATTTGATTTAGAATCCAAACATGTATTTTTTTTGTAGATGTTTTTTGTTGTAGCTGATGTGGGTGCGGCAAGGTTGGGAATAAGTATGAGTCGGGTCAAAATAGTTTGATTTAGAGTGTAGAGTGACATTGAGGTATTATCTATATGTGTATACAAATTTTAAAAAAATATACATGATTAATATACATTCTTGCTTTTGTATATTTTTATAGCTCTTTACAACAAGAAAAAGTTTAAACCGAATTAAAAATTTATGGTGGAGAAAATGGAAAGATGATACTTTAGATGTTAAAAGTGTTATTTTTATACTTCTATTTGTTATAAATTAAATTTTCCTACCCGGAAAATTTTCGGGTTATAACCTATATATATATATATATATATATATAACATTTTTATTATTTTTCTTATTACTCTTTCTACAGCTCATTCCCGAGTCTATCCTGCCCAAGTTATTTGATTATACATCAAATGATATTATTTCCATTATAAATATAGGCAACAAAATCTTTCACTTCAAGATTGAAACGCTTGATGGTAAAGTCGGTTTCTCCATTGGTATTGATGTAATTGTTAATCTGTTTCAATTGGAGGCCGGTTATTATTTAATATTCTCAAGAGGTTTTGGGAATTATTTCCATTTAACAATTTTTGGTAAAAATGGTGTTGAAATTAATTTTGCTGATGTAGAAGTTGATGTGGTAAGTATAAATTTGGTTGCTTCTTTATATATTTAATTACTATATTGTTATTCTAATAAATATTATATATGATTTTCAGCCTGTAGTTGCACCTATTGATGTAGTTGAAGAGCCAGCTATTGATGAACAACAAGATGGTCGTGTTTATAACTTTGTTCGTATGGCTTCTAAAGATCTTGTAAGTTTTAATATTATTCTTGGAACTACTATATATTAAAAACTACATTTTTATTATTCACATAAAAATACATTATTATTTTTATATTCTTCTTCTTATTAATTTATTTTAAAAACAATACAGCGGCTGCCTGATAATGTTTCAAGGATAGCTAAACTTGATTCTGATTTAAAACCTATGACCGTCAGACTTCTACATTTGACTGAGCAAGAGGAGTTTACCAACCGTACCAGACGTGAAAAGAGAGGAGAAGGTTTTCGTTATGCGTTATGCAAATGGTCGAGATTCATGAAACGTGCTCGCATTAACGAGGGTGATACGGTTCACTTTTCTTTTGATGAAACTCATCAAGTCTTGAATGTTGAATTGGTTGTACCTCACAAAAGGAGTACTGATTAGTTGTTTTACATTTAGGTTTTGGATATTTGGTTTTCATATGATATACATTTACTTTGTTATGGTTAATAGTTTTTAACAATGTTTAATGGTTTTGAATTTTAAGTTATTACATCTTATCATATGTTAGTTTACTATTAGTGTTTCTTTTAATGGATAACACAATTTTGACATTATTTAGTGTGCAAACTTTATCGATAATTGTTTCGACTTCCAATGCAGTTTTTGTTATGATATCCATTCATATAATCAGCCACAAACCGTTTTATCATTTATTCATACACCTTATTCATCATACAATTTTTCGTTTAGTAATATATATGTATATATTTATTTGTTTAGAATGATAGATTAACAACCCGTGAGTATTCACGGGTTATAACCTAGTCATTATATATTGATCATTCGTATTGATAAAAATGTATGAAAAACTCCTTAAGAACACCATGATCAATTCTCTCTAGTGTGATCCATCAACACAAGGTACCATAACGGGAATCATGACTTCATATTTATCCTCAAAGATAGTCATCCCTACAAGTAAGTATCTCTAACTTGGCATCTATATTTATGTTATGATTGAATAAACATGATTAGGGTTCTTTATTTTGACCCATGTTTAAAGATATAATCAGCAACACCTTTAATTACTAACACCTAATTTTATTTAAGTTTAAATCAATTTTACAAAATCTATTTATTTTTTTCATCTTTTTATAATATCTCTTAATTACATAAAATCTATTTATTTATTTTTTATTTTCATCTTTTTATTAATTTCTTATTTAACATAAAATCTACTAGTTACACCAGTATTTTTTTAAGTAGATTTTTTAAATAAATTCTACTAGCTATATAGTTTTATGTAAATTAAATATCTTACTCGTTTTAAATAATGTAAATCTTACTCGTTTTCAATTTTGGATAGATATGATAGATAATAATAAATATCTTTCATTTAAATTAACAAATAGACATGTATAAAGCTGTTAGTTTTAAATAATGTAAACCTTACTCGTTTTCAATTTTGGATTCAACTAACATGTATCGAGTAAATTTTTCAACTGTGTATTTAGTTTTGTAGATTTGAATTGTGCATATAATTAATTTTATATTAATATGTATTTTATATCTCCGTGATCAATATAACAAATATAGAAACTGTATAAGTTCTAAAATAGTAAAATGTAAATGAACAAAAAAATACTGGTGTAACTAATAGATTTTATGTTAAATAAGAAATTTAATAAAAAAGATGAAAAAAAAAATAGATTTTATGTTAATTAAGAGATATAATAAAAAGATGAAAATAAAAAAAATAAATAGATTTTGTAAAATTGATGTAAACTTAAATAAAATTAGGTGTTAGTACCCAAAGGTGTTATATTGATAAAATTAAAAAAAAAAATAGAAGGGCAATTTAGTCATTATATTGATAAAATTAACTATTTTGGTGTTAGTATCCAATGGTGTTAAAAAATTGAAATCATAAAACCTAAATCTGTTAAAAAAAGTTAGTACCCAAAAGTGAAACTAGCTACCATAGGGTCCATCTGTGTAATTAACTCATATAATTATCTATATTACTTTGTATTTTCCTAACATCTCAACCTTTTAACATTAACACTTACAACCCCTTAACTTTCTAAAGACTTTGTAATCAAGTTACGTGTTTTTTATGTACGTGTCGATAGAAATTCAAGTTGATTTAAGTTTTCGGTTGATCTACGTTTTGACGTAAAAAAAATTTGAAAACTAGCCGAGTGAAATATAATACGTTTTAATTAGACGGTATAAATTCGATATACTTTACGTTTCAACGCCACGGCAACGCGCAGGGCAACTTACTAGTTTTATATAAACATAGAGCTAGTTGTGATTTTTCTGTTCCAGTTTTTCATTTCTTTAAAAATGATAGGGGGCATGTGACAATTGGGAAACCTATTTTTCATCTTATTTGTTTTTCAGGGAAAGCTGTTGGAATCTTAGTTACTTATGGCGAATATGGTAAAAACAATTTAATGTTATAAAATTTTATACATCTAGTTTTACAAAAAGAAAAATACATGCTAATCACAAATATTACATAACCATAACTCTTTGTTCTACACATGTGCAGAATCAGCATGGCGCCTATAACTCAAGTATGAAAAAAAACAAGAGCAGCTGAACTATAACCAAAATAATCAAACTGAACTTAAAGATCACATGACTCTTTGATAATTCATATTTATGGTTCACTTAGGCCCCCCGGAGCGCCCCGTTATGAAGACCTGAAGACCTGATCACGCGTGGTGTAGCGTAATACACCACTGCCACCCGATTCCAAAACGCGTGAAACTCACCACTCGTGCTGGCCATGACGCGTGAAGTTTAAAATATTACCGTTTTATGTTACCATTTTGTACTGTTGAACACGAGATTGGGTGTCGGATCCTCCTACACAAGTTCCCGTTCCCGAAAATGTCCAACAAGACTTGCGCAATGAAAAACTTTACTTTCGGTTGAGATATGATTTAATTGAACTTGTAGGTTCTTTAGGTTTGGAATATCCGGATTCGGACGAGTAGGTTTTCTTTATATATCTTTTTTATTTTTATATTTTTTTTAATTTGTAAGTTGTAACCTAAAATATGTAAAGAAATATAGTTTTTTATTTAGATGAAATTATTATTGTTAATTTATAATTTACAAAATTAAAAAAAAACATCATGATGAGCACCCCTACTAAAATCCATCACTAGTTATGAAATCAAGCTCAATGACATAGCAGATAATGATTAAGTGTGGTGAGTGATGAAAAGTGGAGCACTCCTACCCCCTTATAGGAGTACCGGTTGGGCTTTAAGTTGAAAAGAGGGCATGGTAACACAATTAAGGGTACAAACGAGCCGAGCAGCTCGTGAGCTACGAGAGATCGGCTCGAGAAAAAGCTCAAAACAAGAAGTGTCTTTTCAAGCCCGAGTCAAGCTTAAATTTAAAGTAAAGCTCGTTTAGATATGGAGCCCGAGCTCGACCTCGGCAGTGAAGCTTGTCAAGCTCGTAGAAACAAGCCGAGCCCATGCCTAAAAATAACCTTTTTAGTAAACGATCTCGAGCCAAGTTTCACTTATCGAGCTCGCGAGGCTAAACGAATCTATTATTTGTATTATTTTTATTTCAAGCTCAAGCTTGAGATATTACCAGCAAGCCAAGCTCAAGCTCTCATAGGTAATTCGAGCTCGAGGTTGAGCCTGATCGGGCTCGGCTCGTTTGCACCCCTATATGACTTGTAAACAGTACATACGACCAACGGAAAAATTAACCAAACATTTGAAATCCAAATCTAACCAACAAGAGCAAAATTAAATCTCAAAAGTGACATAGCAACACATTATGGGCTAGATCTCAAGTATTAGTAGCCCTGGTGTAGATCTGCTGGCTAGCATGAGCAGATACCATCCTTATTGCACCTCTTGCCATCAAATCCTTAATCGCCTTACGTGCCAAAGAACCGTTGATCTGAAAGAAATATAACATGTGACTATCATTAGACCAAAATCCAAAACAAATACACAAAATTTTCTGTCGTTAAATAACCCAGTTTCAATCTGTTGTTCTACTGTCCAACCCACTACTTTTGGTCATTATACAATTAGGGGAGTTTGTTATCTGTTAACTATTCTATTGATCTACGTATATAACTAAATTTATATATTTTATTGATCTATAAATACAAAATTCATATATATATATCAGAACATATGTTTATTAATTAGTTTAATCATAATTACATATATTAATTTTTATAATGTAAAATACATTATTTAAACACAAATTACAATATATTTATCCATAGATTATAGGCTCGTTTAGACTTGTGAAGCTAATCAAGCTCGACTTATGAACCTTGCACTCAGACTCCTTTACTAAACGAGCCTCAATATCAATTCACAGAAACAGTTTTCTTAAGAAGTCTATACCTTAAAGACGCATAACAAATCTGAATTAAAAACACAAGTAGCAAAAGAAATTGCAATAATACCCTTAATCTGTCGGACAAGATGGAAGGAGTGATGAGCTTGAACTTTGGAGCTTCAGAAAGAAGCTTGTCGTATGTTGCCTTGTCAAACAAAACCATATTGTTGACCTTCTCCTTTTGCTTTCCTTTGCTCCACTTCTGCAGGACATTTCAGTAACACTATTATCCTCCATTAATTAAAAAAAGCAACAGTATATATATACACACACACATATATAATCAATCAACAAACTGAAACTACAAGTTAATGTATGCACTTGGTTTTAGAAAAAAGCAAGACATTTAAGTCTCCAAAACAGGCACAAAACAAAGCTCTATATACAACCATATACGCTTTATGTACAACCAAAAGTTCTCTCGCATATCAAGTTTTAAGTAAACCATTCTTGGTTTTAAAAAGCAAGAGGTGCACAAAAGCGACAAGGTCTAAAACCGAGGCACGAAGCGCGAGGCGCAAAAGCAGCGGGCTTTTCATACCCAAGGCGCAAGCTAATTATATATATTTTTATATATCCCATAGGTTTTTTAGGTTTCCCTACCCAAAACATAGCTATGAGCAAGGTTTTTGTATGATTTTAGCAGCATGTACAGGACAAAAAAACCCAAGGTACAACGGTTAGATACATAAAAACGGCCCGGGTACGAGAGGCGCACGCCTCAGGCCAAAAAAGCCCAGAAAAATCCCAAAAATGCATGCCTTTTTAGCACTTCGTGTAATTATTCTAGGCGCTGAGCGAAAAAGCCCCAGAGCATACGCCTTTTTTGCGCCTCGGGTTTAAGCGCGCCTCATACGCACTTTTTAAAACCAAGAAACCATCCATAATCTCTTCAATCTTTTTGATCATATGCAAGTTGTCCATAATTTCCCATAATTTTTGTGCAGCAGGTTGTTGTACAAAATGCTTTTCAAGTTGTACATGTATCATGTATGTAATTTCTATATTAAAACATATATAAAGGTTATCATCTCAGGATATTGGGTAAATAATGCTAGAAACCTATAGGAAATCAATAAAAATATATATATATATATATAATTATTTGCACCTCAGGCAGAGAAAAGCTGCTTTTGCGCTTGGCGCTTCGGTTTTAGACCTTGTCGCTTTTGTGCGCTTTTCGTTTTTTTTTTTAAACCAAGGTACTTTCTATCAGATACTTATAGAGTCATATGTCACTTAGGGTCAACTTCTACATGTATGCAAATGCAACCAAATAATATTAGCATTTGTGTTCAAACTAATATTGTTTAAAAATCACATAAATAACAACAGACCAGAAGCTAAAATAACCTAATTAAATTTAAAAAATCTCACAAAAATACAATGAAATAAACGTAAAAATAGTTAAAATAAAAATAAAATAATGAATTGACCTTCTTCTTCTGCTTACCACCGCCGGACTTAGCCGGCTTAGACGACGGCGGCGGAGCCTTCTCCTTCTTCGGCGCCTGATTTACACAGAGAACGAATATTAAAATCTATTGGAAAGTGAAATTAGTTGTAAAATGAGATGCATAAGGTCGTTTAGATCTGATAATTGCGTTAGCTTACCATGAAAACTGTTGATCCTCTAGGGTTTCAGAGCACAGAGAAGACGATAATGTTGCAGCCGCAAGGAAGGAAATGGAGGTTGTGAGTGAACTAGGGTTTTAAAGGTTTTTACCTTTCATCGAGCTTGCGGGTTTATATGAAACGGGTCGGGTTCAAATTTACATTTGCATACTTGTCGATGAATGCTGACCACTAAATATTAATCATACCTAGTAAAATTACACAAATACCAAAGCTATTGATAGAGTCTAGGAAGGGTGAGATGTAGGCACACCTTATCTTTACTCCTAGGGATAGAGAGGCTGCTTCCAGTAAGACATTCGGCTCCAAAACACCCAGGAAAGAAATAAATAGAACATAAGGTGTGTGTGTGTGTGTATGAAGCTACCAATATAACATGAGTGGTGAAAGAGTGCATGGTAAACAAGACAAATATAACAACACAAACAACCTATACACATAGTTACATATCTACGACCATACACTACACCTAAAAACACAATTATACCCTCTCCTAGAAATCCTTAACCTTAATCTTACGTCTCCACAAGCTCCTATCATGGACCATGTTCTTAGAGAAGTGCAATCTTTGCAAATCTTGCCTAATCCGCTCGTCCCAAGTAATTTTGGGTCTGCCTCTACTCCTCCTACCCTCCACCTCAAGAGTTTCAACTACTCTAACTGGCTCTATTGTCTGCCTCCTCTTCACATGCTCAAACCATCTCAATTTTCCCTCCTTTATCTTATCTGATATACTAGTTACTTCTAACCTCTTCCTAAAAACATCATTTCTTATCAGGTCTAACCTTGTGTGCCCACACATCCATCTTAGCATTCTCATCTCTGCCACCTCCATCTTGCGTGCTTGTACTTCCTTAATGGCCCAACAGTCGGTTCCGTATAACATAGCATGTCTAATTGCAACCCTATAAAATTTTCCTTTCAATTTTGTTGGGAACCTCCTATCGCACAATACCCCAGTGGCAGATCTCCACCTACACCATCCAACCTTGATGCGGTGGGCAACGTCACTATATATCTCCCCATCCCTCTAAACAAACGATCTTAGATACTTGAACTTAGTCACCTGCGGAACCACTTGACCGTCAATGGTAATCTGAATGTCCTCATCGTTGTCTACTCCACTAAAGTCACAATACATGTACTCAGTCTTAGATCGACTAATCCTTAAACATCTAGCCTCTAAAGCTGCTCGCTACTCTTCTAATCTCGCATTCAGGCTTTGTTTACTATCAGTAACTAACACAATATCATCTGCAAAAACGGGCACCACGGAAGAGCCTCCTGAATTAACTTTGTCAACTCATCTAGGATAACTGCAAATAGAAAAGGCCTCAAAGCAGACCCTTGGTGAAGTCCTACTTCCACCGGGAAAAAATTAGTATCCCCTACAGACGCTCAGACACTAGTCTCAGTCCTAACATACATATCCCTAATTAAGTCTATATACTTCCCAGAAACCCCTCTACTCTCTAAATTATCCCAAATCAGTCTACGTGACACACTGTTATAGGCCTTTTCAAGATCAATGAACTCTATGTGTAGGTCCCGTTTCTTCTCCCTATACTTCTCCATCAATCTTCTTAGAATATGTATTGCTTCCATATTTAATCGCCCTGGCATGAAACCAAATTGGTTTACCCTGAATTTCTCTTTTAACACTTGTAACCACTAAATATTATTTAGTTTTTTTATTTTCATTTAAACACTGTATACACTAGGTTATAGTGAGGATAAATAATGAAAATTGTTTGATTGAAAAATATAATAAGACAAGTAATGTCCAACTCACTTCTAAATTTCTTGGTTATCCCTTTTTCAATAAACTTTTTGATTATTTTACATCATATAATTAAACATTACAAAAATATTTAAATAACTCATAAATTTATTCACCATTATTTTGTTATACAATTAATCTGTGTTGTCTCACATATGAGTTCAAGAACTATTGGGCTATATTGATGTTTATCAATATAAGAAAATGATTTCCTGAGATATTAAATAAGTGGATATTATTAATATATAGTTAATTTAGTAATTTTAAAAAAAACAAAAATATATAATATTTTGCCAATCATGAATGCTAATTGATGGTAAAATATGAACTAAATTCGTACATTTGGATTTCAGATTCAGTACAATGTACACAATATAACAATAATAATATAAGTGTAATAGTTTCAAAGCCACGTAATAATGATTCTAAACTGTGCACATAAGTTGTTATATGACGACGAGGGTCTCCGTTTGGACTCCTCGTCTGGGTTCACCATCTTAGATTGATAACTAGGCCTGAGCCCATTCGGGTCTTTCTCAATATGTTTAGTTGGTTCGAGTGGGCCATGTCCTGGTGAGCCTGTTCTTGGACCGGCCTATTAGGGTTATGGCCCAAATGTTTTACTATATAAAGAGAAGCTCCTTCTCCCAAAAGGGGCAGACAACATCTCCCACAACTTGAGGTTACTTCTTCTTCCTCTTTCCTCCATATTGCTCCTGCTCCTTCTCTCTAAACTACACCCTTTACTTGCACATACAATTATCATTGTCATACATGATACTAACTTGAACATCGGAGTGCCCTCGGGGTAAACCCCATCGGGCCCTCTAACTAGATATTCATGCGGTTGCAGCCCAAGACCCAACACCCCGCAAGAGGAACCATCACCATGACGACAAAATGAGGAATCTGAACCGGATCCTACCGAATCTAAGGTTAGTAACACCAAGCCGTTTTGATCATGGATTCGACATTGGCGCCATCCGTGGGACCGAACACAAACATGTCTCGGTCTCTTCATACAAACGGCTAGATCTGCCCTCCCCGCGACAGTCAGGTCTACACCTCAACTTCGGTTAAACAGGTTCTAAATCTCTGACTATCCCCGTTATGAACTGTTAAAAGCATATCACTATGTTTACTCGCAGATCTCGAGTTTCTGGAAGTTCATGTGATTCACTTCCGAGCTCTTTTTTCTCATAAACAGACAGCTAAGAACTCATCGAGACGAGTCTTCTGAGAATTTGCGTCTTATTTTCTTATCCAAAACTAAGAAACCAGGGTTTCCAAGCTTAAAAAATAAAAATGAAAAGATTACAAGCCATCCATGCGAGGTACAAACGACTAATGCACAATTGCACTATGTGCTCATCCCTTCAAATATTCTGTTCCGACAACTCAAATTTAAATTTAAATATAAATATTGTTTATCTATGTCTAGAGACTCAAGCTGCAAGATCTACAGACAACTATGCTCTAGACTCTTATTCTAGCTTCGCCTTCCTAGCAGATAAGCATCTTAAACACCTGTCACATACGTTATAATAAAGTCAATACATAAAATGTAAAGGTGAGCATACAAGTTTAATATACCATATAGAGTTCGAAATAGTTTACGCATAACCAGCACGTAAACAGAGGAAAAGGAAGCATGTTAATTATCGACATGGATCTATCGATACCAATGACTGCGGGTTGACTACCTGAGGCAGTTCGCAATACATGATTACCACTGTAATCCATGCAAGTAATTGTCCTTAACAACCCCTGAGTAGACGGGTGCTGAGTCCAAACTATAGTACCATCGTCGTTAAGGCATGTAGACAACATTCCACGTGTAAACATAACAACAAGCATTCATTTAGTCACGTAATACATGCGGTAACGGTTAGCGTTTTAAGTAATTGAGTAATGTGTTCAATTGTGATTTAGAATAAGTAACGTATGTAACACCCAAAAGTGCTAAAGCAAAAAGGGTTCGAGTATACTCACATCGGTTGATGGATTGAAGGGAGCGCTTGAGAGTGGGGTTAACCTGAATAGTTCGATAGCATAACGATAAGCAACACGTAAAATGGAAACAAGTGTTGGAGAGTCGGACGGTTGGTCGATCGGACGGCAGTCCGATCGGACGGCTTAACCGTTCGGTTTGACAGTCTGTTCGAACAGCCTGTCCGGTCGGCTGATAGGCCGATCGGATGGCTGTTCGAGTGGGCTGTTTCTTCCTTTGAGTAAGATATGTTTGTGTATGATGGTTTGACCTTTTGAGGTTTTTGTTGCAGTATTTGAAAACATTGAAGTATCCTTACCTTTCAGGTCGATCGATCGAACGGTCGTTCGATCGGCCGGCTAATCCGATCGGTTAGGTACTTCAGTTGACAAGTTCTTAGCAGGGTGCCACCTGATCGGACGGCTGTTCGATCGGGTGGCACTCCAAATGCGTCGAACATGTTGAAAATCGACTAAGTGTTGAAGCATAGTATCTCATGATCTGAAGAGTAATTCAATCGGACGGCAGTCCAATCGAACAGCAATTCGTTCATTACTCTACTTCAATGAATTGTTTAAGTGTGGGGCCATGTGCTAGCCGATCGGCTGGCCTGGTCGATCGGCTGACTTGTCCGATCGGTTGGGTTGTCCGTTCGGACAACAGTCCGATCGGTCAGCTTCCTGACCTGGTCGGCCTGTTCGTCTAACACTTGGCTGTTCTGGTTTGTTTGTCGTTATATCGAGGTAATTTGACAGCGAGTCGAACCATAGAACCCTTGTTCTTACTTGTTTCTCCTGATCGGACAGGAATCACTCAAGTCCGGCCAGTGAACTGTTCGGAACGGAGTTTAACGTTTAACCCGAAGTCGGTGAACCTCGTGGATAGAACCTGAATCTTGAACCGCACAACTACTAGAATGATTAGTAAGTCGGCACAAGCTTCGTTTCTATCGGTTTGAAGGCATTGAGTGTAAAAAGTTGAAAGAAAGTTGGAAAATCCATCTTTCAATCCTTTACACCGTGTTTTTGTTTAGATCTATTACGGATCTTTGTTTATTTATGTGGAAATCGGCTAGATCCAAGTCATTCTTGGTGGATTGAGGCCAAAACATGAAGTTCTTCAAGAACACCATGATGACATGATCCTAGAACACTTGATTCTTGATGATTTCACAGTTAAAAGTTAAGATTCGAAAGATAGAAAGGTGTAGGAGTGCGTGTAGATTAAGAAAGTACAAGATTTAGGATGATTTCTTACCGGAGTCGAGAGAAATCTGAGAAAAAGGAGGAGAGCACGAGCTGGTCGGTCAGAGGTTTCCAAAAGTGGTAAGTATGACAATGACAGGGGTATTTATAGGATGCCAAAAGGGGAAAGGGTTGGCCGATCGGCCATGCAACTCGATCGGACAGCCTGTCCGATCGGACAGCAGTCCGATCGGCTGGGCTGTTCGATCGGCTGGGAGCCTGATCGTTCAGCAGCCTGTTTTGAGCGTTCGGTGCGACGATTTTTGATATTTCGATTTCGATTGAGGACGATGCGAGTACGATAGAGTTTCCTATTCAAATTACTTTTAATCCCAACTACTATATCTAACATACAAGCATCTATATCTTGCACTATCTCTTCTCCACTAATTATCATAATTCGATTTCGATTGAGTTCGATTGAGTTTCGGTTTCGATTCGAGTTCCGATTGATTACCACACACATAACATAAAGTAAACATGCACAAGTAACACATAAGGCACACACACATATAATAACACCAAAGTCGCATAATTCGAGTCTCGAGTTCGATGATGATTTGATTAGCTTGATTATTGATTAATTGACTTTATCGCATTGTTACTTCCTATTATTCACAGTCGCATAGCGTTTCTCATCGATGAACATTCGATTACTTTGATTATTAACACTTACTCCACATAATACAACTAACAAAAACATAAAATAGGCTAACTACAGTTAAAGAAGTCAAAACAGTAGTTGAATAAGGAGTGACAGATCGCAATTAGCGGTCTTTTCCTCCTTTGACTTCAATCTTGACTTTGACTTTGACTTTTGAAAACACGGGGTGTTACAGCCTCCCCTTGTTTAGGGAATTTCGTCCCGAAATTAGGCTGAAAGCTGCACAACACCGTGAATCACCTTTCGCTCCTTACTCCACATAATACAACTAACAAAAACATAAAATAGGCTAACTACAGTTAAAGAAGTCAAAACAGTAGTTGAATAAGGAGTGACAGATCGCAATTAGCGGTCTTTTCCTCCTTTGACTTCAATCTTGACTTTGACTTTGACTTTTGAAAACACGGGGTGTTACAGCCTCCCCTTGTTTAAGGAATTTCGTCCCGAAATTAGGCTGAAAGCTGCACAACACCGTGAATCACCTTTCGCTACTTTTTCTCCCTAGACTTTCACTTAAACACCTGCGGGTACTTCGCCTTCATGTCGCTTTCGAGTTCCCAAGTGAACTCCGCGCCTCGCTTGCCTTCCCATCGGACTTTCACGATAGGAATGCGTGAGCGTCTGAGTTGCTTGGTTTGGCGATCCATGATTTCGGCAGGCTTCTCCACAAAGTGTAGCGTTTCGTTTATTTGAAGGTCATCGAGAGGTATAATTAGATCATGCTCAGCCAGGCTCTTTCGGAGGTTTGACACATGGAAAGTCGGGTGGACGTTACTAAGTTCCTCCGGTAGTTCGAGTTTGTAGGCGACTTTCCCGATCCTTTCCAGAATCTTAAAAGGTCCAACATATCGAGGCGCTAGTTTCCCTTTCTTGACGAATCTGACCACACCCTTCCAAGGTGATACCTTTAGGAGTATGTAGTCGCCAACGTCAAATTCAAGGGGCTTGCGTCTTCTATCGGCGTAACTTTTCAGTCTACTTCGAGCTTTCAACAACTTGTCTCGGATTTGGAGGACTTTGTCAGTCATTTCTTGTGGTAACTCGGGACCGGTTAGTTGCGAGTGACCGATCTCGTGCCACAACATAGGTGATCGACATCTTCTTCCATATAAGGCCTCGAATGGTGCCATTTGGATGCTGGTATGATAAATGTTGTTGTACGAGAATTCGACCAGTGATAGGTATTTATCCTAGTTACCACCGAAATCTATGACACACGAGCGGAGCATGTCTTCAAGAGTACGGATCGTTCTTTCAGTCTGTCCGTCGGTTTGAGGATGGAATGCGGTACTTAAGTTAAGCGACGTTCAGAGCGCTGCTTGAAATGTTTCCCACAATCGTGAGGTAAACCGAGCATCACAGTCAGAGATGATGTCGCGAGGCGTACCATGATTACAAATGATCTCGTCGGTGTAGATTCGGGCTAATCGTTCTACCTTGTAGTCTTCTCGTATTGGTAAAAAGTGAGCTGATTTGGTCAAACGATCAACTATAACCCAAATGCTGTCGTGGCCTGATGACGTGGGCAGAAGCTTGGTTATGAAATCCATAGCTATACTCTCCCACTTCCATATAGGGATTGGCGGTTGTTCGAGTAAGCCAGAAGGTCTTTGATGTTCAGCTTTAACTCTTGCGCAAGTCAGACAACTTCCGACATAGAGAGTGATATCCCTTTTCATGCCCGACCACCAGTACTTGTAGCGAAGGTCCTGGTACATTTTATCAGCACCGAGGTGAATGGAATATCGGGATTTGTGGGCTTCGTTCATCAAAATCTTTCGCAAATCGGTCCGCTTAGGGATCCAAATTCGGTCCAGATAATAGAAGATCCCATTTGACTTGCTTACAAGCTGAGCTCCATCGTGATAGATTCTCTCCTTCTTAAAGGTGTGTTCATTAAAACAAGCATGTTGGGCTTCGCGGATGAGGGTTTCGAGATCGTGCTGGGCTTGAGTATTGCGAATACTGAGCAAATAACTCCGTCTACTGAGCGCGTCGGCAACAGCATTTGCCTTGCCTGGGTGATAACGAATCTCACAGTCGTAATCGTTAAGAAATTCTACCCATTGGCGTTGACGCATGTTAAGTTCTCTCTGATTAAAGATGTGTTGTAAACTCCTGTGATCGGTGAAGATTGTACACTTGGTACCATACAGGTAGTGTCGCCATATCTTTAACGCAAAAACAATTGCGCCTACCTCGAGATCATGGGTTGTATAGTTCTTCTCGTGGATTTTGAGCTGACGACATGCGTAGGCTATAACCTTGTCCCGCTGCATAAGAACACAACCAAGACCAAGGTTGGAAGCATCACAATAGACGATGAAGTCGTTGTTTCCGTCGGGCAATGTGAGAACAGGAGCATTGCAAAGCATATGCTTGAGGGTTTGAAAGGCAGACTCTTGTTCGGTTCCCCAAACAAAAGACTTGTCTTTATGCGTAAGAGCGGTAAGCGGCACATCGATTTTAGAGAATCCTTCGATAAATCGTCGATAATAGCCCGCTAGTCCGAGAAAGGAACGAACTTCAGACGGGTTCTTAGGCGTAATCCAACTCTTAACTGCTTCAATCTTCGCAGGATCGACATGAATACCTTGACTATTAACGATGTGACCCAGAAACTGAACCTCCTCCAGCCAGAATTCGCACTTGGAGAACTTGGCATATAGTTGATTCCCCTGGAGTAGCTCGAGAACCAAATGTAGATGTTGCGCGTGTTCGGCTTTCGACTTGGAATAGATCAAGACATCGTCGATGAACACGATGACGAAACGGTCTAGAAATGGCTTACACACGCGATTCATCAGATCCATGAAAACCGCGGGTGCGTTGGTTAAACCAAAAGGCATAACAACGAACTCATAGTGGCCGTATCGAGTGCGAAAAGCGGTTTTAGGTATATCTTCCTCTTGAATGCGCAATTGATGATAGCCTAAACGTAGATCGATCTTCGAGAAACACGTAGCACCTTGCAGTTGATCAAACAAGTCATCGATTCGAGGCAGGGGATAACGGTTCTTGATGGTTAGCTTATTCAACTCTCGATAGTCGATGCACATCCTGAACGACCCATCCTTCTTTTTAACGAAAATGACTGACGCGCCCCAAGGAGAGGTGCTCGGGCGAATAAAACCATTTTCAAGTAATTCCTGGAGTTGGTTTGAGAGTTCCCGCATTTCGGATGGCGCGAGTCGGTAAGGGGCTTTGGCAACAGGGTTAGCTCCAGGAATGAGGTCGATACGAAACTCGATATCACGACTTGGCGATAGTCCAGGAAGATCATCAGGGAACACCTGAGGAAATTCACGGACCACTGGAACATCTTTGACTTCGGCCTTCTTTTTCTTTTCCTTCTCCGCTACTACAGTGTTGGCCAAGAAAGCTCTGTATTCCTTGCGGAGATACTTGCTAGCTTGGACACATGACATGAGTTTGAGACCTTTCGAAGCAGTTTCACCGTACACACATAGTAGATCACCATTCGCGAGCGAAAATCGAATCATTTTATCAAAGCACACAACTTCAGCATGGTTTTCGCGAAGAAAGTCCATGCCTACTATGACGTCGAAACTTCCGACTTGCATCGGAATGAGGTCGATTGGGAAGATGTGATTGTTGAGCTCGAGAGTACAATCACGGAGAACAGAGTTAACGGTGACAGTTCTTCCAGTAGCGACTTCCACTTCGAATGACGAGGAGAGATAAGAGCGCTTACGACTAAGGAGCTTCTCGAATTCAAACGACACAAAGCAGTTATCGGCTCCAGTATCAAACAAACATGAAGCATAAATACCATTCACAAGGAACATACCATTAAACACGTTGTTGTCAGCCTGGGCTTGACGAGCATTGATGTTGAAGGTTCTGGCGCGCGCTGCTTGTTGCTGCTGCTGAGGCTGTGACGTGTGCGCGACTGCACATATTTTTACAATGAAATTACACACGATTTGGTTTTAAATATATAAAAGTGATTATTACTTTTACATCAAAACACACACGAAAGAGGCAAGTGTACCCCGTCATATATGTAGTAAAGTATCGGTAAGAACCAAGTATCGATCCACGGAAATGGGCGGAGAAATAATACTAGACCTTTGTCACTAAATTACCGGTAAAAACATAAGTTGTTTTTGGTTTTAATTAAACTAAAGTAAGCATAAATAAATACTTATAAAACATAGTAGATTATATATAAATAGCCTTGCTTAATACACAACCAAAGCATGTCAACTAAGTCGGTTTTGGCACTAGAAGCATTCGGTCAATTTTCTAATTTAAGACAATTAGTATCCCTTTCGGGAATCCTAACATGACAATCATTCAGAAAGTTAAAACGATAAACACACTTTAACCACCTAAAATTGTTCTTTAACCTGCAATTGATTAACGTCTACAAAAATCTCCTAGAAATAAGTTAGTCATCCGTTAGGAGTTTTCTAACCTCACTTAATCAAGGAAAGCGACACCGATAAACACAATGCAACCACCGAGACAAGCATAAACTAGATTAAATCACAACCGAGTTCATTTTACAAATCTTGCACATAAATTCACCAAGATAGCAATTTTGGCCGAAACTACTAACTAAGCTAACAAATCATGGCAAGAATTCATAACAACACCATCTAACCCGTTAGAGTCCTTCCGTGAGGGCAAGCTTTCTTGATTAACAATAATTACATTTTATTAAACCACTAACCCGTTAGAGTGTCATGGTGCCCACATTTTAACCAAGTTAAGCTAGTTAACCAAATTAAAAGTTTACTAATACATGATTAAATAAGCTTCATTTTTCAACTATCTTACCTAACCAAGCACCAATCATCCAACACAATTACTTATAATCAAGAAATCAATATCAATAACAAGGTTGCAAACTAATCATCAAAGATAATCATAGAAAACACTTCCAAATTTCATTACAAACATAGATTAACATACTAATGGTTATAATCAAGCAAGGGATTGTTGTGTTTTTGCCCAAAGGCTACAATAATACATAAACATTAACCTAAATGCTTGAAAGATTAACAAAAACATGGAAAGATTAGAAAACCCAACCATAAACAAGCACAAGATTAAGAATCCGGATACTAAATGAGCAAAACCGGGCAATGTGGCTTGAATTCGAGTGAAAGCAGAAGCCTTTGGAGCCTCAAAATCGCCTGCAAAGCTCTCCAAAATTCTAGAGTTACTAACAGAATGGTTCTGTTCTGTTTTTATGCTTTTTCGCTGTCGCACGGTCGTTCTCCCTGTGGCACGACCGTGCACTTTAAGCAATTATTGGTGGTGGTCCACCATACTGCATGACATCAGCAGATCGTTGACCAGATTCGATATCGCACGACCGTTCTCCATGTGGCACGGTCGTTCATCACCGGGTTGTTGTTGCACGCCTGGTCGCACTGGTCGTTCAGTTCCGAGGTTGGCTTGGTCATCGGAGATGCACGGGGTGCATCATATCGAACGACCGTGCATTCCCGGGTTGCCTTCAATGCCTTGCACGCGGAGTTGCACCTTCGTTCACTTCCGGGCTATTCATGAATCATCGGAGACGCACGGTCGTGCATCACGTCGCATGACCGTTCCACACGCCCAGGTCAGTTTTCTAACAGAAGTTTCGCAGCTTCGTCGTTTTATCCGAAAATCCTCGTTTTCGCTATCATCTTGTCTGGTATGCTGTTTTAGGCCTGTAAACAAAAATGTAGATAATTAAGTATCCGAATGACGGTTTTACGGCCGAAAACGCATAAAATAGGGGTAAAACGGGGGACTAAAATATGTGTAAATTAGCGAATATCAGGCTGCTGCTGTTGCTGGGGCTCTTGTTTCACAACCCTGTTCGGGCACATGTTTGCAAAGTGGTTAGGATCACCACATGCAAAGCAGACTCGAGCATTGATCGCGGGCACATGAGCTGCGTGTTGGCCTTGCGGGGCTGGGAGTAGAGCTTGATGAGTAGTGGCAGGAGCTGCGGTATTACGGGGACCATAGCGACAATTGGCAGTGAAATGACCGTACAAATTGCAATGAGCACAGAAACAACAGGCGAGACCCATCGGATGATGATATGAGCATGTCGAGCAGAGCGGGTGGGAACCTGTGTATGCACGCTTTGCTGGCGGTGCATTCGTCATTGGTGCTGGTTGATGATGCGACTGCTGCTGAGCCGGTACGGCTTGCAGAGGGGCAGCAGTGGTAGTGACAGCACAGTTCTTGTTGCTGGAGCTGCTGTTGTTGTGCTTCTTCTTTCGGCGTGATGACTTGGATGGTTGAGCAGAGGCGGCGTCGGCGGTCGGTGCAGTTGTAGCTTGATGCAAAGACTTGGAGGGCTTATCCCAGAAACCAGATTTTACCCGCTTGTCATTGATCTCGGCGGCAAGTAAGTAAGTTTCCTCGATCGATGAGGTTTTCGCGACGTGAACAAAATCGGCAACACAATCGGGTAGAGCTCGAATATACTTCTTGATCGCTATCTCATGCGTCTTGACTTGATCGGGACAGATAATGCTAAGCTGCTTAAAGCGAGCAGTCAAGGCAGCGTTGTCTCCATCCTTCTGCTTGATGTTCCAAAACTCGTCCTCCAGCTTTTGGCGTTCATGGGGAGGGCAGAATGCGTCCATCATGATGGCTTTCAGCTGTTCCCAAGTCAGCTCATAAGCTGCATCATTCCCGCGTTTGTTTCGTTCGGCCGTCCACCAGTCTAAGGCTCGGGACTGGAAGACGCCAGTTGAGTTTAGGGTACGGACATTCTCAGGACAGCCGCTTTGGCGCAGAGTGACTTCAACAAAATCAAACCATTGAAACATAGCAGTAGGGCCATCTTCTCCGGTAATTTCCTTTGGTCCGCATGCCTTGAACTGTTTGAAGCTGAAAATAGTCTTGGTAGCATCTTTAGGAGCTTCGGTTCTCGACTCCTCAGATGATTTGCTGACGTTTTCATAGACATCGCTCACAGCTTTCGCTACTTGTTTGGCGATGATAGCAGCAAGACGTTTGTCTCTCTTTTCTTGGCGAGAAAGTAGGTGTCGGGATCCAGACGACATTGTCTGCAACGGACATCGTCAGAGGACTCAACACAACGAAATCGAATCTCACCTCGCATGTCTAGTTCTAACTAAATCTCAGGAACACGATAAGGCACGAATCATATAAACACGTAGATACGAATTCACAGATTCACATAATCACAGAAGCACATAAGCACGTAGGGCACAGAATCACAGAAGCACATGAGCACATACACATTTATGCACAGATTCAGTCAGGATACAGAAACCTATCCTTCTAAGTTCGCGTGTCGTCCGAATATAGGGATCGTGAATAGCATATGGAGTAGCATAGCATAATCGTATAGTATAGCATAATGTCGTCTAGATTGCAGCGACTTGTTAGCGTATTGAGATAGAAGAGCAATGCGAGCCGTGGGTGTCGATCGAAGTGATAGCAAAAATCGAATAATTCCCCAAGAATTTAAACACGTAAACAGATAAATACACATAAAACGCATAAAATTGACGAATTATCAGAGTCGGCAGTTGCGGGCTCAGAATCGAAACACATAAAAATTAAGAGATAGATTGTTTGCAGCTATCAGACATTGACTATCCAAAGCGATTCGACTATTCTCAAAGACTTGTCGTCACATTTCGACCTTCGGGGTCGTGCTTCTGCCTCGATTCTTGGGCATTCAGCACGCTTTCCCTAGGTCATACTCATGAGTTCAGGTCATTAGAGTCCGTGAGGCTTTGGTGAGATAAATAAAAGTCGGAACAAGTTGTCAAGGTTAGGGTTTCACCCCTAGCTTAGCAACTTCTTCCTTATTTTTAGTAAAATAGAGGAGATTATTCATCAAAATATGGATTTCACTCCTGATTTGGTATAATTCTCCTTGTTAAACAAGCGTTCGTTATTAAAAAGTATAATGAAGAAATCATTGATAAGTTGATAAAAACAGCATTGATCAAGCAACTTAGTTGAGAGTTTGCGGTTTTCACACCTAATCTCGACTAAATCGCTTGACTCTATTTAAAAATTCGAGTGGAGTGATAGTGTAGCATGAACGAATATGGCATATAAGCTTGGTCTGTTGGTTCCTAACTATAGTCTAGGTCTCTAAGATATCGACCCGGACTAGGTCGAGTCTAGCCTAATTCCCTATAGTTATGGCTCTGATACCAATTTGTCACACCCCAACCGATGGCGGAATCATCAGGGCATGGCACTGAGCGAAACAGATTGTCCAAAAGTTCCACAACATTTATCATTACTATTCAATTTATATAATACGTCCCATACCGTACCTCAAATAGCAACCAAATTATTATAGATAACATCTAGGCAAATATTCTGTTCTGACAACTCAGATTTAAATATAAATATTGTTAATCTATGTCTAGAGACTCAAGCTGCAAGACCTACAGACAACTATGCTCTAGACTCTTATTCTAGCCTCGCCTTCCTAGCAGATAAGCATCTTAAACACCTGTTACATACGTTAAAATAAAGTCAATACATAAAATGTAAAGGTGAGCATACAAGTTTGATATAGCATATAGAGTTCGAAATAGTTTACGCATAACCAGCATGTACACAGAGGAAAACGAAGCATGTTAATTATCGACATGGATCTATCGATACCAATGACTGCGGGTTGACTGCCCGAGGCAGTTCGCAATACATGATTACCACCGTAATCCATGCAAGTAATTGTCCTTAACAACCCCCGAGTAAACGGGTGCTGAGTCCAAACTATAGTACCATCGTCGTTAAGGCAGGCAGACAGCATTCCACGGGTAAACATAACAACAAGCATTCATTTAGTCACGTAATACATGCGGTAACGGTTAGCGTTTTAAGTAATTGAGTAGTGTGTTCGATTGTGATTTAGAATAAGTAATGTATGTAACACCCAAAAGTGCTAAAGCAAAAAGGGTTCGAGTAATCTCACAGTGGTTGATGGATTGAAGGGAGCGCTTGAGAGTGGGGTTAGCCTGAATAGTTCGATAGCATAACGATAACCAACACGTAAAATGGAAATAAGTGTTGGAGAGTCGGACGGCTGGTCGATCGGACGGCAGTCCGATCGGACGGCTTGACCGTTCGGTTTAACAGTCCGTTCGGACAGCCTGTCCGGTCGGCTGATAGGCCGATCGGATGGCTGTTCGAGTGGGTTGTTTCTTCCTTAGAGTAAGATGTGTTTGTGTATGATGGTTTGACCTTTTGAGGTTTTTGTTGCAGTATTTGAAAACATTGAAGTATCCTTACCTTTCAGGTCGATCCATCGAACGGTCGTTCGATCGGCCGGCTAATCCGATCGGTTAGGTACTTCAGTTGACAAGTTCTTAGCAGGGTGTCACCTGATCGGACGGCTATTCGATCGGGTGGCAATCCAAATGTGTCGAACATGTTGAAAATCGACTAAGTGTTGAAGCATAGTATCTCATGATCCGAAGATTAATTCAATCGGACGGCAGTCCGATCAAACAGCAATTCGTTCAATACTCTACTTCAATGAATAGTTTAAGTGTGGGACCATGTGCTAGCCGATCGGCTGGCCTGGTCGATCGGCTGACTTCTCCGATCGGCTGGGCTGTCCGTTCGGACAGCAGTCTGATCGGTCAGCTTCCTGACCTGGTCGGCCTGTTCGTCTAACACTTGGCTGTTCTGGTTTGTTTGTCGTTATATCGAGGTAATTTGACAGCGAGTCGAACCATAGAACCCTTGTTCTTACTTGTTTCTCCTGATCGGACAGGAATCACCCAAGTTCGGCCGGTGAACTGTTCGGAACGGAGTTTAACGTTTAACCCGAAATCAGTGAACCTCGTGGATAGAACCTGAATCTTGAACCGCACAACTACTAGAATGATTAGTAAGTCGGCACAAGCTTCGTTTCTATCGGTTTCAAGGCATTGAGTGTAAAAGAGTTGAAAGAAAGTTGGAAAATCCATCTTTCAATCCTTTACACCGTGTTTTTGTTTAGATCTATTACGGATCTTTGTTTGTTTATGTGGAAATCGGCTAGATCCAAGTCATTCTTGGTGGATTGAGGCCAAAACATGAAGTTCTTCAAGAACACCATGATGAAATCATCTTAGAACACTTGATTCTTGATGATTTCACGGTTAAAAGTAAAGATTCGAAAGATAGAAAGGTGTAGGAGTGCGTGTAGATCAAGAAAGTACAAGATTTAGGATGAAATCTTACCGGAATGGAGAGAAATCTGAGAAAAAGTAGGAGAGCACGAGCTGGTCGGTCAGAGGTTTCCAAAAGTGGTAAGTATGACAATGACAGGGGTATTTATAGGATGCCAAAAGGGGAAAGGGCTGGCTGATCGGCCAGGCAGCTCGATCGGACAGCCTGTCCGATCGGACAGCAGTCTGATTGGCTGGGCTGTTCGATCGGCTGGGAGCCTGATCGTTCAGCAGCCTGTTTTGAGCGTTCGGTGCGACGATTTTTGATATTTCGATTTTGATTGAGGACGATGCGAGTACGATAGAGTTTCCTATTCAAATTACTTTTAATCCCAACTACTATATCTAACATACAAGCATCTATATCTTGCACTATCTCTTCTCCACTAATTATCATAATTCGATTTCGATTGAGTTCGATTGAGTTTCGGTTTCGATTCGAGTTTCGATTGATTACCACACACATAACATTAAGTAAACATGCACAAGTAACACATAAGGCACACACACGTATAATAACACCAAAGTCGCATAATTCGAGTCTCGAGTTCGATGATGATTTGATTAGCTTGATTATTGATTAATTAACTTTATCGCATTGTTACTTCCTATTATTCACAGTCGCATAGCGTTTCGCATCGATGAACATTCGATTACTTTGATTATTAACACTTACTCCACCTAATAGAACTAACAAAAACATAAAATAGGCTAACTACAGTCAAAGAAGTCAAAACAGTAGTTGAATAAGGAGTGACAGATCGCAATTAGCGGTCTTTTTCTCCTTTGACTTCAATCTTGACTTTGACTTTGACTTTTGAAAACACGGGGTGTTACAATTTTATGTGAAATAAAATTAATAAATAGTCTGCAAACAACTTTTACTGTAGATAATGTCAAAGTCACATGGGATGGCTTTTTCTTTCTTATCCTTTTTTTCACTTTATAGTACGATTATGCCCTTCGTAAAAGAGTTGACTTTAATGAACTTTTATTCTACCTAAGCTTAATTAGAAATCAAAATTACTAAAGGCAAGGTTACCACTCATGCTAAATACACACGTATTACACAAACCAGCAATACATGGTTGCAAAGATGGTACTACAACAAAGTACATGCATGCTTCACATTGAATATATACGGCATGTTTTACAATGGGTATATGCTTTATTTATGATAAATGCTAACATGTGAGTTGTACAATGCAAGCCTTGATTCACATCTCTTAAAAAAGAAAAATAAAAAAAAGGGACAAAGCATGGAAGAAAACGTTTCTTGCACATACAACTTTTGTATTTTTCCTACCATGAGTTATTTACTCACATGTTTAGTGATGTTAGCACATCATACCCACTGTTTTCATATAAAATACATTCTCTTGTGGAGACCATATACATTACTAAAAATCACAGGGGAAGATTATGATAAAGTACAGATAAAGCTACCAGATGTACAATTATCTGTTTATTTCTCTGAACCTTTCTTCTCAAGAAAGGTACCCATTGCTGGTACACATAGTACATGTGTAAAGCTAGCGTCAAACCCTACATTAATTACCTTGATTTCATATGACTTTTACTATTCTGAAAAAAAGGAAAAAAAAGGCTAAGCCTTTGTCTTCCCAATGTGTCGTGACCTTACTTTTTGAAAAAAAGAAAAAGAGTAATGATGTCTTACTCTTACCAATGTATAATAACAATATTTTACTAGTACCAAGTCCTTCCCCAGGTCCTTCCTCAGGTCCTTTCGCGGGGTCCCTTCGCCTGGCCCCTTCCTCAGGTCCTTCCACATGTCCTTTCACCAGGTCCTTACACAAGGTCCTTCCCCATGTCCTTTCGCGGGGTCCCTTTCCCTGGCCCCTTCCTCAGGTCTTTTCACAGAGTCCCTTCCACAGTTCCTCCCTCAGGTCCTTTCATAGGGTCCTCCCTCAGGCCCTTCCGACAGGTCCTTTTCTAGATCCTAACACAAAACACTTATGCAAGGCTCTTCTTCGAAGTCTTGCGTCGTGCGCCACTTCTAGTCACAAATTTATTGTTCCCATTACAACGTTGTTAGGGTACGTAGGCTACCCCCGTTAATAATATGGTGGTCACACGTCTTCACAAAATAAAACATGAGGCACAAGTGCTTGTAGACACAGCGTAACACGTTTAACACATAAAGAAATTGATCCTTGGTATGTCTTACCTTTTGAAAGTGTTTTCGTGGCAAGCATCGAATCATGAACATGAACAACACAAGAAGCTATTAGTCACGACCTGCGGGATAGGTCGACAAAGGCTAATATTGGACCAAATGATGTGCACCAGAGAAACAAGGCATGATCTTTGAAAAGGTACTAAAGAATAGTGATCACCTTAAACATCCTTAAACAAGGATATAGTTTCAGCTAAGAGGAAAGTGACACATCATTAGTGGAAGCAAGAAAAACCTTTATGCAACATCGAACTGGGGGCTTGTATGGTACAACACCATTATTACATAACAACTATTGGAAATTTATCGACGTCCTCATGTCAAGTGGTTGATCATAAATAAGGGCTCTATATTTCTCGTAGACATTGTTCATCTAAATTTTGCTAACCTGTGGTTATTCTCGTTCAGCAAGAATCACAACCGATTATCTAGATGGTCGGGCTAAAGGACAACTTACTTTATAAGTCTAGTGTCACCAATTACGACCGACAATACTGAGCTAAAGAGCTAGCAGGATATAACACCATCGGATTCATCCTCCCAAGAAGGGATTAAACCCCCTCCGTAAGTTCTCATGTCCGAAGATCTCTACAACAAAAAGAAGAAGAAGAAGAAGAGATGAATGTCCTTCCAAAAGCTCATACAAATGAAGACTTCTTTTATGAAGAAATATTGATACTTATACCTTCTTTTAAAGGAAGAAGTACATTCCCCCGGTGGGGTGCTTGAAGAAAGGAACACAGCTTAGGTTGCATATTTAGTTCCCTCGCCAAAGGAAAAAGAATCTCAGCTTAGGCTACAAATGAAGTTTCTCCTAAAAAATAAAAAATAAATAAAAGGAAGGAGGTGGGCATGGACTGCCTTACTAATTCCTCCCTTGATTAAAGGAAAAGCCTGGGCAGCGTATTTGGCTCCTTCCTTGAAGGAAAAAGAATCCATGGACTGCCTTACTAATTCCTCCCTTGAAGAAAGGAAAAGCCCAGGCAACGTAGTTGGCTCCTTCCCTGAAGGAAAAAGAATTCGTGGACTACATTATTCATCCTCCACTTGAAGAAAGGAAAAGCCTGGGTTGTGTATTTGGCCCCTTCACCGAAGGAAAAAGAATTCATTGACTAAGTTATTAACCCTTCACTTGAAGAAATGAAAGGCTTGGGCTGCGTATTTGACTCCTCTCCTGAAGAGGAAAGATTCATTGGACCACGTTGTTAGTCCTTAAAGAAAAACTGAACATTGCTTCCTTGAAGACGAAAGAATCATTGGACCTCGTTGTTAGTCCTTAAGGAAAACTCGGACGTTCCTTCCTTGAAGAAAGAAGAATCCTTGGACCGGATTATTAGTCCCTCCCTTGAAGAAGGAAAGAACCTAGGCAGGACATCTAGTTCCTTCCCTAAGGTAGGAAGAACCCCCTTCTGCGAGCTGCTAGTTCAGTTTTTTCCATGGAGAAAAAAATAATCCGCGTGATAAGTTCCCAACACTTACATTCTATACTTTAGATGGAAGTTAGCTCCTTCCATCAGCTCCCGTCTCCCAACTCCCATCTCCAAAGGTTCCACAGGGAAAAATAAAGAGAGGGAAACCTTAACAAGTACATCTTCGCTTTCAGGGGAAAATGAGGTCCTTCTACGGTCTTTCGTGCTCAAGAAACCCTTATCTGCTCGAACAAAACGATATCCTCTCCTAAAGGCTAAAATGTTTCGATAGTTACTTCCATCAACAAGAAAATCCCCACTTCTGTGGGATAAGGTGCCTCAGCAGTCCCTTCTAAGAACATGAGCGTATCCTTTCGATGGAATCAACTCCAGAAAAAAGTTCCTTCCAAAAAGAGAAGAATATCCCATTCTACGGGATCAAGTATTTTAGAAGTTCCTTCTATAAACAGGAACATATTCCTCCCTCGGGATTCAGTCTTGAAGAAACTCCTTCCAAGAATAGGAAGATATCCCCTCCTACGCAATTAGATATTTCAGAAGTTTCTTTCTTAAACAGGGGCACATCCCTTCCAAGAAGAAAAGATATCCCATCCTATGCGATTAGGTGTGTCAGAAGTCTCTTCAACGAACATGAACATGTCCCCGCCATTGAATTAAGATTGGAAAAAGTTCCTTCCAAGAATAGGAGGGTATCCCCTCCCGTGAGATTAAATATTTCAAAAGTCTCTTCATTAAACAGAAATGCACCCTGCTACGGGACCAAGTATTGGTGAGGTTTCTTCTAAGAACGGGGAAATACCCCTCTGAGATTTGATATTTGAAAAAACTCCTCCTTGAGATTTCGCACTGTAGGTCCCGATTCTCAGAGGATCGATTAACGAAACAAATCACTTGTTTATCACAAACATGGTCACGAGTGCGGAATCCCCATGACTATGCCAAACCAAACACAGATAGAAATAACACAAAGTAACCAATGAAACACAGTCAATTGATTAAAGTGGATGAAAACAATGTTCAAACAGATACACACAATGTTTAACACTAAGCTTTCAGATAGGTTATGCTCTCATACTGTCAGTGTGAAACAATGAGGTGTTTATATAGGCAGCTTGACACAACATTGACGAAACTCAAATGAGGGAACGACGAAACTTCAAAGTTGACGAAACTCTAGGAGTTTCGTCACTTAACATGGCGAAACTTAGAGTTTCATCACAAAGGGAGTTTCGCCATACATTACACGATGAAACTTGGATGACCAAAGCCTGGGAGTTTCGCCATATGAGTGCTCGACGAAACTTCGGAGTTTCGTCGAGGGCTGCCAAACATGTGTGCGGCAAACTGTTAACAGTTTGCTGCAGACTGATATAAACACACAAACAGACATACAAACCAAGTATGCAACATGCATTGTTCATTTAAACATTACAAAACAGATGAGACAAACTTGTCGGACCCAAGTAGGATAGGTGGATATCCGACTTGGTCTTCATTCCGTAATAGTGTCGAACCGAACGTGTCGCGTCCACACAAAATGTATCAACAAACTCCCCCTTGGACGCTGCTGTGATGGTTCGTCTTCCATGTCTTTCATGTCGGAGGATCTTCAAAGTCTTCACGTGTCGTAAGTAGAAAGTGTATCAACAAACTCCCCATTTCATTTAGGAAGTGCGTTAATAAACTCCCCATTAAAATGAGCTCTCCCTTGAGTTATGCTCGTGAATCTTTTGATCGTTAATTCTTCAGATCCTTATGGTGTTGATGAAGGGTCAATCGGCAACTCAATCATCTCTATCCATTGAGTGCCTCCACGTCGTGTCTTCATTCCATGTCTCGTTTTCTAACAGGTTCTCTTCGCCTTTAGCTGGTTTGATTGTAACATCTGCACATGCAAGAAAGCTAAACACGTAATGAGAACAACCGCTTGGAATATAAACAAATTAAACAAACGACACATATGAGATCAAATCTCAATCAAACACTGACCGACAACAGATTGAAAGTTTAGAAAATGTTCAGTTATAATCCTTTAACTTTCAAAATCTGTCAACTTCGAACGTTTATGAAGGTGCAATTGTTTTCCGGCTTACGATCAAGATTTTGGGTAGGATAGACTCGAGTTCCAACATTGGTTAATCAAAAAATAAATTAGAAGAAAAATCTTTTTGGCTTTTATAAAATTTAGATTAAAACACACCTAAAATCTTTTTCGTATTTTTCATTTTTCAAATGTAAAGACGGAAAGCAATAAATAAATATATACAAAGATGCAGAAACTGAAAGCAGTAAATAAATATTTACAGACATTCTTTTTGCGAGTTTCGAGGGTAAGGGAATCATATCAGTGTACGGTCACGCCAAAACGCTCTTGTTGTTCAGTTAGTTAACATTCAGATAAGCATCCTATAACGATTATCGGTATTTTTGTCCACTTAAGCTCAACTTATCAAATGTAATCATGTGACCTGGGGATACGTTAAGGTATGAATTATACTTACCGACCGGTGTTCATCCACACATGACACATTCTCGTATCAAGGTATGCACGAGAATTCATCTTACCGGTGAGTATACCATTTATCATATGTTTGACCATATAAAAGAATGTGAGATACTCACTTATTTGGATTGAAAACAAGCCCTGTGTGATAGAATCACTTATTGATGAGAAACTTGATTTTCATATGCATGAGGGCACATGAGCAAGTCCGTGAACAGGTCAGTACATTGTACAGCAAAGAGACGAACTTGACTCCCGGATAAATGTGATATTTTATCACTTATTTTGATTTGGACATGTGATTGTTGATCATTTATTGAGGTCGTATGTACACGTATGTATAGTATCATGGAAGATCTAGACTTCGTCTCCGTTATTTTTCGGTAAAAGATACAACCATGATACCCAGATGATAATACAGCATAAAGACCGAATATCTCAGAACCTCGGCAATCAATCAAACAAAATTTCGGTACCAAGACCATATGCCAATGAATGGTTCCCACACAGTCTTCAGTCGATTTAAGTTTATATCACCATGCACACTTTAAAATGATTGTGAGTAGAGCTACTTATCGTTTTTTTATTTTAAGTTCAGTTCGAAGAGGTTTCGACAGACCACTGATTTACTATCATTTTCTCTTTTTCTCGCCAGGAAACTCATTTTTGTTTTTCTATTGTTTTTGAGTTTTGAAATTTTTCGATGTTTTTGAATTTTCAAATTTTGGATTTACTCCCCCTAAAATCAACAAACTATGATAAATTTTAAAAACACAAAGGTATTTACAAAAACGATTTCCCGATGTCGGATTAACTCATGTTTTACCTTAATGCCGTTTACCAAAATTAATTTTAATCAGAATTGATTTATCGAATTTTGGAAAAATCAGTTGGCACATTGGTAATCGGTGTGGACCATGACAACATTGACGAGTTTCATAGTGAAACAATCACGTGTGTAGTGATATTCGAGTTCAATGTATCAGGTCATAGAGTGTTGTACGAGATGATATAATTCATAAAGCAGCTTAAATATCGTCAAGTATAGGTTAGATTAGAAATTCAAAACCGTATCCTGCAACTGCTTCGTGCATTGCAAGGAATCTGAGTGCTCTCCCGAACTGTATATCCACCCGGTGTGGATTTCAAGGTCGATTTTTGTTACTACTTCAATTAACCGAGAAATCTCTTCACAGCAACAAGATCATAAACCTCTGGGTCCGGCTGGTCTTCCACATTACACCGGCGAAGGTCTTTGACTTTCTCTTTGAGAAGTAGTGTGCGGTAGTTCAATCCACGCCAAGGCATCCGCATACCCGGTTGGTTTGTTCAACAAACACATTTTCTTCAGTCACGCCGCGAAGGAATGTATAATGCACGTTCATCTTGTTGATTTTGAACTTCAGACGTGCTGCAGGTGCGTACATTTTGATTGAATCTATCCTGGGGACCCGATCAAAGGCTTTAACAATCAAACTTTGGAATGATTTTTCATTTGTCGAAGCTTTAGATTTCTTTCATCAAACATTCTTCTTTTTCTTTTTCTCTCTCCATCAAAGGCAAAAACTCCTAGATGAAACGATGTGTCGGGGCCTTAATTCGCCAATCTTGTGCATGGACGCTCCACTATCAACAATCGTAAGACTATCAATAGTTCCTCCTGGAACATCTTGCACACTCATTCAAAGATTAGTTAGAGAGGGGGACCCAAGCCTTAGTGGTCTTGGGTCGTCCCTAAGCATCACGAAATGTGATCTCAATTTCCTGATGGTTTTCAAAAACAGCACCCCTCTCAACTTTCACCCGTTTTAGGTTTCCAAGTTTTTTTTGTTTATCAGTTTGATTCTTATGAAAAGATTTTGAAACATCTGGTTTTAAAGATTGTGAAGAACTTGGTTCCCTATTAACAGATTTGACTTCAGATTTTAAAGCCTTTTCAACTGCTTTGATGTTTTGACGTCGTTGTTTTATTTCTTGTCCTTTAACGGTTCTTTTATCATGTTTTGGTGAAACATGACGACGTTGTGGGTGAACCTTTTCAGATGGTGCTTTCTCAACAAATTTCTCTATGGGAGTATTAGTACAATTTTTAATAATATGTCCAAACTCCCCACACTTAAAACACGTTCTCCTTTCAACAAACTTAGGAGAATCCGGTCGACGGACAGATGTCGAACCTGTAGAACCTGAGGTACTTGCTTTTTCATCATACCCGTTTGTATGTTCAGTGTAATTGTTGTGACTGTTACGTTTTAAAAACTTGACTTGTTGGACAAAATCGGTGTTTGATTTGTTTTCAAAAGTCTCAATTTTATCAGTACCTTTTGATGCTACAAATTTGACATCACTATTTTTCTTCCGGTAACGAGCTCCTTTAGTTTCAAATTTTGATTGAGAAACTTTAGGCTTTTGAGCTCGTTGAACTGGTTGTTTACCCTTAGAAGCGATAGGTTGTTGCTTTGTTGGTGATCTTTGGTTTCCAAATTGTTTTCTAATTTCTGATTTTGGAAAAGGATCACACTGTGTTACAACAACTCCAGGAATCGTCTTTCCCAAAAATTTACTCGTATTGTCTTCAAAAACTTTATCAATCAAGGATGGATTGACATTTTTAATTGGAAAATCATTGTCCGAATAAATTTTAGCTTCACCGACCAAGTATACAACACATTATTACTCTTAACGGTAGACACAAATTCTTTCACTTCCTTGACAGGATTAATCACTTATTTTGCAACAGGTTGCACAACAGGAGTAGGAGGATCACAAAGAATGTAATTCTCAATAGGAATTTCTACTCCTTTCATCTTGTCAAGTGATTCATCCTGGTCACTCATATTTGATTCATCATCAGACGAATCATAGTCCTTAATGATGGAGGACTTTGATTTATCGATGTTGAATTTCCTGTTTCTACAGATGAGTCACTCAATGAACTGTCTGGTTTGAACCCTAATCCTGTAGTAACTTCCTCATAATCAAGAGGCACACTAGGTTCAAATCGAGGCATATCCTTTTCATCGGGCATTTTGGTATAGTTGTGTCTCAAAAGGGGTGGACACGCCTTATATCCAACGCCTTTCTTGTTCCCTTTTAGCTGTTGAGTGTCGATGATGTGATCAAGCACATATCGGGAGTTAGAATAACTTTCCAGTTTGAGCTTGATTGCATCATGCTCGCATTTGGCAACGACTAGCTCTTTCTTTGTTTCCTCAATGATATTAATGTAGTTATTAATACCAATTTGTTTGTTAAAAACAGTGTTTGTTAATTCGGAAACACTTTTCTTTAAAGTTTCGATTACATCTTTGAAATCCTTTCATTTCGAGCTAATGCCATGTTTGCCTCTTTGCACTTAGACAGTTCAATAACCAAACTTTGATTATGACTATGAACCTTATCGGATTCCTCTTTCAAATTTGCACACATATTACATACACTAGGAGTATGAGTGTCGGAATTTACCTGACTTGACGAGGCTGAGACATTTGCCATAAAGGCAGTCTGATAAGAAAAAGATCCGTCTTTAGAGAAGAACTTCTCCATTTCCTTTGATGCTACAGCAGCCTTCTTGATTAGAATAGATTTCTGACATTTTAACTCCTCAGCTTCATTCAATAAATCATCAACATCAGAATTCACTTCTTCCTTCACATCAGATTCAGAATGATAATCTCCCGAATTCGAGCTTTCTTCATCCGAACTCCCACTATAACCAGAGCTATCATCGCTATCAGAAAACTCTTCTTTGTGAACATGCTTGATGTGATTGATGATCTTTGCATAACATGCAGTTCCGCCTCCTCCTTCTTGATCACCATCCCCAAATTGTACAGACCAATTACATCCTTCATCAGCTTGAACAACTAATGCTCGGTTTGTGTTTGAAGGTCCAGCCTGAGTTTGATTGGTGGGGTTGTTCACAGCTACCATCCTTCTTTCACGGTTATCTTGATTTGCATTGGAAGTACTCGTCTGATTACGGAAGGGATTTTGATTGCCTTGTCTACTCAGTCGGGTGCACTCAAGTTTGAAGTGACCCTTTTCACCACAATTGAAACATGTAACCGCATCCTTATCAAAACCGTACTTCGTATCCTTCTTGCCTTCCAAGCTTGTTCTTCCCGTTCGACTCATAAAATCCTTTGCCCTTCTAACAGCACTTGCAAACACCCACTTGATATCCATTAACTCCATTTCATCACGGTCTATCTGCGGATAATCTTCATTGGTCATATTGATGTTTCCAATTTGACCTGCAACCAATCCGCAGTAGGCAGTGACCATTGTATTAATGAGTTCCATATGCTCCTTTGCCATTTCGATGCTTACTTTCGAAAGGTTTGAAGTATCAACTCTGACTGTATTTGGGTTTTGGGTGGAGGGTTGTTACTGTAACAAGCTTGTTGTTGTTGTGGTTGGGCTTGAGGTTGGGTCGGAATATAAGCACTTGGATTAAATTGAGGTGGAGTAGTGGAAACTTGAGGTGGAGGTTCGGGTTTTGGTAGCCAGGCACTTGCATCGAATTGAGGTTTTGAAAAAGCGTGAGCTTGAGCAATAACATGCGTTGGCGGAAGATAGGCTCTTGGATCGAAAGCCAGTGGAGGAGCTGATTGGGGAAAAGGAAACGAGCTTGTATCGGACATAAACGCCGTTTGTAGTTTAGGTTGTTGAGCGGAACTGGAACTGGCTGCATGATTAAAACCTGCGAGGTACATATCAGTATTTTGAGGAGCTGGAATCCGTTTAGCTTTCTGGATTTCTTCATCATTTTTGTGCTCCAACTTCTGAACGAACTCATAGATACTGACAGTGTCCAAAATACCCGTATGCTTCAACAGTTCAATGAATGAGCTCCACTTTGGGGGTAGAGCATCAGCAAACCTTGCAACCATTTCCTGTTGAGTTTCAAGAGCACCATAAGAATACATTTCACTAATTAAATGATAAAAACGAGTTGTCATATCATTTAGCGTTTCGTTATCCATGAATTGAAATGATTCAAATTCCTTTTTCAACAAATCATGTCGTGTCTTTCTAGTAGCCGCATTCCCTTCTCCTCTTGCTACCAAGGCATCCCATAAATCCTTCGTGCTCGTACAATAACCGAATTGACGATAGATGTCTTTGTGGAGTGCTTGTGTGAGAATAGAAAACGCCTTCTTTTCAAGATCATATGCCTTTTTGTCGGCTTCTTGCATATTCATAAAGGTTGTTGCATTTGTTCCTGCCTCTTCAAGAGCGGTGTTGTATGGCGAAATGAAGCACGTCCATAATTCGGTATTTTGCCCTAGAACATAAGTGTAGAAACGATTTTTCCAAGACGGATATTCATTCATATGATTTAGCTTTGGCAGGCGGTTATTGCTACCCGTTTCACTCTCACTTATCAAGAGATTCTGAATACTTTGATTCTGATTCGTCACCAATGCCCATTGACTCTCACTAATACATCGTGGTGGCATAACATTCCTCATCCAAGCGGCTGCGGAAGTTTGATCTTCACCCGGTCTTGGGTCCGTACTCCAATCCCAAGGACTAATACAACTCATGATTGTTGTATGAAAATTACTACCTTGCAACACACTTGAAAGTAGACAGTTAAAACACTTTTACAAACCTTCTGTGGAAAAATGACAAGTTTCTCGACGAAACTCTTCCCACGAAACTCAATAAGTTTCAACTAAGTACCTTTGACGAAACTCTAGGGGTTTCGTCGAAGTCCCTTATGGCGAAACTCAGGGGGTTTCGTTGAAGTTCTTATGGCGAAACTCTGGGGTTTCGTTGAAGTTTCTTATGGCGAAACTCTATGGGTTTCATCGCAGTTCCTTATGGCGAAACCCCAAAGGTTTCGTCGCCTTGTCTTTCGTCGAGATGAGATAACAGAGAGTTGGTGAGATTTTTCAAAAACAAATCTTATCTTTTTGTCTGACAGGAACACTTGTTTCAACTCATAACATACCTTGCTTACCAACCCAGGTATGGTGTCAAATATTTTAATCAATTTTCAATTTCCTTTTAATTTTTAAGTCCAAGAATATCTATGAATGTCTCTTGAAGATATGAAGACCACACAAGAACACTGATGAGTATTATGAATTTTCCGGCAAGATTTTTCGCCGGAGAAACTTCCGTAACACAAATTTGCACAAACTATTAATTAAAAAACCCGGTTTTATCACTTGAACAAGAAATACAACAAAGGTTTTTGATAAAACTTTGGCAAATAACAAGATCTAACAGATTTTTAAGAGACTTTTTCCAAAAAATTTATGAGCTCCAAGAACAAATTTCAGAAAATCAACAACAACAGTTTTAACACTTGATAAAATCAACTATGTTTGGTTTTAAACAAGGATAAGAGCCAAGGCTCTGATACTACTTGTAGGTCCTGATTCTCGGAGGATCGATTAACGAAACCAAATCACTTGTTTATCACAAACACGGTCACGAGTGCGGAATACCCGTGACTATGCCAAACCAAACACAGATAGAAATAACACAAAGTAACCAATGAAACACAGTCAATTGATTAAAGTGGATGAGAACAATGTTCAAACAGATACACACAATGTTTGACACTAAGCTTTCAGACAGGTTATGCTCTCATACTGTCAGTGTGAAACTATGAGGTGTTTATATGGGCAGCTTGACACAACATTGACGAAACTCAAATGAGGGAACGACGAAACTTCAAAGTTGACGAAACTCTAGGAGTTTCTTCACTTAACATGGCGAAACTTAGAGTTTCATCACAAAGGGAGTTTCGCCATACATTATACGATGAAACTTGGATGACCAAAGCCTGGGAGTTTCGCCATATGAGTGCTCGACGAAACTTGGGAGTTTCGTCGAGGGCTGCCAAACCTGTGTGCAGCAAACTGTTAACAGTTTGCTGCAGACTGATATAAACACACAAACAGACATATAAACCAAGTTTACAGCATGCATTGTTCATTTAAACATTACAAAACAGACGAGACAAACTTGTCGGACCCAAGTAGGATAGGAGGATATCCGACTTGGTCTTCATTCCGTAATAGTGTCGAACCGAACGTGCCGCGTCCACACAAAATGTATCAACACGCACCCGAACAACTTATTCTCTAAAAGAAAACAAAGGGGGGAGAGCCTCCTTGACAAGGGATTTCGAATCTGAAGAATCCTCTCCTTGAAAAGAAAAGATCTTCGCCACAGGTCTGTGTTTTAGAAAGTATCCCACTAAAGAATAGGAGCCCCATCTCGGGGTTACACATGTTTGAAGAAGTCTCTACAAGAGGAGAGGGTGCACTTTCCATGGGCACCCATTCTTAGAGAATTACAACATCTCTCCAATGAAGGAAAGAGCCCTTAATAAGGACTCATGGGAAGGCTCCTTCTACATAACAAGTGTTTCTAAAGGGCTCACAAAACCTCTCCAAAAGGTAGGACTGTAAACAATCCGAGTCGAGCCGAGCTAGACCTAGCTCGAGCTCGGCTCGAACTCGATTCGAGTTGGCTCGGCTCGAGCTCGGCTCGATTAGAATTCGAGCTAGCTCAGCTCGGCTCGATCTAGCTCGAACTAACAAAAAATCGCAAAATTTACTACTTAAAAATGAATTTCTTCATAAACTGGGGGCTATAATTGCCATTTAATTTAACCATATAGCTAAATATGCAAGTATAAATAGTTAATTTACTTTGTACCTTGTCTTTATCTTCTTTTATAGGGTAGATACTCCCTTAGTTTTTGTGTTCTAAGCGATGTGGGACAAAAAAATGAAGGATGTAAACCTTATCGAGCCAGCTCACGAGCTCACGAGCCGAGCCAGGCCAAGCTCGAGCTCGAGCTCGGCTTGTTTACAAATCGAGCCGAGCCGAGCTGGCTCGTTTACAACCGAGCTAATTTCGCGCCGAGCTTTCTTCGAGCTTTTTTCGAGCGAGTTTCGAGCGAGCTGCGAGCCACGAGTTTTTTGAACACCCCTACCAAAAGGAGAAGATGCCACCCCTTCTCGAAGAACAAAAGACCTGAAAGGTTTGAGGACCCTGCTAACGGGTTGAACACGATGTAACACCCCGAAAACGGGTTTGGTAATCAGACCTCGTTAATACTAAAAGGCGGGTAAAATACCGTTAGCGGTGAAGATTAACCCGAAAATATTAGGATTTAAACGAATAGTCCTAATATTAAATACAACGTGAATAAAAGCTTTTAAGGGAGTAAGTTTATAAGAAGTCCGAGTTAACGGGACTTAAAATAAAACAGGTTATAACTCCCGGAACCCACTAAATAACTAGGAATATCAACCTAGTTAGTCTAGTGTTTTAAAATAATGAGGGAACTTGATGTAGTAACCTTAATAAACCTGGGTAAAGTTGAGGGACTAAAATGGTTAAAATGAGAAAATGGGTTTTTATTAATTAAAACTAAAAACACCAAAACACACACCTTTGTGTGTGTTCTGGTCGCACAAAACACAGGAGCCAAGAAGGGTTCTTAAGCTCAAACCCTATCAAGCATAAATTCAACAAACTGAAGGGGTAAATCCAACCCAAATCGAAATCCAAGCACGAATTCGTGATCACCTCGATGAAGGGATCATAAGGTATGCCAAATTTCATTATTTAGTTCCATCTTGAATTCTTGGTGAACATATGAAATCGAAAATTTGGCTTGCATGATTGAAGTTTGGATCAATTTAGGATGAAATCATGTCTAGGAGCAAACCCTAGTCAATAATTTGTTGAATTAGTGTTCATAGATATGAAGTTCATAACCATCCATTTATGTGTTAAATGGGTTTTTGTAGAAATATGATGAACACTTGAATTAAGGTGTTAAATGGATGAACATTGAAATAGTGATGCTAGTTCTAGGTGTAGTTCATGTACACTAGACATAGAGGCATGCTTTTGATACTAAAACTTGGTTAAAATGATGACCATAATTAGATAAAATATGTGTACAAAATTGCGCCTACAAGATGTTTGTTAAAATGCCCGAATGGATATTGAAAAGAAGATTTTATGAGAGACATGCGTAATGGGCTAGTTTGACTAATTAAGTGAAATATGGTTTAAAACGGATTCTAATCATAACGATGATTTAACTTAATTATGCCTACGGTATGATTAAAGGTAGTTGACTTCTAAAAGTCAAACTAACCAATGATGAAGTCGAATAGTAGTTTCGGCATGAAATCCGTAAAATGAAATAGTCATAAGTAATGATGACTAATCTAATCGTCTTACGGATTATGATAATAGTTTGACGCTTGACAAGCTAGATGGAAGCTTGGGAAGGAAGCGGGTCAAACAAGTCAAGTATGAAGGAAAGCGCATTTAGGATGCGAGGTAAGTCAAAACTTACACCTTTTATTTAATACCTATTTGTTTTATAGGTTATGAATCATAGAAAGTCATGTTTGAATTATGATGTTCCGACACGGCATGTGCGGTTCGGAACAAAAGACAAGGGTAATAAACCATGTATAATGATTAAAAGAGCTAAAACGATTAATTGGTCATGCAATGACTAAATAGTAATGAGTTTTAAATGGTTACCTTATAAGGTAAACCATTACAAATAATAAGGGTAAAACGGTATTTTGGTCACTTGTTGATAATAACCGTTACTCGTGAAAGACACTTTATAGCGTAAGTTATAATGGGTCAAAAGAATCAATAAATGATTTATAAGTAAAAAGACTATACGGTATAAACCGAAGCGAGTCTTGTAGACGAGATGGTACTAAATAACATCTCGCAAAGATAAACGGTCACTTAGACCAAACGGGTCGAATGGTGAAAATATCACCATTTGAAAATATCGACTAATGAATATTGTTGAGTTGTGTGTTCACAGGAGTAAATACGGAAGGATAACTTGTATCGCTATTAAGTAGCGAGTATTAAAGCAAGGTATTAAAATTGGTCAATATAATGATCCGAGTCAGGTATGTATAATGATTCAGCTCATTGTTTAGAACTCGAGATTCTATAAGTGTTAGACAAGGTCAAAACGAATATTCGGTTATCTTTTAGGTAAACCGAATAATCTGAGTCATAAACATGGTGTTTTAGAAACATAATGGTTTCTAAACAAAATCATAGTTAGAAGGGTCGGATTTTAAGTCAAACAAGTATTTAAAAGTCCCTCGTCGTAAAAGAATGACTAAAATTGACCAAAACGCCCTTGTAAGCTAAATTGAGCTAACGGCCCTTAAAGGTTGTTTGGAAATGAGTGTTACAAGAAAATAGACACTTAGAATAAGTACAAAAAGCAAAAGAGGTAATTCTTTGGTCAAATGACCCTATATGAGTCTTTGCCGTAAAATGATAATCCGAGGAGTAAGACTCGGAATAAATATATCTCCACATTAAATCCTCCACACATATAGTTGTGGTGGAAGATCATTTGATAAATATTGCGAAAATAAGATGCTAGAAATAAACGAGTATGAATTATGCGGAAAAGTGCTTAAATACCCTTAACGGGTCAATATAAGCATTTAAGTACAAACGGGTTTAAGAATATACATAAACTCGTGAATTGAACCTAATATGATAGACAACATTGAAATTATAAGATTCATGTGAATTTGGGATCAAACAAACATGTGATAAACGCATGAACGGGTCAAAACTTTGTAAAAAGGTATTAAGTCGAAGACTTAAAGGTCTGTATTTTTGTTATGCCGGATGTTGGATTTTAACTCCATAAGATGGTTAAATTACGGACGGGTAGGAAAAAGAATCGTGTAAAACGGACTTGTATAGTGAAAGTTATGCAAGCTCTAAGTTAATATTTGGTGAATTTTCGTAGCTGGGCAAAGTGCAGCAACAATAAAGGAACTTGCTGTCAAAAAAAGGGCTAGGTGGGGCGTATAGCCCTAGATGGGGCGTCTAGCCCCCCCTGAATCCTAAAATTGTTTAATTTTGTTTGTTTAACCACATAACTTTTTTAAACTTGTTATTTAACTATCAAAACTAACTTTTAAGTTGGTTTTGATCATAGGTGAATGTCAAGAGTGCTCAGATGAAGATCAAGCTCGATGAGGAACCGAACACGATAAAATACAAGCTTCCGCGCGGCGTTTCGTCGTATCTTTTAAACGACGAATTCAATTACATTAAGTTGTATATTCTTTTAAATTGTAAAAGTTTTAACTAACCTTATTTATCAAAATTACATGTTTGTTTTCGTAAACTATACGAAAACCGTAAAATAATAACAAGGGTGTTACACACGATCATTTAGGTAGACGTGCCGGGCGATCTTACAACAAAATGAACATGTACATAGGCATACAAACATGTCGCATTAGTCTAAACAAGGCAAAGCCCGGCCGTGGGACTAGGACTAAGTTGACTATGTCCAAACAAAACGCCAAAGCAAGCATATGAAAACCCGAGTGGCCTGGACGCCATTGGGTAAAAGGTCCATCAAAAGCTTTAACAACTTAAACAAGTTACAAAGCGGGCCTATGTAAAGCCTTCACAACTTGAAAGAGTTACAAAGCGAATTACACAAAGCTTTAACAACTCAAGCAAGTTACGAAGCAAACTTATACAAAGCCTTCACAACCTAAACGAGTTCCAAAGCGAACTATAAAAAGCTTTAACAACTCAAGCAAGTTACGAAGCAAACTTATAACTTAAGCAAGTTACAACACAAACTTGTACAAAGCTTCAACAACTTAAACAAGTTACAAAACGGGTCTACACAAAGCTTTAACAACTTAAAAAGTTACAAAGCGACCCATAGAAAGCCTACACAAAGCTTTAACAACTCAAATAGCATAAACGCTCGCAAGAAAAGTATTCTCAAACGAGTACATTGGGTAAAGTGCCTTCAAGGAGGCATAGATTGAAATACGGTACCGAGCTACCCTACTTGTGGTGTCACCTTGCTGTTTTGAATACTGAATGCAAGGTCACTCCAAGGAGAACAAAGTAGATTGGTTTGACATAACGCGCCTTAGACAATATTTACTCGACAGATAGGGGTGACAGTTAGGGCGGATAACGACCCGCCTAGATTTTCAGGGACCAGAACAAGTCCTGCGCCCATCCATAAGTGAATGGGCTTGGACTAGGGATGACTTGACGACGAGGGTCCCCGCCTGGGCTCTTCGTCTGGGCTCACCATCTTAGATTGATGATTGGGCCTAAGCCCATTCGGGTCTTTCTCAGTATGTTTAGTTGGTTCGAGTGGGCCATGTCTTGATGAGCCCATTCTTGGATCGGCCCATTAGGGTTATGACCCAAATGTCTTACTATATAAAGAGAAGCTCCTTCTCCCAAAAGGGACAGACAACATCTCCCACAACTTGAGGTTACTTCTTCTTCCTCTTTCCTCCATATTGCTCCTGCTCCTGCTCCCTCTCTCTAAACTACACCCGTTACTTGCACATTAATTATCATTGTCATACATGATACTGACTTGAGCGTCAGAGTGCCCTTGGGGTAAACCCCCTCGGGCCCTCTAACTAGATCTTCAAGTAGTTGCAGCCCAAGACCCGACACCCCGCAAGAGGAGCCATTACCATGACGATAAGATGAGGAATCAGAACCGGTACCTATCGAATCTAAGGTTAGTAGCGCCAAGCCGTTTTGATCATGGATTCGACATGATATTCTATGTCTTGGTCGCATGGCATCAAACTTGAATAACTACAACATCTTTCTCACAGACTATGATATTCTCGCATTAGAAAAAAGAGTAAATTACAATTTTGGCCCCTGTGGTTATATCACTTTTACTATACTATCCCAAATAGGATTTTTTTTTTACATTTGTGCCCCCATGGTCTCTTTAACTAACTATTATGGCCCCTGAGTCTAACTCCACCCCTTACCCTGGTTACTTATTTGTCACATGCAAATCACATGATGGGTATTTTTGTAATTTCTCCACCCCTTTAAATCTAATTTCTATCTTCTGCACATCATCATCTTCTAACCTAGATCTTCAAGAACACATCATCATCTTCATCTCTTTATCGTTCCCCTCTTCACTTTCTCAAAACCCTAGCCCCAACTTCCCTATTTTTTTCTACAACACACACATCTTATCTCCATTTCACCAGACATAACACACACTTGCGTGTGTAGTTACCATAGAGATTGAGAGAGAGAGAGAGAGAGAGAGAGAGAGAGAGAGAAAGAGAGAGAGATGAAACCAATGGATTTCTAGCCACCCATGGCAGCCGCAGGTAGCGGCGCACGGTGGTGCACGGTGGTGGCCCCACCCTTCTTCTTTCCCATTCGTATCTCCAATTCAGTATCAATTAGTGGGAGTCCAATGTGGATTTGGGTGGTTGTCACGAAAGTAAAAGGCAGGAGCACATCTAGGGTTCTGCCTGAACCCACGGCGGCGCGCGGCGGTGCTAGGGGACTGTGGTAGTCGCTATGTGGTTCGAGTCTCAAGTGGCGGTGATGGTTGTTGTAACTCAGGTCTAGTACTTGAAGATAAACGGAATTGTTAACTAAACTCGCCGAAATATTCCCTTGAAGAGAGTTGTTTCTCATTGTTAGTTCGATTAAGTTGACTCGGAATGTCACCGTCGCCGTCGCCGGAAGGTTGCCGAAGATGAGGTTGTAGCTGATGTCGAGGAAGTTAAGGTTACTGAGTTGTCTCAGGTTAGGGAACTCGCCAGTGAGTTTGTTTGTGATGAGGATATATATTTGTTGTTCTTGAAGAGGATATTAATTTTTTTGATTGTATGTTGGAATTTTGCAGATCTAGAATTCATATTAATTTGTTGAAGATCACGGAATTTAATATGTGAAGAAAAGATGTTCTTGAATTTGGGTTTTGTTTTTGATTTGTTCATGAAGATATGAAACTGAAATGTGGGTTTTGGTTAGGGGATGATGCTGATGGTTGAAGGTGGTCATGTTCTTGAAGATCTAGGTTTGAAGATGATGTGTTCTTGAAGATGATGTGTTCTTGAAGATGATGTGTTCTTGAAGATCTGGGTTAAAAGATGATGATGTGAAGATGATAGAAATTAGATTTAAAGGAGATGAGAAATTACAAAATACTCATCATGTGACTTGCATGTGACAAATAATTAACCAAGGTAAGGATGGAGTTAGACTCAGGGCCAAAATAGTTAGTTATAGAGAGCATGAGGGCACAAATGTAAAAAGATTCTATTTTTGGCTAATTTAGTAAAAGTGATATAACCATATGATCCAAAACCGTAATTTACTCTTAGAAAAAATGACTCAGGTTTCGGTATAGAGTAATGAGGGAGATAAGCATGGCAACTTAGTTCTATTTAATCGATGTAGTAATATCTGAAAAAAAAATGGATTCAAATTTGAAAGGACTTAGGATGTCGGATGGTGAATGATATCCACGTTCTAATCATTATCTATATGAATACAAACTTATGATGAACAGTATAATTGTAAATGGGCTTTTGAGCTTTTATAATGTTTTCTTTTTGGGCTTCATTTTCCTTTACCAACAGGCTCATTTTCCCCCTGATATATAAGCCACGGCCCACGTATGTGTTTTATTCCTTTTGTGTTGTTATGTCCCTATTGCTGCCGCGTGTACATGTTTCCCAGATTTCTTTGTTTTCTCATTAATCTTCACCACACTTGCAATGCGTGCCAAGTAATGAAGCTGTCAATATCTACCAAATATGATGCTATTCATTTGTGTTTTCATTGAAGAAAAAGGAAGTTTGAATTGAAACTGGTTTGGCGTGCAAGGGTTCTTCCATAGGTTTGCTGTTGTTCCATTGGTGGGGTTCTTCCACATATAACAGGTTTACTGCTGTTGCTGTTCAACTGCTCCTTTTATTTTGTTGTTTGTTTCTTATTGCTTATATTTGATTGGTCTCCCCTTTTATTTTCTTTCTTTGGTATATATTGAATTTTGAATTCTATTCATCGATTAGCAGCAACATGTTGGAGATATATTAAGAATTGTTTGGTTGGAATTGGAAATAAATGATTTACATGTTCAGTGAGGCTTAGGAGTTGGAATTTTAAAACTTAGAAGTTGTTTATTTAAATTTTATGAAGCTAGGGTTTAAGTTGTTTCTTTCTTAAACAGCCATAACAAAAGTTATTATGAAATTGGTATTTATGTTCCACTTACTTGGTTAGTATAACTTTGGTGGCCACCGACACCCGCTTTAAAGCCGGACCGAGGACACTCGAGGTCTCGGGTTTGAAACATGTTTCTTACCCCTCTTTGATGGCTATGGGTATTTGTCGCCAGGGATCCTTGTCGGGTGGTGAACTGGGAAGGGAGATCCCTTCCGCGGTCAGGGGTACCGTGCAACTACCCTTTTTTTACTTGGTTAGTATAGGATGAAATTCTCTGTTTGATTAAAAAATGAAAGTCGATCCAGTGACCATAAGAGTAGAGGGGGCAATCTTGACTTAAAGCCTTCAGAGTGGGTCACTTTGGGTTGCTTTTTAAATTATATGGGTTGGTTTGGGTAAGATATTTTTACTCAATGGGTCAAAATGGGTCAATTAAAATTCGATCTCAAATATTTTTGGGTCAAAACGGGTCGACATATTCAAAGAAATGGATCAATGTGGGTTCGGATTGAATTTCAGGCGGCCGGGATGAGTTTCGGATTGGAACGTAGTTGGTTCGGATCGGATTTTGGGTCGGCACGGGTTCCCGCACGGGATGGGTTTCGGGCTGACATGAGTTTTCGCATGAGACGAGTTTTGAGTCGGGACGGATTTTAGCACGAGACGGGTTTCAGCTTGGTTTTTTTTGTTTTGTTTGGGTCGCTTTTTCGGTTCGGTTTCTATTTTTTTTAGTTTTTTCTTTCGTTTTGGCTGGTTTTGATTCGGTTTTTTGTTTTCGTTTTCGATTCGGTTTTTTGCTCCGTTTTGGCCGGTTTCGAATCGGTTTTTTGTTTCGTTTTGGTTGTTTCGTTTCAGTTCTGTTTTCGGTTTCTTTTTCGTTTTCGATACTTTTTCCCTTTGATTTTTATAGTTTATAGCATCAACGACGTTTGAGTGGGGATATTATAGTAATTTTGTTTTCCCCTTAAGCTAATTAATCTAACTGCACCTACACATACACTAATTTTATGATACCAAACACTAGAAAACTGATCATCTACAACTTGTAAACATAATTATAGAGATTCACTTTCAAATAATTATAGAGATTCACTTTCAAAACGCATTGCCAAACACCCCTATAATCAGATCACTATAGGTAAAAGTAGAGTTTTGTTTATATATTTAATTATATAGAATTAGTATTATATCTACTCAGTTTATCAAATTTGAATAAACGGCAACTGCATAAAAATACTAATAGATTAAATTCTGCACCACCAGAACTCAAATCCGCAAACGGATTCCAAATACTTTATTAACATTTTCATAATTTCAATACCAAAACTGAACTGGAAATTATTTCACCTGTATTTTTTCGATTACTTGGTGCAAATACAGAACTTATAGTTAGATAGGTTTATAAAAACTTTATATATACACTGTGTATATATTACAACCGTGTTTATTTAAATCATTACTTATATTCTGTTTCCAGCTAAACCAGAATAATCTTCGACAATGTGTCTCCGCGTGTGCCCGGTTTTGGTTTTTGTATCGGCTTGACCAAAAGGTATATTTATTATGAAATCATGTTTTTAGAAATGGGAAAAGAATGAACCCAACCCGTTTTGGCCCAAAACCCATTCGAACGGGACCCGATCTGACTCGAACCCGTTTGAACGCGAATCCGTTCCAACCCGGACCAACTCTGACCCGACTCAAAACAACCCTTTTAAATTTGACCCATTTCGACCCTAACCTGTTCTGGCCCGACCCGACCCGTTTGCCTGTCCTACATAAGAGTAAAGTGCAATTTTTTTAGTATCAAAAGGCTATGAAACTAACCAAAAAAGATCAACTTTTGTTCTATTAAAGTGTTTATTTTTATGCTTATTATAGTTTAGAATGTAAAGTAATAACAAAAAAAAGTTAAGAATAGAAATTCATGATGTAATTAGTTTACTTGATGGCTATGCTTTAGACAACCACCTCTTAAATATTGATTTTCTTTTGTTCTGTCAAAGTGTTTGTCTTTATGTTTATTTTAGTTTAGGATGTATGATAGACCAAATTCTAATTTTCGTTAGCATGATTTGATCACATTTTCAGTTAGAATTGGCCTTACACTTTTTTGTTGTTCTTTTTTATCATTTGCATGTTGATTAGATTAGATTGTCTATATATTACTGTGTTCGTTTTTTTATTATCATTCCGAGTATTGAGATAAAAGTGCTCTTTTGTAAGTTGGTTCTCTCCAATTGCTTCGCAATATGATGTTTTTGTTCCTTTTATAGTCGAAGCTTTTTTCCATTTTAAGCCAGCGTTTGCAAAATCAGGTTTGCATATGGCTGCACGTTCTTTGGATAGAAAACGAAAAGCTCTTGCACTTGAAAATTCTGTTGAGCACTCTTTCTCAAATGAACCTGCTGATTTTGGTGTGCAAACAATTGGTCAGCTGGTAAGGCGATCAAGCATGTTGCGGGCTGCCGCCAATCAACGTTCTATACAATCTCTAACTTCTGTCCAGCCTGATATGGAACAGTATGAGGGTCCATCAGCATCATCATTTGCTTTGCAGTTGCCTGGCCCTTCATACGTTGATTTGGGAGATTGTATAAACGAATGCGAATACTGTGGCGCATTCTTCTGGTTCGAAGAACGGCTGAAATCATCTCCTCTTAAACAAAGGCCTAGATATAACACGTGTTGCAAAGCAGGCAGTGTACGCATTCCTTTTCCAGTTGAGCCACCATCATGTATCAAAGAATTGTATTCTAGCTCGCAATTCATGGTAAACATACGTGCGTATAATTCCATGTTTTCCATGACATCATTTGGTGCCGACGTTGATGATACAATTAACCATTCTGCTGGTCCATTTGTTTTTAAGGTTTCTGGCCAAATTTCACATTGGATTGGCTCTTTATGCGCTTCAGCGGGTGAGAAACCTAGGTTCCTTCAAATGTATGTCTATGATACACTGCACGAAGTTGAAAATAGACTTCGTTTTTTTAATAGTGATGATCAACGTCGATTGTCCCCAGATGTTGTCTCACTTCTTACGTGTACATTAGCCGAAACCAATGAGTTTGTACGCCTTTTTAAGAGTGCGGCTGACCTTTGCTCGCAACAACAAGTACCTGAGTTTGCGATTACCCTTTATAACAAGTCTAAACAAAACATTTACGGGTTACCCGTTGCGGGTACTCTTGGTGCTATTGTACGAGACAATGACCCTTTAGCAAGTGACTATGATATCGTGGTACATAGTAAAGATGGCAGAGCAAAGCGTGTAAGCAAGTTGCATTCATCATATATGCCTCTTCAGTACCCGCTTCTTTTCCCTTATGCGGAACCAGGCTGGTCTCCAGAACTTCAATTGACTCTGAATTCTCGGGCTAAAGATCGAAACCTTACCATGAATATGTTTTATGCTTATCAGATCCACGATCGTAAGGATACATACACGTTGTTATTAAACGCAGGTCGTCTCTTTCAACAATATTTGGTCGACGCATATGTGTGCATAGAGCAATGTCGGCTTGAATATATTCGTGCCAATCAAAATAAATTCCGTTCTGAATTCTTGCGTGGTATCCACGATGCCTTCTCGAAAGGTGATACCGAGGGCCGTGAGGTTGGAAAAAGAATAATCCTACCGTCTCCTTTTACCGGTGGCCCTCGATATATGTATAAGCATTATCAAGATGCTCTTGCAATCTGTAGGGTACATGGTAACCCACAATATTTCATAACTTTTACATGTAGCGTCAAATGGCCAGAAATCAAGCGTTACTTGAATAGAATTGGTGGCGCAAACTCACAAGATAGACCGGACATTATTGCTAGAGTGTTTCAAATGAAGGTTGAAGCTTTAGTCAAGTTTTTGAAGACACACGAGACATTTGGGAAAGTTGCAGCTGGTATACTCCTAAACTTTGCTCTATTATTTAACATACATATTCCTTTTGGTTTCTTAGGTACTAACACCAATGACCTCTACTTTTTTCAGATTTATACACAATCAAATTTCAAAAAAGAGGCCTTCCACATTGTCATATGCTTCTTTGGGTTACGCCGGAATGCAAGATACAAAATGCAGAGGATGTTGATAACTTCATTAGCGCTGAAATTCCTAACCCGACAACAGATCCAGTTTTGTATCGAATAGTAACAGAATCTATGATGCATGGACCTTGCGGTTTGCCAAAAATGAATGCTCCCTGCATGATAGATGGTAAATGTTCTAAGTTATTCCCAAAAGCCTATGAACATGTTACTAGATTTGTCGACCAAGGTTACATGCATTACAAAAGATCGCCGAATGGCATTCAAGTAGATAAAGGCGGGGTACCACTTGACAATGGATATGTCGTTCCTTACAATAGAATTTTGTGTTTACGTTTCGAAGCCCACATTAATGTTGAATATTGTGGATGGAGTATGCTTATCAAGTATCTTTTCAAGTACATCTCCAAAGGTGCAGATCGTGTGCGTTATGCTGTCACAAGGACCGCTGAATCTTCATCACAATCTGACACTAATGTTGTTGAAAACATTAATGAGATCAATAACTTTGTCGATGGGAGATTCATATGTCCTCACGAGGCAGCATGGCGAATACTACAATTCTCACTCCACAACAGAAACCCACCAGTACAATTGTTGGCTGTACACCTCGAGCACATGCAGAATGTTACTTTTAAAGACAATCAAAAACTGCAACAAATACTAACCAATCCAGCAACAAGTAAGACAACCTTGACTGAATGGTTGAGAAATAATCAATTAGACCCTAGCGGTAGAGATCTGAGATACATTGACTATGTGTCCAGATATAGGTGGGAACCTTCTGGAAAGGGGTGGATCCGAAGATTGTTAACAACAAATCCAACGATTGGGCGATTAGCATATATTCATCCTACATGTGGCGAGCCTTTCTATTTGAGATTGTTGCTTGGCCACCAAACTGGTTGTTGCTCCTTTGAGGATATTTGAACAGTTTCCGGTGTCCTTTGTTCGACGTATCGTCTTGCTTGCGAAAAGTTGGGTTTGATTGGCAATGATAGAGAATTGGCATCAGCATTTATAGAAGCATCTAGCTGGGCTACTTCTGCAGAACTTAGGGCCCTGTTTGTTCACATGCTACTATATTGTGAGATATCAAATCCATTGGCATTGTGGCAAGAACATTGAGAACGAATGAGTGATGACATAATTCTCAATCTAAGGCAAGTTGCAGGAACATCAAACGTACATTTTTGTGGTCCAAATTTGCAACAATACGTACTCTATGAGATAGAAATGCTTCTTAATTCAAACACAAGCTCCCGCTCCCTCGCGGAGTTTGGGCTTCCCATGCCTCCTGACACCATGGTCGCAGCCCTTAGAAACCGATTGCTTATGGAAGAAAGGTGTTATGATCTTGAGGCACTAGCTGCCCAGAATATTATTATGTTACGTGGTTTAAATGATCGGCAGCGAAAAATATATGACAAGGTTCTTAAATCTGTCAATGACAAAGTACAAGTGCTTTTATTTGTATATGGCCATGGTGGTACAGGTAAAACGTATTTGTGGACTGCTATTATTGCTGCTCTTAGATCGACTGGAAAGATTGTTTTGGCAGTAGCGGCATCTGGAATTGCATCACTATTATTGCCATCAGGAAGAACAGCCCACTCTCGATTCAAAATCCTGCTAGATTTAACTGATGACTCTCTGTGCAACATAAAAAAACACACGCAACTTGCGCAACTACTCTTAGAAACATCCCTTATAATTTGGGATGAGGCACCAATGAGCGATCGCCGGTGCTTCGAATCTTTGGATAAAAGTCTCAGAGATGTTCTTGGAAACCAAGATAAACCATTTGGCGGAAAATCTGTTCTATTAGGAGGAGACTTCAGACAAACACTTCCAGTCAAACCAAAGGCTTCAAAAGCAGAAATCATAGCATCATCACTACCAAAGTCTTATTTGTGGGACAAATTTAGCATTCACATGTTGACAGAGAATATGCGCTTGTCGCAATCCAATGCAACTGTCACTGAAAAAGAAGCTATAACATCCTTCTCCAATTGGATACTTGATGTTGGGGATGGCAAGATAGGTGCAGTTGATGAAGAATCACCATCCGAATCAAAATTCATTGACATACCTGCGCAATATCTTATCCAATCTGGAGAGAATGGGCTGCGAGAGTTAATAAGGTTCGTCTACGATGATAACCTGCTCAAATTTCCTACATCAATTACTTTGTCCGAAAGAGCCATAGCATGCCCGAGAAATGACACTGCTGATCAGATAAATGACATGATACTCGCGTCTTCCCCCGGAGAATGCTAAGGTACTTAAGTCTCGACTCCATGGTACCTCACTCCCAAAATGGAGGTGAAACGGATATGATGTACCCTCCTGAATATCTTAACTTATTGAACATCCATGGTATTCCCCCACATTGCCTAAAACTTAAAGTGAATGCCCCTGTAATTCTGTTACGCAATATCAATCAAAAATCTGGTTTTGTGTAACGGTACTAGATTGTTAATTTCTAAGTTGTTACCTAGAATTATTGAGGCACATGTAATTACAGGCACTGCTGTAGGACACCGTTTTTACATACCTAGAATCAGCTTTGTACACAATAGTAAAGACTTGCCCTTTGTCTTCACAAGACGACAATTTCCAATTAAAACATGTTATGCAATGACTATAAATAAAAGCCAAGGTCAATCATTAAAAAAAATTGTTGTGTACTTGCCTCAACCTGTGTTTAGTCATGGCCAACTATATGTTGCTCTGTCAAGAGCAACATCCCCAACGGGTCTCAAAGTCCTTATAGAACCTCAACAAAATTGTGAGGCAAAGAAAACAAAAAAACATTGTGTACTCAGAGCTCCTAGGTGAAATTACAGCTCACGAGGTTATTACCCTACTTTACACACACACACTAAACAACCCTTTAGCTGCACCACTTATCTAATAGCGTTAGTGCCTTTAATACTTCTATTTACACTTACAAAAGTCAGAATTGTTAGCATGGATTTTACGTTATTAATATACATAAGAAATAACTTCCATATGTTCTTATACTTTAAGAATGTGTTTCATCTTATCCATCTACTAACCTCCAATACAGTGTATTTAATGACGGTATTATCTTTCTTGAACAGAATGGCAATCATCAATGATTTCAAAATAGCATCAATCGTCCCCAGGGGTGATCCAGCACCAATAGAAGTCCGTGTTATAAGAAAGTGAGAGCGAAGTAACGACCTCTCTACCTCATGATAGACAAATATGTATGTACTTCCTTTACACACATTACTTACCCACTATCACCAATATAATAACATAACCTACTGTACATATACATGGAGATGCAATACAGGCAACCGTCCCTTGGTTAGACAATGATTACTTTGAAAGGAAGATTAGTCTTTTTTCATGTTACTTTGTCACACCCCCAAAATCCACACGCGGAGTATCACCGCTTGGAGGCGTGACATGACCAGGATCAAGCCACCAATCATATTGAACATAGTATATAATAATCGAAGTAGTTCGTAAAAACCCAATTCAATACAATTGATGTTCAAACCAAACATAGTTTAAGTAGCGGAAGCATAATATGAAAACCCAATGTATGTAATAAGTTCAAGTGTTATAAAGTTTAACATAACATCCATGATCCATGCTCCACAACGACCTGCTCCTTCCTGTGCAAGCTCCATAAGTACCTAAGGTCCTGCAAGGCATGCAGCAGAGAGTCAACAACTAGTTGAGCGAGTTCACAGTTAATAGTTCAGTAATCGTAATAGAATAGTAAGCCTTGTGTTCGTTCATTAAGTCATGTATCGTATTAGTTCGTATCGTGGCCCTCTAGGCATGTATGCGAAGATTAGGGAAAGTTTCCCGAGTATTCTAGACTAGGTATATTTGTATTGCGGCCACCCGGCATGTGTGCGAAGTTTAGTGTATAGTTCGCGGCCTTCCTAGGCATGTGTGCGAAGGTTAGTTCTATAAGTATCACTAGTCTAGTCGTATCTTATCAATAACCCTTCCTCACCCGAGGACCATATAACTAAGTTCCATAAGCTAGGTAAGTACAACTAAATAATCCAAACCCATTCCCACCCTGGGAACCCCATGCCTTGGCTGAGTGAACTCACCTTGGTTTGCTCGGTATGCTAAGTACGTGCTCACAGTTAATCAATCACGTCCTAAAGTACGCACGTGTACATAATCAGTTTGTATTCACGAAGTTCATGTATAAGCACAATCAATAGTCACCAAGTAGCACATTGCACGTATTCAAGATCATGCAAGTTATGTTCAACATCTAACGGCAGTTAGTTAATGCAGTTAAGTTTTAACGGAAATAGCTACTGTGCAAATTATCCAAATCGGCGAAACACCCTTTGTTTCGCCGTGAACCCCTTTGACGAAACACTTCCCTTTCGTCGATCACCTCCTTGGCGAAACACAGTCCTGTTTCGTCAATTACCCTTGGCGAAACACCCCTTCTGTTTCACCGTAAATTCCGTTTCGTCAACCAGGCAGTTACGTCACATAACATCAGTTTCAAAACATCACAGAAACCCTAATCATTCTAGCAGCCGTTATGCTATCATCGATCATCATCAATCACAGATCATTATGCAGGGATCATAGAGAAATCATTCAACAACAATCATCAAATCAATAACATAATCATCACGGTTCTTAACGTCTAGCATGAACCCTAGTTTATGTGTATCACAAATCGATTAGCATAACACATCCCTTCATCATATCCTATTAGTATACTATCGCATTCAGGTCTAGATCTCGTTAACAATATCCAAAATCAAGCATTCAATTATACCCAAACCAATTATCAGAACCCTATGCCAGTTACTAGGTTTACATAAGGTTATGTGTTTGATTAACCGTGCATAACAAGATCGAGAATATCATACACATATATTCAGAATTAGAATCAAACCGAACATGTAAATCACTAACCGAACTAAGAACGATCGAGAAATAATGATCTGACTTCGAAAGAGGGGAGGGTTGTCGTCGCACACAAGGTTAGAGAGAGTCTCTAGGGTTTCTGATTGCTAAAGTTGTGAAACATGAACTGTTTCACGTAATGATATACGAGACAGCTTACTGGGCCCGAACTGGGCTTCGGCGAGATACTGGGCCGGCGAAATGCCCGTTTCGTCGTGGTATGTTTGACGAAACAAGCTATTGTTTCGTCGAGATGACTTATGGCGAATCACACTCGTTTCGTCGGGTATGTTTATGACGGTGAAATTCTGTTTCGTCAGGTTGTTAAATTCTTACACAGTTTACAAGTATTCATGCAACCAAACACCTAACTATGCAAACACAACACGTTTCATCATATAGCACATAACATATCCGACAATCATAATACGTTCCATTAAAGCACAACGCGTACAGTTATAAGTCAACCAAATCAAACAACTAACAGTCAAAGTCAACGTGCAATAAATGCGAAAGTGAAAGTCGGAAACTCGAGTTGTCACATTATCCCCAACTTGAAAGAAATTTCGTCCCGAAATTTAGCATGCGGTTACTGAGGAAGCTAGGTAAGTTGTATCGTTTACTGGTTTTCCTGGGGTGTCACATCATCCCCCCGTTGATTTGGAATTTCGTCCCGAAATTCTGCAGTAGTAGCTTCAGCCTCAGTAGTGGTTGCATTGGTTCCGAATAACTGGGGATACTTGAGTTTCATTTGATCTTCACGCTCCCAGGTGAACTCTGGGCCGCGACGGGAGTTCCAACGAACTCGAACAAGAGGGATTCTCGTGTTCTTGAGGACCTTAACATCCTGGTCCGTGATTTCAACAGGTTCCTCGACGAACTGCAACCGCTCGTCGATAGTGGGCTCCTTCAAGGGAACTATGAGGGTCTCATCTGACAGGCACTTCTTTAGATTCGACACGTGAAAAACATTGTGAACTGCACCGAGTTCATCTGGTAAGTTCAGTTTGTAGGCTACCTTGCCTATTCTTTCTACAATTTCGAATGGTCCGACATACCGCGGATTGAGTTTGCCTCGTTTGCCAAAACGAACCACACCCTTCCAGGGTGAGACTTTAAGTAAAACCCGGTCCCCGACCTGAAATTCCAATGGCTTCCTACGCTTATCCGCGTAGCTTTTCTGACGGTCGCGAGCTGCCGCCATACGTTGTCGTATTTGTGCAATCTTTTCCGTGGTGTCCACTATGAGTTCTGTACCCGTGATCTGACTATCCCCCACCTCTGCCCAACAGAGAGGTGACCGGCATTTATGCCCGTACAATGCCTCAAATGGAGCGGCTTGAATGCTGGTGTGATAACTGTTATTGTATGAGAACTCCACCAAAGGGAGGTGCTTTTCCCAGCTGCTGCCGAAATCAATAACACATGCTCGAAGCATGTCTTCTAGGGTTTGGATCGTGCGTTCAGACTGCCCATCCGTCTGAGGGTGATAAGCCGTGCTCATATCTAACCGAGAGCCAAAAGCCTTATGCATTGCTTGCCATAATTCTGATGTGAATCGTGTATCGCGATCCGAAATGATAGAGGTGGGCACCCCGTGCCTTGAGACTACTTCCTTCAAGTATATATCTGCTAGTGTGGAAAACTTGTCTGTTTCCTTGATTACCAAGAAGTGAGCAGACTTGGTGAGTCGATCCACGATCACCCAAATAGTATCGTTCCCACGCTGGGATCTAGGCAGGCTAGTAACGAAATCCATGGAAATTTCCTCCCATTTCCACTGTGGCATCTTTGGTTGCTGGAGTAGACCCGCTGGTTTCTGATACTCTGCCTTGACTCTTGCACAAGTCAAGCACTTGCTGACATAGGTAGCGATGTGGGCCTTCATGCTAGGCCACCAATAAGTGGTTCTGATGTCGTGATACATTTTATCCGACCCTGGATGTACCGAGTAGCGAGACTTGTGAGCTTCATCCATTACCAGCTCGCGTAAGTTGCCATACAGTGGGACCCAAATACGCCCTGTTACATAGTAGGCACCGTCTTCCTTCTGTTCCAATCGTTGCCTTGAGCCGCGTAAGGCTTCAGCCCTTACGTTTTCTGGTTTCAATGCTTCTACCTGAGCATCTCGTATCTGTGCTGGAAGGCTAGACAGAATGGTAAGCTGTAGTGCTCGTACGCGTCTAGGTAGAGTGTCTTTTCGGCTGAGAGCGTCAGCCACAACGTTGGCTTTGCCTGGATGGTACTTGATAGCGCATTCGTAATCGTTCAAAAGTTCGACCCATCTTCGTTGACGCATGTTCAAATCCTTTTGCTTAAGGATATGCTCGAGACTCCTGTGATCGGTATAAATTGTGCACTTGGTACCGTACAGGTAGTGTCGCTATATCTTGAGCACGAAAACAACAGCTCCCAGCTCCAAATCGTGCGTCGTGTAGTTCCGTTCATGAACCTTGAGTTGCCGCGAAGCGTAAGCAATAACTTTATCCCGTTGCATCAATACACAACCAAGCCCCTGTATCGACGCGTCACAATAAACCAAAAAATCCTCCGTGCCCTCTGGCAATGAGAGAATAGGTGCGCTGCAAAGCCTATCCTTTAAGTACTGGAAAGCGGTTTCCTGGGAATCTCCCCAACGGTAGGTGACACCCTTCTGTGTCAGTAGTGTAAGTGGTTGTGCAATCTTTGAGAAGTCTTTGATAAACCGTCTGTAGTAACCCGCCAAACCCAAGAATTGACGTATTTCTATTGGAGTGCGAGGCGCAGGCCAATTTCTGATCGAATCTACCTTGGATGGATCAACATGAATCCCATCCTTGTTTACCACATGGCCTAGAAAGTGGACTTCACGAAGCCAGAAGTCACATTTTGAGAACTTTGCGTACAGTTGTTCCTTTCGTAGAAGTTCCAAGATAAGCCGTAAATGCTGCTCGTGTTCCTCCTGACTCTTGGAGTAGATCAGAATGTCGTCGATAAAAACAATCACGAACTTGTCTAAATAAGGCTTGCACACCCTGTTCATAAGATCCATGAAAACTGCCGGTGCGTTTGTCAACCCGAATGGCATGACAAGAAACTCGTAGTGGCCGTAACGAGTTCTGAATGCTGTCTTGGAGACGTCCTCATCCCGGACTCTCAGCTGATGATACCCTGACCTCAGATCAATCTTGGAGTAATAGCTCGACCCTTGCAACTGGTCGAATAAATCGTCAATACGTGGAAGAGGGTAGCGGTTCTTCACTGTCACCTTATTAAGTTCTCGGTAGTCTATGCACATCCTGAAGGTACCATCCTTCTTTTTCACGAATAACACTGGAGCTCCCCAAGGCGAAGAGCTTGGACGAATGAAACCCTTCTCCAAGAGCTCTTGTAGCTGCTTTGATAGTTCTTCCAGTTCAGTTGGAGCTAATCGATACGGTGCTCGAGCTATTGGTGCTGCTCCTGGTGCTAGCTCGACTTGAAACTTGACCTGGCGATGAGGCGGTAGCCCAGGTAAATCTTCAGGAAACACCTGAGGAAAGTCGCGTACTACTGGAATATCCTCCAACTTCTTTTCTTTCGCTGATGCATCAGTAACAAGTGCCAAGATGGCAGTGTGCCCCTTTCGTAAACATTTCTGAGCCTTCAAGAAAGAGATGATGCCAACCACAGCACCACTCTTGTCGCCTTGAATTTCGAGAGGTTCCTTGCCCGAACGAGGAATGCGAACTATCTTTTCCTTGCATAAGATTTCTGCCTGCTGTCGGGACAGCCAATCCATCCCAATAACGATGTCGAAGCTTCCCAAGACTATGGGAATAAGATCGATGGAGAACGCTTGACCGGCTAAAACAATATTACAACCCCTGACTACATGTGTGGCTTCTAGACTCTTACCATTAGCTAATTCTATGACATGTTTGGTGTTTAGGGGTGTTGGTGTATGTTTTAACAATCTACTCACTTTCAAAGATATATAACTTGTATCCGCACCCGAATCGAACAAAACAGTAACATAAATATCGTCGAGAAGAAACTTACCCATAACCACATTGGGATCATTCCTTGCGTAGCCCTGACCCAGCACGAAAGCACGACCCCGAGCTTCGTTGCCATTGTTGTTGTTGTTTCCCACATTGTTGTTGTTCCCATTGCCCTGGTGATTGTTGTTGTTGCGATTCTGGTTCTGGTTCAATTAAGGGTAATCACGTTTGAAATGACCATCAGCCCCACACTGGAAACATCCCCGGTTTCCTCGCTGTGGCTGCTGCTGCTGGTTCTGTGGAGCTGGTGGTGGGAGTTGCTGATTCTGGTTTGCAGGTCGCGCACTCCTGCAGTCTTTAGTTTCATGCCCTAACTTGAGACATCTCTGACAACGTTCCTTGCGACACCGTCCACTGTGGTGTAACAACTGCCACTAAAATCCATAAGTAGGATAATAATTAGCTAGTAAGGAAACCCTAATTAAGAAACCCAAGTAATTCTGCACTAACCCTAAAATTTCCAGAATAATCGGAATCAGGATCAGGGCCCCTAAAACTCAGGGGGGGCAAAACCCTAGTTACGATTATCATCATAACTCTCTGTCGAAATAGAATTTTAAAAATCTATCGACTCAGCAAGCCTACACACGCAAAAACCTAGTCTATGAAAGTAGGGTGGTCACTCGCGTAGCGCGACGCCTAAAGGGGTACCCCCTCGCGCTACGCGACGGTGTCAAAATTTCAGTATAAATAGCAGGGGTTGGGACTTGAAATCTGGCACTTGAATGACGTTAAAATTCATAATATACGTCGAGTTATAAGCAAAACAGTTCACAAACACACACGATTATCGAAACGCTGCCGCAATCAGGGTAATAACTCGATCGCTATTACGATTCAACGTCCGATCGATTATAACTATCCAACGATAGTCCGGGTGCTGCTCAATTGAGCTTGTACTTTGATTATTCGTCGTGATTTCGACTTGAATATTAGAGTACTGTTCGAATTCGGACTATGCTCTGTTATTCGTTGTGAATCCGATTGAATTATCGAGTATTGCACTGATTAATCGTTGTGAAGGTTTAATCTCGTGAATTGACGTAACTGTTGTATTAGTTACTAACCTGTGTGTGTGCATTGTGTTAAATTAGGTTTAAGCAAGGCTAATCAGTAGGCTTATATCTATTGCTCGTTAATCTGCAATATGAGTCATTCTTCTTTTTAAATTGTTTTCTCACAGTTTGTGAGTAAGTATTACAATACCTCAAATTATTTTCAAGGTTATAATTACAGGGATTAAGTCTTTGTAATCACCAAATTACAGCTGGTATGTGGGGTATTGTGCACATTACTGTTATTATCACTCTATGTGAGTGAATATTACTCTATGTGAGTTATTATTACTCTGTGTGAGTACACCGTCACTATTTGGGCAACGGGACCCAATAGTGGTATGACCACAGTCACAGAAATGAATCGAGTGACAAATACCCATTCTTGATAATTGGTTGATAGAAACATTGTAATCGCTCTTAATACTGTAAATTATAACTAACGAGTCGTTTTAGAAAACAGAATGATTCACTCAGTATTTCCCCGCTGACAAAACCTTTTTCAAACATGTTTCAGGTGATCTGTGTGATCCAGGAAAAGTGCAGTAAAGCACTATCAAGCTCAGAGAAGTGGCTCAGTGTAAATAAACCAATAAAACGTGTTTTGAAAAATAAAGATTTCTGTGTGAAATCAACTTATTGTAAATTATGGGATTTATCCCTTAAACTTTGTGTAATATATTAAACGAGCATATTTCACGGATAAAAGATCCTGTTATAAAGAGACTTCCGCTGCCGCATTAATTATATACCACGGGAACTGTCTCGCGATCCCCCGACTCCGTCCAGGGTGGGTCGGGGAGCCGTGACAGCGAAGGTGGTATCAGAGCTAATAATTAAATTGAGCCACTGATCGAGCCACTGATTAAGCCTAAATTAAGCATTTTGGACCACAGTGCTTAATTTTACTAATTGTTATTCTATGATTATTTGTTTTATTAACTGGCTATTTTTAGTTACAGTATGGGTAAGCAAAAGTTGTCTGCTATCTACCACAAACTAGATGTGGCATCTTCTTCTAAAAATCCAGTAAATTTAGAAGAAGGAATCTTTGTCCGCAAGGCAAACTATGAGAATCCACTTTCCCCAGAGAAAAGGGATTCGATACTTAAAAAGAGTCAGGAGACAAAGAAACCCCGAACCAAGAGAGTTAGGTTTAACCCCGAAGTCCAAGAGTTGGGTAATAGTACACCTTGGGAAGATAAAATAGACGGGAAATGGGCAAATCTCTATATGCTAGCTACTGTAGCAGAAAATGCTAATCTCTAAATATCCGATAAGTTGGGTCTAGTAAGAGAAATCACAATCCCGTAAATAAATAAAGTCCTAAGTGTGTTTCTTTCTGTTGTTCTCTGTATAAATTAGTATGCAATAAAACTTCAGTATTTTGTTTGTTAAACTTTGTTCCAAAGTTTTAACATTGCATTTTACATATATGTTATGCAGCATGAATGAGATGTCGGAAACATTCCAGAATCTCAACTTATATCCAGTGCCTATCGAAGTCTCTCACGACTTTACTGGTTACATTGCTGACATAGAAGAACCTATGGAATTCCAAGCTCCACCGCTGGAAAAAGCCAAACCTAAAAAGAAGAGAAGATATGTAGGGAGGAGGAAAGTGCGCCGTAGGAAAACTGCCACTAGGAAACTCCCTAAAATAGAAAATCTTGTTATCATGAACAAGGGAAAGGAAATAGAAACTGGAGAAGGTTCGAAATCACCTGAAAAAGAAATAGGAATAGATCTGAAGCAAAAGGGAATAGAGATTGGCGAAAGCTCTAAACAGTCTGAGGAAATCACGTTCCAAGACGAAATAGATCGCCTATTGGAGAACTGTGATGTTTTAGAGCCTATCAACGATAATCTCTTTTCTTACCCGGCTACAGTTCAATTCCCACTAAACCTAGGACCAGCTATTCCAGACCCACTAGTTCATACCAGACCATTAAGCCAAATGGAGGAATGGTGGACCAATGACTGGCAATTCCAAAATATAGTTAACAGTCCTTATAGTTTCCTTCCACAATTTGACCCAGAACCACTCCCAAATCCTCCCATGAGTAATGAAAACCTAGCTGAACTTCGTCAGTTCGGTGAAGAACTAATAGGTACAGGTAATAGGATCAGGGAAATGGGAGAGCATCTAACTTGGAAGTACGATGAAAGGGAGCACCATTACTAGAACCGTCAGTTAAACCACAGAAAGCCGTATTATATGATAGTCACTTAAAATTCTGTAAAATGGGCAATAAAACTCTGTAAAATATGGTGTGTATGGATGCATATACAATATACCATAACAAAGTAAAAATCGAGAAATCGACAATTTTGGTGATACTTGTATATTGTGATAATCTATGTGTATCTATGTGAATTTTTTTTTTCATTGATAAGTTAGACACTAATAATTTTACCAATTAGTAGATGGAAAACGCTAACAATGAACCAATTAATGAAGTAAATCAATCTGAGCAAGAACAGGAAGATCAATATATAACTCGACAAGATATCGAGCATTTTATCGCCCAAGGGATAGCTCATGCTATTCCAGAAATTGTAGCTGCTGTTCGAAAACCTGCCGAACCACAATTAATTCCTAGTAAACGTATTCCAGAAGATAACGGCAGTAACAGCATAAATGGAGGCGGTAATCATGACGATCATGATCCGCAGCAGGCCCCACTCCCTAAAAGAATGAAAGCTGCAACGCCTGGTTGCACTTACAAAGAATTTCTTGCTTGCAAACCCGCTGAATTTGCAGGTAACGAAGGGGCAACTGCAACACTGCGTTGGTTAGAGAAAACCGAGGTAGTAATTGCAATAAGCAAATGTGCCGATGGAGACCAGGTGATGTATGCATCAAATCTGTTCAAAGAAGGAGCACTCGAATGGTGGAACACGGTCCTCCAGGCAAAAGGGAGAAGGATAGCCTATGCAATGAGTTGGGAAGAATTTAAGAGTTTGGTAGAAAGAAAATTCTGTCCCGAATACGAGAAGGAACAAATGGCAAACAAGTTCCTAAGTCATCGTATGTTAGGTGTAGATTGCCGGGGCTATACTTCGACATTCTTTGAATACGCAAGGGTAGTGCCATCACTGGCTTCGCCAGAACCGGTACTTATCTCTCGTTACATCTGGGGGTTAATTAGTGAAATCCGAAACATCGTTAAAGCTGCGAGACCTCGTACTATTGACGATGCTGTAGAATTAGCTAATACCCTAACAGATGAATTGGTACGCACAAGAGAGGAAGATCGCAAGAAGGAATTAGCTCACAAGATTACCCAAGGATTTCGTGTGGGTAATGCCAAGAAGAGAGGAACCGGACAATCCTCATCATCTCCTTTCTGCAAAATTTGCAAAAAGAAGCATTATGGACAATGCAATATAGTTTGCAATTTTTGCAAAATGAAAGGACATCGGGAAGAAGACTGCAGGAAGAAAACAAAAGTTTGTTACAATTGCAGAGAGAAGGGGCACTTTCAATCTGAATGTCCTAAGTTAGCTAAACCTGTAGTTAACCAAACCAAACCAGCTGAAGGAACAACCAAGAGAAATGCACGAGCATTCCAGCTGACCACTCAAGAGGCCGAACTCATTCCAGATGTGATAGCTGGTACGTTCTTAGTTCACAACGTATTTGCAAAAGTATTATTTGACTCTGGTGCGAACCAAAGTTTTATAAATACTTTATTTTGCCAAGACCTTAAGCTACCTTTAACCACTCTTAGGAAAAACTTCACAGTAGAAACCGCAGAAGGAAATTCTGTGAAAATAGATAAAATCTGGCAAGAAGGAAAAATAGAATTATTAGGCCATAAGTTTTCTGCAAATTTGTTACCAATGAATTTAGCAGGATTCGATGTAGTATTAGGAATGGATTGGTTAGTAGCCAACCATGCACAAATCCTATGTGACAAAAATGCAGTAGAAATTCAAACCCCTACAGGAGAAGTAATTTTAATTACTGGAGATAGACCTCGAAAGCCACTAAAATTCATCTCAGTAATGAAGTTGGCTAGTTATTCGAGAAAACAGGAAATGGTGTATATGATTTCAGTAATCATTAACACTAAGGATAAGGAACTTCAGGACATCCCGGTAGTGTCAGAATACCCAGACGTTTTTCCAGAAGAATTACCTGGATTACCACCTGATAGAGAAGTAGAGTTTAGAATCCATTTAATTCCAGGTACTGCACCAATAGCTAAAGCACCATATAGATTAGCACCTACCGAAATGCTAGAATTGAAAAAGCAATTAGATGAACTATTAAGCAAAGGATTCATACAACCTAGTTCATCCCCTTGGGGTGCACCGGTACTGTTTGTGAAAAAGAAAGATGGATCGATGAGAATGTGTATCGATTACAGAGAATTAAATAAGGTTACGATTAAGAATCGATACCCACTACCTAGGATTGATGATCTTTTTGATCAATTGCAAGGAGCTAGGTATTTCTCTAAGATAGATTTAAGATCTGGATATCATCAGTTGAAAGTACAAGAAGAGGAATACCTAAAACTGCTTTCAGAACTAGGTATGGTCATTATGAGTTTACAGTCATGCCCTTTGGATTAACGAATGCCCCAGCAGCATTTATGGACATGATGAATCGAATCTGTAAACCATACTTGGATAAATTTGTGATCGTTTTCATCGACGATATACTTATTTACTCCAAAAGTCAAAAAGAACATTGTGAGCATTTACACGTTCTCTTAACTTTGTTAAGAAACGAAAGGCTTTATGCCAAATTCTCGAAATGTGAATTTTGGCTACAAGAAGTACAATTCTTAGGTCATGTGGTAAATCATGAAGGTATCCATGTAGATCCTGCTAAGATAGAAGCCATTACGAGGTGGAAAGTTCCACAAACAGCAATGGAGATAAGAAGTTTTCTAGGCTTAGCTGGATACTATAGACGATTTATCAAAGATTTTTCGAAAATAGCCGTACCATTAACTAAGTTAACCTGTAAAGCTGCTAAGTTTGCATGGGGACCTAGACAAGAAGAAGCCTTTAAGATTTTAAAGCATAGGTTGACGAATGCACCAATCTTAGCTTTACCCGAAGGAACAGAAGATTTTGAAGTATATTGTGATGCTTCAAAATTAGGATACGGATGTGTGTTAATGCAACGCAAGAAGGTAATTGCGTATGCTTCTAGACAATTGAAAAAGCACGAAGAAAATTATACGACTCATGATCTAGAATTAGGAGCCATAATCTTTGCCCTTAAGATATGGAGACATTATCTGTATGGAAGTAAGTTTACTGTCTATACCGATCATAAAAGTTTAAGATATATATTTGGGCAAAAAGAATTAAACATGAGGCAAAGAAGATGGATGGAGATGCTAAGCGATTACAACTGTGATATCCAATATCACGAAGGAAAGGCAAATGTAGTTGCAGATGCCTTAAGTCGTAAGTACCATGAGAAACAGAAACGAGTCCGTGCTCTGAGGTTAAATCTACAAGTAGATTTAATGGCACAAAATAAAGAAGTCCAGAAAACAGCAATACAAGACGATGCTGAAGGAATGAAAGGTTACCTAAAAGAATTAGAACAAGAAAATGATGGAATTTGGAAATTCCATAAGAAACGAATTTGGGTACCTAAGCAAGGAGAGTTAAGAAATAAGATTTTAGAAGAAGCTCATAAATCTAGGTATACTATGCACCCAGGAAACAATAAGATGTACCAAGATTTAAGAAATAATTTCTGGTGGATAGGAATGAAAAAGGATATAGCTGAATACGTATCCAAGTGCTTAACTTGTTCACAAGCTAAAGCTGAACACCAGAAACCTTCAGGACTACTACAACAGTTAGAAATGCCTGTATGGAAATGGGAACTTATAACAATGGACTTTGTTACAAAGTTACCCAAAACCAAAAGAGGTAATGATGCGATTTGGGTAATCGTAGACCGATTAACCAAGTCAGCTCATTTCCTACCAATGAAAGAAACCTTTAGTATGGAAAGGTTAGCACAACTCTACGTGGACGAGGTAGTATCCCTACATGGAGTCCCGCTCTCCATTGTATCGGATAGAGATAGTCGATTTACTTCGCATTTCTGGAAAAGTTTTCAGAAAGCAATGGGAACTCGACTAAATCTAAGTACTGCTTATCATCCACAAACAGACGGACAGAGTGAAAGGACAATACAAACTCTAGAGGACATGCTCCGAGCATGTGTAATTGTCTTTGGTGGTAATTGGGATAGCCACTTGCCATTAATTGAATTCTCCTATAACAATAGTTATCATTCAAGCATCGAAGCTGCACCATTTGAAGCACTATACGGACGTAAGTGCAGAACTCCAGTATGTTGGGCAGAAATCGGAGAAAGTCAATTATCAGGTCCTGAAATAATACAAGAAACTACTAATAAGATAACTCAGATCAAGGAAAGACTGAAAACAGCTCGAGATCGTCAAAAGAGCTATGCAGACAATCGTCGCAAGCCTTTAGAATTTCAAGTAGGAGATAAAGTACTTTTAAAAGTCTCTCCTTGGAAAGGAGTAGTACGATTCGGTAAGAAAGGAAAGTTAAGTCCAAGATACGTTGGACCATTCCCCGTGATTCAACGAATAGGACCAGTTGCTTATCGTTTACAACTACCAGAAGAATTGGCTGGAATACATGATGTATTTCATGTATCCAATCTTAAGAAATGTTTAGCAGACGAATCCCTGGTAGTACCTCTTCAAGATGTAGAGGTGAACGAAAAGTTGAAGTTTATAGAGAAACCACTACAGATGGAAGATAGAAAAGTCAAGTTTCTCAAGCACAAACGATTAAGTGTTAGTAAAAGTCAAATGGAATTCAAGAAGAGGACCAGAATACACTTGGGAACTGGAATCGGAAATGAAGCGAAAGTACCCTCATCTATTCCAGTAAATCTCGAGGACGAGATTTTTCTTAAGGTGGGGAGGATGTAACAACTGCCACTAAAATCCATAAGTAGGATAATAATTAGCTAGTAAGGAAACCCTAATTAAGAAACCCAAGTAATTCTGCACTAACCCTAAAATTTCCAGAATAATCGGAATCAGGATCAGGGCCCCCAAAACTCAGGGGGGGCAAAACCCTAGTTACGATTATCATCATAACTCTCTGTCGAAATAGAATTTTAAAAATCTATCGACTCAGCAAGCCTACACACGCAAAAACCTAGTCTATGAAAGTAGGGTGGTCACTCGTGTAGCGCGACGCCAAAAGGGGTACCCCCTCGCGCTACGCGACGGTGTCAAAATTTCAGTATAAATAGCAGGGGTTGGGACTTGAAATCTGGCACTTGAACGACGTTAAAATTCATAATATACGTCGAGTTATAAGCAAAACAGTTCACAAACACATACGATTATCGAAACGCTGCCGCAATCAGGGTAATAACTCGATCGCTATTACGATTCAACGTCCGATCGATTATAACTATCCAACGATAGTCCGGGTGCTGCTCAATTGAGCTTGTACTTTGATTATTCGTCGTGATTTCGACTTGAATATTAGAGTACTGTTCGAATTCGGACTATGCTCTGTTATTCGTTGTGAATCCGATTGAATTATCGAGTATTGCACTGATTAATCGTTGTGAAGGTTTAATCTCGTGAATTGACGTAACTGCTGTATTAGTTACTAACCTGTGTGTGTGCATTGTGTTAAATTAGGTTTAAGCAAGGCTAATCAGTAGGCTTATATCTATTGCTCGTTAATCTGCAATGTGAGTCATTCTTCTTTTTAAATTGTTTTCTCACAGTTTGTGAGTAAGTATTACAATACCTCAAATTATTTTCAAGGTTATAATTACAGGGATTAAGTCTTTGTAATCACCAAATTACAGCTGGTATGTGGGGTATTGTGCACATTACTGTTATTATCACTCTATGTGAGTGAATATTACTCTATGTGAGTTATTATTACTCTGTGTGAGTACACCGTCACTATTTGGGCAACGGGACCCAATAGTGGTATGACCACAGTCACAGAAATGAATCGAGTGACAAATACCCATTCTTGATAATTGGTTGATAGAAACATTGTAATCGCTCTTAATACTGTAAATTATAACTAACGAGTCGTTTTAGAAAACAGAATGATTCACTCAGTATTTCCCCGCTGACAAAACCTTTTTCAAACATGTTTCAGGTGATCTGTGTGATCCAGGAAAAGTGCAGTAAAGCACTATCAAGCTCAGAGAAGTGGCTCAGTGTAAATAAACCAATAAAACGTGTTTTGAAAAATAAAGATTTCTGTGTGAAATCAACTTATTGTAAATTATGGGATTTATCCCTTAAACTTTGTGTAATATATTAAACGAGCATATTTCACGGATAAAAGATCCTGTTATAAAGAGACTTCCGCTGCCGCATTAATTATATACCACGGGAACTGTCTCGCGATCCCCCGACTCCGTCCAGGGTGGGTCGGGGAGCCGTGACATGTGGTGTCTGTTGCACCTATTACAAAGTGGGTGAAATCCCCGATATCCACCCTGCCCCTGACTGCCTGATGATTGCTGATTCGGATTCTGGTAGTCATTTGTCTTGCGCTGCTATGCTTGAGGCTGAACAGAAACTGATCCCTTGCTGCAATCCCCATCCCACTTTCTTTTGTTATCGCTGGGTGTAGCAGAAGTAGCAGCTGGAGTGGTAGCACTGATGCGTTTTGGCAGCTTGTTCTGTTCCACTGCTTGATCGGTGAGTCGATGAGCAAGACGCTTGATGTCTTGGATATTGTCGAGGTTAGCCGATGTCATATGGCTCTGAATCTCGGATGCTAAACCCTTAAGGTACAACTCGATGCGCTTGATTGGGGGGTCCACCATGGTTGGACACAAGATGGCCATTTCGTTCGACCGTTTCGTGTAAGCTTCAATTTCCGACCCCGTCATTTTCAAATGATAAAGCTCCACTTCCAACTTGTGGATGTCATCGCGTGTGCAGTATTCCCTTTTGATCAGTTCTTTGAATTCGTTCCAAGGGGTGGCGTTAGCAGCTGCCAGCCCTAGAATCTGAACTTGCGCGTTCCACCAGGTTAGCGCAATCCCTTCCAACGTACCAGTGGCGTACTTGACCCTGCGAGCCTCAGGGCATTCACACATCTCGAATACCGACTCGAGCTTCTCAAACCAATGGAGTAGTCCCACTGCTCCTTCCGTGCCACTGAACGTGCTTGGACGACAGTCCATGAAGTTCTTGAATGTGCAGACAGGTTGTTGAGCGTTTTGACCTGCTTGTGCATAGAATAGGACAATATTATATACAAGAGTTGATTTAGGAATGTAGGATTCAAAGATCCTAGTGTGTATCCCATCCGCAGGGTATACTACCTGCTTGTGCAGCTGCAAGTGCCGCAGCTACTTGTTCAGCAATGAGAGCCGTCAACTGGGCTTGAGTCATGTTCACACGTCCAGACATGATCTTCATAGTAAAAGTAGAATAAGTGAGAATGGTTCGTGAGTAGTGCGATGACAGAAGAGTGTAAGCACATAAGTATTCCCAAGTAATAACGAATAGTAGGTAATGTAATCTAAGCATACTACGAGCAAAGTTCTATGTATTTCTAGCAGGCAGGTAATAAACATAAACCTTATTACCTAGGATGTTGAGTCTTGCACGTGGAGCGAAGCGTCGTTGTGGATCGTTGAGAGCATTGTTCTGGTTATAGTCTGGTTTTAATAAAAACGTTTTTCCCATATTAAAACCAAGTTCTCTATAACCAATGGCTCTGATACCAATCTGTCACACCCCCAAAATCCACACGCGGAGTATCACCGCTTGGAGGCGTGACATGACCAGGATCAAGCCACCAATCATATTGAACATAGTATATAATAATCGAAGTAGTTCGTAAAAACCCAATTCAATACAATTGATGTTCAAACCAAACATAGTTTAAGTAGCAGAAGCATAATATGAAAACCCAATGTATGTAATAAGTTCAAGTGTTATAAAGTTTAACATAACATCCATGATCCATGCTCCACAACGACCTGCTCCTTCCTGTGCAAGCTCCATAAGTACCTAAGGTCCTGCAAGGCATGCAGCAGAGAGTCAACAACTAGTTGAGCGAGTTCACAGTTAATAGTTCAGTAATCGTAATAGAATAGTAAGCCTTGTGTTCGTTCATTAAGTCATGTATCGTATTAGTTCGTATCGCGGCCCTCTAGGCATGTATGCGAAGATTAGGGAAAGTTTCCCGAGTATTCTAGACTAGGTATATTTGTATCGCGGCCACCCGGCATGTGTGCGAAGTTTAGTGTATAGTTCGCGGCCTTCCTAGGCATGTGTGCGAAGGTTAGTTCTATAAGTATCACTAGTCTAGTCGTATCTTATCAATAACCCTTCCTCACCCGAGGACCATATAACTAAGTTCCATAAGCTAGGTAAGTACAACTAAATAATCCAAACCCATTCCCACCCTGGGAACCCCATGCCTTGGCTGAGTGAACTCACCTTGGTTTGCTCGGTATGCTAAGTACGTGCTCACAGTTAATCAATCACGTCCTAAAGTACGCACGTGTACATAATCAGTTTGTATTCACGAAGTTCATGTATAAGCACAATCAATAGTCACCAAGTAGCACATTGCACGTATTCAATATCATGCAAGTTATGTTCAACATCTAATGGCAGTTAGTTAATGCAGTTAAGTTTTAACGGAAATAGCTACTGTGCAAATTATCCAAATCGGCGAAACACCCTTTGTTTCGCCGTGAACCCCTTTGACGAAACACTTCCCTTTCGTCGATCACCTCCTTGGCGAAACACAGTCCTGTTTCGTCAATTACCCTTGGCGAAACACCCCTTCTGTTTCGCCGTAAATTCCGTTTCGTCAACCAGGCAGTTACGTCACATAACATCAGTTTCAAAACATCACAGAAACCCTAATCATTCTAGCAGCCGTTATGCTATCATCGATCATCATCAATCACAGATCATTATGCAGGGATCATAGAGAAATCATTCAACAACAATCATCAAATCAATAACATAATCATCACGGTTCTTAACGTCTAGCATGAACCCTAGTTTATGTGTATCACAAATCGATTAGCATAACACATCCCTTCATCGTATCCTATTAGTATAATATAGCATTCAGGTCTAGATCCCGTTAACAATATCCAAAATCAAGCATTCAATCATACCCAAACCAATTATCAGAACCCTATGCTAGTTACTAGGTTTACATAAGGTTATGTGTTTGATTAACCGCGCATAACAAGATCGAGAATATCATACACATATATTCAGAATTAGAATCAAACCGAACATGTAAATCACTAACCGAACTAAGAACGATCGAGAAATAATGATCCGACTTCGAAAGAGGGGAGGGTTGCCGTCGCACACAAGGTTAGAGAGAGTCTCTAGGGTTTCTGATTGCTAAAGTTGTGAAACATGAACTGTTTCACGTAATGATATACGAGACAGCGTACTGGACCCGAACTGGGCTTCGGCGAGATACTGGGCCGGCGAAACACCCGTTTCGTCGTGGTATGTTTGACGAAACAAGCTCTTGTTTCTTCGAGATGACTTATGGCGAATCACACTCGTTTCGTCGGGTATGTTTATGACGGTGAAATTCTGTTTCGTCAGGTTGTTAAATTCTTACACAGTTTACAAGTATTCATGCAACCAAACACCTAACTATGCAAACACAACACGTTTCATCATATAGCACATAACATATCCGACAATCATAATACGTTCCATTAAAACACAACGCGTACAGTTATAAGTCAACCAAATCAAACAACTAACAGTCAAAGTCAACGTGCAATAAATGCGAAAGTGAAAGTCGGAAACTCGAGTTGTCACATACTTTCTAGACGATTACATATGCAATGATGCACCTACATCACTAAAAGTTAATGCACATCCAGCAAGTATTCTCATGGGAACAACAACAACGATAACCTTGATACCTGGCTCAGAAACATTCCCAATGCATTACTTTAACTTTTGTCCATATGCTAACTTGCATCTCCGGATCGACGACAACCTTACTGACGAAAAACTAAGTGTTCTCACAGGTATTACATTTGTTATATTAATAAATCAAACATTACTGAATGCATGCTCATTATAGATATGATAATCAACCAGGTTTCCATTCTAATTATTTTCATTCATGCTATGATATATTGACTTCTTAACGCTTAACAAAATAGTTCATTCTACAGATTACATGGGCAAAATAGAAGACACCATACCAGGTATCACTAAAAAGGGGAAGAATTATCTACGTGTGAAATTGACAGACATCAGGTACTTTTAGACAATTTCTACTTCATAGTTTAACCAAAATCAGAAACTAACTATAAAATCAATACAGTGGTCCAAACATTGATGTCACCCTATGGGAAGAGGTTCTACCGCGTTTTGATAAGCAAGCAATGTTAAGCGCAGAAGAACCGATTGTTATCGCATTCACATCGTTGAAGGTCCATCTTCAAAGGTCACACATCAGACAAACTACAACTGTCGTCAACCCCAGCAACCCACGTTTACTTCAACCCCGATGTAGAGAGTGCCATAGAAGCTAGAAACAGGTAAAGAAGAAGACTCTTTGATTTACTCAGCTATAAATTTTTTAACAATCTAACATAGCAAATTACTTCTATAGGTTCAAAGAAGGAACACTACATCTACTAGGAGCAACCCCTGGCTACGAATCATAGGAACGCCATCTTCGCGCAGAAGACAGAAACAAAAGAAGAATTTCAGAGCTCTTGGAACACCAAAAAGAAAACCAGGTACATACATAACTGTAAACTATCCACGTAATTGTTAATAAAGTTTGTAAATGTTGTTAATTAGTTAATATTGGTAGCATATTACCCTTGGTCAATTATGCAATACTATCGGAAAAGTTGATGAATACTATTTACAAGTTCAACATACTATTTAAAAAATATTTTATTTATCGTACTATTCTATAAGTTTCCTATATTCGTAAATGATCGCCAACAACTCTCAGCTACAAATTTCATTACCATTAAAATAATGATATGATCTGATAACTTTGTTATACAGGGGCAAACATTCAGTTGCCAAGCATCAGTGACAACTTACATCAAAGGTCGGCCATGGTACTACACAATGTGTCCACAGTGCCCAAGAAAAATATACCAAACAAAAAGAGGTTGGTCATGTGGTAGTCACCAAAACCTACCAGAACCAAAATTCATGTAAGATGAAAAGAAATATAATTATACAATACAAAAAAAAAGAAGCCAAATATCCTAATTAATAACTAACTGTAGGTACTGCGTGGCTGCAACAATCTCAGACAACACAGCTCCTACTATGGCAACATTTTTTGATGAGGCAACTGTTGGGTTAATCGGCATACAATGTAAAGACATGGTCCTGAAACATGGCTACACAGACCGTTATCAAACACCAGAACCCCTATATGAAGCCATTGGAAAAGACGTCACAATGCAGGTTCAATATGCCCGTTCAACAACTCCCAATCCTAACTCAAGTGTTCTCTCCGTCAACGAAGTCTATGACAGCAAGCTAAACATCACAGCAACACCACCTTCACCTACCCAACAAACAACATCTACTGCAGACAAAAAGTTGGCCCTAGAATCAAATGAAAACAGACCTTCAGCTAAACGTCAACTATATCAATCAGGTATCCCATCCTATACCAAGTATTAACTTAAGCCCACTTTTAACAAAAACAACATTACTAATGACTGTGATCAAAATGCACAGAAGGCGTAAGCGACACCAAGAAACTCAGGTTCCCGGAATAGGCCACTAACAAATACCAGCCCAACTAAAAGAACGCAACCAACTGCATCAGAATGCACTACGTTTTGTACATCTCAGTTAACCGAAGTAGTTGTTGTAAATAAACTTATGATACGTTCGACAAAACCATGGGCTGCCTTTTGTATGTAGCAATCACATTTTGTAACCATGGGCTGCCTTTTGTATGTAGCAATCACATTTTGTAACCAAACCTTGCAATCAGTTCCATGAAAAGCAAGTTGCATCTCTAATCCACAACTAATTTCCTGTCGCGAAGCGCAGGTCAATCCATCTAGTTATTATACATATTAATACAAAGGGTTCATGAACAGTACTCTTTTAATTATTTTATTATTTTATTACATAATTGATTTCTATGATTTTTATTATATACTTAAATTTTTATTTTTAAACTCTACAAAAATAATTAGATTTTGGAACCAAATATATATCTAATATAACCTAAAGCGTTAAGTTTATAGGGGTAAAATGGTAGTGAGTCGACAACGGTGATTTAAGTAAATAGTGGTCGTGACGAAGAAACTCCATGTGCTGTGGAGACACAAACGGTGTAACGATGTAACATTGGTACATGTACCGATATTCATTTTTAATAGTTTTTTATGGATATAAAACACGTGTTGATATATATCTCTTTCGGTTGCTATACCGTTTGTCGGTACCGTAATACACTGAATAGATACCGACCGAAAACCCAATGAATTGAATCGATACCAAAGGGACCCAACCAATACCGATCGAGTTCCCACCGCATAGCGAACTGATACAGATCGAATACCTGCCGCATCGCGCAGGGAGAATCACACTAGTTATCATAAAACTTATTTTAATCTAACTGATTTTAGCTATATATCAAAAGTTAAAAAAAAAAAAAAAAACCTCACTTGAAATTATGCCAACGATATTTATCGTGAAACTTCAACAAAAGGACAATTTTTAGTGTAAATACGAATATTACATATACATATACATAGATACACACACACACATATATATATAGGGTGAGAGTTGGCTATAAAGTCCATTTTTCCTACAAAGTGTAAAAAGTCATAAAACACTACAATTTCACTCATAAAACACACTCAAAACCCACAAATAACAAAGCGCAGATTACTAAAACACCATATTTGTGGGTTTTGTGTTGTGTTTTGGATGATAAGGCTTTGATTAGTGTGTTTTATATTCATAGTTCTATGATGGTGTATTTGAAGTTTTTATTGACTGTTAAGGTTTGGATATTGTGTTTTAAGGATCTCCACTCTGTTATTTGTGGGTTTTGAGTGTGTTTTATGACTTTGTACACTTTGTAGGAAAAATGGACTTTGTAGCCGAACCCTACCCTACATATATATGTATATATTGTGCTGATTGAAGAAAGTAAATAGAGCTTGAATGCGAGGTTAGAAGAATGGTGTGTAGCCTTAGAATGCAAAGGTTTGAGGATAAGTCACTCTAAGGGGGTGTTTGGGAGTGCTTATTTTAGTGACTTGTTAGCTTATTGACTTTTTGAAAAATTAAAAAGTGTTTAGATGAAACTATTTTGTGAGTGAAAAGTGAATAAGTCACCCCATTGTGACTTATTAACTTCTCCAAAAAGTTATAAGCTGTTTTGAAAAGCTAAGCCAAGCATGGCCTAAGACTAAGTACCTTTCCTGTGATTTTAGTAGAGCAGGCGATGCGCACGACACTCGGATCACCATTGAGAGCTAGGTGTATATGATCCTCATCCCTAATTTCCCTCCTTGTTCTTTCTTGAGCTAGACTATAATAACCACTAGAACTAGCTTTTTGAAGACATACCTTATGTTGATGTACCATGAACCATGCAACATGCTCCACCACTAGAACTAGCTTTTGAAGACTCACCTTATGTTGATGTACCCTGAACCATGCAACATGCTCTACCTCAAACTGAACTTCCAACTTAGATAGTTGACTACCCATAGGTTTTCCATCTTAGATAATATAATTATAGAGTTAAATGCCATTTTAGTCTTTGTGGTTTGGGCCATTTTGCCCGTTTAATCCAAAGGTTTCATTTTTAACCTGTGGGTACAAAAAGGTTTCACAGTTGCCATTTTAGTCCACTGGGTTAACTTCATCCATTTTTTCTGTTAACGAGAAGGCCAATTCGGTCATTTTATATGGCTGAATTGCCCTTTTAGTTAACAGAATTACATACAAAATGACCAAATTGGCCTTCTCGTTAATAGAAAAAATGAATGAAGTTAACCAAGTGGACTAAAATGGCAACTGTGAAACCTTTTTGGACCCACAGGTTAAAAATGAAACCTTTGGACTAAACTGGCAGAATGGCCCAAACCACAGGGACTAAAATGGCATTTAACTCTATAATTATATTATATTTTCCAATAATAATTGAATGAGAAATAGCGGCGGACCCAGGAATTTTTTCTTGGGGGTGTAGAATATTTTCAAAGATTTTAGGCCCCTAGCTGTATAAAAATATCGGTTCATAGCGAGTCGGGTCGGATCATGTAAGACAAAAGAACATCAAACTAAAATTTATAAATCATCTAAAACACGTCAAACGTCATTACAAATTACAAACATATTTAAAATTGTGCCCTACAGTTTTTTTTTTGAAATATATCCAAAACAGTGGCGGAACCAGAAGAAATATTCAGGGATATCCCAATTTTTTTACCGTGTGTTTATATAATTTATAGAATGGAGTAATTTTTTTTACCTATATTACGGGGCAGGGCCAATCTTGAAAATCAAGTGCCCTGGTCGAGCCAAAAAAAGACACTTAGGCCTTAAAGAATTAAATTTTATAAACTAGTTTTTTTAATGTTATTAGTATTTAGGTTAATGAATCCATATTGAGCATTTCACATTTGAGCTATGTTTTATGAATCAATATTGACAATAAGTTTTTAGGTTTTAGACCGGGCTTGATTTATTTTTAATTTTTACGTAAGGGGCCGATCGATTACGCAAAGAATGAAGACTGTGCGTTGGAGCAAGAAGATTGTAAACCGAATTTCGCTACAAGGCATACTAATTGTTGAATATAATGAAACTGCTTCTCAATATTTATACACAACACAAATCCCTTAATAGTCCATCCCCACCCCACCTAACAGGTTATATTAAATTGTTTCTTTAAAGAAAGAACTAAAATGTATTTTTTGGAATTGAAAGGTAAATTAAATTAACTTTTGACTTTCAGACTTATCTTCCTAAGATGTACTCCTCAAGAAACCTTTCTTCCTTGTATCAAAACCTGTAACTTTTTTTTTATTTCACTTCAACGCTAACAAAGAAACTTTACCAACTTCATCTTTCTTCTTTGTTTTCCTTCCATGGTTATTTGGGCCAATATAATCAGTATTTTTTGGGCTTAACTTCAGTTTGTAAAATTTTTTTTGAGGGGTGTCCTAGTTGTTGTTGAGGGGTGTCCTTAGTATAAAAATCGAAAAAAAAAAAATTTTTTTACACTACCGGATAAAAGTTGAGCCGTAGCCCGGGCTACGCCTCGGACTACACTAGGTCCGCCCCTGATCCAAAATATCATCTAAAGATACTAAACATGTCATAAGTTCATTACATTCTTACTCATTGTTCCTAACACGTATAATTTGCTCCATAAGTTCATAAAACAACACTAAACACTTAAACAAAATAAACAATCGTGTTCAACCATAGCCCTAACTTTCAAAAATATTTTTAAACATTCAAGCCCTAATATTAAATGTTGATTACTTGTAACTAATCATTTAAACAAACAAAGGTATAAAACTACAAGTCTAGAACAACAAAAAAATAAAAAAATATATAAAAAGATTAAACCCTTATACATCTATATTTTCTCCTAATCATCATATAAAACAAAATAAATAAACCATACTAGTTCTATATTGGAATTCTGACGTAATATGGGTCAGTCCAACCAGAATTTTGGTTTTTCCGGTAAAAAAGCCACCAGTCGTGGGCAGTGGCGTCAAGTCGTTGGGAGTTTTTTTGGGGGCGGAATTTGGAAATGGAATGGGTGGATGGGTTTGAGTTATTTTATTTAGTTCAAATTTCTTTAGGTTGGGTTTGGGCTTGTGTTAATAAAAACTGATTGCAGATTGGGCTTTGATTGGATTAAATAATTAAGTTAATAAGTGGTTAATAATTATTTTTTTTCTAAGTGGGGCGGTTGAAAATTTTCAAGGGGTGCGGGCGAAAAATTTCAAGGGGTGCGGTTGGGATTTCCGGCGAAAAATAACACTAAAAAATGTTTTTTCATGGGGTGCGCCCGTCCACCCTTGGCTTAGGGTGGGTACGCCCCTGATGAGAAATGAACGTACGGGTTCATGTAACAGATAAAAAAAATGGTCTTGCATGCGACGGAAAATTCTCTTACTGATATTGAGGCACTAGTGAGTAATGGCAGATTCGATTAAGAGAACCGATGACAAGAATCAATGCTGAAAAGCATAGGGACAAAAGCAGAATAAAACTCCAGAAACGATATAAATTAAAGCACGAATATAACCCGTTCTGACCCGTCCATTTTGCCATCCATAATACAAATCAAAATGATCACCCCATAAATTAGTAGAATTTGCTAAACGAATTCATCTTAGGGAAAGTTTTACATACACACACATACAACTGCTGCTGCTCCTGCTGCCGCATGCGACTTCCCAAACGCCTTCATCTTCCTTTTCTAAATTTCTTCAGCTCTTGTTGAATCAGTCTGGACCTCTGATCCCGGTCTGCTTGCAGAAAAGCTTGAGTTGTCATCTCGGAATGCTTTAGAATTTGTTCAATATCAACAACATCGACGAGAGTTATCTTTTTATCATTATCTAACAAGTCAGAAAGAGCCGCTATTATTTCCTTTTCCACAGCTTCCATATACGAAGGCACTCCAAAAGAGGAAGCGCGAGCTAAACGTGGCTGAACAATATCATTGCTACCGGAACTGCTTCTTGGCGAAGTCTCTGATTCTGGGAATGATGTCAAGCCATTTAAAACTGGTCTTTCCTCCAGCGACACAAGGCGAGGATTCTGGAAGCCGCAAAATGTATATGAGCTTCGCAAAAAAACAGTTTAAAATCAAAAGGAAAACAGATTAATTAAACATAACGACGGTTGAGAATTTTGTACTCCTATAGTCCTATTTAGATAGGATATATATTGAAATCTATGGGCTTGCATCAAATATATGAAAACTTACGTCTTTTTGTTCAGATCGGCGCTTCATTGTTCGTCTTCTTTTTGTTTGCTTCATCTATAAAAATAAAATAAAAAATCACCAAGCCCTTAAGCAGTGTAACCCTTAGCAAATTGGTCTTAGACCTTAATACTATTTAAAGGAGTTAATAGTATTAAGGTATAAGTTTTAATGGCCTGCTATCGAATGTAACACGAAAACAATGTTTTGTTAAGCTTTTTATCTAAAACGCGTTGGTTTGTACTTGCTACTAATTGGATTTTGTTGTACTAAACTTGCATATGCCAGGGGCGAAGGTTAGAAGGTGCCGGGGGGCGAACTTTTCGCTCAGTAGTGTTATGTATGTAGCTTTCGTATAGAAATTTTTTGGTATATACGTTTTCGACCCCACGGTTCTATACGTTTTCGACCCCCGTCGGAAATCTCAAGCTTCGCCACTGATCTATGCTATTTTCAATATTATTACTTAAGCCTTTAATTAAATTTTAGAATATCTTCTTAACTTGAAACAAATGTTCATAAAAATGTTAAAATTTTCAGAACCATGGTGTTACATGCATTCACATTATGATTATCAAATATGGGATGTAAAGAAAATGCATATGCGCCAATGATCTCTAGATCAAGTGGTGGAGGGCTTGCATTTCTCTTGAGAGATGCAGGTTCGACTCCCACTTGGTACCGGGTGGATTATCGGGTTTTCCCCGGAATTGGTGGTGGACTCGGGTTACTCTCAGAGTACTCCGTTTGTCCGGTGGGTGGCCCGAGAGTGCTCCGGATTGATTCTGTTAAAAAAATGCATATGCTCTCTAAGGCTAAAGCTACCCTAACCTCTTCAAAAACACAAATGTGTAATATGTCTAACTAACAATTCAGAAGACACCAACCCTAATCTTTGATTTAACACCATATACTAACAGTTTGTAGCTAACAATCCATATATGTCCAGTCCAAACAACCAAAAAATATTATACAAGTACTTACGTTTGTCGAACAATCTGAGCTTACTTCAACATCATAGCATTTCTTCCTTGTTCTCATCTCAAAATTTACCATGAAAACTGTAAAACGAAGAAATGGAGGCTTTATATGAGCTTCTGGGGCGTATCCAACAAGCTTGTGGGATATTATTATACATTTTCTTTTAAATTGTTGTAAAAAACTTAAGGAGAAGATAAAAAAAACATGATTTTATAATTATTTTTTTTTATTTTGCTGAAAATAGTTATAGTTATCTTCTTGTAATAAAATTTAGTGGGATATTTTAAATTGTGAGTGAATTGCAAGTTTTGTCCTTTATCTATATATCTAATTGCAGGCGGTGTCCTTTATCTTTAAAATTGACGAGTTTTGTACTTATCATTTCAAAATCTTGCAAGTTATGTCCTTTGACACTAACCTACTTAATTTTTTTGTTAAATTCATGTAACATAAAGGGTATTTTAGTCTTACCCTAAAAAGTAAAAAGAATGTATATATTAAACTCAGTTTTTTTTTCTCTCTCTCTCTCTCTTCGCATCTCTCTCTAAAGTCGGTCAAACTTTTGTTCATCCCCTTCTTTCTACAACAGTCTTGACCGTCTGGTACATTCACAAACCGCCACTCTCACCTAGAATCTACACCACATCCATCAAAACTATGTCGCCGTTCATCGGAAACCACCCCTTTTTCCTACCATTTTCACCTGGTTCTTTGTAGATCTGCGACAGCTATTATAAAGCGGGGGAGTTCGAGTCTCACATCATCGAAAAACAAGCAGACGAGGTGGCCAACATTTACACAGTGGCGGCTACCTATGGTGGTGATGGACTTGCAAAATCGTTGATACCACCTGAGATGATACCGGCCGACGTTTGTTTACACGGTGAAACGAGATGGTCGGCGCTTCTGTAATAAATATTTTCCCCCACATTATATTGTTTATTATTTTGAAGTTCATAAACATTTCTTGCTCACTGATTGATCACAAGTGGTTCTATTGTTTCTTGCTTTGAAATTCACATATAGTATTTTGATTGCCGTTATAATTTAATAAAATTACTTTACTCAAATGACATTTCTAGCTAGACCTATTGATGCAGAGAGGGGATATGAGGGTGTTTCGGCGATGATCGGCAAGTGACAATTTGGCTGCGTCGGTGGAGTGAAAAGGGTTTTGGAGATTAATTTTTTTTAAAGAGTTAATTGCTCGGATGGTCCATGTGGTTTCAACTTTTTTCACGTTTAGTCCCCACCTTTTGAAAATAGCAGGTATGCTCCCTATGGTTTGTCATGTTGTTACTCGGATAGTCCCTGAGTAGATGTCAGTTAGTTTGAAAATAGCAGGTATGCTCCCTATGGTTTGTCATTTTGTTACTCGGATAGTCCCCAGAGTAAATGTTGGGGGACTATCCGAGTAACAAAATGACAAACCATAGGGAGCATACATACTATTTTCAAAATGTGGGGACTAACCGTGAAAAAACGTGAAACCACAGGGACCATCCGAGCAATTAACTCTTTTTTTAAACAGGATGTTGTATGACGGTGGTAGTGGAAGGAGGTTGTAGTTGTGGTAGATGGAGAAGAGAGAGTGTTTATTTGTTTAGAGAGAGAGAAAGAGATGGGTTGATATATAACTTTAATATGTTTTTTAATTAATAGGGTAAAAAGACAATTATACCCTTACGTGCTGTGCACATGATTTGATTTAACAGAAAAAATTAACTAGGTTAGTGTCAAAGGACATAACTTGCAAGATTTTGAAACGATAAGTACAAAACTCGTCAATTTAAAGATAAAGGACACCGCTTGCAATTTGATATATAGATAAAGGACAAAACTTGCAATTCACTCTTAAATTGTTTAAGTAAGTCTTTTTTATACGTTACAACGTTATATTCCGAGTTTTATAAATACTTTGCAACGTTATGTTTAGAGTTTTATAGAGTATCATAATTTAAAATCTAAAAGAGGGAAAAAAACTATTGAGTTGAAAATAACTTTAATTAATCGTATTATGAATTTACATCGAGATAGATGGCAAATAGGCAAAAATCTGCGCTGCTACCCCTTTTTGAATAGCAAAACGAAATCTTTTAAAAGCTACCTTCATGGATCTCAGGGTCATAACATTACTATGCATGATCTTTTGAACTCGACTAAGTAGGTTCACAACCTCTGACGCCAGGAAACCGAAAGTATCAAATGCAAATGGGATAAACACGTGCTGGCATCGATTTTGGTATCAAATACCAGTATCGATTTTGAAGATCATAAAAACGAATACCAGTATCGATTCATCACGGTACGATACTGGCACTCAACATAGCAATCATAAAAAACTATTTTGTTTTAAATACTACTACTTTTCAACAAATTTTAAATCGGAATTTCGAGAAAAAAATAAACACATCAAAGTATAAAGCTTTGTAAAAAAAGTTAACAAACACTGGTTATTTAAGAAAAAATTAAATAAAAATTAAATGAGTTATCGACAATTATTATTTTTAGTATAAGCATGAAATGAAATAAAAATATAATACATTTTCGCTGCTTATACCGACATGAAATAAAAAAATAATACATTTTCGCTGCTTATTATTATTGTGAGTTTTCACTGTCCAAGTTTCTACTTCATCTTTCTCTTTGTCTAATCTTTCTTTTCTTTTTCTACAAAATATGGCATTGGTAGTGAGTACCTTTTTTGACTTTTGAGACCCACTGAAAGATTCCCTAGACCTGGGCCCAACAGTAGATTCATTGGGCTTGGGCCCAACAGTAGATTCATTGGGCTTGGGCCCAACAGATTTTCCCTTATTGCCCTTCTTGGGTGCTTGTTTCACAAACCCATCACCTTTCTTGTAAACCGGAACGTTCCCTTCACATACTACTCTAATCCTAGCCTTGTCATTTCTCAAAAATGACAACTCCCTTTTGGTAAGAACGGCATGCCTCCTAACTTGTTCTTTAACCTCCTTTGTAGATCCAAATTGTTGACCCAAGTAAAACCTTGCTTCATGCATCCTACTCTTTCCCTGTTCAAACAGTTAAGAGTCTCAACAGCTAATAAATAATTTAACAAATGTTTACGTAAATAATAAACAATTAAGTAAACAAATGCTAACCTTTTGTTTATTCCTGATTTCCCTTAGCTTTTGGCTCCTTCTTGTTTCAAAATCTTCCATTGATTCATCAGTTAAGCTATCAAATGATTCATAGCTAAGGTTGTCATCAATTTCATTTTCATAATCCACTTCATTTCTAACATCATCAATGCCAGAATTACGGTTGCCCACATATTCTTCATCCTCATCTACAAAAACATTGAAGTCCCTCATATCAACTTCCGTTTCTTCCACCTCATAATCATTGTCAACTACGTAGTCACTGTCTTCTGAATCATCACCCTCATTCTGACTTTGATGAGAACAGTCAGCCTCACTACCACCCTCATCCTCAGCCTCCCTATTACCCTCATTCTCATTCGTACAATTTACCTCACCCTCATTATCTTTATGACCCTCAATGTTTGGGAATACTCCAGAAAAATCAATGTCATCAAAGTTAAAACCATCTACACTTGTACCCTCTTTTGCATTATTAGTCTCAATCTCTATATTATCATTGTTACCTACTGGATTATCAACATACATATTACTTGTATTCTTATTAGCACTAGATGACCCTTCAACATACTCAAGCATCAATCTCCTTCTAGGTACCAGCTTTTTTTTGTTTTGTCTAACACCAACACCTGGACATTTTGGTTTTCCTCTACTAATTCCTCAATAACAACCCTAGATCCCTCAAGTGATTTTAAATAAGTATCAACCATAGATGTTCCATGTTCAATGTAAAAGTTGATTAACTTATTTTCACCCACATATTTTGCCAAGTTACGAACATCAGCATCACACCCTAAAGCTACGAAACCAGTATCTAAATCTCCACCTGGTATTTGAAAATGATAATAAAGTGGCACCTTTTCTTTGAACAACTTTAGTTCTCGCATCATCCAATCAACTTCATGGACAGAAAACTCATCAATGTCGATGTAATCCACATATGCTGACCTTCCTTGTAGATACCTTCTGCTTGGAAACGTCCTAAAAGATCCACCATAGAAGATTTTTGCAGAAAACAAACTAGGGTTTCCTTCTATTCAAAAATCATAACAAAAAACAGGCAAAACACTGTGTATCAGTAATTTTCTAACACAAACACTTCAAAATCGCTAAATGTTTGAACTTTAGCACAATCAGACAAAAAAACTTACTGTAATCATGATCTGGAATGAAATCATCATACTCGTCCCTAATGTACCAACCCATTCTGTTCGATCGATCCTAAACGCACCGATTATCTCTTCAATCGCCTGGATTTTGCAGAGAAAGTGAAGAGACAGGGAGGGTTTCTAGGTGTTAGTGTGAGAGAGATGAGAAGAAATGAGAGGGAAAACCATAAATATCAACTGACATCCATGGACTATAATGTGCAATTGCAAAAGTAGACATCAAATCGAGGTGAAAGGACTAAATTACCCTCACGTGAGGGGTTTTAACAGAGAAATTTAACTTAAGTTAGGGCTGGGGACCAAGCGAGTGCATTTTTGACAAGTTTTGGGACTACGACTGTAATTAGTAAACCACTGGGACCAAGTGTAAAATTTTTACAAACCACAGGGACCAACCAAGCATTTAACTCTTTTCTATTTTTTGGGTCGTTCGACAACAGGTGACTCGCGCCGCAACGCGCGAGACAATAAACCTAGGAAATGTTAATTAAAAATATCGTTTTATCATACAAATCGATTCTTTTAACTTCCCATACAAACAATAAAAGTTAATTAAAGATATCGTTTTATCATACTGACCGATTTTTAACTTCCAATACAAACAATAAAAGTAGTATGAACAAAATATTTTTATTATTTTGACTGCAAAGCTTTTTAGACTAAAGGGTGTTGAGGGCATGAGTTGGATCATCAATGACACATAGGACTATTAATAAATTGCTACACCATCCCCTTGCCTCACCCATCATGGTTGACATAGATTAAACCATGGCAACCATGAACCTACTTTCCTTTTTAAATAGAGTTAATTACTATTTTCGTCCCTGTGGTTTGTCAAAAATCACTATTTCAGTCCATTAGTTTAAAATTGTGATTTCAGTCCCTGTGGTTTCACTTCCGTAACCATTTCAGTCCACCTCCGTTAACCCCATCCATCTATTCTGTTAAGTACACGTGAATTGACCATAATGCCCTTATTAATAAAAAACAAAAAGATATCTAAATGAGGTCATTACTGTTTCCATCCCTGTGGTTTGTCAAAAATCACTATTTCAGTCCCTGTGGTTTCACTTTCGTAACCATTTCAGTCCAGTCTCCTAACACCGTCTATTTTACCGTTAAGTTTTTAATGAAATACCTATATTACCCTTGTGTTAATTAAATAAAAAACCATGGAAATTTAAAAGAGTGTATTCTAGGACCCACTTGTTAAAACACAACCCCACGCTACCCCACCCCACTCCACTCCATCCCTGCTCTCATTTCAGGCAAAAGTTTCCGTTCATCTTCTCCGGCATCACAGGGACGAAAAAGTAATTAACTCATTAGGTATCTTTTTGTTTTTTTATTAATAAGGGCATTATGGTCAATTCACGTGTACTTAACAGAATAAATGGATGGGGTTAAGAGAGGTGGACTGAAATGGTTACGAAAGTGAAACCACAGGGACTGAAATCGCAATTTTTAAACTAATGGACTGAAATAGTGATTTTTGACAAACCACAGGGACCAAAACAGTAATTAACTCTTTTAAATATTTCTTTTTCCTTTTTCACAAAAATAAATTAAAATAAGAAAATAATTGTTTGGGACATGACCACACCCTTAGGGTAGTGACTTTGGATGGTGGATTAGAAGTGGGTGACATGACGCTGATGTGGAGGGGCATGGTGACCATAAGGGTCATGACCACACCTTATAGCCTAACGGAATAAAGGTTATCTGGCAAAAAGTTATTTTTATAGGTGGACTTGAAGTACCAAAACTAAGTTATCACAAATATCAACATCCACTGAAGAGGCTAAAACAATTCATCTCTACTAGTCCATCATTCACGTTGATCTTTACGTTTTCCATATTTTTTTTAACAGCCAACGAATCCTCTAAATGAGCTACTAGCGAAATTCATCATATTAGGATACACTCGCCTCCGAACCAAGAAAACCCCTCAACTAGGGCCGGAGCCCGTGAACATTCGCCCGAAGGCACGACAATATGGTGAAGCAAAACCCGCTCAGTTCAATAATCGAACTAGCAATCTCCGCTAGTAGAGAGAACCCTCAACTAGGGCCGAAGCCCGTGGCGTGAACACTCGCCTAAAGGCACGACAACACGGTGAGGTAAAACCCGCTCAGTTCAATGATCGAACTAGGGATCTCCACCTAGTCTCCCATCATCACCAAGTGCCGCAGAAACTAAGGAGGAGGACAGGAATCCAATCCGTGTCAGTTAGAATAACAGGTCTCTCTTACTACTTCACCAGCTCATTAGCTTATTATAGCCTTACTATATCAAACTAGTTATCTTTTAATTTCGTATTATTTAATATGTAAAAAAATTCAAAGCTTGAATTTTAAAAATTTTATAAAAGTTCAAGATAAGGTTTTAAAAAAAAAAACATTAAAAAAAGCAAATAAGAAAATCAGTAAAAAACATAAAAAGGGAGAAGTACCCAACCTCCAATTTCCATTCATTCTTCTTCCCCAGCTGAAAGTAAAACAAGAAAAAAGAAACCCATCCCATCCGTCACCACGGATGCCCCCTACGGACTCCTCACGGTCACCGGCTCCGAACCTAGATGGACGTTCACGGACGCCGTGCAGTCATCACAAACGCCATTGTCGCCTTGTGGGTGAACTTGGTAATTGATTATTAAAAAGCAAAAAAGAACAAAGTTCAAGTATTAATTGACAAACACCCTCGTAGTTGGATGGCGAATTTAGCTACTAACATAAACCGTCAGGAGTCGAGTCACGACAGCAGGAAGTAAGAGAAGTTCAAGCTACAGACCGCACCCGCACCCACACCCGCACCATTGTCAAAAGCAGTCCTCCAATCATCCTTTTACTAAAACAGCTTGTCAACTTTCCTGAAACAAACAAATTCATATCTTATGGAAATTTAAATGGGTTATTGGATTTTATCACCCCTAACTATCACTTTGACGCCCGCCACCCCCAACTTAACACGTAGTGCGTTCTGTCACCATGTCGTTAACTGATCAATAACTTTTGATCCTATTACTATACTTTTGAGGGTGTCCTAAGATCCCTAAAACCTTCCTAAGATCCCTATGACACCCCCAAAAGTATAGTAACAGGATTAAAAGTTAGTGATCAGTTAACGACGTGGTGACAGAACACACTAAATGTTAAGTTGGGGGTGACGGGCGTCAAAGTGATAGTTGGGGGTGGCAGCGGCCAATAGCCAATAGTTGGAGGTGATAAAATCCAATAATCCAACTTAAATTATCTACTATAACTAAAACCAATGACGGCAATAGTGATTTCATTTTATTGGTTGATTTGGGTGGCCACTTGCAACCCGGCCACCTGCAACCCAAATATATATATATTTTTTTTTGCTAAATTACGATTTTTTCCCGTTTATATTTAAAGTCATGCATGGCACTCCTCTATTGGCCCAACAAATTTACGATTTTATCCAGTTTTAAAATTACGATTTTACAAGCAGTTCAAAATTATGCTTTTACCCTCATTTAAAAATAAATTTACGCTTTTGCTCCCAGCTAAAAATTTTAAATTTTCCCTCGGTTCAACATTATGATTTTGCCCCGTTTAAATTTACAGTTTTGCCATTAGGTTTTTCCCTTATAATAACGATTTTGTCATCTGTTCAAAATTATGTTTGTACCCCCATTTTGAAAATAAATTTACGCTTTTGTTCCCATCTAAAAATTTCAATTTTGCCCTCGATTCAAAATTACAATTTTGCCCCGTTTAAATTTACAGTTTTGCCATTAGTTTTTTTTTCTCACACAGCCAAGTTACGATTTTGCCTTCAACCCCATTGGTCCATTTAATTTAGGATTTTATCCCTGAAACAAAATTATGATTTCCCCCTCAGTTCAAAGTTACGTTTTTCCCATCGTTTTTATTTTTCTAGCAAAACTATAAAAGTTTTTTGTTTTAATTGGTTGACTCGATTTAATTTTTTTTTTTTTTTCATCTAAAGGAGCAGTACCGCTCATTAGTTCTGAAAAATTATAGTTTGCCCTGAGCCCAAAATTACAGTTTTATCACCGTTTTTGTTTTTTCCTAGCAAAATTATAACAGTGTTCTTTTAATTGATTGAAAACTATTCAGCCATCGCCCCGCAACGCGGGCGGGGCATCAACTAGTTAAACAATAAAGAGAACCCATATTTGGAACTATTTGTCAAAAAATGCTTAGTCTTACTCATAAAGCACCCTAAATCAACGTATTCATAATCTTTTTCCACTAATTATTTATTAAAAAGGTAAAAATTACGTACAAAAAGTGTGACCCGTAAATAATAGTCATTTGACCGAACATTTTTTGACCCATTAGCCAGCCCTTTATTTCACCATCTCTTACACATTATCATAAATCTCATTATTACGTACCTCGAATTCTGCATCTGATTCAAGTAAAATCTTCATTAATCAATCATGTTCTGAGTGCATAAGAACATAACTGTCGTTCGTGTTCCCACCAGGGAGCATGGTAGAAGCAGGAACCGGGGGCATTTGGTTTTTCGAATCAGATTTTCTAAGTTGCGCATGAGATTCAGCTTCTTGTTGGAACATTTTCACGATTTCTTGTAGCTCAAGTTTTCTCACCTCGACTTCCTCTTCCATGGCGGGATTTTTAAGTCCAAGGTAAAGTAATCCTATGAAAATTAATATGATGCCTAAAAGGGCGAGAATACAAGAAAACAAAAGAAACGCAAACGGTGAATTTTCTGAACCGGGGATCCCGTCCACGTTTATACCAAAGAGACCCGTGATTATTGAAAGGACAAGACCGCAGCCACCGAAGACTCCTAGGTTGTGTGTCACACGTAGGCTTTTGTCCTGCAAAGTTGTTACAAAATCACATGAACATTAACTGATATAATATTAAATGCCACCAAGTAACCAAAACCATGTGGAATAACAAAAACGACCTTGATTTCATGAAAGATAAAACGATTATAATTTATAATACATTGACATGTAACAAACGAGAATATTATATTTTTGAGTAAAATGCCATTTTCATCCCTGGGGTTTGGCCAATTTTGCGACTTTCGTCCAAAGGTTTGTTTTTCCGCATCTAAATCCAAAAGGTTTGAAATCTCGTCATTTTCATCTGACTCGTTAACTCCATCCATTTTTCTCCGTTAAGTCAAGGGTATTTCCGTCTTTTTGGTTAATTTAAAGGGCAATTTGGTCTTTTTCAGGGACATTTGGTCTTTTTACATAATGTAAAAAAGACAGAAATGCCCTTTAAGTTGGCAAAAAAGACGGAAACACCTCTGACTTAACGGAGAAAAATGGATGGAGTTAACGAGCCGGATGAAAATGGCAATATCTCAAACCTTCTAGATTCAGATGCGGAAAACCAAACCTTTGGACGAAAGTCGCAAACCTGGCCAAACCTCAAGGACGAAAAATAGCAGTTTACTCTATATTTTTTAAAAACTTATTTTTGGTCGTCTTGCATTTATTTGTGGGTCAACCCACAAACAAATTTTTTTTTTTCATTTTTTAAGAACTATCTAAAAAACTATTGTACATGCAATTGCAAAAATTATACCAAAAAATCCAAGTTTTCCTGATAAAGCGGTTTAAGGCGTATTATACATTTAAATACACTCCGGATGACGGTTTTTGAACCCGTTTCATTTTCAATTAAATCATCTAGAAGAACCCATCAAACATGTTCAGAGATAAAAATAAATAAATAAATAACCCAAATAACTGGGTCAAAAATGCCACCTTTAATGAATATGAGAAAAAAAGGCATACTTGTAACCAGGCGCGGACCGTACTCTGCATGACATCTTGTACGGTAAACAAACGTCCCCGTACAGCTTCTTGTTCCTCAATCATTTGTCTAGTACTCTTTGTAATCCCTTCAAGCAAATATTTTGCTGTGTTGCCTTTCAAATGCTGAAGGAGCTCAAAAACAATCTCTTCTCTAGCATGTAGAGACCACTTTACCCTTATAACCTTCAAGGGAAGAATACAAAACAATAATAATAATGATAATGATGAAGTTACTTAGACAAGAGAAAATACTGAACAAATCGACAAGGATAGATGGTAAGCATTGGGTGGGTATTAGGGCTATTCATCTTATCCGCGACCCGAAACCCGGCCCAATTTTAAAGCCACCCGAACCCGAATTAGAGAATACCTGAAAAATCCGAACCCAACCAACCTGAACCTTCTATGGGTCGGTTATTGGGTCACTTTTTCCCAGCCAAAAACCAGAACAACTCGAGCCGAAAACCCAGAAAAAAAAACCCAAACATTTCTTGTGTTTTTTTATAGATGTATTTTGGTTTTGAGTCTAGTATTTGGAAAATCAAGTTTTTAGACTTTTGAACATTATAATATCATATTGTCAAATTACTTTTCATTTTACATCTAAACCCGAAAACCGAACAACCCGAACCCGATCAACCCGAACTTCAAATGGGTCGATTATTGGTTCACTTTTTCTGAACCCAAAACCCCGAACAATCCGACCCGAAAAACCTGAAACCCGAAGAACACCCCTAGTGGGATGTCTGGTTGTGCAACGGGTCAAAATGGGTTTGGGTTGAAACATGCCATTTTCAAAATGGGCTGGGCTGACTTGACCGGCAAGCACGTGTTGTCCAATTAAAAAAAAAATTATGCAAATTATTAGTGCAATAACTATGGTTACCAAGACAAATTTATTATAGTGACAATCTAATTTAAGAGGATGTGTGCTTTAAAATAGATGTAGGATGTCTTTCAAGTTGTTTAACGTATTCCGTCTTAACTAATACATACAAATAAACTTTGGATAAATTTATGATACCTGTGAAGATAATCTTCTGATTTCTTGGTTTAGTATAATGCTGAATAGATGTAAATCCTCGTGGTTTCTCCTGATAAAATGAAAGAAGATGGAGTTGTTAATACTTTTTTTTTTTAATTTTCAATTGTGGAAAATGATTCGCATCAAGTTTTAAGAACCTGTTCATAAACTTCAGTTCAACTTCATCTGCTGCTCCAAAGATGTATTTCCGAAATAGTCTAACAAAGTTACAAACCAAAGATTACAAAAATATTATAAAATCAAAAAACTTAATAGCCATATATATTAGAGTAAAATACCATTTTCGGCCCTAAGGTTTGGCCACTTTGCCTAAAAAGATAGTAATACCCGACTTAATGGAAAAAATGGATGGAGTTAACAAGTTGGATGAAAATGGCAAGATTTCAAACTTTTTGGATCCAAATGCGGAAAAAACAAACCTTTGGATGAAACTCGCAAAACTGGCCAAACCTCAGGGACAAAAATGGTATTTTACTCTAGATTATATTACACACGTATCAATTACTAAGAAGAATTGAAAAATGGGAGGTGAATAATGATTTGTACACTAGTATAATTGCCATGTACGACATAGAATATTAAATTAATTATGCTATATCAGTGTGTGTGATTTATGTAATTATGTTGTATAATGGCGTAAAAGTCACCTATCATCCCATCGGGCAAGGCGGCATGCTAAGAGTGCTATAACTTCATGAATAGTTTGCGGTAGACTACTACCTCCTGCAGCAAGCAGCTCCTGTTGAAGCCGTCCACAATTTAAAAGAAAAACAATCAAATCGAACAGCTTCTTCAGGCATGAAACAAAAACTTTAAAAATATAAAATATAAAACTTGAAGTTATCAATAAGGTTGAGTAATAGGTCGAATGTATGCGGTAAAATAGGTCATTTAAAAGTATGACCTGACAGTTGACACAGGCATGGTCAAGTTGGATTGACCCGCTAACACTTTCTTCTCTATTTTAGGAAACAGTTATAGATATCAGATATTCGGAAGCATAATTATGATTGCACAAACAATTTTGTTTAAATAATAATCTAAATCTCTGAATAAAACGAGTTACGGAATGCATTAAAGATTAGGCGACTTTCAGCTTGTTCGACCCAATTGACCCTTTCCCGTTTAGCTAAATATATTTATGAGTAAAATGCCATTTTCGGCCTTGAGGTTTGGCCACTTTTGCAACTTTCGTCCAAAGGTTTGTTTTTCCGCATCTAGATCCAAAAGGTTTAACATCTTGCCATTTTCATCCAGCTCGTTAACTCCATCCATTTTTCTCTGTTAAGGAGGGGTATTTCCGTCTTTTTGGTTAACTTAAAGGGCAATTTGGTCTTTTTTACTTTATGTACAAGCATTTAGCATAATGTACAAGCATTCAAAATACCCTTACTAAACAAAAAACAAATAGGCAAAAAGATAAAAAAATACCCCTAACTTAACGGAGGAAAATGGATGCAGTTAACTAGCCGGATGAAAATGGCAAGATTTCAAACCTTTTGGAACCCGAAATACAAACCTTTGGACGAAAGTCGCAAAACTGGCCAAACCTCATGGACGAAAAATGGCATTTTACTCATATTTTTATTTTCACATGTTTAAGATAAACACAACCGAAACCGACACTAAACAAACCATATACAGTGACAGTTGCACAAAACAAACCTGGACTTCTGAAACTCCTAGGACATTGATGTTTGTGGCATCACCTTTGACGTGCAACGCAGTAACTAAAAAGTTTTGAGCTTGCCATGATCGTAGGACAACCGGAATGTCATCTTCTTCAACATACGGGTCACCGGCCGACTGCCCTAAAAGTTCGAATAACAGTCCACCAGCAACCCTAACGGGAACCTGTGTAGACCCTAAAAACCATGAGACTATATCATGAAAACATAAGAGCACAATGTATTTTAATATAATAAGACAATTCGCAAACAACATGCATAACTAAAGAATTGATATTTACAAGACAGAAAATCAGGATGCTACTTGCAAAAAAAGAAAGTAAGAGTAAAATGCCAAAATCGTCCCTGAGGTTTGGGCACTTCTGCCTGTTACATCCAAAATAAGATTTTTTTGTAACTGGACCCCTGACGTTTCATTTTCGTTGTCATTTCCATCCAAATCACAAACCTATTTAAAACGTATGGTTAACACAAGGATGATTTTGGCAATTACGTTAACTCAGAGACGATTTTGGCAATTTAACCATTTTTTTTTTTTGTTTTTTAATTTTCTTTTTTATCTTTTAATAAAAAAACAAATATAATTATAAATATAGTGCAAGTTTAAAATACAAAAGGCTCTTAACGTGAAACGGTACGCGACCACCAAATAACGTGAGTGATTAGGGTTAACCAACCCATGTATAATTATGCAAATAACGTGCGTAATTATGTATTATAACATGCATATTTTAAAAATGAACATGCGTAATTCACTTCCCGTATAAATATAATATATATACATATACACAGTCACACACATTTATATATTGGCACACTAATTACTAGTTACCAGTTAGTTATACTTAATTCAAATTATTGGACAAAAGTGAAGACGGTTAGTTGACCCGGCGTGCCGCGCGCCCTTTCTTCACCTCAACTAAATTTGTATATTTAAGAAAGGTATAAAATATAATTACCTCATAAAGTAGATGTTTCATACGCTCACTTATAAGCTTGCTTTCATCTCTTAAAGCAATACTGATAGCAGGATGTAACCATTTTGAGTTACTTAACCACATTGTAACAGAAGGATGTCCTGCATCAACATGACACCACCACGTGGGCCCCCCAGGCCGCTCCCAGTAAGGCGCAGCAATATCAGCAACCGTAACTTCATTATCACTAATTTGAAACTCTGTATGTTGAGCTTCCCAACACCCGTCCACTTGTATTGTCTCCACAAGTTGATTAATCCTGGACCACCCGATCGGGACCCAATAATTTGTGGTATATATATTATCATTAACACGCGGCTCGTCTAAATTATCGATCCCGGTTTTAAATCCTTGCTTTTTCCACCCGATTATATCTTGTGGCCTGCACTTTTTATGGCTACGTTTAGCTTCAAAAGCACAAATTAGTCCGTCGGTCCACATGGCACAATCCACTGTGGCATCCTTACCGGCTTGATGCTTCTGATTATTAAACTTTTTCATATTGTTCAGGGATGCGCATACATCACCAGCTATCTAATCATCGAAAGTTTGAAATTCAGAAATGAAAGGAAACAAATCAAGATCAATTTGTTGATACCGCCCTATATTACAGACTTCCTAGCAATTCGTTACGAGAATGATAATCGGATACTAACAATTTTTGACATAACTTCAACAACTTCATTGAACTTTGTAGCAAATAAAAAAACCTTAACCGATTATGAAAAGCTACACAACTTCAAACACAATCAACTTCAACTCAAAAGTCAAAAACTGTGCAATTCATTACGAGAACGATAACCGGATACTTAACAACTTTTGAGACAACTTCATTGAACTTTCTAGCCAAAAAAAAAAAAAAGAACCAATTAAGAAAACCTACACAACTTCAAACACAATCAACTTCAACTCAAAGTAAAAAACTGAGTAATTGGCGATGATAACGATAACCGGATACTCACAACTTTAAAAAACCTGAACCAATTAAGAAAACCTACACAACTTCAAACACAATCAATTGTCAAAAACAGAGCAATTCGTTACGATAACTATACGAAGACATTTCTAGCCCTAACATTGCGATTCTTCACGATATGAAATTATGAATTCTGTAACCACAAAATTGTTATTAATTTCTCAGCACAAACAATTTGTTCGTAATCGCAAAACTGTTTGCATACTAGAATTTCAGATTTGTATATCAGAAAACTGTTTGCATACTAGAATTTCACATTTGTTGTAAATTAATAATAAGCAAATTCGTTCACATAGCGTTATTAAATGAAGTTTCTAGAATCAACAGGAAGTTTAGTTCACGCAGCGTTAGAGATGATGATGATGATAAGAAATTACCGATTTGAGAATCAAAATGTAGAGAGAGAAAGGGAGAGAGACGAGAGTGTTGTTCGTGATACGTGAATTTGTGAGACTGGCAACTCTGATAACCGTCACCCTTGTATAATGTGTATACCCAAAATCTTCTCTTATTTTTTTTTTTTTTTTTTTTTATACTATACACACACCCCCTATTTACTAATTACACCCCCCTATAAAAACATTACATCCATCAATTCATTCATCAATCCTTTGCTTTTTGTTTTTAGTCTTTTTTGTCTTTTTGTTATCTTTTTATTATATTTTAGTGTCTTTTTGTTATTATTATTATTTACTATTAGTAATGAATTATTATTATTATTATTATTATTATTAAAATTGAAAAAAAAAACGTGCAAAATGATCATATTATTGGTGCCTCAAATTATTGATATGCATTCATGTATAGTCGTACACCTTTAACTCTTTATTACATTGTTATATAAAAAAATTATGCTATTAGTTTCACTTACTTCTTTTTTGATGTAGGATTCACAGCCAGTTCCCCCACCTGTGAAAACTAAGGAGGAGATCCTACTTTTCTTTAAGCTTTATGACCCTTTAAAAGAGGAGCTTCGGTAGTAGCCTTCGCTCTCTACAGTTAAAGAGATGTCTGGATTTTCAACAGATCAGGTATAGTTTTTAATTCCCATGTTTCAAGTTTCAACTTAGTTATATAATCTAGCTAGGTTAAGGGTCTTATTTTAGTTTAAATGAGTTTGTTTGGATAATATATATTTTGTAACTACTCAAGCTTGTTCACCTAATATTTTGTAACTAATATTAGTTCACTTTTAGGTGTTCAAGTCTCGTGAAGAGTTGATGGAATGGGTTAGAAACACCGGACGTAGTCTTGGTTACGCTATTGTGACTAAAAGATCGAAAGCTAAAAATGGCTACGTGTCTAAAGTTGTACTTATGTGTGATCGTGGTGGTGTGTATAAATCAGATAAAGATTCAAGTAGAGAGACCGGCACTAGAAAGATAAATTGCCCGTTTGAAATGGTAGGGAAATTTTCAAAAAAGAATGGTTCTTGGACGTTAAAAGTAAAACCTGGTGAGCATAATCATCCACCCGGAGAATGTATGGAGGGACACCCAATCCTCAAACGATTGACACCTAATGAACACCAATTGGTGGCAGAGTTGACGGGGAAGGGTGTGTTCCCAAAAGATATTTTAGGTGTTATGAAGGAGCGTGATGAAAATAATGTCTCTACAATTAAAAACATATATAACGCACGTGATAAAGCGTTCACATTGTCGTTGTCAAGTTCGTAAATGTTATGGATTACCATGTGCTTGTGAAATCTCAAAATATAAGAAAGCAGGTCAGTGTATTAAACTAAGTTCGTAAGTGTTATGGATTACCATGTGCTTACCAACCTTTTAAACACACCGGGATATGATTTCATGGGGTTGAACCAAGATATTGTCGGACAAAGTTCTTTCGCCAACTCTACAAGTGCGCCAGGCTATGACTTCATGGGGTAAAACCAAGATCAAGCATCACAGGTGATACACAACTATATTCATCTAATTCCAAAAAGCTTCCATGCGTATGTTACACGCATACATAACGTGTTAGGTGATGGAAATTTATCCGTTAGGGAAATGAATATCTGTTGTGTAACCCTTCATTTCCAACTCTGAGGAAGCAACCGTTGAAAATGACTCCGTTAGTTCATTTTCGTTTCTGACGATTTATCCGTTTGGGAAATGAATATCCGTTGTGTAATCCTTCATTTCCATTTCTGATGAAGCAACCATTGAAAATGACTCTGTCTGTTCATTTTTAGTTTCTAAAGATTTGTCCGTTGAGGAAATGAACATCCGTTTGCTTATTCCGTCATTTCCATTTCTGAAGAATACTCGTTGAGGAAAATGACTTCGTCTGTTCATATTCGTTTCTGAGGAATGACCGTTAAGGAAATGACAGGATATTGCCTTGCATATCGCTGGTGGTTATTTGGCAAAGTCACAAATAGACTCCTACGAATAAATTTCGGGACGAAATTTCCTAAAGTAGGGGAGACTGTGACACCTGTGTCACCGCGACCATCAAACAAATACCAAGCCGATGAAATATTGTATTTCATACTTGGGATCTTGTATAAATATGTGTATCTTTTGCACATATCAGTTCTTGTTCAATTTCAAATCCTACAACACTTTCTGGGGAATTATACGCAAACTAGTGCGTAAACGTACTCAGTTTAATGCGACAAATACTCCGGAAGACCATCATATACTTAACATACCTTAAAAAACTTTACATAACTTAGAAATAAGTTTTGAAGGCTTTGGTATGGCAAAAACAAGTTAATTCGCTTACAGGGACTAAACTTGACAAACTGCGAAAGTATGCCAATTTGAACTATAACGAACATTCCGGAACATATCCATAAGCTAAACATACCATAAATATCCTTTACATAGCTTAGAAATAGGCTTTGAGGGGTTTGGTATGCTAAAATAAACTTTTGGGTCATTCAGGGACTAAAGGTGTCAAAAAGTGCACAAGTTTGCACCTTCGCGCATAACTTACGTTCTGAATACATCCGGACATCCAAAAATTTATGTAATCATCCTTATATTATGCCTTAGTGTTTGGCATGAGAAAAATCCATTCGTCGCGCATTTTGGATCGTTTTTCGCGCTTATGCGCATTCCGTCGTAATTAACCGAACATCGCATTCGTACGGCCAAACGAACCAACATCCGACATACTTTTGAGCATGTTTCATGTCCACAATGATTAGGCATCATTTTAGGGCCTTAAAGTTGGCTTTACGGGCCTTAGAAGTGTCGGAAATGGCTTAAATATGCAACAGGGACTAAAACTGTAAATTCTGAAACTTGTTGCCTGATCTGCACCTCCAAGCGGCCCGCCTGGGTTTTGTGCACATCCTGAAGCGGGCCGCATGGCCCCTTCAGTAACAGAATTTTGTCTTTCTTGCACAACTTGGCCTTTCAAACAACCCAAAGGGCAATGCCCTTTCACCAAATCAGGAGCTAAGAGTCACATTAAGCCACCACAACTTTGTGACAAGTGTACGGCTTGGATCGTGGCACGATATTCAAGAAACGACCCTAACGGCTCTACTTTTCCTATAAATACCCCCCCCCCCTTGATGTAAAACCCACACAAATCTGATCAAAATGCTCTAAGTTGATGCCATTGCTTCATACCTGAGCTCTTTGATCTAGATTAGCATTCGGGGACCCTCCGTAAGTATTCTTTCGTTCTTTTATTCGCTTTTCGAGTCCGAAAGTCAACGTTTTGTTGACTTTCTGCATTGACCAGCCGGTGGTTAACACGAAGTTCATGGAACTTCATAACGTGAGCGTGATCACGATGGTTATAGTCCGTAGTGACTATACCTACTGATCACCACGTTATCTAGGCTCAGTGACGAGTCGTAGTTTCGGCCAAAATGTGCATTCTTGCATATTTTGTAAACAAACTACTCGTGAGCATCAAAGCCGTTTGTTTTGATGCCAAACCTGTTTTCTAAACTTAGTTAAGCATGTTCTAACATGCTTAGCTCGTCACTTTTAGTATAGTGCTTATATAGGGTCGTAAGGTAAGCGATCTAAACCATCGCTTATACTTTTGAACCCGACCCATTTGGTCGATCATTAGGATCCGACCAAACACATTAGGTGACCATAGCTGTAACCTTCCGAGGTTATACCTTGTGGTCACGATGTTAGGCGTTCCAGACGCGTTCTACGCGAACGACGCGTAAGGTAGCATAAGCTACCTAAACGGGTCGTAATGGGTCGCAAGCACTTAGGTTAGGTTTCATTTTAGTATGTAGGCTTTGTTAAACCATATTACACGAGTCTCCATACTCGTTTGGTTTACGAACCCGCATACTATCCGATCCTTCCGATTTTGGTCCGGTATATTAATGTAGCTACCTATTAGGTGCCGTTTGATATTCCTTGATCTCTAGCATTATCTGGTTATTACACAAGGAATTCAAAGCAATCTCAGGTGAGTACATTGAACCCCTCTTTTACTGTTTTCCAAACTGTTTTGGGGTGAAACACATGTGCCTACTTGTTACTTTCATGCTTTCCGGTTTTCACATCATATACTTGCTATGTTCGATAGTACATATATAGTACATGATTTCATTGTGTTTATGCTATTTATGCCCATTGTGTGCATATTTAGTACATCACTTTACATACATTTCATGCTATTTATGCCCATTGTATGCATATTTAGTACATCACTTTACAATACATTTCATACTATGTATGCCCATTGTGTGCGTACTTAGTACATTGTTTTACATACAATTCATGCTATGTATGCCCATTGTGTGCGTACTTAGTACATTGCATTACATTACATGCTATGTATGCCCATTGTGTGCGTACTTAGTACATTGCTTTACATTGCATTTCTGTTGCATATGCTCATCCAGCATATGAACACATTATGCTACATTTTGAACCGTTGTAACCATTTGACTATGTGAACCGTCTTACCCCTTTGATTACATGAACCGTCTGTAACCATTGAACCGTGTGAACCTGTTGTATCCGTTGACATGATTTACATTTTGACAGTAGACATTTGACTATACATAAACATTTCCACAATTGTTAAACATTTCATCTTGATGGTTTGGTTTGAGTAAGTGATTAAGTAACGAGGCGTGTGTAATATGATACAAGCATGGTGGATACGCCGCTGGTACTTCCTATATATAAGTGTTTGTATGGTATTACATATCGTAGCGTTATTTGAATCATTTCAATTTGAGACATATGACATTTTATACAAATAACACACTTTTCACGAGACATTGTTTTACAAACGACTTATCTTATACAAACACATTTTACATGGTTATCCGTTTAACCATACAGTGTCCTCTTATTTATACATATCATCTGATTTTATCGTTTTTCAAATGATTTACAAGACAAAGCAAATTACAAGGTTCATGACTAAACATTTTCTCAAACACAAGTCATGAATTCCGTTTTCACAAAACCAATGTATCTCACAGGCATTTTTATGCTGACGTACCTACTTTCACATGTGTTTTCAGGAGATGATGCGTAGGACTTATCAAGACATACTTAGGCGGACCTGTGCCTTAGTGACTTAAAACGAGACAAGAACTAGTTAATTCATGTTATGTACTCTTTGGTTCTTGTTTAAACAATGTATACTTTCATATTTGATCAATAAAACGAAACTTTAATTGCCATGGATTTGAAACAATTGATTCTGTTGCAACACTCCCCGACGTTTCCGCTACGTTTTGTATGTTGTACGTGGTCGGGGTGTGACAGAAGAGCTACTCGAGTTTAGAAATAAGTACACTAAGGCTTTCTTAGGCTCATTCAAAGATGTGTTCACGTCCTTGGCTTGGTCAGGATCGGGGTTTGAACTTGAAAAACACTGGATGATTATGCCAGAGGCAGGATTCTTGATTGCGAACAAGTTTAATGTGATCGTTCATTTTTTGTGTCAAGAAAAAAGAAACAGTTCTACTTGTTTTTCGTTTTGGAGAGGCCCTCACGAGTTCCCAGAAAAAAAATAATTACAATTGCACACGTGAATGGTAACCATTTTATAATGGTAGAATTGCAAGGAGAGTATCCAATTGCCAGCACAAACAACCTATGGAAATTAATGAGAGAAAATGATGCAGCTGGCTGGGAGAATATATTTGAATCACGTCAAAATATGTATAAGTCTTGGATAGCACAACCTGCTACATTTGGGGGGAGTATAGATTAAACCTCGGTATGTAAATTATTAAATGATAATAATTTTGTAAAAAAATACTTATTTTTATATAGCTTTTGTTACAGTTATAAATATAATTTGATAAATTATAACAATAAAAACTAATAATAAATACTATATCATTACTACTACTAATAATAATAAATATAACAATAATAAATATAATAATAATAATAATAATAATAACTAATTAAATAATAAACAAATACTAAATAACTAATAATTAAATAAATGAATAAAAAAAGACAACAAAAAGACAAAACAAGCTAAAAACAAAAACCAAATGATTGATGGATGTGATGTTTTTGATAGGGAGGGTGTAATTAGTAAATAGGGGGGTGGGAATAGAATGAGCCTTTTTTTTAATATTTTTTTAACAGTGAGAATAGAGATCTGACACCCTCTTAAACTCTTAAACAAACTAGTTAAATTTCTGCCCGTGTGTGGCGGCGGGGACCAATAACTGCAAAACGCGTGTCAGTAACGGCAAGCAGATACTGAATATCAAAACATACATAAAAATGTCGTGAAAAGGATAGTCAATCCGTCCTAAAAAAACGATTTTAAATAACCTAATATATAATAATAGGACCCACACGTCCTACACGTTGGAAATTCGGTTGTTTTCAGTTCAGTTATTACGGTGCTAACACGTTAAAATATGGATGAGCTCGGTACCTGTAACGGCACCGAAAGTACCGATCCGGAAAATCATCGAAATTAGGTACCGGCACCGAAAATGCTCGGTACCATACGGTATAAATATAGGTATGGTGCTAGACCGGTGTCGAACCAAAAGTAACGATTCTGAAAACGCCAAAATGTGGGTACGAAATTGGTACCGAAAATGATTTGGTATAGTAAATTTGGTACCGATACGATACCGGTTTGATTACAGGATTTGATACGATTTTCTCATCAATAATCTAAATATCCAAGTTAATTTTACATGCTACAATTCATTCATTACATAAAAAGACAAAAAATAAAGCAAAATAAGTTGTTGTGTATATAAAACCTCATTCAAACGAAATATAGTTTACTTACTGTGTGTGCGAAAAGTAATCTAAACTGTGCAATTACTTGCATTGCTACGTTGCTACATGATTTGATGAGCTCGGTACCAACAAGTACCGAAAATACCGTTATCGAAATCGCAAAAAATGGGTACCGGTACCGAATATACCTAGTACAGTACGGCTTGATACTGTCGGTACTGGTACGGCACCGGTATTTGAGGGTAAAACCCGATAAATACCGGTGCCGAACGGATACCGAAAATACACTCAGTTTGGTAAATTTGATACCGGTACCCAATACTATTAATTCATTTCTATTTTTATTACTTTTCATTCAAGACTCTTTTGAATATTTATTTATTGTTACTGTTCATTATGTTCTCTTTTTAATCATTCATTACGTAAAAAGGCAAAAAATAAAGCAAAATAAGTTGTTGTGCATATAAAACTTCATTCAAATGAAATACAGTTTACTTACTGTGTGTACGAAAGGTAATCTAAACTGTGCAATTACTTGCATTTCTACGTTGCTACAGGATTTGATGAGCTCGGTACCAACCGGTACCGAAAATACCGTTATCGAAATCCCAAAAAATGGGTACTGGTACCGAATATACCTGGTAAAGTACGGCTTGCTACGGTCGGTACTGGTACGATACCGGTATTTGAGGGTAAAACCCGATGAATACCGGTGCCGAACGGATACCGAAAATACACACAGTTTGGTAAATTTAATACCAGTACCCAATACTATTAATTCATTTCTATTTTATTACTTTTCATTCAAGACTCTTTTTAATATTTTTTTATTGTTACTGTTCATTATGTTCTCTTTTTAATATATAGGTGAATAGCTCTGATCACACTCTGGTCATACTATGTTATTTTTAGTGGGTCTACACTGGCGTTAGGGTTTGGCTAATGATATTCCACGGGAAATCTTAAACAGAGAGCCCTAACCCATAACCCCACTCTGGTCAAACTATATTATCTTAACCGGGTCCACGCTGGCGTCAGAGTTCGGCTAACGGCGTTCCCCGGGAAACCATACCACCCACTGTTAGTGGCAGGGGCTTGCGCCGGCACAAGAGAATCTCTCTAGCGTAACGCACCGTGGACTAAAACCCGAGGTGGCTCTGGCTCGAACTCTTGACCTAAGGTCTAAGAAAACTAGCCTTCATTGTCTTTATCCACCAAATGTGACACTAGCAAGGAATTGAACTTGGGCCTCCAAAGAAAACTCTCTTTTCAACAACTAGACCACAAGTGATAGATAAAATCTTCTGTTATTGTTTAAAAAGTTACATACATAAACTTTAAAAAAGCAAAAAGTCTATTTAAAAATACAAGGTTTTACTAGATATGTATCCGAACTAGTTTTTGTATGCTGCCGTTTTACACTTATAATTTTTGCATTTTTAATTACGGATTTGGTTCATTAGGCTACATCTAAATTTTTTTTTTAACTTTTAACAATGTACAAAAAGAATATTTTAAATCTTGAAGACTACCTACTATATTGTAAGTTTAATCTTTAAGAGTAGTAATTTATTAAATTTTAAGGACTATATAGTAAGTTTTAAAGTTTAAAGGTAGTAACGTAAGTTTATAAAGTTTAGGATTCTACTTAAAACAATTCTAATTTACTAAAAATACAAAATAATGAGAACTAAATTGCCTCAACAGGGAATCAAACCCGTGTCTGATGGCTTAGAAGCTACATTCTTTTCCACCACACCACTCTCATTGTTTGTGTTATAATTTGTCGTCGCATATATATATTAATGTAGTTGTGAAGAAAAAGTTAAAAAAAAAAAACCTTTAGTGGGCGCCATGTGACACCCACCGGTTGGACAACCACCATTCATCACCAATTACTATTCCCGCCCATTGTTTTATGTTTATATAGGTAATAATAATTAGACAAAGAAGTTTGTTTGGATTTGTTCGTTTAACTTTAGTCGAAAAAATGATCAAGTATGAACAGTTCGGCGAACGAAACCTTTGTTTGTGTTCATTCATTAGGAAATTTAGTGTATCATGTGCGTTTATTTTAGTTTGTTAATACCATAAATGAATACAAGTGAACATAAACGAACACACGATCACTAATAAACATAAATAAACAAACACGGACGAATATATACGAAAACAAATAAACACAGATGGAATATAAATGACAGAAGTCCAAAACCATTATCATAACAAAGTCCAACAATATCTGAAAAACTAAAAGTAAATAACATTATCTAAATAAATTTAAATTAAATGGATATTTAAACGAACATAATGAATCGACATAAACGAGTATAAATGAGCATAAATGAACGAACAAAAAGAATATACACAATCATAAATGAACTAACATGGTATAACTAAATGAACAAGGAGCTTTATTCATGTTCAATCGTGAATTAAATAAACGAATAATGGAATTAACAAGAAAGATGAGAAGATTATTTTCTGATACATTCTCAATCAAAGGTACAAAATAAATAGGAATGCCAAAACAAACATTCCGTAAATACGACCTCTAAATATGGAGTGGATAACAATCAATAATAATAAACGAAAATAAAAGATGTTATCCAATATTCCCCCTCAAGATGAAGCATGCAAATTTGCAATGCCAATCTTGCCAAGAAGAAAAAGGAGCTGTTGAGTTGTGAGTCCCTTCGTGAGCAAGTCTACTACTTGCATTGTGCTGCTGATCTTCATGGGAATGATCTCTTTGGATTCAACTCGTTCTCGCACAAAATAGCAGTCCATCTCACATGCTTAGTTCTTTCATGGAATACCGGATTGTTGGCGATGTCACGGGCTGCTTGATTATCACAAAACAGAGGCGTGGGTGATGAAATGTGAACTTGGAGCTCACTAAGTAACCAACGAACCCAAACGACTTCACTGACTGTAGAAGCCATAGCTCTATATTCGGCTTCGACTGAAGAGCGCGAGACAACGAATTGTTTCTTAGTTTTCCAAGAGATGGGAGTCCCACCTAGCAACAGGAAGTATCCCGTACGCGACCGTCTTGTATATGGACAACCCAACCAATCTGAGTCACAATAAGCGGTTAAAACAGGATCTCCTGCACGGGAAAGGAGAATACCTTGACCTGGTGTAGCCTTTAAATATCTTAGGACACGATTTGCTGCCTCTAGATGGTTGCTTCTCGGGTCAGCTACAAACTGGCTCAAGACATTGACAGAGTAAGTGATATCAGGTCGTGTGGCTTGAAGGTATAGAAGTCGACCAACTAAGCGTCGGTATTGGTTCGCATCAACACTTGGTTCATTTTCACCCTTGTCGAGTTTCAAGCCGTGCTCAATCGGAAAGGAACTCGGTTTGCAACCCAATTTTCCACAATCCTTTAAAATGTCCAATGTATACTTGCGTTGGCTAAGGACGAGGCCATCTCTTGTCTTGGCTACCTCTATGCCTAGAAAGTATTTCAAAGGACCGAGATCTTTGACACTAAATTCTTTATCAAGCCGTGTCTTGATTTCTTGAATTTTATTGAGATAGTTACCAGTAATAATTACATCGTCCACATAGATGAGAACGACTATCATGATGCTCTCGGCCTCATAAATGAACAAAGAGTGATCGGCCTTGGATTGTCTGAAATTCAAGCTCAAAAGGAAAGCAGTGAACTTGTGGTACCAGTTACGTGAAGCTTGCTTCAATCCGTATAAGGACTTTCTTAAACGACACACACGAGTTTCGCCATCATTGGAGAAGCCTTGAGGAATTTTCATGTAAACTTCCTCATCTAGATCCCCGTGTAAAAAAGCGTTATTCACATCGAGCTGATGGATAAACCAATCTTTCTTCACGGCCACTGCTAATAAGGTTCGAACTGTGACTAGTTTAGCCACTGGCGCAAATGTGTCGTGATAATCTACTCCTTCCATTTGAGTGAATCCCTTTGCAACCAAACGAGCCTTGTACCTTTCAACCTCACCATTAGGCTTAAATTTGATTTTGTACACCCACTTTGAGTCTATTGCCCGCTTATCTTTAGGCAAGTCTTCCAAGGTCCAAGTTCCATTCTTTTCTAGAGCTTTAATCTCCTTTTGCATGGCTTCACGCCAGTGAGCATCCTGAGCAGCTTGTTTGAAATTCTTTGGCTCATCATTTTTAGTGATAGCCGTCAAAAATGCTTTATGGTTAGTGGAAAATTTATCATAAGAGACAAAATTAGAGATTGGGTAATGTACCGTGGAGGTAACTTGATTGGAAGTTGAAGTTGGGTGTTTGACCGAAGGGGGAACCTGTACGACGAAGTCTTTAAATCTTGAAGGCTGAGTTCTTGACCGAGTGGGTCTGCCTTCGGTTTGGGCCGCGACTTCCTCATGTGATTCATTTATTTCAAACTCATTGATATTGGGCTGCTCTTCCTCAATAACGTGATCCATTTCATCAGGACTGTGATTTTCATTTATGCCACTTGAGCCGTTATTGGGCTCGGTGTTATTGCCTTGGTCATGGTCCTCTTGTGGGTCTTGTATTACTGGGCTTTGGCTTTCGGTTTGTGACACAACAAGCTCATCATAACAGTGGCAATCATGGACTATAGTTGGCTCCTCGATTCCACTGTCATTTTCTCCTTCGACATTTTTGAAAGGAAAATGTTCTTCATGAAAATTCACATCCCTACTAATCACTATCTTTCGGGTCTCAAGGTCAAGAATTTTATAACCCTTCGTTCTAGGGGGGTATCCAAGAAAGACCCCTGGTTTCCCCCTTTCTTCGAACTTGTCTCCATTTGTGTCAGTATTTTTTAAATAAGCTAGACACCCAAAAACCCTTAGAAAATCATAATCTGGTTTTTCATTCCAAATGAGTTCAAAAGGGGTTTTATTTTTAATAGCCTTAGATGGGAGACGATTAATCACATATGCCGCGGTTAAAATGCATTCTCCCCAAAACCTTTTAGGAAGATTTGCACCAAACCTTAAGGCGCGAGCGGTTTCGAGTAAGTGTCTATGCTTTCTTTCTACAACACCGTTTTGTTGGGGAGTGTGGGGACATGTGGTTTCTAACAAGATTCCCTTTTCATTATAAAACTCTTGCATGTTGTTTGATGTGAACTCCCCACCATTATCACATCTGACCCGTTTAATTTGTTTCTTAAATTGCACCTCAATCATTTTGTGAAAATTTTTGAGACACTGGCTTGCTTCACTTTTGTATTTAAGGAGAAATATCCACACCGCTCTACTAAAATCATCAACTATTGTAAGAAAGTAGTTGGCCCTTGTATATGAAGATACTCGATAACCCCCCCAAATATCACAATGAACCAAATCAAAAGGAGCACTAGTTTTAATAAAACTGGAAGGAAAAGGCAATCTAGTATGTTTTGCTCTAGAACATGAATCACAAAAATTACCCAAATCAAAAACAGTAGTTTTGAGAAAATCCATTTTAGTAAGCTTTCCCTTTGAAGCATGTCCGAGTCTTCTATGCCACGTCTCAGCAGTGGTAGCCATGGCCTTTCTTTCTTGAACCATCTTCATTTGGTACAGTCCCCTTTCGCATCTACCCACACCAATCAAGTTCCTCCTCTGTAGTCCCTGCATGATACAAAAATCAGGGAAAAAGGTAATAGAACATTGAAGGTCGCGGCTAAGGCGACTAACAGAAAGAAGATTGCATTTGAAATCTGGGACATAAAGGACGCCCTTCACTTTTGCTCCGCCCGGAAGAGTATATTCCCCTTTTCCTTTAACCGGAATGGACTCCCCATTAGGAATAATGACGGGAGCCTCGAAGGGGGTGGTCTCCTTGTTTGCAAGGATGTTTGAAAGGTAAGTAATATATTCGGTGCAACCCGAATCAAAAATCCACTCACCTTCATCGTCCTCCTTATGAGCCATATTAGCAACGGGTTTTGTACCCTCGCCTTTACCTGATCTAGAAAACTGCTTTAAGAAAAGTTGGTAATCTTCTTTTGTCAAACTTGGAATAGGACTTGTTTCTGTCTCGACACACCCGGCCTTGGCCTTCACCTTTTCTCCTTTCTTCCCGGGCCACCATTCTGGGTACCCGACCAGCTTGAAACAGCCCTCTCGCTTATGCCCATCTCTATTGCAGAAGGTGCAATGTTCGTTGTTTTCTTTCACAGCCCTTGAACCACCCTTTTCTTTGTTTTGGCCCGAGGAAAACTCACGCTTTTGTGCAGCCTTGAACGCAACGGATTCTGGTGGTGCTCCTGTGATACGCGTTTCCAAGTGATGGAATCGGTTTTGTGGCTAGGATTTGTGTTTTAATAACTGTGAAATCAGGATCTAAGCCCATCAAAAATTCATAAAGGTGTTCCTTTTCTAGATATTCGTTTATCTTTCTGCCCACATCACATTCACACTTGTCACAGGTGCAACGTGGGAAAGGATGTATGGACTGGGCTTCGTCCCATACAGACCGTAGCTGGGTAAAGTAGGTTGAGACGGAAGCACCACTTTGTCGAGTGGAAGCGATTTTTTGTTTTAATTCATACGCCCTAGGAGCACTCTCCTTCCCAAAACGTTCGTTCAGATCTGTCCATATCTCTGACGCCGTACCTGCATATTGGACACTGTTTCGTATGTTCTTCTCCATGGCGGCTGTCAACCAACCCTTTATCATAGCATCAACACGCATCCACGACATGTAGTCCTTCGAAGATTTCTCAGGTTTCTTGATCGTCCCATCGACGAACTCTATTTTGTTTTTGGCAAACAGAAAGTTTGTCATCTCTTGACTCCAATCGGCAAAGTTATTGTCGGTGAGAACTTCATTGACATGAAGCTGTTTGGGGTAGTCTGATGGATGAAGATAATAGGGTGAGTCATACGCGATCCCACCGCCAGAACCTTCTCCATCCTTGTTTTTGTTTTGGTTATCGTTTCCTGTCATCTTCCTGAATCGAGATCAAGAGCTAGGTTTGTGAAACCTGCTCTGATACCATAATGGAATTAACAAGAAAGATGAGAAGATTATTTTCTGATACATTCTCAATCAAAGGTACAAAATAAATAGGAATGCCAAAACAAACATTCCGTAAATACGACCTCTAAATATGGAGTGGATAACAATCAATAATAATAAACGAAAATAAAAGATGTTATCCAATAACGAACATAACGAACTTTCATCAAATGGTTATCCACACTTTTGATCCATGTACATGCCTACCCTGTGTTACTTGAACTTGATTTTAAGTCTTCACGAACGATTACTAGAACTTGATTCTAAGTTGTCAGAAATTACATTTGATTCAGTTTTAACCCACATTAATAATTTTGTAAGATGTATAATAACTATTTTACCGTCTTACATTTTAGTTAGAACACATCATATTCAGTTATAACTCATGTATGTGTATTATTCTAAAGTTAGTAATCTTATTTATAACAATCATATATAAAACATCATAAAACTTGGAATAACACCTCAAATTCTAAAGCAAACAGGGGCGGACTTAGCAAGAAGGTTAGGTGGGCGGACGCACCGTTGAAAAAAATTAGTATATTTTATAGGGCAAAATCCCGCCCGTACCTTTTGAAAATTTGGTTAAACCCCCCATCCGTACCCTTTGAAAATATTTTCTAGGTCCGCCAGTGAAAAATAAATAAAGATTACTAAAAGTTTTACACTAATGAAATAGAATATGGACTATAGACCTAGGTATGAGAGTATCAACTGTTAATATTTTCATTGATATGCATGGTTAATATATACATTGAATGAGCTAAAGACTAGGAAACTGAGTGCTAGAAATAAGGAACTAAGTTAGCTAAGTATTTGACTAGATACAAAGCAGTTACAACATTCAAATTCAAATGGTTTTGGTGGCAGACTCGGTTGTCACCGAGTTGGGTTTAATATGCCCCCGCAAGATGGACGAACGCGAGAGAAGACCAATCTTGGATGTGAGAAGCTGAAATCGTTGGCGTAGTAATGGCTTTGTGAGAGCATCCGCAAGTTGATCATCACCGGCAATGTGAGTAACCCGTATAGTACCGTCACGTACTTTCTCGCGAACAAAGTGAAAATCTAAGGCAAGGTGCTTCATTCGTGAGTGAAATACCGGATTTGCCGAGTAGTGGGTTGCGCTTAGATTATCACAATAGATTGCTGGAGTGACTGTAGATTTGTAACCAAGTTCGAACATGAGAGATATGATCCATTGCATTTCAGTTGTTGTGGAGGCAACTGCTCGAAACTCAGCTTCTGTGGATGAGCGGGCAAGTGTAGGTTGGCGTTTAGAGCTCCATGAAATCGGATTTGAGCCAAGGTAAACAATGTAACCAGTGGTACTTCGGTAAGAGGGACGGTCACCAGCCCAGTCGGCATCGGTAAAGGCATGAAGCTGTAACGGAGAGTTGCGTTTGAAGAAAAGCCCATGATGTAAAGTACCATGTAGGTACCGAAGTAATCTCTTCAAAGCTTCCCAATGAGTGGTTATTGGTTTATGCATAAATTGTGAAAGCTTGTTAACCGAGAAGGCAATATCTAGACGGGTTAAGGCCAAATATTGGAGAGCACCGACCAGTGCACGGCAATCGGTAGGAGAGGGTTGAGGGTCGCCATCCAATATAGTGATAGTAGAGGAACTCGACATAGGTGTGGTTGACGGCTTGCAATTACTCATGTTGGCCTTGGTTAGGATATCAAGGATATATTTAGATTGAGATAAGAAGAGACCATTGGAATGAGGAATGACCTCGATGCCAAGGAAGTAAGAGAGATCGCCAAGGTCTTTTAGAGAGAACCTTTTTGCAAGGGATTGAATAAAAGAGTGGATTAGAGAAGAGTTAGCACCGATGATAATAATATCATCGACGTAGACCAAAATGAATATAGGGGAAGAAGAAGTGTTGTTGATAAAGAGTGAGGGATCCGAAATAGTGGGTTTGAAGTGAACGGAAAGAAGATATCTTTTGAGTTCGTCATACCAAGCCCGGGAGGCTTGGCGGAGACCATAGATAGCTTTGTTGAGTTTGCAAATGTGATTAGGGAAGGAAGGATCAACGAACCCAGGTGGTTGAGTCATGTAAACGGACTCGGTAAGGTTACCTTGGAGAAAAGCATTATTAATGTCGAGTTGGCGAAGAGGCCAATTAAAAGAGGTGGCAATGGCAAGAATGAGGCGAAGAGTTGCGGGTTTTACTACGGGGCTGAAAGTTTCGACATAGTCTAAACCGGGGCGTTGGTGAAAGCCTTTAGCGACAAGTCTAGCTTTCAACCGATCAACAGAACCATCGGGTTTAAATTTGGTACCTGTCACACCCCCAAAATACCACATGCGGGAACACCGCGGAATGTGTGACGCATCAGAGTTCGAGCCACCAATCACATTGAACCAATGATAAATATATAAATAAAACATGTCATTAATTACCAATAGTAAATGTCAACCATGAGATTAAATCAAGGAGTTGTGTAGCGGAAGCAGATAGTAAATTGTTTAACAACTGTTTCATAATAAATGTTCAAAACCAATGTGTCTAATATATGTTAATCCATGAGCCCCGATCCATGACCACTCCAGCACTCCCAGATAGCAAGTCCATGTCACGAATTCTAACGACCTGCAAGCATGCAGATAAGTGTGTCAGACGACGCTGGTGAGTTCAAAGTTTCGTTAACGCGTTTAGTTACCAGATGTGTGTTTACAATAGTTCAACGTTTTGTTTTGATGTTGTTATTACTCGATTACCGTATGTGGCGACTAGATGTGAATGCCCAACCCCAATGCCTCCATTTAGGCATTGGTCATGAGGTCAAGGTATCAAACAACCTTGAATAGCTGTAAGGGGTCTTATATGTACACGATGAGAATGCCCAACCCCAATGCCTCTAACTAGGCATTGGTCATGAAGTCCAGGTAATTAGTTCACGCCCGTCCTTTCGGCCCGGTGTGAGGGTGCCAAACCTAATAGCGCTATCAACTAAATACCTCGTTGCTTCTTCAGCAACACGGTAGATGTATGGGGTCTTACATGATTTATACTGTGTTCAATAACCAACATCCCAAATAAACAGTTTACCCAGTATTCCCTTTAGAAACGTTTACCAGATGTCCCAAACCACCGGGACGCATGCTTGGAAAAGTGCAGTGAACTCACCTTAGATTGCTCGGTATGTTCCGTTACATTACCCGTTCCAAGTGGTCAACCAAACCCTACCGTGTTTACCAAAGACAATCAGTTACACATAGATCACGTATTCTACGCGCACGACACACAAGTAGCATACAAGTAAAAATACATATCCTTATACGTGCCATAGCTGTTGATCACACAACACATTGATTCATAATATTTATCATAAAGTTGCATGGCAGGTGTATGGAATTCATGTACAAGTAAACCAGGTAGCAGTGCACGTATACTAGCATGTCGCTCACAACATTTATCATAGCAATCCATACGTACATACACATTTATAGTCTAACAAAGTACTCGCTCGGGAGTGCGGCCCAGCTGTATTGTACGGTTGCACAAAATGGTGTGACTGGACGCCGGTGTGTGTGGCCCAGCCCATCTATATTAGGTCCAGCTAGGCTCAAAGCCCAAATGCATAACAAACTCCAAACCGAGTGTGTGGTTTCATTATAAAGTGTGGTCCAGTTTGCTAGCATGTTGCCCATTAATACTTCCCAACCCACATGTGATTGTGCGATCAGGCCTAGAGGGATTCCGTTTAATGTGTGGCCTAATCTGTTGCGGCCCAACAATTGTGTGATCCTTTAATTTGAACGATCATACTAATAAGAGTGTGTGGTTGACCCAGTCAATTCTCATCATAATTTCCGTGATTATCCCTTCCCCCCCACTAATCTTGTTCATATCGGTTATAAGGTTGAATGGTTATGCATATCCTTTTCTCACAAAAACCAAAGCAATTGCCTTATCATAATGTGTATAAATTCTAATCGTATGGTTTGTTTTGAATCAGATTATCATGTGCTTCATTATAGATTAGTCTACCTTTATTGTTTGCAAATGTCACGTGTCCTTAAATCAGTAATCAACTTATCAACCTAATCATTTAATATACATATTATGTCTACTGACAACCTTATCAAATGATCACATGGCTGCCATTTTCATATTATCATGCATCAATTAGTACATGACATCCTTACTGACACATTGTCGTTTGATCAAATAACCCACATGGAATCAATCATAATCATTCTTAGACTTTTGTGCACTCCCACCGATTACATTGAATTGCTCAAGATAAATGTCAAAGTTTACAACCCTTGTATTACTCACATACTCAAACATCATCTTATGAATTTATAACCAATCATCGCCCCTATCCTTTGAGCCCCCATGCTATCGGCCAACATCAGATCCCATGCATCGATCATGATATCATATCAGACATATAAATTTATTAATCACGATTATTATAAGCACTATTAAATCGGACATATAAATCATCAATCACTATCATGCATCCCTAATCATTCTAATCTTTCATGTTATCACATAGGCACCCAGATCATGATCAATCCGCATCAAACACATATAACCGAGAACCATGAATCAAAAGTAAAACCGACACATACAACACTTTAACACATGAATAGAAACACATACTAACCAAGTTGTAAGGAGTGAAACAGCGTGTTGGACTTGCAACAGAGACTTCGGTCACTAGAAGATCTGCCGTCGAGGTTAGATATCTCTAGGGTTGCAAGTATTCATAAACAACTCTACGGAACCAAGCAAATAGAAAGATGGGCTCGGTTTGGGTTCAAGTGATGTGGGCCGAATTCCAGTAACTCAAGTGTTGGGCTATACCCACCCCTCATATACAATTAAGTACTCCTAGTTCTAAAACTATGCTAAACCCACAAAGAGATGGGCTCAAGTGACCCGGGCTTGGGATTCACAAGTATATGGGCCGAGATGATATGTGATGAATCATTCAGCCAAGAGGTGTGTGTGTGTGTCTCAAATAAATTCGCGGCCCAAAAGATCATACGACTCAGTTTGGTTAATAACGGATTCCCCAAAACGAACTAACACCAGAAACATTCAACGACCCCATTATAACAAATCAACACGCACAGAAACGTCTAATGGTGCAAGAGTGTAAGATGTGGGTAATTAAACATAGAAACACACGCCACAGATTGTGGAATTTAAGGTAACGCATCTAACACAATAACACAGTACCAACAATAGCATAGTAACACAGTATATTGATCATATATCAAACGTGTACAATTTTTTTTATGCAACCACAACTATGAAAACACTGGTGTGGAACAAGTAACGTGTCGAGGAAAGACCTTGAAAGTTCGGGTTGTCACATCATCCCTAACTTGAAAGAAATTTCGTCCCGAAATTTAGCACGTAGTTACTGGGGAAGCTAGTTAGGTTGCATGGTTTCCTGGTTTTCCTGGGGTGCCACATCATCCCCCCGTTGGTTTGGAATTTCGTCCCGAAATTCCGCAATAGCTTCAGCCTCAGTAATGGTTTCATTGTTTTCGAACAACTGGGGATATTTGTGTTTCATTTGGTCTTCTCGTTCCCAGGTAAACTCTGGGCCACGACGGGAGTTCCAACGAACTCGAACAATAGGTATCCTGGTGCGTTTGAGAATCTTGACCTCCCGGTCCAAGATTTTCACTGGTGCTTCGACAAATCTCAACTGATCGTCGATGGTGGGCTCCTTGAAAGGAACTATGAGAGTAGCTTTTCTGACCGTCACGAGCTGCCGGCATCCGTCTGTGGATGATATGCTGCGCTCGTGTCTAAACGTGAGTCAAAGGATTTGTGCATCGCTTGCCACAAATCAGATGCAAATCGTGGGTCGTGATAAGAGATAATGGAGATTGGCACCCCATGCCTAGCAACCACTTCTTTCAGGTAGATGACTGCAAGTGTAGAAAAACTTATCCTTTCCTTGATGGCTAGAAAGTGTGTTGGTCACGAGAGACAATCAACGATCATCCAGGTGATATTATTTCCGTTTCGAGTTGTAAGTAGACTAGTGACCAATTCCATGGCAGTCTGTTTTCGCTTTCCAAATAGGTGTTTCTGGTTTTTAACACTTCACCTTGACTTCCCACAAGTCAAACATCATTCCCATACCTAACTAGGTGGGCCTTCATGCCCGATCACCCGTATAAGGTTTATAAATCCTAAAGTCTCTCATCAAACCCAAACGACTACAAAATCGAAGTCGGTGTGCTTTGCCCAACATGAATTGCTTACAGTTGCCGTATAATGAGATCCACACTCGTTCCATGAGGTAGCGAATATCGTCTGACCTGCCAAGGTTTCTTCTCCATGCCCCGCATGGGTTCAACTTGATAATCCTCTTCCTTCCGTTCTCCAGTTTGAACATGGTGAGTTGGATCAGGTAAGCTAGAGTCGATAGTGAGCTGCAACGCTCGTGCACGCTCAAGTTCCACAGTCGTAATCATCCAAGAGTTCCATCCAGCAATGCCATTGCATGATTTAGTTCTCTCGACACAACGGTATACGGGAGGCCCTTGTGATCGGTCTAGGTAATGCATTTGGTACCGTCCAAGTAATGCCTCCAACCCAAATCCAAAGACCATGGTTTCCACCGCCGATTGTGTTGTGCAATTCTCCTTGTAAGTCTATTACGTAAGCTATCATCTTCTCGTGTTGCATTGGCGTGTAACTTGGACTCTGATTCGAACCATCATGATATACCACTAAATCGCCCGCTCCCTTGGGTAGAGACGATGCTCAGTGTATTGCAGGGTGGGGATTCGAAAGCTGAACAGACGTCCTCCTGTTTTGTCTCCCACGAACACAGCACCCTTCTATGCTAAAGATATTTATGCTACGCGATCTTCATAAATCCTGTGATGAATCTGCGATAGCATCTAGTGAGACCAAGAAATTGTTGTACCCTCGAAGGGACGTTGGTGTCAATCGGTTTTTAACCAAAAAGGTCTAGCGAGATCCACGTGTATTCCCACTTCGTTGATTATATGATCAAAAAGGTATCCCTCGCATCCAGAAGTTACATTTATCAAGACTTCGCGCGGTGTGGATCTTTCTTCGGGAGCTCTCAAATGGGATACAAAGCTGCCGATGATGTTCCTTTCTCCTGGAAATGATTTAACATGTCGTCAATAAGCATGGTCGATTCATGTGATCCATACAGCTGCTAGTGTGTTGATTAACTCCACGGTCACGGTGTACCAAGTCGCAATGGCCGTATTGCGTTCGATATGCCGTTTTAGGAACATTATCCTCTTGATCTTTCGTCAATACATGGTCGAGGCAAACAGTCCTTGATTGTCACTTTGCTGAGTTCTGGATAATCAGTACCCATACGAAAAGGCTTTATCTTCCCGAATATAGTCGGGGCTCCCCAAAGCGAACAAAACTATGTCCAATAAAACTTATGTCCTACAGTTCCCGTAGATAGTCCTTGCAACCCTCCTGGTGCAAGACAGTATGTAGCACGGGTAATCAGGGCTGCCCTTGTCGTGAGGTCAAACTGAGATTCTGCCTAACAGTGGTGGAAGTAAGTCTGAAAGCTCCTCGGGTAGCACACTGAGGGGAATTACGAACAATTGGTGGATCCTCGATCCTCTTTTCTTTAGCCTCAACATCAGTAACGGTTGCTAACGTAGCGGGGTGATCCCTCCGTAGACACTTCTGGGCCTTCATAGTTGAAATGGCGCTAACCTTTGCACCACTCTGTTACTTTAGAATGAATAACGATCCTCCACACAAAATTTTCTCCTCACAAGGTATGTCTATTTCTGAATAACCAATCCACACTAACTACTGCATTGTAACCATCAGGGGTAGTAGAAGGAAGGTCGATGTCGAACACCTGTCCCCCAAGGTCGAGTTTGCATTCCAGCGAACATATAAGGCTTCAATTGACTTGCATCAGCCTACTCCACAACAGGTTCGGTTTCAAGAAGCATCAGGGTTAAACAGAATAGAGACGAAGCAAATAGCTACCCATCCAAGCTATCGTGTTGCTATTACGCCTGGTATAGTCTATGCCAATACTAAATGTCCTTCCATGAGCTTCATTTCCAGTGTTGTTTTCGTCACGAGAATTTCCAGTACTGTCGTCGTTCCCTTGGTTGTCGTCACCTTGACTTAACACAGTCAATCCTTGTCGAGGTCACCTTCATTTCAATACAGTAAGCTATGATCAAGAGTACCTTGACGTTGCCGTGACTGTTGCCTCTAATATTATTTCCTGTAACAGTGTCCTGCGTCCTTTCACCAACAAGGTCCATCTTTTCACATTCCGTGCCATATCCTAAGGCACTACTCATGGTGCGGGCGGTTACACAGTTCGCTCTACAGTCAATCGTCGTCGATTTTGTCCCGATTGGTTCGTAAGAGTCGACTCCCATGAGTCGCTGGCTGGGGTTAAGGATTCGATTGGAGTCAAATCGATGTTGTTCACTGCCGGTAACTAGGGTCGTTCAAATGCTGAAGTCAGTAAGGTACTACGTTTACCCTCTTGTCCATCGTTCTTGCAAGTTGACTGAGTAATACACGGTATGTCGCGAGAGTATTGCAGAAGTGATCGCACTTCGGGATCTAAGGCGTCAACACGCTAAGTTCCAGCAAACAAAGAAAAGTGAGGAAAGTATAGTCCAATCATTTGACGCTGAGCCATCCAACTCAGGGACGTTCGTACTAGCACCTAACATTCTACACAGTTCGCTAGGCGTTCAGATGTGTGATCAGGTGATATTCGTTAGCATCGAGATTCGTAAGGATTCAGAAAGGGGTGAAAAGATCATGTTCGAGTAGGAGACAATCACTGCTATGACTCCTATAGACTGCTGAGTTCTAACATAACATCAATTAACAGAGCGGAACCCCTCTCACACTCATTAAGCCTCACTGGGACTCACATGCACCCCACATTATTATTATGTGTGCACCCATAATAATAAGGCAATTTGCATGCTTATCTCAGTGCCTCTTAACTCGTGCTAAAAGGTTCCCCAAATTCGAGCAATAAGACAGATGACGCCACAACATAGATCATGAAAGTTCAAGAAGAGGCGCACTCTTAAAACACGTAACATGGGTTGGTAACATAGAAGTTCATACTGCAGTGCTAAGTGTGCATTCACATGTGATGTTATTCATAAGCAAACACTAGATATACGATGCAATAGTAAACGAGAAACAAACCTTGCAGTCTGGAGCTGAGTGTCATGGTCGATTTTGGATCTGTTCGGTTATAGTCTGGTTTTATAAAAACGTTTTAAAAGCAAGTTCACTATAACCAGTGGCTCTGATACCAAACTGTCACACCCCAAAATACCACATGCGGGAACACCGCGGAATGTGTGACGCATCAGAGTTCGAGCCACCAATCACATTGAACCAATGATAAATATATAAATAAAACATGTCATTAATTACCAATAGTAAATGTCAACCATGAGATTAAATCAAGGAGTTGTGTAGCGGAAGCAGATAGTAAATTGTTTAACAACTGTTTCATAATAAATGTTCAAAACCAATGTGTCTAATATATGTTAATCCATGAGCCCCGATCCATGACCACTCCAGCACTCCCAGATTGCAAGTCCATGTCACGAATTCTAACGACCTGCAAGCATGCAGATAAGTGTGTCAGACGACGCTGGTGAGTTCAAAGTTTCGTTAACGCGTTTAGTTACCAGATGTGTGTTTACAATAGTTCAACGTTTTGTTTGATGTTGTTATTACTCGATTACCGTATGTGGCGACTAGATGTGAATGCCCAACCCCAATGCCTCCATTTAGGCATTGGTCATGAGGTCAAGGTATCAAACAACCTTGAATAGCTGTAAGGGGTCTTATATGTACACGATGAGAATGCCCAACCCCAATGCCTCTAACTAGGCATTGGTCATGAAGTCCAGGTAATTAGTTCACGCCCGTCCTTTCGGCCCGGTGTGAGGGTGCCAAACCTAATAGCGCTATCAACTAAATACCTCGTTGTTTCTTCAGCAACACGATAGATGTATGGGGTCTTACATGATTTATACTGTGTTCAATAACCAACATCCCAAATAAACAGTTTACCCAGTATTCCCTTTAGAAACGTTTACCAGATGTCCCAAACCACCGGGACGCATGCTTGGAAAAGTGCAGTGAACTCACCTTAGATTGCTCGGTATGTTCCGTTACATTACCCGTTCCAAGTGGTCAACCAAACCCTACCGTGTTTACCAAAGACAATCAGTTACACATAGATCACGTATTCTACGCGTACGACACACAAGTAGCATACAAGTAAAAACACATATCCTTATATGTGCCATAGCTGTTGATCACACAACACATTGATTCATAATATTTATCATAAAGTTGCATGGCAGGTGTATGGAATTCATGTACAAGTAAACCAGGTAACAGTGCACGTATACTAGCATGTCGCTCACAACATTTATCATAGCAATCCATACGTACATACACATTTATAGTCTAACAAAGTACTCGCTCGGGAGTGCGGCCCAGCTGTATTGTACGGTTGCACAAAATGGTGTGACTGGACGCCGGTGTGTGTGGCCCAGCCCATCTATATTAGGTCCAGCTAGGCTCAAAGCCCAAATGCATAACAAACTCCAAACCGAGTGTGTGGTTTCATTATAAAGTGTGGTCCAGTTTGCTAGCATGTTGCCCATTAATACTTCCCAACCCACATGTGATTGTGCGATCGGGCCTAGAGGGATTCCGTTTAATGTGTGGCCTAATCTGTTGCGGCCCAACAATTGTGTGATCCTTTAAATTGAACGATCATACTAATAAGAGTGTGTGGTTGACCCAGTCAATTCTCATCATAATTTCCGTGATTATCCCTTCCCCCCCACTAATCTTGTTCATATCGGTTATAAGGTTGAATGGTTATGCATATCCTTTTCTCACAAAAACCAAAGCAATTGCCTTATCATAATGTGTATAAATTCTAATCGTATGGTTTGTTTTGAATCAGATTATCATGTGCTTCATTATAGATTAGTCTACCTTTATTGTTTGCAAATGTCACGTGTCCTTAAATCAGTAATCAACTTATCAACCTAATCATTTAATATACATATTATGTCTACTGACAACCTTATCAAATGATCACATGGCTGCCATTTTCATATTATCATGCATCAATTAGTACATGACATCCTTACTGACACATTGTCGTTTGATCAAATAACCCACATGGAATCAATCATAATCATTCTTAGACTTTTGTGCACTCCCACCGATTACATTGAATTGCTCAAGATAAATGTCAAAGTTTACAACCCTTGTATTACTCACATACTCAAACATCATCTTATGAATTTATAACCAATCATCGCCCCTATCCTTTGAGCCCCCATGCTATCGGCCAACATCAGATCCCATGCATCGATCATGATATCATATCAGACATATAAATTTATTAATCACGATTATTATAAGCACTATTAAATCGGACATATAAATCATCAATCACTATCATGCATCCCTAATCATTCTAATCTTTCATGTTATCACATAGGCACCCAGATCATGATCAATGCGCATCAAACACATATAACCGAGAACCATGAATCAAAAGTAAAACCGACACATACAACACTTTAACACATGAATAGAAACACATACTAACCAAGTTGTAAGGAGTGAAACAGCGTGTTGGACTTGCAACAGAGACTTCGGTCACTAGAAGATCTGCCGTCGAGGTTAGATATCTCTAGGGTTGCAAGTATTCATAAACAACTCTACGGAACCAAGCAAATAGAAAGATGGGCTCGGTTTGGGTTCAAGTGATGTGGGCCGAATTCCAGTAACTCAAGTGTTGGGCTATACCCACCCCTCATATACAATTAAGTACTCCTAGTTCTAAAACTATGCTAAACCCACAAAGAGATGGGCTCAAGTGACCCGGGCTTGGGATTCACAAGTATATGGGCCGAGATGATATGTGATGAATCATTCAGCCAAGAGGTGTGTGTGTGTGTCTCAAATAAATTCGCGGCCCAAAAGATCATACGACTCAGTTTGGTTAATAACGGATTCCCCAAAACGAACTAACACCAGAAACATTCAACGACCCCATTATAACAAATCAACACGCACAGAAACGTCTAATGGTGCAAGAGTGTAAGATGTGGGTAATTAAACATAGAAACACACGCCACAGATTGTGGAATTTAAGGTAACGCATCTAACACAGTACCAACAATAGCATAGTAACACAGTATATTGATCATATATCAAACGTGTACAATTTTTTTATGCAACCACAACTATGAAAACACTGGTGTGGAACAAGTAACGTGTCAAGGAAAGACCTTGAAAGCAACCACATCTAGTACACCCATTTGCACCCGACAAGATTTGGCGCATGATCAGGAGGAACAAGGGTCCAAGTTTGATTTCTTTTGAGAGCATCAAACTCGGCTTGCATGGCATTGCGCCATAGAGGTTGTTTGAGAGCTTGAGTAATGGTGGAAGGTTCGGGAAGAGAATGAAGGGTAGAGTGGTAAAGGACATAGTCGGAGTTATGATATTTTGGATTTGGTTTCTTGTTTGGGCGAGTGTGATAGGGATTGGGAGGAGCATTTGAGTGAGTTAGGGAAGAGTCAGATGATGTGGGAGAGAAAGAAGGAAATGTGGTAGTGGGATGTGGTGAGGTAGGAAGAGTTTGAGAGGCGATTGTGGATGGTGGCGTAATAATATTATGATTGGTGGTGGTTGGTGGTTTGGGTGAGGTAGGAGAAGGCATGGGTGTAGGAGGCTGAGGGGAAGGATCAGCGGGTTGTGAAGTGGGTAGTATTTGGGTAGTGAGGGGTAGCCAATCATCCGGTTGGGGTGTAGGAGGGGTTGATGTTTTGACTATAGATTCATATGGGAAGATATGATCGACAAAATGAACATGACGAGATGTATAAATACGATTTGTGAGAGGGTCAAGAAGATGAAAGGCGCTTTGAGAGGAGGAGTAGCCGATGAAGATGCATGGTTTAGAACGAGACTCGAGTTTGTGTTTCGAGTAAGGTCGCAACCATGGATAAGAGACACAACCGAAGCTATGGAGTTTTTCATAGTTCGGATTGAGATGGAATAGACGGAAGAAAGGGGAGTCATTATTTAAATTGGCGGTAGGTAAGCGATTGATGAGATATGTTGCGGTTGTGAAGGCAAATGGCCAAAATGTAAGAGGTATTTTGGCATGAGAGAGTAATGCTAACCCGGTTTCGACTATGTGGCGATGTCGACGTTCGACAAAGCCATTGTGTTCGGGTGTGTGAGGAGGAGAGGTGAGATGGGAAATGCCACAAGATGCAAGGTGAGAGGATAATTTGATGTATTCGCCACCATTATCCGAGAATAATTGTTTTATTTTTGTTTTGAAAAAATTTTCAACGAGATTTTGAAAACGAGTGAAGATGTGAAGAGAATCCGATTTACGTTTTAGTGGGTAAATCCAAATATATTTTGTGAAATGGTCAACAAAAATAATGTAGTATTTGTAGCCATCAAACGAAGTAATCGGGGATGACCAAACATCGGAAAATAATAATTGTAAAGGAGCATTAGAAGTCATAGATGAGACATGGAATGGATGTTTGTGACTTTTATTAATGCAACAAGAATTACATGATTCATGTTTACTGGAAATAAACGGAACAAAGGACGCGAGATGCTTTAAAACTTTCAAATGTGGATGTCCTAGGCGATGATGCCAAGAAGGTGCCTTATTTGTTTGCAAATGAAAAGCATGTGGAGACTTGGTAGAGGATAACTCATAGAGACCATGATTAGCGATTCCCCGATGGATGGTTCGGCGAGTGTGGAAATCCTTGATAATAAAATAAGAGGAGAAAAATAAGATTAGTATATTATTATCAAGACATAAACGAGATATTGAAATTATGTTACGAGAGATGGAAGGAACACAAAGGACGTTTTTGAGAACGATAGGAATGTTAGAGAAATAAAGAGTGATAGTGCCAACATGAGTAATTTTAAGAGACGAACCATCACCGATGATGAGATCCTCGGTACCATCATAAGGAGTATGCATGGAGAGCGCATTGAGGTCGTTTGTGATGTGGTGAGAAGCACCACTGTCCTTCAACCATGATAGATCTGAATCCACATTATTGTGCATTGCCATCATGTGTGCCTGTGGTTTGTTTTGGGTGTTGGAGCGAGTGTATGTAGGAGGAGATATAGTAGGGTGAGTTTTCTTAAAGTTTGGGCAAGAGGTTAATGAATGGCCCTTAAGGAAGCACCATTGACATTTGCCTAGAAAAGGGCGTTGGTTTGGAGTAGAAGTAGGAGTGGGTAAGATACCGGGGCTATTGTTTGGTGAGCGGGAAGACCATGGTTCGAAAGATTGGCGACTGTGGGCAGCAAAGGCAGTTACCGGTTGATGAATGGAGGCGGGTTCAGGGGTGGTTTGGGATAAGGAAAGTTCATGATTGATAAGTTTTTCATGTAATTCATGGAAGGAGATCGGATTGTCACGAGCATGAACCGATTCGATCACAGGTTTGTAGGCTTTTTGATCCAATCCATTGAGGACGATGTCAGTGACATCTTCGGGATCCATTGGTTTGCCAAGAATGGCGAGTTCATCGACTAAGATTTTGATGGTTTGCATAAAAGTGGTGATGGATTGATCGTTGGATTTGGTAGATTTCTTTAGGCGATGATTGAGTTGTTTGATGTGGCCGCGAGAGGGAGAGGCGTATGTGGATGCCAATATTTTGCAGGCTTCAAGAGAGGTTTTAGCATTGGTTATGAGAGGAACGATTTCGGCCGAAAGGCTACCGACAATGGCCCCAAATAAGAGTCGATCTTGGCGGTACCAGGTGTTGTAGTCGGCGTGGGGAGTGGTGGAACCATCGGTATTTTTGGTTGGGGGTGGAGCAAGGTGAGTTCCGTCAATGAATTTGTAGAGATCTAAACCTTGAAGAATAGCTTCTAGTTGGGTTTTCCAACTTAGATAGTTGGTGGATGTTAGTTTGAGGGAGGATGGAAAGTTAACCATGGTGATGGTTTGAGGTGTGGCGGGTGTGGTAGAGACTAGGGTGACGACTGCATTGGTGGAGTCGGACATGGTGAGAAAGAAGGAAGGGAAAATCGAAGGAGGAAGGGATTAAGGTTGGTGAAACCTGGCTGATACCATATGAGAGTATCAACTGTTACTATTTTCATTGATATGCATGGTTAATATATACATTGAATGAGCTAAAGACTAGGAAACTGAGTGCTAGAAATAAGGAACTAAGTTAGCTAAGTATTTGACTAGATACAAAGCAGTTACAACATTCAAATTCAAATGGTTTTGGTGAGAGACTCGGTTGTCACCGAGTTGGGTTTAATACTAGGCTCAACTTTTGTAGTGTCGAAATTCTTAAAAGAGTTGAACTCATAACAAATTTACAACTCTCAAAGAAAGGTGTACAACTCAAGAAACAAAACTATAACAATTAGTGCCGGGAAAGATTTTGTGACTTTAAGAGTTATATTATAAACTAAAAATTAGCATCATATATTCTCATATAGTTTCATATCTACATATTATAAATTGTATTTAGTAAAATATGTAGATATGAAGCTATATGAGAATATATGATGCTAGTTTTTTTTTTTTATAAATATAACATTATGCATGCCCAAAACTTTTTGTCATCTTTCTTATCTTGTATGACCATAAGACACCACCTGATCACTTTCTATTTAGACAGATTTGATCATACAAGACCAACAATGACATAATGTATCCAACACGAATTAAGTTTACTAATACATGGTACATGTAAATTGACCAATAAATAATACATGGTACATGTTAATGAAAAAGTTCAAGTTCCTTCGCTCTAAAATCAGGGAGTGGAAAGAGGCTGCTGTGCGTAGCGAGTTAGAGGAAAGGGATTCGTTGCGGGCTGAAATTAACGACTTGGAACGGGTTTTGGAGGAGAGAGATCTTACTGAAGAAGAAAGTTGGGTGCTCCAGGAAGCGACTTCAACGTTAAAGCACTTGGATTTTTTGAAGTTAAAAGATGTGAAACAGAAATCGAGAGTTTTATGGGCAAAGGATGGCGACGAGAACTCCAAGTTTTTTCATGGTTCGATTAATGCTAGAAGAGTGTCTAATAATATTATGGGTTTATTGGTTAATGGAGAATGGGTGACAAATCCTAAGGAAATTAAAAGAGAAGTTTTGCGTTTTTTTAGTCAGAAATTTGCTGAAGATATGCAGGTTAGGCCGAGGCTTAATTGTTATGGTTTGAAGAAATTAAGTGTGGCAGAGGCGGATTTAATTACTAGTCCGTTTGTGGAGAAGGAGATCAAAGAGGCGGTATTTAGCTGTGGTAGTGATAAAGCCCCGGGCCCGGACGGGTTCAATTTCAGATTCATTAAGAGGTATTGGGACTTTTTCTCAGCTGACTTTGTTGATATTTTGCGTGAGTTCGAAGCCACTGGTAAGATAAATCGTGGGGTTGCTTCTTCTTTTATTACCTTGGTTCCAAAAGTTAAGGATCCGGTAAACTTAGGAGGGTATCGGCCTATAAATTTGATAGGGGTGGTTAGTAAAGTTATCTCTAAAGTGTTGGCCAATAGATTGAAGGTGGTCATGGATAGCATTATTAGCGAAACCCAGACAGCTTTTGTGGCGGGAAGGTATATTCTGGATAGTCCGTTGGTGATTAGTGAGGTTTTGTCTTGGTCAAAAAAGAGCGGGAAGAAGATTTTTATGTTTAAAATTGATTTCGAAAAGGCATATGACAACGTCAACTGGGTCTTTTTGATATCAGTCATGAGGCAAATGAATTTCCCGGAGGTGTGGTGTATGTGGATAGAAGGGGTTCTAAAATCGGCTCGGTCCTCGGTTCTGGTTAACGGGTCGCCGACTTTTGAATTTAATTGTGAGAAGGGTATTCGTCAAGGAGACCCGATTTCGCCTTTCTTGTTTATCATGGTTATGGAAGCTCTCTCAGGAATTATCAAGAAAGCGTGTTCGATTGGTACATTTCAGGGGGTTGGGCTTCCAAAGGAGGGTCCGGTTATTTCTCATTTATTATATGCAGATGACGCAATGGTGATGGGGGAGTGGTCGGAAAGCAATTTTAGGTGTGTAAGACGGATGCTTCGTATTTTCCATATGTGCTCAGGTCTTCGAATTAATATTCATAAATCTACGTTATATGGTGTGGGGGTTGACAGGGAGGTGGTGGACGGTATGGCTAGTGGGTTGGGTTGTCGTTCGGGTGTCACTCCATTTAATTATTTGGGGATTCAGGTAGGCGCTAATATGACGAGGATTAATAACTGGGACCCGGTGGTTAAGGTGTTCAAAACTAGGCTTTCAAGATGGAAATCCAAAACGCTTTCGATTGGAGGTAGGTTGACACTCATTAAATCCGTCTTACAAAGCCTTCCTTCGTATTATTTTTCTCTTTTTAAGGCTCCGGTGGGAGTTGTGAATGTTCTAGAAGGATTGATCAGAAGGTTTTTGTGGGGAGGTAGCGAGGATGTGAAAAAAATGCATTGGGTGAGTTGGGATAAAGTCACTAAAAATATGAACCAAGGCGGTTTGGGTATTAGAAAACTTGAAGATTGCAATAATGCGTTTCTGGTCAAGTGGTTATGGCGGTATCGCCATGAAGGAGAGGCGCTTTGGAGGAGGGTTGTTGATTCTATTCACGGGTCAAATAGGAAATGGGAAGTTTATCCAAAGAGCTCTACCTTTACGGGTACGTGGACGAAGGTGGTGAATAGTGGGATCCGGCTCAAAGTGGATGATGTGAGCTTTATTAGCATGATTCGGGGCCGCCTTGGAAATGGTACGGATATACGTTTTTGGATTGACCCTTGGGTGTCTCGTACCCCCATTAAAAATCTTTTCACGGAGTTATTTAGCCTTGAAAGTAACAAGGGGTGTAAGGTGGGGGACCGGATTAATGGCGATCAATGGAACTGGAGAAGACCCTTGTCTACAGGTTCGGAATTAGATCAGTTGCAGGCATGTATGCAGATGATTGAGGGGCAGGTCCTGGGGGTGTCGAAGGATCAGTGGTATTGGGACAGAGGTGCAGTCGATCATTTCTCAGTTTTAGAAGTTAAGAAATGGATTGATAGTGGTTACCCTAGTGATAATAATGCGGTGTTTTCTTGGTGCAAATGGGTGCCAATTAAATGCAACATATTTATGTGGAGAATGTTGATGGATCGGATCCCGACGAAGCAAGCGTTAGCTAGGAGGAACATAAATGTGGGGGATGGGTTGTGCTCGTTTTGTGAAGATCAAGAGGAGAGTGTTGATCATTTGTTTTCTGCTTGCATCATTGCCAATGGGGTGTGGAGCGGGATTGCAAGATGGTTGAAACATCAACCGTTCTTTTTCTTCTCTGTGGACGACATTATGCATGAGTTCACGTCCTCCGCTTGGTCCCCGGGTAAGAGGTTTATTATAAAGGGCATTTTGATCATTGCTTGTTGGCGTATATGGAAAGCGCGGAACGAAAAGATTTTCAAGAATGAAAGGCGAAACGTGGCTGAGATTATTGTAGATATTAAAGTGTTAAGTTTTCTTTGGTTTTCTAATCGTTGTAAACAGGGTAACGTGGGTTGGAGGGATTGGCAGTCTTTTAGTTTTGACGTGATGTAATTTGGTTTGGGAGTCTCCGCCTTGGAGATTCCCGTCGTTGTTGTGGTGTGTTAATAAAGTTCGCCTTTCAAAAAAAAAAACTAATTAGGGGTGTTTATGTTCTAGTTCATTCGGTTAAAATAATTTTTTTTAAATATAATCGTCAACTATGGCTTTGAAAAACAACAATCCAAACCGGCCAAAATGGTTTTCATTGAAACTATAAAAATAATAAAAGTGTGGTTCATTAATATACATAATCGCTCATACCAAATGAAAGAATAAATGACGAATACTAATTAACAAGTGACTCGAAGTTACAAACCTGCATCCGAACCATTAAACCATTAAAACCAAACCATGCATCGAACGCAGTATAAATAGTTAGGCCGGTTTTAACTCGTTTGAACAAGCCTAACGGATGTAGACATGTAGTGGGGAACAATATCTTTGGTCCTGTTCTGATAGAAAAGTATAATAGAATGGGAATCATCCTAAAAGGTGTCTATTCTAAAGAGTTGGGCATCTTTCTTTTGACTTAACACCCAAGAAAACTAGGTTCCCAATAAGTGGTTTGTAGGTTTTCTGTTATTTACCAACTGACAGATAGTGTACTAGATTGTTTGTTTAACTTAGATACATATATATCAATGTATGTATGTGACAGTTATCATTTTGTTTTTGACATAAGTGTCGAGATTCCTTGGAAACTACTGATTAATATTCTTTGACATCTGTATATATGCAGATAATTTAGAGTTTATCAAAAGGAATCATAGAGTTTAAGGATGACTGGAAGACGTAAATAGGTTGTTATATATAAGAGGGAAGAACTCAAGATCTATCGATCGATCATAGATAGACGAGGAAAACTAACATGGGCCTTCAAGAGCTGATGCTGCTTCTGATCTTGATCCTCTTTTCCTTTTGTTCTCCTGCATCATTTGCTCCAACTAACTTGATTCCTGGTTCTCTCTCTCTCTCTCTCTCTCTCTCTCTCTCTCTTTCTTAACTCTCTTTCAACTCTCTCTCTCTCTATATACACACACACACACAATGTCACACATAGAGGATGGAGGGGAGTTTATTTCATAACCAAGTTTTATGTTGATAACTGTGAAAACGCATATAATGTATGTGTAACATGTAGTGCTTTAAATATGGTAAATAAGACAGTTAGGTGACTCTGATTATTATTTATGCGCTACGTACAAGTCCATTTTACGTTTCACGCAAGTTTCTACATATTATTGGTTTTGGGATGAACGGACCTATGTAATATGTATATATTCTGGAATTTGGCTGTTTAGACTTTTGAGGTAAAACCTGTTGGTATTAGCCTAGCCTATTAGACTAGAAGGTATGGGGGCCGGCTTGGCCCGGCTTGGCCCGGCGCCGGACCCCCACACCGCCCCCCTCTTCCGGCTTTCATCAAACCCGGCCACCCACCGCCGGGTGTGCCGTGCCTCCCTTTTCCTTTTCCTCTCACATATACCTATACATACATACATATCTATACTATATAATAAAAGAAACCTGATTTGGGACACATGTCATTCATTGGAGTCCTCTGTTTTTTTTAATTAAAAAATAATTATATAATTAAATTTAATATAAATTTAAACAACTCATACAAAAGATAATACGGTATTTTGAAATCATCATCAGATTTCATATAGTTTATCCAAACATATGAATTGAATATATAATCATATTTATATAACTGAATATAACGAAAACTTTATATACACGGTAATGTAATTGTTTAATATGATATTGTTCTTTCAAAAACCAATTATAATACTCTTAATTTAATTTAACATATCTTAAAACTATATTTATACGACAATAAAAATTAATTTTTATTTAATATTGATGTAAATATTTTAATATATTCTTAAAATTATTATTACTAATCTATACTATATAATAAAAGAAAGCATCTTTTGGACACGTATCATTCATTGAAAGTATCCTTAAATCTATACTTATCTTATATTAATTACAATATTAAATCTTATCATATTTTAATAAAATATTATCTTTAAATCTAAATTGTTAATTTAATATATTTTTAAAACAAATATCTCTCCTTCCTACTTATCTTATATTAAATATATAAATAATAAATTAATATTAAATGTTATCCTAATTTATTAAAAATATAATTTTTTATTATTTGGTATACAAAATTATATTTATTCAACTCGTGTAAAACACGGGGTTTTTAAAAATATAATTTTTTTATTATTTACTATACAAAGTTAACCCGTGTAACACACGAAGTTTTTAAAGATATAATTTTTTTTATTATTTGCTATGTAAAATTAGATTTAAGGATATAATTTTTTTATTATTTGGTAGATTTTTCAACCCGATTACACACGGGTTTTTTTTTTAAGATATGACATTTTTAGTATTTAATATACAAAATTACATTTATTTAATCTGTGTAATACGCATGATTTTTAAAGATATAACTCTTTTTAGATCTATTAAACACGTGTAATAAACGGGGTTTTTAAGGATGTAATTTTTTATTATTTGGTAGATTTATTCAACCTGATTATACACATGTTTTTTAAAGATACGATGTTTTTAGTATTCAGTATACAAAATTAAATTTATTTAATATGTGTAATACACATGGTTTTTAAAGATATAACTTTTTTGTATTATTTAATATATAAAATTACATTTACTTAACCCGTACAATATACGGGGTTCATAAAAATATAACTTTTTATTATTTAATATATAAAATTACATTTAATCAACCCGTGTAATACACGGGGTTCTAACCTAGTATATACATAAAGGAGTTCATCCCCCACCCCTCCTAGGTCCATCCCCTCCAAGCCACTCCTATGTGGCGCTTATGTGGCGGCTCATCCCCTCCAAGCCCATCCAAACCATACCTTCTAGTCTTAGGACTGAAAATTATTAGGGGTGTGTATAATGACAATACATAAAAAAAAATCATTTTAACTTTGGTTCACACTATGAGTTTAATAATACCTTCCAGAATTTCTTTAATATTTTAGGAAATATATAAATTTGAGTAAACTGCCATTTTGGTCCTTGTGGTTTGGTCACTTTTGTCACTTTAGTCCAAAACTCAAACTTTTTGCATCTGGGTCCCTGTGGTTTCAGTTTTATTGCCATTTTGGTCCAAAAATGAAATCATGCCATGTTTGTCTTATAAAATCCTGCAAATTTTGTCATTTTTCGCAGGGGCAAAATGATCATTTCTTTTTATAAATAAATACCATATTTTATAAGACAAATTAACATGAGTTGCCTCTGAGGAAAATGACAAAATTGCAGGATTTTACAAGACAAATATGATCTGATTTCATTTTTGGACCAAAATGGCAATAAAACTGAAACCACAGGGACCCAGATGCAAAAAGTTTGAGTTTTAGATTAAAGTGGCAAAAGTGACCAAACCACAAGGACCAAAATGACAATTTACTCTATAAATTTTAAATGTTATAAAATATCTCCATTTGATTGAAAAGTCTTGTTTGCTATTCCTCTTAGCTTCTCAGCCATCTAGTGAGACAACATAAATCCACCCTGATTTGACATGTAGCATGTCAACTAAAACATATACACTTGATAACTTGAATGGGTATTGTTTGTTTTGTAGAAAACACACGTGAAAACAAGGGAGTTAACGGGATAAATGAAACAAATACTACATTTGGTAGTAATGGCGCAATGGCAAACCAAAGCAAGTATACTACTGCTCTTAGACGAGCTGGAGGTGGTGGACGATCAGGCGGAGATGTCAGTCAGTCCAACGCCTCCCCACAGGGCGGCGGCAATGGACTAGTTCCTGTATATGCCGCCGCGGGTGCTGCAGGGAACCGTAGAAACCACAAAAGTGGTGCTACAACTTATACACCGTGCTGGAAAGGGGGTTTGGCAATGCTCGTCGCCACGTCGGCATATCTTTTGATGTATATCCCTATTTAAAGAAGCAAAGATGAAGATGACATAAAAGATGCCATATCACTAGATAGTTGTGAAAACATGAATTGGTACAACGTATGTGATGATCTAGATTAGGTTAATTTGTACATTGTGTAAACATGCGTGTTTAAATATTCAAGCGTTTGCATGTCCACTGTGCTAAATATATAGCATCAGTTTCTAATTAATAACATGTGTGTTGAAAAAGTAGTGACAATGGAAATATGAGAGCCATGAGCAACTTTTAAATATGGTTTTTCACTAACTTTGGATACAAATAATTATATGCCATGTTTATGTAATAATATAGTTATTAATAACTGAGTTTGTGTTGTGTTCTACGATGCGAGAGCTTCGTGATGAATCAAAACGTGTGCAAAGCAAAACCAAAAAAAAGATGAATGAGATATTATTAATAAATTGTTCGTTGCTCATCAACTTCCATTTTTGACGAAAAAAACTGATTTTGGATTCATCTGAGCCGTCCATTGCTGGCAGGTATTTGTGAGATTAAATCTCAGACATAATAGCCACTTAGGTTATAGACTAGTGGCTAAGAGAAATTATCTCTTGTGAGGAGACCAAGATTCAATCCTTGAGATGTGTTAGTATTTAAGGAGAAAATAATATGTTAGGATGCTAGGGAGCTTCCAGTCAACCATTTTTGTTGTAGTGATGTAGTGATGGTTCTTCTATATAACTATAAGAGTAAACTGCAATTTTACCCCCTGAGGTTAGGGGTCATTGGCATGTCTACCCCCCTAAGGAAATAATTGCAATTTTACCCGCCACTGTTCACTGTTATGTTGCAACCTTACCCCCTGTTAACAGTCAACGGTAGTTTGACCCTTATAGGTGAAGGTATTTTAGTAATCTTACCCCATAATATTATTATTATTATTATTATTATTATTATTATTATTATTATTATTATTATTATTATTATTATTATTATTTATCATCATCTTCTTCAAATACTGCTGGAGATCCACAAGGGTTGTTAAGTCATCATCTTCTTCTTCAAAATAAGCCCAACAGATCTGAACCTTTGTCTTGTTTCATAATCATCATCTGAACCTCCGTCTTTACAAGCCCAACAGATCTGAAGATCCATTTGCAGGAGAATTCATCATCATCATCAAAATAAGCCCAACAGATCTGAAGATCCACAAGAACCTCCATTTGCAGGCGAACAGATCTGAACCTCAGGGGCGACTCGGACGGCGAACAGATCTGAACCTCAGGGGCGACTCACCATCACTGCCACGCCACGCTACTGCTGGATTTTCAGATCTGCACCTCATTGTCGGTGGCGACAATCCGGGTCGGTTCCGTCACTGCTGGATTTTCAGACTGCCATCACCATCACTGCCACGCCGCTAGGGTTTCGCACATCGTCAGAAACACAGGGAGTCGCCGGAGAACGACCCTGATTTGCAGTATATGTCACACCCCCAAAATCCACACGCGGAGTACCACCGCATGGGGGCGTGACATGACCAGGATCAAGCCACCAATCATATTGAACATTGCAAGTGTTTAATAAAATTCAACCCATCAATATAAAAGGTGGTCAAAACCAAACATAGTTAAAGTATAGCGGAAGCATAATTGTGAAAACCCAAACATGAGTATAAGTTCATAAAGTGTAAATGTTTAACATGGAACACAATAGTCCATGTTCCCACAACGATCGCGCCTCCCGTGCAAGCTCCATGAGTACCTATTGTCCTGCAAGGCATGTAACAGAGAGTCAACAACTAGTTGAGCGAGTTCACAGTAAGCAAGTTCGTAACAGTAAGTTCGTTGCATCATCATGCGTCATTAACTAAGTCACTTGTATGTTCATTTAGTGGGGGTTTCCCATGTGTATATGTACTAGACTAGGGGCAACCATAAGTGTTCTTCTTAACCCAAGAACAGTAGTACGTACGAGGTTTACGTAGGTTTTACGTAAGTGTCCTTCTTAACTCGAGGACAATGGTACGCGGGGGTTTACGTAGGTTTTACGTAAGTGCTCTTCACAACCCGAGGCAGTAGTGAGTATTAGTTTACGTAGGTTTTACGTAAGTGTCCTTCGCAACCTGAGGACAGTGACAAGTACAAGTATACGTAGGTTTTACGTATGGGTCCTTCGCATCCGAGGACGATGGTAGATAGTCTAGTAACAGTGTAAGTATAAGTAATTGTTCAATCCCATTCCTTCAAATCCCATTCCCTACCCACCGGGAATCGCATGCCTTGGTAAGAGTGTGAACTCATGATGTGTGTAAAATGCAACATATAAATCACATCAATTAAGGCATAAAACTAATCCTTTTTAAGTACTAATGTTGGAAAAAGAGTGTTTTTGTCTTCCTTTTGTATTTTCAGGATGAAATGAGCTCAAATTCACAAAAGAAGCAAAAAGACAACTAATTCTAGCATAAATACAAGAAAAGGAATAAAAGTAGACTGCCCGGACCCTCAACGGCATCCTCCAAGGCAAAGAAGAGAAAGCAGAAGACTGAACACGCCCCATGTCCAGCGGACACGGGGCCGTGCCTAAGAAGCATCATAAAACACAAACCTATAGAAGCTTCCATTGCCCACCACGGGGCCGTGTCCAGCGGGCACGGGGGCGTGGTGAAAGTACAGCAGGCGCATTAATTGTAATTGCGAATTACAATTAATGAGGAGAGAGAGTGTCAGACGGGCACGGGGGCGTGTCCAGCGGACACGGGGCCGTGCCCAGCCTTCTGTTCAGCCTATAAATAGGAGTGCTTGGTTTCATTCCATCTCATCCCTTGGCACACCACCTCTCTCACACTCCATCCACCACCCACCACCACCATAACACCATCATCCACCACCATCATCCATTGTCCATCGTAGAGTGTGTGAGTCGTCTCGGGATCCAAGATTGATCGTAAGAGTTCTTGACAATCAAGGCCATGTTTGCCTAAGTCTCTTACATCACTTGGTGAAGACAAGTGTTTAGTATAATACTTTTTATTTTTAATCTTTTGCACTTTTTATTTGGTTTTGTATTAATGACTTTAATAACTAGTTACTTATGTTGAAGGTGATCTTTCCTTATCGTTTGTCCGTGGTGTCTTGGCATTATTTTACTGTCTATATAAAATAAAAGATTTTCACCATTCATATCTCCACGGTCTATATGGAGGTATGTTGGCTACCTGGTCGGGGGTTAAGGGAACGGTTTGGTAAGGGTCTTGCCCTTGTTCAGCGTTTAGAGGTCCTACTTGGGACCTGGGTCAAATTTAGTAGGATCTCCTTCAATGCCCATAGGTATTGGATGGCGGGGATCCAAACTCTTTGACCCCCTCATAAGTTAACTACTATTAATACTATAACCCGGCTATTTAGGACTGTATCCCTGCTGACTCAGACTACTTAGCCGAGGGTAACGTCACCACCGAAAGCGGGGCCTACCACAATTTGCATTAATAACTTAATTCATTATCTTTCAATAATCCGACCCTTTAGGATTGTATCCTTGCTGACTCAAACTACTGGGTTGAGGGTAACGTCGCCTTTAAAAGAGGGGCCTACTACAATAACTAAGATAATCTCTTAAACAAGTGCAAAAGTGCGAAAATAATCAAAGGTTATACTAATACACGTGTCGGATCCAAGTGATTCATCTTGTCTATCTGTTCTTATTTTATTTTATTTTTCAGCATTTAGTTATTTTTTATTTTCTTAGATTAAAACATTTTTTCTCACTTTTTGATTTGATTAGACGTTGAGGATAAACCGGTATTAAAAGCTCTTGTGTCCTTGGACGACCTCGGTATCTTACCAACACTATACTACGTCCACGATGGGTGCACTTGCCCATATGTGTGTTTAGTGTTAGTAAATATCGTGTTTTTATAAATTTAAAACTTGGCTAAAAGTGTAAAAAGGGCTTAAATATACATCTAAAATATATCGCACTACACACGCATCAACTCACCTTGGTTTGCTCGGCAGAACACGAAAAGGTTACTTGAGCTAAGAGGGGTCAACCACGTCCTAACATGGTTACCATACGAGTCAGGTTTTGGTTCAAGTATTGCACACAAGTTTACACATAAGCTAACAAGTCACATCACATAGCGAGCATGGCAAACACATGGATCATATTAACAGTCATAACGTACCCAACTTGTGTGATCAGAAGATTGGGCTCGCACAATGTAACACCTGTTCTTATTATTCAGGGTTTAACGTATATTTTACGAAAAACAATCATGTAATTAAGATTACATATACATCGGGAACACGGGTTTATAAAAATTTTTACAAATATTAAGTTGTTCAACATAACGTGAGCAAATTTGTCGTTTAAAAATTTACAACGTGACTAAGTGCGGAAGCATGAATCTATATCGTGTTCGGTTCTTCGATAGGCTTGGTCGTCTTCCGGCATTCTAAATGTACCTACATTTCATAAACATGAAATGCTTTAGTCATACGGGAATTTAAAATGTGTCTAAACAAATCCGGTAATGATAGTGGAAGGAAAAAGAATCCCAACGTTAAACTCTTGATCTAAAAACAAAGATTTCCCACTGGCCTCCACCGTAACTTACGGTGGCACCGTAAGTTACGGTGGCCCCTGGTTTGACATGCCCCTACCGTAAACCGTAGGGGGCTGCCGTAAAACTTTTCAGCTCCACCGTAACTTACGGTGGCACCGTAAGTTACGGTGGCCTCTGCATTCCAGCTTTCCATTTTGCCGTTTATTGACACGAAAACTTTCGTATCTTTCAATCCGCTTATCCGTTTGACCCACCGTTTCTTCCTACATGATTGTAATTTGACTCTTCATTATATGGAGTCAAAATCCAACATCCGGATTAACGAAATTTAAGACTTTTAAGTCTTCGGCTTATTACCATTTTTACCAAATTTTGACCCGTTCGCGATTTTATCAAACAAACATGTTTATTTGATCCTTATTCTCATGATATTCATAATTTCAATAATTCCTATCATATTAGGTTTAAGTCACGGGTCTCTTACGTATCATAAACCCGTTTATGCTCATTTGCGTATTTTGACCCGTTAAGGGTATTTAGACATATTTTGAGCATGAAACGCTTTCATTCGTTTCTAGCGTTATTATACAACATTTCCTATCAAGTAATCTTCCACCACAACTATATTTGTGGTGGACTTAATGAGGTGATCTATATAATCCGAGTTTTTCTCGTCGGATTGCTAATTTACGACAAAGATTCATATAGAGTCATTTGACCGAAGATTTACATCTTTCGCTTCTTACACTTATTCCAATTATTTATTTGATCATAAAACTCGTTTCAAACTACCTTTAAAGGTCGTTTGTCAAAATTAGCTTATAAGGGCGTTTTAGTCCATTTAGCCAATCATTTACGATGAAGGACTTTTGAAAGTATATTTGACCCATAAACCCTCTTTTAACTTATGATATTGTTTGAAAAGTCATTAAGCTTTCCAAACGCAATGTTCATTATAACAAAACATTCGGTTTACTTATCAAGTAACCAAATGTCTATGTTGACTATTTTTAACACTCCTTGAACCACATGTCCTAAATGAGTGTTACACTATTTCACATACCTGGTGCTGACCAATATATTGACCCGTTTTTTTAATACCTTGCTTTTATAATTGCAAATTTCTTAGCGTTGCGAATATCCATTTGACATTTACTCTTGAAATAATATAACTCGACAATAATCATTAGTCGTTATTGTCAAAAGGTGATACCTTCACCTTTTGACCCATTTGGTCTAAGTGACCGATTTTGTTGGCGAGATGATATTTATTACCATCTCATCTACATGACTCGCTCTGGTTTACACCGTGCGGTCATTTCACTTATTAATCGTTTCTTAACGATTTTTAGTCTATCATGGCTTACGTCCTACCGTGTCTTTCAAAACCAATAGTTATGGTCAACGCATGACCAATTTACCGTTTTACCCTTATTGTTTGTTTTGGTTTACCCTATAAGGTAGCCATTCCAAAAGTTCATTTTCCATTTGTCATAAAATAATCGAATTAGTGATTTTAACTCTTTTTAAACCATCAACATGGTTTCTTGTCATGCTCGTCTAACTTGTTCCGTGCGTCTACACGCCGGAACATCATACCGCAATTATGTATTTATCTTATTCGTAACTAATACGATAAGAGGATATTCTAAAATGCAAGACTAGTGTAAGCCATACTTACCTCGCATCCGAATACGCTTTTTCTTCTCGTGCTTGATTCGTTTGACCGCTTCTTTCCCAAGCCTCCACCTAGCTTGTAGAGTGTCAAACTATTATTATAATCCGTAAGATGATTAGATTAGTCATCATTACTTATGACTATTTCATTTTACGGATTTCATGCCAAAACTACTATTCGATTTCATCATTGGTTAATTTGACTTTTAGGAGTCAACTACCCTTAATTATCCAATAGGCATAATTAAGTTAAATCATCGTTATGATTAGAATCCGTTTTAACCCATTTTTCACGTAATTAGTCAAACTAGCCAATTACGCATTTCTTTCATAAAATCTTCTTTTCAACATTCATTCGGGCATTTTAACAAACACCTTGTAGGCGAGATTTACAAGCATACTTTCTCTAATCTTGTTCATCATTTTAACCGAGTTTTAGTATCAAATTCATGCCTCTATGTCTAGTGTACATGAACTACACCTAGAACTAGCATCACAACATCAAGGTTCATCCATTTAGCACCTTAATTCGGGTGTTCATCGTATTTCTTCAAAACCTATTTAACACATGATAGGGTAATTATCAAATCCCTAGTTTGGGCCTCAATTCATAAAGTTTTCAACTAGGGCTTGTTTCTAAACGAAGATTTCATCATAATAACACTTATATACATCAACATTCATTTTAGATTTTCGACTTTGATTGTTCATCAAAATCTCAAGGTATCACCAAATTACAAAATTTGACATACCTTTCGATCCTCTTGACTTGGTGATCGTTTATACGCGTTCATGCATTGATTTGGTCTTGAATTGATCCTCCAATTTGAAGATATTGATCAAGCTAGGGTTTGGCTCCTTGGAGCCCCTCCTGGTCGTATGCACACACACACTCTTAGTGTGTGTTGTGTTTTATTTTTTTGATTTAATTAAAACAAGTTTCTTCACTAGGCAACCTTAGTCCCCCATGTTTTATCTTGATCATTTGAAGCTACAACTCACCATTTATCACTTAGCCTCATACTAGTAACTAGGTTAATTATCCCTAGTTAACTTAATAGGTTCGGGAAGTTATAACCCGTTATATTTTAAGTCCCGTTAACTCAGCCTTTCATAACTTTATTGTCTCAAGCATTTATTCACTTTTGATTTAATATTAGGTTTATTTAATTAAAATCCTAATATTCACCGGGTAAATTTTACCATTAACGGTACTTTACCCGTCTTTTAGTATTAACGGGGTTCGATTACCAAACCCGTTTTCGGGGTGTTACACACAAGTCCAACAACCTTGTGCGAGTCACCCCTTTGAAACCCAATAGTACCCGACCCATTAACTAGAAAGCCCCAACACATTCCTATACATTTACACGGCCCAAAATAATAAATGAGAAACTATCTTGTGCGATCCAGTTGATCTTGTGCGACTGGACTTGGGCTTCGAGGCCCAACTGTATAAGTGAAGTTCAACCATTGTGTGTGGCCCAAAGCCTTGTGCGATCGGTACCATCTTGTGCGACCCACAAGACCTTGTGCGATCATGCAGAAACTATGTTGTACACTGCGTTTAATTAGTTGCACTTTTTGACTTGTGCGATTGTGTTGTGCGACCAAACACTTGTGCGATTGAGCTCTTGTGCGATTAGATCAGGTCTTGTGCGACCGGATCTTGTGCGATTGAGCTCTTGTGCGAGATTTGGTGTTGAATTCCGATTAATATGGCAATCAGTTACATAACATTAATAAATGCAAATCAATTCTAGCAGTTTTCCATATTTGCACACAATCAATCAATCAACAGTTTTAGATTATGCAACTATCGATCAAAACAAGGGTTTTATCATGAAATTCATATGAACTCTAACCGATTCAAGGTTGTGATTACTAACATACACACCAATCATAACAATATACCAATCATACAAACAGTAGGACATCACAGTCGATTATCACGTCTTCGGTTAACAATCATCTTTAACATTATTTGAACAAAACATATAATCAGCCGATTACTTGCATGACATCCGATTTACATACATATAAAACATCACTGTTCATCATTTATGCAACCCTAATCATGTAATCGAACATGTAATCATACATCATTTACAAACACATATCATGAAGCACTAACCGATTAAGAGAGTGTGATGAGAATGATCCGAACAAAGCTCCGATGGAGAGGGGTGGTGTGGTCGCCGGCTTCAAGAGAGAGGAAGAGAGTAGGGTTTTATGTGTGTTCTTGTTTAGCAAGTTATGAGAAAACAACCCCAATGATGGGTGTTTGTTTGCGTATAAGAGGAGTGGGCCGAACCCTTCCTTGGGCTGCCCTATTGGTCCGATTACAAGAGTGTGAGCCGAGAGTGGTAAGGAGCCGAAGCCCAAAGGCTTGTGCGATTGGCCAAGTGTTGTGCGATCGGTTTGTTTAAATACATACATTTGTCACACATTAATACATAACATCACATATCATTCAGTTAATCAACAAGTTCACATAATCACATAATCAAAGTACAATGAGAGGTTTGAAACACGAGTTGTCACAGTATAGATCTAGTGTTTCGCCTTTAGCCGGTAAGGCGAAAATGCCCCGTGTTTCGAGTAGTCCTTTATTGAAAATTGATGGATCTGCAACGGGGATTGTTGATAACAAGAATGTAATCAACACCCATATGGGTCGGGTGGTCCGGGGTGTGATCATAAAACCGATTCGAATGAAGAATCCTCTGTTTCGGAGCAGATGGAAACAAGGTTGAAGAATCCGAATGATTCGGGTTCAAGAAAGAGATGAACTGCTGTTGGATGATAATTATTTATCATCATCTTCTTCAAATACTGCTGGAATCCTCTGTTTTGTTGTTGGATCAGGAAGAAGGAAATGATGAACTGCTGATGATGAAGAATGAACTGCTGCTGATGATGATGAACTTGTTTCGTTGATTTTGTGATTTGTGTTGTGGATCTGGATTTGTTGTTGTTATGGTGCTTAGGGTTTGATGATTTGTGTAAATTTGATGTTGAATGAATTATGAGAGTAATTGTTTGTAGGTGATTTGTGGATCTAGCTTCCAACACCCAGAATGAACTGCTGATGATGATGATGAATGAACTGATGATGATGATGAACTTGATTCTTGATTTTTTATATAATTTTAATAAGACAGGGGCAAAAACGACTTTTCACACATTATAACAGTCAAAACAAACGTTGACTTGACAGAATATGTTAATAGGGGGTAAGGTTGCAACATAACAGCAAACAGTGGGGGGTAAAATTGCAATTATTTCCTTAGGGGGGTAGACATGCCAATGACCCCTAACGTCAGGGGGTAAAATTGCAGTTTACTCTAACTATAATTAGCAACCTTATTTTTTTTTATAAGTTTGACAAAAATTATAATGTTCAAAATATTGTTTAATATATTTTAATTATTATCTACTTAAAAGATACAATATTGTTGATGAAAACCCATGACTTTTAGTTATTTTCATCAAAACCAAATAACGATAGAAATTTAGCATGATATTAGTCTTAGTTGATGCAACCTAAATCAAAACCGAAGCTCATGTTTACCACACGTGTTTGTTGTCATTGATTCATAAATACTGAAGCCAACTATTCAGTCTCCATCTACTCTTGATCACAAACTAAGCAAGCACGCCAGATTAAATTCATGATCTTGATTACGACATACCATACTATATCTTTACATTTCACTTCTCAAAATTTTTCTCTCGTGTCTTATTTCACACGAGTATCCATCCACAATTCCACACACAAGGTTCATCACAAACCAGACGAGAAGATGTAAACAAAATAAACATCATCAGGTAAATCCAACCTAAGATACGCTTTTAGAAACAACTCTTATAGACGAGAAGATGTAAACAAAATAGACATCATCAGGTAAATCCAACCTAAGATATGCTACGCTTTCACAAACAACTCTTATAAACGATAATAACACATATTACATATATAACTACGGACATATTTATCTTATCCTAAACTCTAAGGACTAAACATCCAACTTTTAAAACACAAGAGAAACAATTGACACTCGAACAATATTCCAAGGACTGTACACATACATAACTACACTTAATCAAAATGCCCAAAACCCTCAAAATCAAACACAAATCGAATCAAAACCCTAACCCTAACCCTAGAACCGATCGATCATGGCGGCGAGGAAATCAACCGGAGATGGAGTTCTCGCTAGGGTTTCATCAACAATATCCGAATCACCGATCGTTTACAGAGGCAAAAGAGTCGCATCTGACGCCGGATTTGTGGCCAAAAAGCTGTTGAAGAGCACCGGCAAGGCGGCGTGGATCGCCGGAACGACGTTTTTGATCCTTGTGGTGCCGTTGATCATTGAGATGGACCGTGAGGCTCAGTATAACGAGCTCGAGCTTCAACAGGCGAGTTTGCTCGGTACTCCTGCTGTTGCTGCTCCGCAGAAGTGATTTGTCGAAAGCTAGGGTTTCAGGTTAGTGATTGAATGATTGATTGTGTTTTTGTTGTGATTGGTTGGTTAATTGATCTGGCGTGTTGGAATTTTGTTGCTTATTACAATCGATAAGATGTATGTATGTGCATTAATTAGTGAATCATAAGATTGACATTCATTTGATGCCGCTGATGTGGTCTCAGGTTAGTGATTGATTATGTTTTGTGGATTTGATTGTTGAATTGTTCGATTAGGTTTTTGATTTTGAGAGTTTTGTTATGATTGATTGAAAAATTGATCTGTTGTATTGTTGAGAAGATGTATGTATGTATGTATGTTCAATTGTTCATATGATGATTTGTGTTTGTTAGTGTACTTATTTAATTGACTGTTTAACAGTTGAACTACAGTATTTAGTGAATCATAACATTGACATTTACTTGTAATTTTGGTTTTATAATGTGTGGGATGAGATCTCATCGCTGCAGTTGATTTGTGTGTGTGATGTGGTCTCATGCGGTGTCGTATGCGGTTAACCTGTATTTGAACTAATTAGACTGTTTGATGGCAATAGGTTTGATTTTCTGAGTTTTTCAAATTTGATTGAACGACTCTGACTGTAGGTTGAAGTGTTCGACAAATTTGGCCATCGATTGAATAATTAGTTTGAGTATTTGAGCGAATCAGATCATCGATTGACCAAACCTGACCAGATACGTTAACAAATTAAATTGTTATCTATAAATAACCTTTAGTATTTAAAAAAACCAATGCCTCGCATGTGTGATCACTTTAGCATTGCGCATTTGCTTTTGATAACAAAACGTATTGGAGCACCATGCTCTTTTAAAACCATGCTTGTAATAGAAGTTCGCACATTTTGGAAACATAAGAACTAAGAAGAAATTTTGGAAAATTATGTATGCATTTATAGGTAGAATTTTACTGATTCTAGAGACATTGATTGAAGTATCTTACAGTGATCTAATTCAGTTTTCATGGCGGTTTATCTCTTTTGTTACAAATTCAGGTAGCGTTGTACTCATTTTTTTGAAGCTAAATCATGGTTTTCGTGTGTCCAGACTAGTTTAATGCATTAGACATACTTTTAATTCTTTTTTTTAGATTTGTGAAGTTGTCCTTTTTTGATTGGAGTACTATTAGTTTTTTAACTAATCAGATGCAGAACTTGATTAGATCACTGAATTTATGTTGTGAGTGTGTTTGGTTTATAGATTACAGTTTAGATTCCAATTTAACAACGCGTAGCTGGTTTATCAAAACATTGCTTTGTCAACCATGGCTCGCTTCTGAATATTGTGCACTTTTAACTTGTGTTTTGGATGCGGTTAATATACTAACGTTTTAAACGGAGGCTGAATATGTGGTGCTGGCGCATCATTGAAATTTGATCTGATTTAATCGTGCACAATTGTAGATTCATTATACTCCATGTATTAATGTTTTTATGTCTAGATGTATAAGAGCTATGAGTTTGCGACACTAGGTCAATTGCTGTTTTGGATCCACTCTTTGGTTAACTATGGCAAATGGCTCCAATAAAACTTAGTAAAGCTGAAAACTCTATAAACACAAAAGGGTTTATCTTGAATCTTGATCTCAAATACTTCCCATATATATGCATCGAGGCTTGTTTCTACACGTGTTGGTAAACTCAAATGTTCTTGCACGTTAATCAGCATGCAATTGTACGTTAATGTTTTGTTTCTGTTTATGTTTTTTGCTCTTATAATATTAATTAATTCCTTTTGATACAGGTAATTTACCTGATGGATCAAAATGTCAGCAGAAACAATCAAACAACAAACGTGAGTTTATTCACCATTGAAAAGTTCTAGGACCAACTGGTAGAAAGTTTTTTTGTTTATCTATTTTGAGATATTTTCTTGAACTTAAGACAATGAGTGTGCTTCATGATAATATGATATGCTTGAGATTTTCGACAAACATAAAGTGGGTTATATTTTTCTCAACATGCTTGCATTTCGAGGTTGTTTTTGTATATTCTAGTGTTGATTGTTTCACTTTCACTGTGTTGAGATAGAATAGAATAAATCAACCAACTTTAAAATGTGTTGGATTGCAACTTCTAGTATGTGTGTTTCAATTCCGTTGGCTATGTAGTTGGCTGCCTATCCTTAAGCTGGCTCACGTGCTAGCTGTATGAATGCATGTTGTGCCGTTGTGGACAGCCTTAAGAGTGCAACCTCTATATGAATTAGTTTGGTTTTGTTTTTTATTAAAATGATTTGTGTTAGGTTTGGAGCTTTTACTTCTTCGATCACCTTCGAAGCTTAGAGCTTTCACTTCTTTGATCACCTTCGAAGCCGAGGGCATCTTGTTGTTGAAGATTGCATCGTTTCTCGATCTCCATATGCTCCAGATGGTCGTATAGACTACAGCCTGCATAGTATACTTCCGAACCTATGACCCGCCGGTTATGTCGTTTAAGGTCAGGTCTTCTATATGAAAAGCATAAAGAGTCGGTTCACGCCACCATTGCATAATAACATTCCATATCGTAAGAGAGAAATGGTATCCCGTGAATAAATGTTCTGCCGACTCAACCATTGCATAATAACATTCCATATCGTAAGAGAGAAATGGTATCCCGTGAATAAATGTTCTGCCGACTCAACGGCATCTCCACACAGCCTACACCAGGGCACCTGAACATGAATATTCCTGACTCTTAGCGCTTCCATGGTCGGTAAACGATCGAGAAGAGAGCCCGCCAAGCTACAAAACAAACTTTATTAGGAACCCAATTATTTCACATAAACTTGAGAGGAGTCTGCAGCAGGTTAATGTCTTCCATCTTCCGCTTAACGTCTTTAACCGAGAAGAAACTTCAACTTTTTAAAACCCAGCTCCAAGAATATGCACCCTGGCCCAAAGAACACGCCCCTAGCAAACCCAACAGGCCCAACAGTTCATTATTTTCAGCTGCTGAAAGATTCGCCCAAGCCCAATCCAAAGAAAACGACCGACTCATTGAGCTAGACTTGAGCTTATCCGCCACTACACACCCTTTTGATTTCTCAAGCGCGAATAAGAGCGGATAGAGCAAACGAAGTGGTTTATTCCCAATCCACACATCTAACCAAAATAACACAATCAAACCATTGCTCACCAAACCCACTGTAGGTATAAAAGTTAGAAATATATATGAAAATATGAATGATTCGGTTCAGTTAAGCTAATTTTGGTTAAACGAGAGTACAAAAAATTGATAACCGGTTTTGATTAATACGGTTTTAGTTTTCAGTTAATTCAGTTTTGGTTGATTTTGGTTCGGTTTCGTCTGTTTTCGGTTTGGTTTAGGTTAACGATTTAGTTATTGCTCACCGATAACCGGTTTTGGCTAATAACTAATAGGTGCACGCGCGATGCGGCGGGAAACACAGACATTGCTACGGTATGCATTGTTCGGTTGGTTAGATTATTATCCTCAACCGAAATCGAGGGCATCGATTAGTCTATTTTATCAACCAATCCGTTTTCAGTTAATCGATTTGGTTTATTCAGTTAGATTAACGGTTTTTGGTTTACTTTACTTAGTTTCGGTTAATAGCCAAAAAACAAACTTGGGCTAAAACTTTTGATTAGAAATACATGAAATTTAGGTATAATACATGAAATGGATATATAGGTACATGAAATGGAGATATAAATACATAAAATGGGGGTATAAATATGACATATATGAACTGAAGGTATAAAGGCTATAAATATATAAAAATATGAATGGTTCGGTTAAGTTAATTTTGGTTAAATAAGGGTACAAAAAATCAATAACCGTTTTTGGTTAATTCGGGTTTCGGTCAATCAGTTTTTAGTTAACTCAATTTCTGGTTGATTTCGGTTCGGTTTCGGTTAATGATTCAGTTATTACTCACCTTTAGACATTGTTAATTCATAACATATCAGTTTTTAATGAAAAAACTATAGAAATATTATACTCAAATTAAAGAGAATAAAATACTCGTTTATATGGTGTAATTCAAAAAAATATTACATACCAAAAAGTTATGACCATTTTAAAATCGGAGATGAGGGAGAATTAGTTTTTTATAAGGGGATAAAATGTAACTACTAATTGATTATCTATAATTTTGTTAAAGATGAGGTTTAATCCCTTGACATTCTGTAGCTATTAAACATTCTAAGATAATGACTAAGTACGTTGGTCATTTGTACCTTTTTAATCCACGCGTCAATACTAGCCAAGAAAACTATCAAAACGTCAACAAAAATGAGCAGGTCATCACGGTACTTTTGGATTTTTTTTTTGAACATTATAGTTTATAAGATATGACAAGAATACGAAAAAGAATTATAAGTTTGTTGTAGATGGAGAAAAGTGTAACTAATTACCTGTAATTATGTTAAAACTTAGGGATTTAAGTGTAATCAGATGGGGGCTAAAATATAATTGTTGTTTAAAAGACCAATTTATCCTCATTTTAGGTGTGTATTTATAAATTAGAAGGGAAAATTTTCTTATTTTTTGGGTATCTTAACATGCCCCTTACTCGTGCATTATAATATAGTATAGATATAGAGTAAATTATACGGTTTGTCCTTTAACTTTACATCAACTTGTACCGTGTGTCCTTTATCTTTAGAATTTACATCAAGTGTCCTATATTTCAAACTTTCGGACACCACATGTCCTTTACACTAACCTCTATCCATTTTCTTGGTTAAGACCTGTCACGTGCCCCTCACGTGAGGGTCAAAACTGTCATTTTATCATTTTTATGTAAATTACATGTATTGTCCTTTAAAAATACATAGCAGGTTAATATATGCAGCCCATTCAATCATCTCCTCATCTTTTCACACACAAACACCTGAATTTAAACCCTAACAATTCTTCATTCGTGAACATCTCAAACAAGAAGATATTGATGAGATTTACAGTAATACTTCATATATTTTGGAACTCGTTCTTTTGGTTGTTTTAACAATATGGTATTTTGGTCTATTGGAACTTGGTATGTTGGTCGTTTAAATGATATGGTCTAATATGGTTGCTTGAACAATATGGTATGTAACTGGATACTTTGAAAATGTCATTTGGTTGTTTGACTTTTGGATGGTTTTGAGTAGTTTAAAACAAAAATTTGTAGGTTTTGATCACATTATGTGGGCTATTGACAACAAATTTTTAACAAATAAATTGCATACACTAAAGATGAAAGCAAGTTTTTACCAAATAAATTGCATACAACAGGTTTTTACATCATGTGGCTATTGATGGTAGATTTTTACCAGTTGAAACAAAAAATGCATACATTATACAACATCTATATATATATATATATATATATATACGCGACTCCATTCATCAAATTAGGAAAGAAGACTCCATCATCAATGGAAAGAAGACTCCATCATCTTTAACCTTATTGTATGATGCAATTGTCATTAAAACCTATAACTACAGGGCAGGAAAAGTCATACTCTGAACGCTTGATCTTATTGACCAACCACAAAGATAAATGGATCTTATGATTTTAAAGTTCTTTGGTATGTTTGGATCACAATCATCGATAAAAAAGGGTTAATGGATTTAAACACCCCCAACTATGGCCATTTGGCCGATGGCACTCTCAACTTTCACTTTGGCTCAGACCACTCCCAACTTAACACATCGATTGTCATGGCACCCCCTCGTTAAATATTCACTAACCAGGTTAGTAAACTGAGCCTATGTGGCAATTTAATCTGATGTGGCATTTCATACGTGTCAAGTATACTCATTCACCTTCTTTAAAACCCCCAATCCCTAACAAACTCATTCTGTAAACCCTAATCCTAAATCATAACAAAATCAGACGCACCTTGGAGATCCGGTCGATTTCCGTGAAGAACAAGCCCTAATCTTGAATCAAAATGAGCTCCTCTTCTACGTCTTCATCCACAGTATCCAGAAACCCTAAATTGTTTAAGGTTGATTTGGAGGGTAATATGTACTGCCATCATGATGTTGTAGCAGTTGTTCGAGTTGTTCGACGGAAAAGTGTGCGGCAAGGTCAACAATTTTATGGATGCTATCATTGGCCGGTATGTTCTACCTTAACTCCAAGTATTTTGCTTGAATTGAATTGATTGATTAATTGCAGTGTTGTTGGCTTTTGCAGAGATCAGACTGCAAGTTCTTCTTATGGAAAGAAGATGTCGACAAAATTTTCAACCAACATGCATCCCAGGGCAGGTTCAGTGCTGAAGACCTGAAATATGAAAACATGGTCTTACAGAATAAGCTCTTAGTAGAAGAGAATAGGTGGTTGAAAGCAAAGATATATGGAACAGAGTCGAAATGGAACAAGCAATATGTGTTAACCTTGTTTATTGCCATTAGCATAGTGTTGTATATGTTTAGGTAGTATGAACTGTGTTCTTGTTGTAATTGTACACTTTTGATGAAATTTAATGCAAAATCCTAGTCCTTGATTGTATTTATCTGCACATGTATTGATATTACCAGATTAGTCAACATATCCAAACTGTATTTTGACCAACAAATGTCAAGTCATGATATAACAAGAAACATACCTCTAAATGGTCTACACATATAGCTGCACATCTGTAATGAAGATGACTGCATATGTCCAAAACTGCAATGCATAATGGGTCTGCACATATAGCTGCACATCTGCAATGCATAATGACCAAAAGTTCAATGAGTAATGACCAAAAGTGGAATGTCTTATGACCAAAACTGGACATACAGGCATAGCTGCACATTTGCAATGCATAATGACCAATGGTCAAAACTGCAAGTCTCCAAACTCCAAACACATGTAGTCTTTAATGACCAAATCTGTGTATCTTGACCAATCAATGGTCAAAAATCAATTTGTCCAAACTGTAATGACCAAATCTGCAATGTGTAATGACCAAAACTGCATAGTATAATGACCAATCAGTTTAATGCATAATGACCATAACCAAGACTTATACCATTACATAACCAACAGTTATAACATCAACAAAAGTTATCCTAAAGAGTTTTAACATCACCACAAGTTATCCTAGAGAGTTATTACATCACTTAAAATTGTTCAAACAGCCAACAACACAAAAAGGTCATAAAGACCACAAAAAGATCAAATAAAGACCACAAGTAATCCTAGAGAGTTTTAACTGCTGTCTTATATGTTCCCTTTCCATTTGACAGTTGACTTGACAGTTGACTTTTTAGTTGACTTCAGGCTTGAAATTTTGCTTCCCTCCTGGGTAGATGGCTGAACTATTCCTTGTGAAGCTACTGGAGTAGATTGCTGAGTTGTTCCTTGTGAAGCTACTGGCGTAGATTGCTGAGTTGTTCCTTGTGAACCTACTGGAGCAGATTGCTGAGTTGTTTCTTGTGAACCTACTGGAGCAGATTGCTGAGTTGACTTATGGCTTGACTTTTTGGGTCCCCTTTTTTCTCTTTTTAGCAGACCCTACAATATAAAAATCAAAAGGAGTTAAAGCCTACAATATACACATACAACTGTCACTAAAAAAGTCATTCACCTGCAGTAGATTGCTGATTTCCCACTTCAGTACATTTTCTCTTGTTGTGACCTCTACCCCCACAATTAGCACAAGTCATTATCACCCCATGCTTGGTAAGTTTCCCTGGTCTCTTTGGATCCTCATGAGGATCCCTCTTTCTATTCTTCTTAGGCCTCCCAGGTTAAGATCTTATTGGTGGTGGATCCATAGGGTGGTGAATCTTGGGCCAATACCTTTCACTAGGTATTGGAGGGATAGAGAATTCATAAGCCTTCATGTATGTGTCTTTGTGGTAACACACATCAACAAACTCTTCTGCATTTTTATGTAAAACCCCAGCTACTGCACAAACATGTTTACATGGATACCTCCTCAAATCCCATTTCCTACATGTGCATGTTATATTATCTAGATCAACTGAAACATCATCAAAATCCCTGACTTGAAACACATGGTATGATGAGGGATACACCTCACATCTATATGCAGCCTGTTTTGAAAAATCAAGCTGTTCTTGGATTTTAGGGCATATAACAACATCCCTGGCACTCATTTCTGTTCTTTTAGTAACTAGCCTACTCATGACCTAAATCCTTATGTCCTCTAACATGTGTATATTGTGTTTTGACCTTGCATTGATGATAAAGCCATTAAAAGTTTCTGCCATGTTGTTTACTATAACATCACATTTTGTGTGAGTGTTCAAATAGCACCTGTTGAATCAATTGGGATTTTGCTTCAGTAAGGCCTCTACTGCATCAGGGTTTATGGTCCTCATCTCTTCAATGGCTTGCAAGTAATCAACTTCACAATAGGCCCTAGTTGATTTCCAAAATAGCTCCTTCAACTCTTCATCTTTGTATGTTTTATGCCAATTAGCATATATGTGTCTTGCATAGTTTCTATGCTCTGCCTTTGGCCATACCATTGCAACAGCATTCAACAGACCCTGTAAAAGCAATACAACAGTGTCACAGATAAGTGATGAATAAGCAAATTATTGTTTAGGGAGATATACCTTTTGCTGGTCATATATAAATGTCCATGATTCACCATCATCAGTTACTCCCAAACATTGCCTAAGCTCATCCATAAACCATTCCCAACTCTCATTATTTTCCCCTTCAACTACTGCCCATGCCAAAGGAAACATTTGGTCATTACCATCCCTTCCCACAGCTGTTAACAACATCCCTCCAAGGAATGTTTTAAGAAAACACCCATCTAAGCACAATACCTTCCTGCATCCTGCTAAAAATCCTTTTTTGACTCCATTAAAACAAACAAACAGTCTAAAGAATGTTTCACACGTGGCCTCTGGATCTAGATTAATGAAACCTGGTGGAGCAGTTTCTAACCTAAAGGTTGATGATGGATTTGCTTTCTTTAGAACTTCCAGGTAAGAACCAATTTTACTGTAATGATCTCTCATTGAACCATGAAGCTTCTTGTGTGCACTTGATTTAGCCTTGTAAGCTAACCACTTAGTAATAATTACCTTAAACTTCTGTTTAACTGCTGCTTGAATCTCCTTAGCAGACCAATTTGGATTGGCCTTGAACAAAGGAAGGAACTCATCCCCTAAGAACTTGGCAGTTAGCTGTCTATTCTTGATCATGTTTCTCTGGCAGTTGTGTTTGTTCTTCACACTTTTAATCATGTAATGTAACATTTGTGCTTGAAATCATTGTGAACAGTTCAATTATCAATAAAACAATGTTATTTGATCCCAATGTTTGTTTGGTTGTGTTTTACATTTTTCATGTTTTGACTTTTGTTCGATTTCTAACTCTACATCGCTTTCTTGAGAATTATACGCAAACTGGTGCGTAAACGTACTCAGTTTAATGTGAAAAATACTCCGGAACATCAACATATACTTAACATACCTTAAATAACCCTTACATAACTTAGAAATAAGTTTTGAAGGCTTTTGTATGGCAAAAACAAGTTAATTCGCTTACAGGGACTAAACTTGACAAACTGCGAAAGTATGCCAATTTGAACTGTAACAGACATTCCGGAACATGACCATAAGTTAAGCATACCATAAATATCCTCTCCATAGCTTAGAAATAGGCTTTGAGGTGTTCGGTGTGCTAAAATAAACTTTTGGGTCATTCAGGGACTAAAAGTGTCAAAAAGTGCATAAGTTTGCACTTTCGCGCATAACTTACGTTCTGAATACATCCGGACATCCAAAAATTTATGTAAGCATCATAATATTATGCCTTAGTGTTTGGCATGAGAAAAATCCATTCGTCGCGCAATTTGGATCGTTTTTCGCGCTTATGTGCATTCCGTCGTAATTAAGCGAACATCGCGATCGTACGGCTAAACGAACCAACATCCGACATATTTTTGAGCATGTTTCATGTACTCAATGTATAGGCATCATTTTAGGGCCTAAAAGATGGCTTAACGAGCATTGAACGTGTCGGAAATGGCCTTAAACCACAACAGGGACCTAAACTGTCATTTCTGAAACTTATTTTCTGATCTGGACTCCCAGGCGGGGCGCGTAAGCCCTGTCTAAATTTTCACGCAGGCCGCGTCAGCCCTGCAGATGCAGAAACTCGTTTTTCTTGCAAAATTTGGCCTTTCAAGCACCCAAGGGGCAATGCCTCTTCACAATCTCTGGGGTTAGGGTCACATATTGATACCACAACATCTTTACAAGTGTACGAATGAGATCAAGGCACGATATTCAAGAAACGATCCTAACGGTCTTGCTTTTCCTATAAATACCCCCCATTTGTGTTAAAACCCACAAAATATGATCTAAAGCTCTAAGTTGAGGCCTTTGCTTCATACCTGAGCTCCTGGATCGAGATTAGCTTTCGGGGACCCTTCGTAAGTGTTCTTTCGTTCTTTTAATCGCTTTCTAGTCCTAAAGTCGAACTATGTTTAACTTTCTGCGTTGACCAGCCTATGGTCAACACGAAGTTCGTTTGAACTTCATAACGTGAGCGTGATCACGATGGTTATAGTCCCTAGTGACTACACCTACTGATCACCACGTTATCTAGGCTCAGTGACGAGTCGTAGTTTCGGCCAAAATGCGCATTCTTGTGTATTTTGTAACCAAGCTACTCATAGGTATCAAAACCGTTTGTTTTGGTGCCAAACCTGTTTTCTAAACTTAGTTAAGCATGTTCTAACATGCTTAGCTCGTCACATTTAGTTTAGTGCTTATATAGGGTCGTAAGGTAAGCGATCTAAACAATCGCTTATGCTTTCGAACCCGACCCATTTGGTCGATCTTTAGGATCCGACCAAACACATTAGGTGACCATAGTATATAGGGAATAACCTTCCGAGGTTATACCTTATGATCACGATGTTAGGCGTTCCAAACGCGTTTTACGCGAACGACGCGTTAAGATAGCATAAGCTACCTAAACGGGTCGTAATGGGTTGTAAGCACTTAGGATAGGTTTCATTTTAGAATGTAGGCCTTGTTAAACCATATTACACGAGTCTCAATACTCGTTTGGTTTACGAACCCTCATTCTATCCAATCTTCCGAATTTGGTCCAGTATATTAATATAGCTACCTATTAGGTGCCGTTTGATATCCCGTGATCTCTAGCATTGTGTGATTATTACACAAGGACTTTTAAGCAATCTCAGGTGAGTACATAGTCTCCTCTTTTACTGTTTTCCATACTGTTTTGGGGAGAAACACATGTGCCTACTTGTTACTTTCGTGCTTTCCTGTTTTCACATCATATACTTGCTATGCTCATTAGTACACTATTAGTACATGATTTACATTACGTTGTTTCGCTATGTATGTTTACTTAGCATACTTAGTACATTGATTTACGTTACATTTCTGCTATGTGTGCCCATTGTGTGCGTACTTAGTACATTTATTCATCACATGCTCACATTTTGGTATGGCATTTGGTTTGTTCAAATTATACATTGTACATTCATTAACACCGATCATGCCGCCCGTTAGTAGGTAATGGTACCATAGGACTTGACAACTCCCATTCCTGAAATCTCGGGTTTGTTTGGATTGGAAGGAATGACCGAATACGATAAACATAACACATATAGACCTTTAATTTGTTTAAAGGTCTATCACCACAGTCACAAAGGCTTGAATGTATGCATTTTCACAATACCGCATAAATGTTTGTATCAGTATAGCATGCAATTGTTCCACAAAACATAACTTTGACTTAAACTATGTTTAATTCAATACCCTGTTTTTGTGCATGCATTTTTACCTATGGCCTAGTTGATATATTTCACATGCCATACATAATATTTTGGATACACATTATCTGATTTACAGTAAACATAAACAATTTGACAATTATATACACACTTGGTGGTTTACATTAGACATGAACAAATTTTGATATGGTTTACACAATAACACTTGACAATTGATTTTTTACATGAACAAATTACATGGTGGTTGGTTTGGGTAAATGGTTTGAGTAACGTGGCGTATGTAATATGATACAAATATGGTGGATACGCCGCTGGTACTTCCTATATATAAATGTTTGTATAATATTATCTATCGTAGCATTATTTAAATCATTTCAGTTTAGACACATTACGTCTTACATAAATAACATATTCTTCACAAGACATTATTTTTACAAACAACTTATCTTATACAAACTCATTTTACTAGGTTATTCATTTAACCTTACATTTTATTTATACATATCATCTGATCTTATCGTTTTTCACAAGGTTTACAAAACAAAACAATTTACAAGGTTCATGACTGACTGTTATTAAACATTTTCTTTAAACTCAAGTCATGAATCCCATTTTCACCAAACCTATGTATCTCACAGGCATTTTTATGCTGACGTACCTACTTTCACATGTGTTTTCAGGAGCTATCGCTTAGGATGACGATTGTGACACTAGGGCGGACCTGTGCCTTAGAGACATAAAACGAAGATAGACTTAGTTTGAATATGTTCTGAACACTTTATTTCCTGTTTTGAAACAATGTAACACTCGTGTTTAATAAATAAAATATAACTTTGTATGCCATAGTTGTGAAACAATTAATTCTGTCTCAACACTCCCCGACGTTTCCGCCGCGGTTTCATGTTATACGCGGTCGGGGTGTGACAGAAGAGTTGGTATCAGAGCCAATGGTTATAGGGAATTAGGTTATTAGTAATGCTTTGACCTAGACTATAACTTTCTAGGACTCTAACACAAGTTATCTTGTGTTTAGATTTTAAAACATGCACTTCACCTATCCTTAGGTGATAACCACAACAAGAACATCGATTCCGAATCCGCTTTGAAAATTAATCATCTGTTCTAGGATGATTGATTACTAGGTTTTGAACCCTCTGTTATATGGTTTTGAACCCTTTTGGAATTTTCAAAATCTCATCAAAGTTTTGGGTTTTAATAGTGTGAACACGTGCAAACTGGAAGAGTGAATGCCTGTACCCCGAGTTTTCTGTCTAAGGCTAGAGTGTTCGTACAAATCCACATAATCGGACCAGTCACTCTCACCTGGGAACTCTTGGGGTGAGTGTTCACTTATAGGCAAACATGTCTTCGCGATACATTATTATCGACGCATTTACTTTGATTAGACATTGTGTATCGCTTGTTGCTTAGCGATGCATAACCACCATCTTTGCTTTTGTTGAAATTGTTTCATCTCATTCTCTTCATCCAATCATCTCACTCGTTCCTTTCATGTTTTCCTCTTCTAGAATGCCTCCTCGACGCGACAATCAGGTAGCAAATGCCGAACTGGCAGAAATTGTTGCACAGCAAATGGCTGCTGCACTTCCAAATCTCTTTGCTCAATGGAACCAAGCCAACAACAACAACAATGCTCCATGCAATTTCAAAAATTTTAACTCGGCTAAACCACTCAAGTTTAGTGGTTTTGAGGGAGCAACTGGGCTTCTTCAATGGTTCGAGAGCATTGAGAATACATTCCGTCACGTGCAGTGTCCTGACAATCGCAAGGTCGAGTTTTCTTCGAGTGCGCTTCAGAAGGGGGCTCTTACGTGGTGGAACGGAGTTATGAGGGATCGCGGTGCAGAAGTTGCTCTAGCTGAGACTTTGGCTGAACTTAGGGCACTAATGATGAGGGAGTTCTGTCCTCGTCATGAACAGCGAGCTTTAGAGAAAGAATTTGATGACTTAAAACAATACAGTGGCGAGCACCGGGCATATACTGATAGGTTTAAAGAGTTGAGTCTGCTTTGCCCGACAATGGTTGCCCCACTCGACAAGGCCATCGAAAGGTACACCGACGGCCTACCTGACTCGGTACAAGACATCATTACTGGCGGTAACCCTACCACACTCCGTCAGGCGATCGAGTTATCAGCGACACTGACTGAGTCGCAGATTCGAAAGGGAAAGCTGCACAAAAAGGGTGACAAGGGTAAGAAGCAGGCAGCTGACCAAGAAGATAGCAAGAAAGGTCAAAACAAGAAAGGAAAGGATTCTGGTTCTACAAGGGGGTCTAGGAAGCGGAAGGCTTCCCAAAACTATGCCGTCACTGCACAGGCTCAGACTGCACCAAATCAGCCTGCGCAACCACTGGCCAAAAAGCCTTATCTTGGCAATGCACCTTTGTGCAACAGGTGTAACGGCCATCACCCACCACAGGTGCAGTGTCGTCAATGCACCAGTTGTGGAAGAAATGGTCATCTTGCTGCCACCTGTCGCATTCCTGCTAACCAGAACCAAGCTCAACAAATTGCTCAGCCTCTTGCTCAGCAACAAGGTCAAGCTGCACGACCTCATTTTCCTCCTGGTTCGTGCTACAATTGTGGGGATCTGACCCACTACAAAAAGCGGTGCCCAAGGCTAGCCAACCAGAATCAGCATCAGGCTCAGGCTCGAGGTCGAGTCTTCAACATGAACGCACAAGAGGCACAGGCAGATGATAATGTGGTGAACGATACGTTCTTTATTAATAATCAGCCAGCATCTGTTCTTTTTGATTCGGGTGCCGATAAGAGTTTTATGTCGTTATCTTTTGAACCATTGCTTCGCGTGTCTAGAACGAAACTAGGTAAACCATTGACAGTAGAAGTGGCTAGTGGTGAACCCATTGTTCTTGATTCTGTTCTCCGCAACTGCCAGTTGAACCTTAACAACCATCTTTTTCCTATTGACCTCATGCCTATGCAACTTGGAAGCTTCGACGTTATTGTAGGTATGGATTGGTTAGCCAAGTATCGCGCAGAGATAGTTTGTTTTGAGAAGATCATTCGTATGCCACTTTCGGCAGGTGAGATCCTACAGGTTCGTGGTGAGAAACCTGTTGGTGGTCTCAAACTCATGTCTTGTTTTAAAGCTCGGAAGTATCTGCGGAAGAACTATGTGGCCTTTTTGGCACATGTTGTAGCAGATAAGGGCAACGGTAAATCCATTCAAGATATTCCTGTTGTTCGGGATTACTCTGAAGTATTCCCTGAAGATTTACCTGGTCTACCCCCAGCACGCCAAGTCGAGTTCCGTATTGATCTCGTACCTGGTGCAAATCCCATTGCCAGAGCTCCATATCGTCTTGCACCATCTGAGATGCAAGAGTTGTCTAAGCAGCTTCAGGAACTCTCCGACAAAGGTTTTATCAGTCCTAGCTTTTCACCTTGGGGTGCTCCCGTTCTTTTTGTCAAGAAGAAGGATGGATCTTTCAGGATGTGTATCGATTATCGTGATCTTAACAAGCTTACCATCAAGAATCGATATCCCCTACCTCGCATTGATGATCTCTTTGATCAATTGCAAGGCGCTTCTTATTTTCAAAGATTGATCCGTGATCTGGATATCATCAACTTCGTTTGCATGAAGAAGATATTCCCAAGATAGCATTCCGCACTCGTTATGGACATTATGAGTTCACAGTCATGCCATTCGGTTTGACTAATGCTCTTGCTGTTTTCATGGAATTAATGAATAGGGTCTGCAAGCCTTATTTGGATAAGTTCATCATCGTTTTCATTGATGACATCTTGGTATACTCTAAGACGCAAGCTGATCATGAGCAACATCTCCGTCTTACTTTGGAACTCCTAAAGAAAGAGCAACTTTTCGCCAAGTTCTCCAAGTGTGAATTTTGGCTTAAAGAAGTTCAATTCTTGGGACATATTGTCAACGAACAAGGTATTCATGTAGATCCCTCCAAGATCTGTGCGATTAAGGATTGGGATACACCTACTACTCCTATTGAAGTTCGTTCTTTTCTTGGTCTAGCGGGTTATTATCGCCGCTTCATTGAAAATTTCTCGAAGATTGCAGTTCCTCTAACTGCCCTAACTCAGAAGAACAAGCCATTTGATTGGGGATTCAAACAAGAGGAAGCGTTTCTGACTTTGAAACAAAAACTTTGCGACGCGCCTGTCCTAACCTTGCCTGAGGGCAATGATGATTTCGTCGTTTATTGCGATGCATCTAAATTAGGTCTTGGCTGCGTCCTGATGCAAAGAAACAAAGTCATAGCATACGCATCAAGACAGTTGAAGATACATGAGAAAAACTACCCCACCTTGAGTTGGGTGCAGTTGTCTTCGCTCTTATGATTTGGAGACACTATTTGTACGGTACAAAATGTGTGGTTTTCACAGACCACAAAAGTCTTCAGCATATCTTCAGTCAGAAAGAACTCAACATGAGGCAACGACGTTGGGTGGAGCTTTTAAACGACTATGACTGCGAAATTCGCTACCATCCTGGTAAGGCGAATGTCGTGGCCGATGCTTTGAGTTGCAAGGAACGTACTAAGCTTCATTGTGTTCGTGTCTAATCTGTTATTCAAGCTCAATCCGATATCCAAGCCCGTATTTCTTAGGCTTAACAATCCTGTGTTTCACAAGGTTTGATGGATAATGAATTTCCTTATCACATAACACCTGCTCTTGAACTGAAGAACAATGGATCGTATTACTTCATGGACCGTTTGTGGGTCCCAAGCCAAGATAATCTTCGTACCCTGCTTATGGATGAAGCCCATAAGTCTCGTTATTCTATTCATCCTGGCTCAGATAAGATGTATAAGGATCTTCGTATTCAGTATTGGTGGCCTGGTATGAAGAAAGACATTGCCTTATATGTATCAAAATGCCTTACTTGTCTTAAGGTTAAGGCTGAACATCAGCGTCCTTCCGGTTTATTGGAGCAACCAGAGATCCCAGTTTGGAAGTGGGAAAACATTACTATGGATCTCATTACCAAACTTCCGCGCACAAAGAAAGGTCACGATGCCATCTGGGTAGTTGTTGATCGTCTTACTAAATCAGCGCATTTCTTGCCAATCCGTGAGGATTTTTCGGCTGACAAACTTGCCAAAATCTATGTGGATGAATTTGTAGCTAGACATGGTGTTCCTTTGAACATCATTTCTGTCAGAGATGCTCGTTTCACTTCTCATTTTTGGAGAACCATGCAATCTGCTATGGGGTCCCAACTTAATCGGAGCACAGCTTATCATCCATAAACGGATGGTCAGTCTGAAAGAACAATCCAGACTCTGGAGGATATGCTTAGAGCTTGTGTGATCGATTTTGGTGGTAGTTGGGATTCACATCTTCCGTTGATTGAATTCTCCTACAACAACAGTTATCACTCCAGCATCATCATGGCTCCTTTCGAGGCTCTCTATGGTCGAAAATGTCGTTCACCAGTCTGCTGGAATGAGATCGGCGAGGCTCAACTTACTGGACCCCCCCTCATTTTAGAGACAACAGATAAGGTTAAGAAAGTTCGTGATAACCTTCAGACAGCTAGAAGTCGTCAAAAGAGTTACGCGGACCTAAAACGCAAGCCCTTGGATTTTCAAGTCGGTGATCGTGTATTACTTAAGGTCTCACCTTGGAAAGGTGTGATCAGATTTGGAAAGAAAGGAAAACTTGCACCTAGATACGTTGGACCATTCAAGATCGTCGAAAGAATCGGTAAGGTAGCCTACAGACTTGAGTTACCTCCTGAACTTGGAAATGTTCATCCAACCTTTCACGTGTCCAATCTCAAGAGGTGTTTAGCTGATGAGAACCTCCACATACCACTTGATGAAATTCGTGTTGATAAAACACTGAAATTTGTTGAGAAACCGGTGGAAATCATGGAACGTGAAGTCAAGTGGCTTAAATGCAAGTGCATTCCTTTGGTCAAGGTTTGCTGGGAATCTAAACGTGGACCCGAGTTTACTTGGGAACGCGAAGATCAAATGAAGGCAAAGTATCCGCATCTTTTTCCACGAGTTTCCTTTAAATAAAATTTCGGGACGAAACTTCCACAAGTAGGGGAGACTGCAACATTTGTGCTTGAAATCATTGTGAACAGTTCAATTATCAATAAAACAATGTTATTTGATCCCAATGTTTGTTTGTTGTGTTTTACATTTTTCATGTTTTGACTTTTGTTCGATTTTTAACTCTACATCGCTTTCTGGAGAATTATACGCAAACTGGTGCGTAAACGTACTCAGTTTAATGCGACAAATACTCCGGAACATCAACATATACTTAACATACCTTAAATAACCCTTACATAACTTAGAAATAAGTTTTGAAGGCTTTTGTATGGCAAAAACAAGTTAATTCGCTTACAGGGACTAAACTTGACAAACTGCGAAAGTATGCCAATTTGAACTGTAACAGACATTCCGGAACATGACCATAAGTTAAACATACCATAATTATCCTCTCCATAGCTTAGAAATAGGCTTTGAGGTGTTCGGTGTGCTAAAATAAACTTTTGGGTCATTCAGGGACTAAAAGTGTCAAAAAGTGCATAAGTTTGCACTTTCGCGCATAACTTACGTTCTGAATACATCCGGACATCCAAAAATTTATGTAAGCATCATAATATTATGCCTTAGTGTTTGGCATGAGAAAAATCCATTCGTCGCGCAATTTGGATCGTTTTTCGCGCTTATGCGCATTCCGTCGTAATTAAGCGAACATCGCGATCGTACGGCTAAACGAACCAACATCCGACATATTTTTGAGAATGTTTCATGTCCTCAATGTTTAGGCATCATTTTAGGGCCGTAAAGATGGCTTAACGGGCCTTGAACATGTCGGAAATGGCCTTAAACCACAACATGGACCTAAACTGTCATTTCTGAAACTTATTTTCTGATCTGGACTCCCAGGCAGGGCGCGTAAGCCCTGTCTAAATCTTCACGCAGGCCGCGTCAGCCCTGCAGATGCAGAAACTCGTTTTTCTTGCAAAATTTGGCCTTTCAAGCACCCAAGGGGCAATGCCTCTTCACAATCTCTGGGGTTAGGGTCACATATTGATACCACAACATCTTGACAAGTGTACGAATGAGATCAATGCACGATATTCAAGAAACGATCCTAACGGTCTTGCTTTTCCTATAAATACCCCCCCCCCCCATTTGTGTTAAAACCCACAAAATCTGATCTAAAGCTCTAAGTTGAGGCCTTTGCTTCATACCTGAGCTCCTGGATCGAGATTAGCTTTCGGGGACCCTTCGTAAGTGTTCTTTCGTTCTTTAAATCGCTTTCTAGTCCTAAAGTCGAACTATGTTTGACTTTCTGCGTTGACTAGCCTATGGTCAACACGAAGTTCGTTTGAACTTCATACCGTGAGCGTGATCACGATGGTTATAGTCCCTAGTGACTACACCTACTGATCACCACGTTATCTAGGCTCAGTGACGAGTCGTAGTTTCGGCCAAAATGCGCATTCTTGTGTATTTTGTAACCAAGCTACTCATAGGTATCAAAACCGTTTGTTTTTGTGCCAAACCTGTTTTCTAAACTTAGTTAAGCATGTTCTAACATGCTTAGCTCGTCACTTTTAGTTTAGTGCTTATATAGGGTCGTAAGGTAAGCGATCTAAACAATCGCTTATGCTTTCGAACCCGACCCATTTGGTCGATCTTTAGGATCCGACCAAACACATTAGGTGACCATAGTATATAGGGAATAACCTTCCGAGGTTATACCTTATGGTCACGATGTTAGGCGTTCCAAACGCGTTTTACGCGAACGACGCGTTAAGATAGCATAAGCTACCTAAACGGGTTGTAATGGGTCTTAAGCACTTAGGATAGGTTTCATTTTAGAATGTAGGCCTTGTTAAACCATATTACACAAGTCTCTATAATCTTTTGGTTTACGAACCCTCATTCTATCCAATCTTCCGAATTTGGTCCGGTACATTAATATAGCTACCTATTAGGTGCCGTTTGATATCCCGTGATCTCTAGCATTGTGTGATTATTACACAAGGACTTTTAAGCAATCTCAGGTGAGTACATAGTCCCCTCTTTTACTGTTTTCCATACTGTTTTGGGGAGAAACACATGTGCCTACTTGTTACTTTCGTGCTTTCCTGTTTTCACATCATATACTTGCTATGCTCATTAGTACACTACTGGTACATGATTTACATTACGTTGTTTCGCTATGTATGTTTACTTAGCATACTTAGTACATTGATTTACGTTACATTTCTGCTATGTGTGTTGACTGATAGCATGCGAGCACATTGATTTACATGACTTTTATGCTATGTATGCCCATTGTGTGCGTACTTAGTACATCATTTTACACTACATTTTATGCTATGTATGCCCATTGTGTGCGTACTTAGTACATTTATTCATCACATGCTCACATTTTGGTATGATATTTAGTTTGTTCAAATTATACAATGTACATTCATTAACATCGATCATGCCGCCCGTTAGTAGGTAATGGTACCATAGGACTTGACAACTCCCATTCCTGAAATCTCGGGTTTGTTTGGATTGGAAGGAATGACCGAATACGATAAACATAACACATATAGACCTTTAATTTGTTTAAAGGTCTATCACCACAGTCACAAAGGCTTGAATGTATGCATTTTCACAATACCGCATAAATGTTTGTATCAGTATAGCATGCAATTGTTCCACAAAACATAACTTTGACTTAAACTATGTTTAATTCAATACCCTGTTTTTGTGCATGCATTTTTACCTATGGCCTAGTTGATATATTTCACATGCCATACATAATATTTTGGATACACATTATCTGATTTACAGTAAACATAAACAATTTGACAATTATATACACACTTGGTGGTTTACATTAGACATGAACAAATTTTGATATGGTTTACACAATAACACTTGACAATTGATTTATACGTGAACAAATTACATGGTGGTTGGTTTGGGTAAATGGTTTGAGTAACGTGGCATATGTAATATGATACAAACATGGTGGATACGCCGCTGGTACTTCCTATATATAAATGTTTGTATAATATTATCTATCGTAGCATTATTTAAATCATTTCAGTTTAGACACATTACGTCTTACATAAATAACATATTCTTCACAAAGACATTATTTTTACAAACAACTTATCTTATACAAACTCGTTTTACTAGGTTATTCATTTAACCTTACATTTTATTTATACATATCATCTGATCTTATCGTTTTTCACAAGGTTTACAAAACAAAACAATTTACAAGGTTCATGACTGACTGCTATTAAACGTTTTCTTTAAACTCAAGTCATGAATCCCATTTTCACCAAACCTATGTATCTCACAGGCATTTTTATGCTGACGTACCTACTTTCACATGTGTTTTCAGGAGCTATCGCTTAGGATGACGATTGTGACACTAGGGCGGACCTGTGCCTTAGAGACATAAAACGAAGATAGACTTAGTTTGAATATGTTCTGAACAGTTTATTTCCTGTTTTGAAACAATGTAACACTCGTGTTTAATAAATAAAATATAACTTTGTATGCCATAGTTGTGAAACAATTAATTCTGTCTCAACACTCCCCGACGTTTCCGCCGCGGTTGCATGTTATACGCGGTCGGGGTGTGACATGTAACACTCTTTGGCTTTGTTTAGTGAACAATATAGATAGAAGGGACACCCTGGTATACACTTCACAGCTAAACGACCTTCTTCCTTTTTATCACTCTTTGCAATGATCAGATTCCTGCCGTTAGTCACAACATATCTTCTCACTGCCTCCTTAAAACGATCCCTTGATGCAAACCGTATTCCAACTTTCCATGTAAACTTTTTCCAGTTGGTCTGTTCATTTACCCTTGGAGCAGTTTCTTTGTACTTCTTACCTCTTATATCATCATCCTCACTCTCACCAGGAGTAGCAACATCACCATCTGATTCCTCGTAACTACTGTATCCCTCTACATGTGCAATCCCCGCATCATTAGACTCACTCAACTTACCTTCTTTTTCATAAGGTTCAGTACACTATTCAACTAACTTCTTTTTAGCTTCAAGTTCATCCTTGTTAGCTCGTTTAATGGCATCTTGTGACTGTCTCCATTCAGCATCTTCTCTGTCTGAATCTGAGAAAGCTATTTCATCATGAACCTCATCTTCATTACCATCCTCAAGAAAACCGTCATCTTCATCTGAACTTGACTCTTCTGTCCCATTTAAGTCAGCTTTATAGTCACTGTCTTCACTGTCATCTTCATCTACACACTCTTGTACACTATGCTGCTTATCAAAACCACTCCCTTCTTCCACTAAAACCTCTTCTATAATAGGCTTCTTTTGCAAACCATTTGTTTCTTTTGATACACCCTCTTGAACAATAGACTCCTCATCCAAATCAAATGCCCATGTAGCCTCTTGTACACTAGGCTGATTATTCAAACCAACTGGTTTATCAGCAACAGCCTCCTTTCCTGAGGCAGTGGACCCAGATCAAGGGACTTCAAGTACAGGAGGGTTACCACTTTTGTCAGATGCCCTACTCACTCTACTGACATGGACTACTTTCTTTTTGGACTGGATTACAAGTTTTTTGGGCCGGCCTCTTCGTTTAATGGTTTGGGAACTGGATTGGGCTTGTGGTTTACTAGGTGGTGCATAAGATTGGGCTTTAGGTTTACTGGGCTGGGACATGAATTGGACTTCTTGTTCATGGGTAATTGGACAGACTTGAATAAATACCTCCATGAATGGTCCAGACCATGTTAGAGCCTTTAATGCAATCTCCATAACATCATTATCGTTCCCAAAAAGCTTGAATTCACCAGTATCAGCATTTAATCCATACATGTAAAAATCCCTACTTTCATAACACCCAGTATCCATTGCATACTCTAACAACTCAAAGTATGCAATGTGATCAACATCCATACGTATCAACTTAGATTGACCTCCAATATACTGAGGTTGATCAAACTAAAATCCAATGTTCCACCATACCATAGCATCACATCGATAACCTCCATCAGTGCAATCAGTGAACAATACTAGAAATTTTTGACAGAAAACATACCTCGATCAGGTAGGGTTTGATCGCCATTGATCGCCATTGATGAACTTGAGAGCTTCTAATATGTAATTATCTTGGTTTGAGTGAAGTGTTATGTAATTTGGGATTATAAACTTCATCAAATCATTGGTGTTCCACATAAGCTCATGTATGACACGTAGCACATGCCACATCAGATTAAATTGCCACATAGGCTGTCACACCCCGATATTTCCACGTATTACCGGTGGGCCCGGTGAGGAGTATCGTGACGTAGTTGATATCATCATAGTCAAATAATCACAGTTCAATGCACAGCGGAAGTCTAAAGTAAATATATTACAAACCGATTCAAAAGTAACATCAATTATTACAATCGGATTGTAAGATGGATCCACAGGCGGATCTTAAAACAGAAAGATGAACACTGTTCAACAGATTTTAGACGTCTAGAACTTGCAAGATTCCCTATTAACGCCTTGAGCTCCCAGTCAATTACGTACAGTACCTGTCACTTAATCTTTTTGGAAAATACGTCAGTTTACACTGGTAAATACAATTAACTGACTCTTTTAAAAACATTTATGAAAATTGATTTAAATGCACAAGACACAAATATCCTTTTATAACTCGGGTCAGTTATATAAAAATAATCTTGTACACAGATTTACATGTTCGGTATACATTTAGGGCCCGATGTTAGAAACCGGGTCAAGATTAACAGACACACCACAAGTATAGGCCCACAAGAGAGTGAGATATCGTTTCCCTTATGCAACTGTCAGGTGTATGCCTACACCCCGTGCTTAAGACGTGGCCATTTCTTTATAATGATGCCAAGGATATCCGGGACATGGTCTTTAACCCCCAAAGGCTTTATTTCAAACATGACAGATTAAAACGGGTTACCTCAATAATTTAATCACAATCCAATTAAACATTCAATACCCGACCAAGCGGTATTATTATAATACCGTATCCCAAGCCCGTATAGGGAAAATAAGTTAAAAGTATTTACCTGAGCTAAAATGTAGTTTTATTCTCAGCCGTATATTCAAATCAGCAAGCACAAGTACCTCTACTGGGGCTCTCAATCTGGAACGAAGGTTTTTATTAACCTATTAGATTTCTAACGGGTCTTATTTAAGTTGTAACTTAGACCGGTTAGTTTTAAGGAAAGGTTTACGGTTCGAAAAGCTAGATTAAGCAAGGACCGGATTATAATGTGATTTAGGCCCGACAAGTATGGAGACTTGTTAATATGGGTAAACTAGACACATTCTGAATTTGAAGTGAAAATGATAAGGTTTGACCCGTTTCGGTTAATTTATGCAAACTAGTTACATAAACCGTACCGAACGCGAAAAATGCATAACGGGTAACCAAAAGAGTCATGAACATGTTCCACAAGTTAATATGCCTTAAATATGTTGTGATATCAGTAGGATATCTTCCATTATGCCCAAAACGAATTTAAAATCAAATTAACACCCGAAAGGGCATTTTGGTCATTTTAAAGATTATAAAAGAGATTAAATGACAATCTGAGGTTCTGTTCTAAAATGATCAGTAAAAATATTTATTTTAACAAGTTATATCATTAAGATATCTCACATATCTGAAATTTATCACTTATGGCCAAACTATGCACCGTAGGGGCATTTTGGTCATTTCACATATGCTTTAAGGGTTAATTTTGGAAATCTGAGTTCAAAACTTTTATTTACTGCTAAAGTATAAAAATTTATTCATAACATCAGTAGGTATCAAGCTTTAGGTGTCTAATATGATTTTTAAACCATACTATGCGCCTAAATCGCATAAAAGTCGGTATTTGACGATATTCGGGTTGATTAATGAAATCTGAGATTTTGATCAGCCTTTACCGTTTAAAATAACTTATTTAATATATAAAATCAGTAGAAAAAGGTTTGGTATGTAAAGGTTGTGTAAAACTCTTTTTATTAGCAAAAAGGGCGTCATCGTCAACTACCGAGCCTATGCGAGAACTCTATGTTATGATCATCTTAAAATTTAATAAAAATTCTCAAAAATTCCAAAATATTATATTACATCAGTAGGTAAAAGGTTTTATGTCAAAATTTGGGTTTAAATAGGCTTTATGCCGAAAATGTCGTTTAATTAATAAAAAGCTTTCAATTTACGCTATTGCGCATAACTCCCATTTTAGACCACGAACTGATGTGAAATTTTATGGACATGTTTATAAATCAGTAATCTCTCACATTTTCAAAAATCTCATTTTAACATCAAAAGGGCATAATAGTCAACTTTAAGCATATAACGGAAACATGCATATGAACTTCAATTTTAAAGGACCAAGTAGTATAACTTCAGGGGGTTATACTAACATATAACATGGTCACAAAGGAAACCTAAGGCATAATTAAACTAAGATAATTTGGGTCAGAACTGAAAGTCAAAGCAAAAGTCTACTTTTGCGACTTTCGGTTCCGAAACGATTCTAAATGTTGATGCACTTGTGTCTGTACTTTGTCTGTATTCGGTCTATATGTAAAACGATGTCCTTGTCAGTCCTGTAAGTTGACCAAGTCAACCGTCCTCCTGGTTTGACTTGGCCAACAGTTAGAAATGTTTGTGAATGTTCTGTGTCGAAGGATAGCACATCGAAGGATAATGTAGATCCTTCGATGGCCTCGAAAGATATGTTACAAAGGATAATGTTGGACTTCGAAGGATATGCAATCCCTCGAAGTATATGTAGATCTTTCGAACACTTTGTCATCGATAGATGATCCTTCGATCATCTATCGGATCCTTCGGACAGGACATGTGGAGCTGGGTATATAAATACCCATGCAGTGTATGTGTTAGAGAGACTTGTTAGATAGATGCACACATAGAGAGAGTTTGAGAGCATTCTGTCAAAACACACACACACACACTAGAGAGTTTGCAAGTTAGATTTGTAAACATTGTGCTTGTAACCGGAACCTTCATTCGTATTAATACAGTGGTGTTAATCGGTGAACCCTTGTGTGTTTGTGTTTATACTTGTCTCATCCCGGTTTGCTTGCTAGCTTGGATTCCGCACTCGCTAGTGGGTTTGTATAACAAGGTTTAGGTTCGTCATCCTCCGAAGAGGGACCTACACTAAACTTAGAATTGTCGGGTTGAACATGCTTAGACATGTTCAACTAATATTTACCAAGTTATTAAAGTGACAAAAATTGATTTTATAGCCTTTACATCATTAGTTATGAATTTTGTTTAAAAACGACTCGTTTGACTTTTATTTTAGTTACTTTGACCTGACAATTAACTAAGCATACGTGGTAATTAGAAGGTGCCCTTTTGAGGGTTTAATACTTACCTAATTACGATCACGTAGCCATGTTCGTTGCGAACCATGGCTAGACCATACAAGGTCTAGCTAAAAGTCAAAGCGTTCATCGCAAACGCTTGACTTTTCGGCTTTAAGAGCCAAACAAAATAACTAAGCATGAAAGGAACACTTACAAGTGGTCCTTAGGACAGAAGATAACTCAAAAGGAGGTTCCCTTGATCAGACTCCTCAGATTTGAGTGATAGAGAGCAAAACTCAAGAAATGGTGTGAAATTAAATGAAGTTCAAGGCCCTTTATATAGGTTTTTGGATTACATAGGATCTTAACAAGTGTTAGGGAGGTTAAACAAGATCATAACAGGTGTAATACCATTTTTCCAAACCATCAAAGGCCCCTAGTGTGACAACCCTCCAAATTACATGTATCCGTATGATTAATTAATGTTAATTAAAGTGCTTGATGACTGTGTTGAACTACTTAACTGCCTTCTGATTACTGTGTCATACTTACATGTGCTTGTTAACATACTAGTCTTGTGCAGAAAAAGTTACTAAATAGTCCTGTATGCTTCCCTAAGTGTTGGGAATTAAAAGTGTTACAAAAAGATATATAAAAGACACTTTACGACATAACTTAGCACTTTAACGGAACAGTATCAAACCGAACAACCGGACATTACCCGGAACACCAAAATAATGCTAGAAGCATTGTTTTTATTTTACTAAGCTAGTTATGGTCCCCGAACACCCTAACACACTACATATTACATAACACACCTAAACCACTAACTAATCACTTAACCTTCTAACTAACTAAACTAACTAACCATTGCATCCCAACTAAACCAACCCCCCCCCCCCAACCGGTTATGAAACATGGGACCCCCCCCCATGATTTTTCCTAGTTGTTTAATGGATTTGTAATGTACTAGTGAGACATTTAGACTAATGGATAAAGAAAATGTTGGAAGTTTAACTATAAAACCACTAGACATTCATAACCTTCATTTCACTCATCACTTCAACATACTCTCTTCTCTCCCTCTCTTCTTGGTCTGGGCCGAGAGCACCACCACCACCATCACCATCTTCAAGTCCAAATCATTCAATCTCTAGTGATCCTAAGGTGCTACAAGGTGTACAACGAAGCTTGGTGTTCTCGAAAGCTCAAGGACCTTCTCTATTTGCTATTAACCACCTCATTTCTACTCTTGATATTCCCTAGCTTAAAAGCTAGTAGTAAGTCTTTTGAATCCTTATTTATGCCATGTTTATGGTGGTTAATAGTCACATTATGATGAAAACTCAAGAACCCTAAAGGATCATAATCAAAGTCTTGAATATAAAGTAACATGATGATGAAATAAGATGAAAACATGATGAAATGAAGTTGTTTGGTCATGTTGTTGATTACTTGATGTTTATTTGGTGATTACTAGCAATATGATGTTGATCATCATATGAAGCTTGTTAAGTTATGATTAAAAACATGACTTAACAAGTTAGAGATGATTATGTGTACATAAAATAATCATCTTCTTGTTAGAGCATGAACTTGAGAATAAAAGTGATTTTCTTAGAAAATAATAAACCTAGTGGACTAGTAAACTTGTAAACTCAAGACTTGTGTATGAGTTATTTTAGAAAACCAAGTTTAAACGGAGGTTTTTGAAAAAGTATGATTCTTACATATACTTACACCATCTTTGAAATAAACCAAGTATATGGATGCTAGTGAAACATGAAAATATTGTAAATGGATATTTTTGTAAAATAAGTTCACTAGTTGTGAACATCTAAAAACCCCGAGAGTAAGATTTTAACAAAAATAAACACACTTTGGAGGGTAACTAAACCCACTAAACACCCCACTAAGTTACTACGCGTTTTTACTAAAAACCAAGTTCATGTTATTATGTAAAGTGCATTGTTTTGCACTTGACTAGTGTAATATTGTTTAGTAACTTGTTATTGATTGTTGAATGATTTTTGGAAAAGAAAATAATATGCTTATGAGCATGGACACCTCCATTTACAAAGGAAACTCTGGCGAAATTTTCTAAAAATTCCAACACTTAGAAAATATTTTTCTAAACAAGCGTTACAAATATATTTTATAACTTGTGTTTCGAATATAAACTTCGCCATAATTTTTGGTAACAAAATACAAAGTGTCGGAGGTTGGTTTTTTTAAATAAAAATGGGTAAATATATATTTAGAATATATATCTTATATTAGAACACGTGTGTGGATACTTGTTTATTTTGTGAGATAGTTATATTATTTTAAGGTAAAATAATACAACTTAACAAAGTACCTTGACATTAGAATTGTGTCGTACGTGATAGAAGTAATGAGTAGATAACCCGTACGTAGGATTCGTGTTATGCATGAGAAACTGATTGTTATTTGTACCTTATTAGGACGTGCTTGATTTCCTGAATTATTTGAGTAATTAATCTAACCGAGCAAACCGAGGTGAGTTCACACACTTTCTAAGGCATGGGATTCCCGGTGGTTGGGAATGGGTTAAAGAATTAAAACAGAACCTACATTTCCTCCTTGGGTAGGATATGTACGGCCATCCTCCATAGGTAGGATGCCAATATTAATCCTGCGTATTCTCCTTGGGTAGAATACGTACGTTCGTCCTCCTTGGGTAGGACAACAACCTTAAAACTTACTAGACCAAAACTCTATCATTAAGTCCCTCATTTTATATCGACTTAATCGCCGAGGCCAATGGCGAGCGGGTCATTAGTTAATAGCGCTATTAGGTTTAACAAACCTCACACCGTGCCAGTCGGACAGGCGGGCGTGTACTAATGGACTATGGCAAACAGTCAGTGATGATAGACACTGATGTAGGGCACAACTTATTTTCGTTAGTAGCCGATATGGTAACGGTCTAGTGGTTCACATGGGAAGCCCCCACTGATTATGGATATGGTTTGGGTAATAAAGAAGGAACTGGTTAATCATACTTTCAACATTGGGGTAACCCCCACGGCAAATAAGCCAACGAAAGACAAACCATGTTTTCAAAAACAACTTAAAACTAAACAACCAACCGTGAACTCACTCAACTTTGTTGTTGACTTGTTGTTACATGCCTTACAGGTCGTTAGATGCTATTGGAGCTTGCACGAGGAGAGGTCGTTGTGGGATACGGACTATTATGTTCCGTGCTTAATGTTTAAATCCTTATGAACTTATTAAACTTACGCTTTGGACTTTAAACTTATGAACTATGAACTTATGTTTTGGGTTTTAACTTTAATGCTTCCGCTGTTTAATTTGAACTTGGTTAACTAGCTTTTGGTCACCAATTGTATTGTGGTTGGTTTTATTTACTTAATTACGTTGTTCAATATGATTGGTGGCTCGATCCTGGTCATGTCACGCCTCCAAGCGGTGATATTCCGCATGGTGGATTTTTGGGGGTGTGACAGATTGGTATCAGAGCCATTGGTTATAGTGAACTTGGTTTTAAAAAGAGGGAAAGTTTTTGATAAAACCAGACTATAACCTGTACAGTGCTCAACGATCCACAACGACGCTTCGCTCCACGTGCAAGACGCGACACAATAGGTGGTATGATTTATGTTATATTGTCGGTTAGATAGTTCACACTGTGCATTAATTAACATGATAATTGCTATTTGAACCTTGTGTGCTTACTCTCTACTGTCGTCCCACACTTACGCACTTTCGCGACACTTTTCTCACTTACGTTGCTTCGTTGTGAAGATCATGAACGGACGCGGAGGACGTATCAACCTAACTCAAGCCCAGTTGACGGCTTTGATCAATGAACGAGTTGCTGAGGCACTCGCAGCTGTCCCTGTAGGAGGTATAACCTGCCATATCAACCTATCCTAGGACGTTTAGATCCTACCTTCGCAAACCAACCCTCGTGCTTAACCTTGTCTTTTATTCTCGCGCAACAGGTCAACATGCTCAGCCTCCTGTGTGCACATTCAAAACATTCATGGATTGCCGACCTAGTACTTGCAGCGGCACAGAAGGAGCTGTAGGCCTTCATTACTGGTTCGAGAAGCTTGAGTCTGTTTTTGAGATGTGTGAATGCCCTGAAGATCGTACGGTGAAATTTGCTACTGGAACGCTTGAAGGTGCTGCGTTAACCTGGTGGAAAGCACAGGTTCAACTGCTTGGGCTGGCGGTTGCTAATGCCACCCCATGGAACGACTTCAAAGAATTGATCAAGGAAGAGTACTGTAGTCGTAACGACATCCACAAGCTAGAGGTGGAATTTTTCAATCTGAAGATGATGGGGTCTGAAATCGAAGCATACACAAAGAGGTCGAACGAACTAGCTATCTTGTGTCCCACTATGGTGGATCCTCCTATCAAGCGTATCGAGCTGTACCTTAAGGGCTTGGTGCCAGAAATTCAAAGCCACGTGACCTCAGCATGGGGAAGCCCCCACTGATTATGGATATGGTTTGGGTAATAAAGAAGGAACTGGTTAATCATACTTTTAACATTGGGGTAACCCCCATGGCAAATAAGCCAACGAAAGACAAACCATGTTTTCGAAAACAACTTAAAACTAAACAACCAACCGTGAACTCACTCAACTTTGTTGTTGACTCGTTTTACAGGTCGTTAGATGCTATTGGAGCTTGCACGAGGAGAGGTCGTTATGGGATACGGACTGTTATGTTCCGTGCTTAATGTTTAAATCCTTATGACCTTATTAAACTTACGCTTTGGACTTTAAACTTATGAACTATGAACTTATGTTTTGGGTTTTACCTTTAATGCTTCCGCTGTTTAATTTGAACTTGGTTAACTAGCTTTTGGTCACCAGTTGTATTGTGGTTGGTTTTATTTACTTAATTACGTTGTTCAATATGATTGGTGGCTCGATCCTGGTCATGTCACGCCTCCAAGCGGTGATACTCCGCATGGTGGATTTTTGGGGGTGTGACACCTAGGATCAAATATGTGAGACAAGGAAGCAAAACCAAAGCTGGTTTTCAGTTTTCTGGAACTGGCACATCCATACGGACCGTATGGGTCCTTGGATACAGTCTGCATCCACCAGCCCAGCTCATCAAATTTCATTTGTTGTCACTTTTGGCCCCTGCACTTGATAAATGTCACTTCTGACACATTTAAGGCCCGTTAAACCATTTTTAAGGCTTAAAATGATGCCCAAGCATAGGTAAAATGAAACATGCTCAAAAAAATGCTGGATGTCGGTTCGTTTGGTCGTACGGTCACGTTGTTCGGCTAATTACGACGAAACATGGACGGACGCGAAAAACGAACCAAATTACGCGACGAATGGAATTTTATCAAGCCAATCACTAAAATAAAATATTTTAATGATTACATAAATTTTTGGATGTCCGGATATATTCAGAACGTAAGATATGCGCGAAAATGCAAACTTATGCACTTTTTGACGCTTTTAGTCCCTGTTGATCAAATAAGTTTATTTTTTCGCACCAAACACCTCTAAGCCTATTTCTAAGCTATGTAAAGGATATTTAGGGCTTGTTTAACTTATGATCATATTCCAGAAGGTCCGATATCATACGAATCGGTATACTTTTGCAGTTTGACGCAAATAGTCCCTCTAATGCGCAAACTTGCACATATCATCGTTTGATAGCATCGAAGCCTTATCTAGTCCATCTTAGGCATTCTTGAGAGTATTATTAAACATCACGATGCTTCGGGTTTGTAGAAAGGTCATTCAGAGGTATAATTAAACATATTGACGCTTTTAACCCCTTAAACTTGCAAAGTTGCGCGTAACTTCACTTATAGGCATAAAAGCCCTTAATGGCCAATATTAGGCATTCCCGAGAGTGTAATCAATTATCATGAAGCTCTCGGTTTGTTAAAAGGTCACTCAGAGGTAAGAATTAACATGTTGACGCTTTTAACCCTTTGACGCGCAAACTTTCAATTAATTACGCAAACGGCTACACTCGATCAACAAGTGGCTCATTTGCGAATATAAATACCGTAAGAGGTTATTTAGAAACTTATTTTAGGTATGTTAACACTTCCAGTCCTTTCATAATCAAAGTTTTTGATTTTTCAAAAAATTAGTCCATCGAATTCAATGTTTGATTTTATTAGGGTTTATTACACGTGTCAATACATCATTGGACGTGATTTTACGAGGTGTTACATCCTCACCCCCTTAAAAGAAATCTCGACCTCAAGATTTGATAAAATAATGGATGTACTTTCTGTCGGACAATGGATTTAACTTCCACAAACTATTTGGGCCTCTAAGGGCATCCCAAATGACCTTTATAATAGGTTCAAGTTTTCTTCCTAAGCTTCTAATCCTGCCGATCCTTATTTGATATTGGTTTCTCATCAAACCAATAATTTTCATTAATCTGCATATCATTATGTGATAATGCGTCTCGACTTATCAGCGAAACATATCCTTAGATCACTAGTGTGGGTCACATTACGAGCTCCACCAAGCTCCTTAAATAGGTTTTAGCTTATAAGCTATTGACTTTTGATGAATTCGACTTCCTCGAATGATCCTATATATCCAGAGCTTAACTAGCCGTTTGCATAAAAATTTCAGCACACCCTTCTAAGGGTGTTACTTTCAGTTGAACTTTATTCCTTATTAAGGACCTAAGAGGGTTGCGACTTTCATCAATCCTTAATTTTTCCGCCGATTACTGGCAACTTTCAGACGATTATGGATTTGTATGATCTTATTTGTTGTTTCCAAGGTAACTTTCAGATCCTGATAATTGGACTTACCATTCTTCTGTCTAACAATAGATGTTTAACATCCCATCTATACAAGGTCTCCAAAGGAGCAGCCTTGATACTTAAATAGCAACTATTAGTTATAAAATAGCTTATTTAAGGTGAGATGGTTACTCCAACTACTGCTTAAAACCAATCTTAAGGAATAGCTAATCCTTACAGTTAGCCGAACAAATCGACGATCCTGGGCAGCTGAAGGCGATTCTTAATTGTTGCCTAAATAGGGTTGCGGTAATGAATGCATAAGCAAGATGAACCGTCTTTCTTAATTAACTATACCTATTGAGTTAGGCTTTATGAACCTCTATCTTAAAACTTACTTAATCAGGGTTTCAATTATTCCATAATCAACATACCAAACAAAAAATGCCTTAACTAATGGCCAGATGGAGTTTTCACAACACTACAGTCCTAAGCGGGATGTTAATCTTAACTCTACTTGCCTCTCAGGAGGTAAACAGGGTAATCTTTGGAGAAGATAATCAAGACACAAGGAGGTTACAGAGATTTTCCAAATCTCAGGCTCCAGTTCATCTATCATTGCTGTGTCAGATAAGTGACACATTTTATGTTATGACTCTACGGATTCCTTAATCAGAGACATTTACTTGGATAATTCCATTCTAGATATCTTCTTTGAATACCATTAGCTGACTTTAATACCGTATGACCATTGGAATATCTTTGTGGTTCCATGCATTAAACCTCCATACTGATCAGGCATGGAAGCAATCTATGGAACATATTAAGATACACCAATCCTCATATGGCACTTTTGTCATACCATCTAGTATTCGCAATCGATGGAGATCAAGAGATATCAACTACATATGCTGACGCACTTTGATATGCGCAAAATGCAACATATAAATTATATCAAATGTGGCATAAAACTAACCCTTTTTAGTACTAATGTTGGAAAAAAGTATGTTTTTGTCTTCCTTTTGTATTTTCAGGATTAAATGAGCTCAAATTAACAAAATAAGCAAAAAGACAGCAAAATCTAACATAAATACAAGAAAAGGAACAAAAGTGGAATGCCCGACCCCTCAACAGCATCTTCCCAAGCAAAACCAAGGACACAGAAGACTGAACACGCCCCGTGCTCAGCGAGCACGGGGCCGTGCCCAAGAAGCAGCAGAAAAGACAAACCTTTAGAAGCTTCTATTGCCCACCACGGGGCCGTGCCCAGTGGACACGGGGGCGTGGTCAGACTCCTGCAGGCGCATTTATTGTAATTATGAATTACAATTAATGAGGAGAAAGACAAGGATGGACACGGGGCCGTGCCCAGCGGGCACGGGGCCGTGCCCGAGCTTCTGTTGAGCCTATAAATAGGAGTGCTTGGAGACATTTCAACTCATCCCTTGGCACACCACCTCTCTCACACTTCACCCACCACCCACCACCACCATAACACCATCATCCACCACCATCATCCATTATCCATCATAGAGTGTGTGAGTCGTCTCGGGATCCAAGATTGATCGTAAGAGTTATCGACAATCAAAGGCCATGTTTGCCTAAGTCTCTTACATCACTTGGTGAAGACAAGTGTTTAGTGTAATACTTTTTATTTTAATCTTTTGCACTTTTTAATTGGTTTTGTATTAATGACTTTAATTACTAGTTTCTTATGTTGAAGGTGATTCTTCCTTATCGTTTGTCCGTGGTGTCTTGGCATTATTTTACTGTCTATATAAAATAAAAGATTTTCACCATTCATATCTCCACGGTCTATATGGAGGTATGTTGGCTACCTGGTCGGGGGTTATGGGAACGGTTTGGTAAGAGTCTTGCCGTTGTTCAGCGTTTAGAGATCCTGCAAGGGACCTGGGTCAAATTTAGTAGGACCTCATTCAATACCCAAAGGTATTGGATGGCGGGGGTCCAAACTCTTTGATCCCCTCATAAGTTAACTACTATTAAAACTTTAACCCAGCTACTTAGGACTGTATCCCTGCTGACTCAGACTACTTAGCTGAGGGTAACGTCACCTTTAAAAGAGGGGCCTACCACATTATGCATTAATAACTTAATTAATTATCTTTCAATAATCCGACCCTTTAGGATTGTATCCTTGCTGACTCAAACTACTGGGTTGAGGGTAACGTCACCTTCAAAAGAGGGGCACAAGGATTTTAAGAAAGTTAGGAATCAACGGCCTAATCAATTTTTTTATTTTCTTTTTAATTTTTAGGATTTTCTTAATTTTTCAGCTTCTGCAAAACTCAGCACGGGCCGTGCCCGCTGAATACGCCCCGTGCCCAATCTTTGGAACTGGCAATCCTGTTTTAAGTCAGACAGTAAGCTGAACACGGGTCCGTGCCCACTCAACACGCCCCCGTGCCCAAGATTCAGTTACTGAAAACAGAACCGTAAGATCCCGACGGTTGGTAAATTCTGACACAAAAATGAGTGATGATGATTTTTTTTACTTTCGGCACTCTTATGGTACGTGGTGTCAATTATGTGGAGGCGGACATAAAGAATTAGAATGTTATTTTCTAAACTATAAGCCCCACTATATAGACCCATCGTTTCCCTGTATCCTTAAGAGGGGCGAAAGTAAAAATAATCCTTATCTCTCCCTTGAAGGCACCCAACCAGATATTTTAGGAGAAATGCTTCTTGATGAACTATTTCAACTAGAAGATCTGATTCTTAATTGGTTAAAAGAACTTAGGATGGATTTTCTAAATTCATCTCAAGACAATAACCAAGAAGAAGTGTTGGGATCGCATTCAAACAACCTCGTTGCTCCCGATAATACCTTTGACTCTAGCAAAGACTTGGACGATAGTCGTCCCTGTGTCGATTGTGCCGTGAAGGACCCTCCATCGACTTCATTCGATGCATACATAGACCTAAGCGATTCGGCATACACCTTCTTTAACGAGAGCCCGGAAAAGGGTTAGACTTGTCCACCTACATATAGCATAGGAATCACCCTCACCGACAACCTCTTGCGTTCTCGTCTTAACCTAGGTCAATTAAGGTATCTTAGGCACTTTGGGGTTGTCCCAACCAGTAAGGAACCACCCGATACAAATAAGTTCCTTAGTAAATAGAAAAACACCATAAGACAGCTTCGAGACACGGGGCCGTGTCCAGGTCAGCACGCCCCCGTGTCCACCTAAAAGATTCTCTTCTGATTTTGTCAGAATACGAACAAAATGTGTTAGGATTTTAACTGCACACGGGGCCGTGTCCAACCAACACGGGGCCGTGTCCAACCAACACGGGGCCGTGTCCAACGCGCTGTCGTTTTCTTTAAATGCAGCCTGATTCCTGCTCATTTTGACCACTTCAAAGACAGAGATTCCTCGGATCTTCACTCATACTATCCTAGGTAAGTTCTAAAAGAAGGTTCCTAGAACCATCTTGTCTTTTCCCACTTTTGTTCATTACCTTCTCTTTCAATTTTTCAACCATTTCCTCCATTAAAGCTTGGAAACTCCATGATTCCAACCTTTAGTGTAAAGTTTGTAAGGTTATTATCCAAGGGATCTTACTCAAAATAAGTTGTGCAACTATTAGGTTCTAATGCCATGTTGTAAGGACACAGAAGACTGAACACGCCGCGTGCTCAGCGAGCACGGGGCCGTGCCCAAGAAGCAGCAGAAAAGACAAACCTTTAGAAGCTTCTATTGCCCACCACGGGGCCGTGCCCAGTGGACACGGGGGCGTGGTCAGACTCCTGCAGGCGCATTTATTGTAATTGTGAATTACAATTAATGAGGAGAGAGACAAGGATGGACACGCGGCCGTGCCCGAGCTTTTGTTCAGCCTATAAATAGGAGTGCTTGGAGACATTTCAACTCATCCCTTGGCACACCACCTCTCTCACACTTCACCCACCACCCACCACCACCATAACACCATCATCCACCACCATCATCCATTATCCATCATAGAGTGTGTGAGTCGTCTCAGGATCCAAGATTGATCATAAGAGTTCTTGACAATCAAAGGCCATGTTTTCCTAAGTCTCTTACATCACTTGGTGAAGACAAGTGTTTAGTGTAATACTTTTTATTTTTAATCTTTTGCACTTTTTAATTGGTTTTGTATTAATCACTTTAATTACTAGTTTCTTATGTTGAAGGTGATTCTTCCTTATCGTTTGTCCGTGGTGTCTTGGCATTATTTTACTGTCTATATAAAATAAAAGATTTTCACCATTCATATCTCCACGGTCTATATGGAGGTATGTTGGCTACCTGGTCGAGTTAAGGGAACGTGTGACATCTGTGCTTGTGATATCATTTTACAAACTTTGAACAATACAATATTAATAAAACAGTGTATTTTGATCCCAATGTTTGTCATTTATGTTTGGTTTTGTGCCCGTGTTGATTTTTTTTGATCGATTTTGAACTCTATATCGCTTTCTGGGAAGTTATACGCAAACTGATGCGTAAACGCAGTCAGTTTAACGCGACAAACACTCCGGAACATCATCATAAACTTAACATACCTTAAATAACCTTTACATAACTTAGAAATAAGTTTTAAAGGCTTTGGTATGGCAAAAACAAGTTTATTCGCTCTCAGGGACTATTTGCGTCAATTTGCAAAAGTCTGCCGTTTCGTAAGGCAACGTACAGTCCGGAGCTTGATCATAAGTTAAACATACCATATATAACCTAAACATGGCTTAGAAATAAGCTTTGGTAGGTTCGGTGTGCGAAAACATGCTTACATGATCTTACAGGGAGTAAAAGTGTCAAAAACGGCGCAAGTTTTGCATTTCCGCGCATATCTTACGTTCTGGACACATCTGGACATCCAAAATTTTTGTACACACTAAAATATTTTTATTTTAGTGATCGGCATGCAAAAATTCCATTCGTCGCTTAATTTGGTTCGTTTTCGCGTCCGTTTGTGTTTCGTCGTAATTTAACGAACAACGCGACCGTACGACCAAACGAGCCGACATCCGAGAATGTTCCAAGCATATTTTGAGTCCTCTAAACTTTATTGACCTTGTAGAGCCTTGAAAATGGCATAACGGGGGTCAAAAAGGCCTGAAATGGACTCGATTGCATGCAGGGACCAAAGCTGTCAATTTTCAAAGTTTGCTGATCTGGGGAGCTCAGGTGGGGCGCGTAAGCCTACCCCCAACTCTTACGCGGGGCGCCTGAGCAGCCCAGCGACCAGAAACTCAATTTTAGCATTCTGTTTGATTTTCAGGGGCTGTGATGGTAAATTTTTGGTGTGTTAAGCAAGTTTAAGTGGTCACCAAGGCTTTTAACCTGCTTATAACAAGTGTATGGTTGTGATTTATTGCTTAATGGCCAAACAAAACACTTGTGATGATCCTAGAGCATCAACACAACTATAAATAGCCCATCCATTTCACTTCATTCCTTGCTCATTCCCATTTTCTCTTCTTCACATCTGCTTTGGAGCTTTCTCAAGTGATTTGGGACTTGTCTTCTTTGTAGAAAAGATAGCAAGGACTATTGTGAGCCTTCTTTCATTTCTTTTTATGGCTTTTTCCTTAGGTAGTGCAGAAAGTCAAACGTTTGGCCAACAGTTTGACTTTCGGTTTTGACCATCAATTGGTCAAGTCAAAGTTCAATTGAACTTTGAAATGTGATTGTAATCACGATATTTATGATCCTTCGTGATTATAACTGCTGATTACCACGTTAGCTAGGTGTAGTGTCGAGTCAAAGTTTCGGTCAAAATGCGTTTTAGCACGCATTTTGCAACGGAACTACTTTAAGGTATCAAAACACTTTGTTTTGATACCAAATCAGTAGGTTAAACATGTTTTGACATGTTTAACTCGACACTATTAGTTTGTGCTTGTTTAGGTTCGTAAGGTAAGCGGTCTAAACAACCGCTTATACTTCCGAACCCGACCCGTTTGGTCGATCTTTAGGATCCGACCAAGCTTAGTAAGTGATCATAGTTTCATAGGGAATAACCACTAAGGTTATAACCTTATGATCACCTAGGATTGGTTAGTCATTTGCTAGTTAGCTTGTATGCCCATAGGAAATGACCAAAATGCCCTTTTGAAGCTAAATCCGTATTTTGATTATGTGAACGTATTTTTGACATGTAATCTGATTTAGTAACATGTTTAGAGATTATTGGGCATGTAAGACTTGACATAGCACATAGTTAACCATCCGAACATAGTTTTACGCTAACGACACCTTATAGTAGCTTATGTTTCCATAATGTGTCGAAACGGGTCAAAAGCACTTAGGTAGGCCTTCCAATCAGAATGTTGGGACTATTAAATCATACCATATGAGTTCAATTACTCATTTGATTTATAGAACCTCATTCTATCCTATCTCCCGATTTAGGAGCCGATTATTAACATAGTTACCTATACTAGGTGCCGGTTGATTCCGTGATACTTGGAGCTTAAATTGGTCTTATTCTCAAGACTAATTAGCAATCCCAAGTGAGTACATAGTTCCCCTCTTTTACCGTTTTCAAATATTTTGGGGTGATACACATGTACATACATGTTACTTTTGTGCATTTCATGCTTTTATGACATAAACATGCTAGTTTCACCTAGTACATTTATAGTACATGCTTTCAATTGTGTTTTGCTATGTATGTCAAGCATGCTAGCACATTGATTTGTTACACATTTGTTGCATATGTTTACTTTGCATATGGAACACAATGTTTTACATGGCATTTCTGCTATGTATGTTTACTCAGCATGCTAGCACATTGTTTTACATGAACATTTCTACTAGGCATGTTTACTTAGCACTCCTAGTACATGGTTTTCATATGCTACAATGGTTATGACATTTGGTGTGTTTAATCAGGACAATAATACATTCATTAACATTGATCACGCCGCTCGGACTTATGTAATGGTACCATAGGAATTGACAACTCCCATTTCCGACTTCCTAGGTTTGTTTGGAAGTTGGGAATGACAGAATCCGACAACATAACTTTAGATGAACCTTTAATTTGTTTAAAGGTTTGTCGCCACAGTCGCAAGGCTTGAATGTATGCAATTAACATTACTGCATAAATGTTTGTAATCATAAAGCATTGTTTTTCTGCAAAACATAACATTTGATTTAAATTTAGGTTTATTCAAAAACATTGTTTTGTACATTTTCTATGGGGTTGAGTAGCTTCTAGTTATTCACCATACATGACACAGTTTATACATTGACATCATCACATAGTTTAAGTAGATGATTTCCTACTTGCTATGCATTTCATTTGGTTATACATGAAACATTTCACACATGACATTGTACATGGTTTACACATATACATTTTTGACATGGAACAAGACATTTTGGTTGGTTATTGATAAGTGACTTACGTAACGGGGCTATGTGTTATATGATAAAAGCATGGTGGATACGCCGCTGGTACTTCCTATATATAAGTGCTTTTATTGTATTATACATTGTTGCGTTATATGAATCACTTGGGCAAGACATGAAACATTTTATACAAGAACAAGACATTGTTTTACAAAGTACACATTTTATCCAAATTCATTTTCACTTGGTTATTCATTTAACCATGCATTATCATTTCATCATCATTTGATTTTCATTGATTTTCACATTGTTTTACAAAGGAAAACATTTTACAAGGTTCATGACTACATTTGTTAAACATTTTTCAAACCATAGGTCATGAATCTGCATAAACAAAACCTATGTATCTCACAGGCATTTTTATGCTGACGTACCTATTTTTACATGTGTTTCAGGTGCTAATGCATGATGATGCTTGTGCTTCACTTAGGCGGACTCGGGCCTTAGTGACTTAAAAGACAGTTATTATGTAGTTTTAGTTGAACTCAAAGACAATGTAACTTTAATTTTAATAATACATAACTTTAAATTGCCATGGTTGTTGGAACAATAATTCTGTTGCGACTCACCTCCCCGGCGTTTCCGCCGTGGCTTTCGTTGTTTTACCGTGGCCGGGGTGTGACAGAACGGTTTGGTAAGAGTCTTGCCGTTGTTCAGCGTTTAGAGATCCTGCAAGGGACCTGGGTCAAATTTAGTAGGACCTCCTTCAATACCCAAAGGTATTGGATGGCGGGGGTCCAAACTCTTTGATCCCCTCATAAGTTAACTACTATTAAAACTTTAACCCAGCTACTTAGGACTGTATCCCTAACTATTAGGTTCTAATGCCATGTTGTGGCAAGTTCATACGACTCTAGAACTTGCCACAACAGAATTTCCTTTCTACCATGTTGTACCCTTTGAGTTTGCTAAGCTTATGGTTTATGAGGATTTATTATTTCCTGAATTAAATCAGGACACTTAGCGGAAATTATCATTGGTAAATGATAAGGGATGTACTTGATGACATCGTGAACTGCCTCTGTTATTCATCAGGTGAGTTCGGGCATTTCTTCCTTTAGCCTTTCCAGGCTTAGCTGTACCTTCTTTGGCAGCTTTATGGAATTTAGTTCTGGTGCGGCCTTGCTCACCACAGTCGGAATAGACTGCAGTCTTTATGTCCCTACATTCATGGGAATGATGACTAGTTTCCTTAGCAGATGTCACACTGCTTTGGTCTTTGTTCAAATCGACACTGTTCCTAGTGTCTTTTATAGCAATTCTTTCATACAGGCTCTTATTGAACTTTCGTTGCTTTTTATTAAGCCTGTACTTGCTCTCTTTCTTAGATTTCTGGGAGTTATCTTCCTCCTTTGGTTCATCCTTCATATAGGAAGTGTGAACCAAACTCTTCTCTTGAGCAATTGAACATGGTTTTGAATGAAATTCAGAGCGAGGAGCATTCGGCCCTCGGATTGTTTTATGAACTTTCTATGGTCCTTCCAGCTGCTGCGTCAACCATAGCCTGGAGATTAACCCCATTAATATTGAGGTTTACGTTTGTAGTTTTATCAACTTTTGTCACATTAATAGTATTGCGACTGTCGTCTACCTCATCCGAGTTTTCCATACTCGAAACTTGGTACCAATCACCAAGGTTTAACATTTTTAGCCATCATTCTGATGACCTGCCTTAGGTTAGTCACGACGTTCATGAACCGTATGGGCTATTCTGTTCTGAACATTCTTAATGAATGCTATCTGAATGTATATCTATTACATTTAGCTTAGGTCACAAAAGGACCATCAATGGCATTTAAGGTTTGGAGTTAGTCCAATACCTACTTGACAGGGGACCATAATGTCACAACTGTCTTTGTCACAAGGACGATTATAAATAGCTCAAAGGCTAGCCTTACATGACTTTGGTTATATATATATATATATATATATATATATATATATATATATATATTATAGCTCGTAGGCAAAACATCACTAAGGATGTTTATAATATGATCATTTCATAGGATGATATAAGCCATGATTTCTAAATCTCTTGGCTAGATGAAGGAATTGGAAGAATCCAATATAAGGATGACTGTTGTGATTTTCCCCAATCACATTTGTCAAGAGTGCTAACACGTTCTTAGGTGTTAACAAGGATCTGAATCCCTTGAGTAGGTTTCATCATCTTGGCCGCATAGGCTAGATTTCACCTTTAAGATTCCCTTTTAAACTGCATACTGGCAGGGAAGGAAGGATATTTATTTTATTCAGGATTTTTATCATAAATCCTAATTTATAAGTTAATAATAGCACAATTGGCCTAGTCGCGTAGACAAGTTAAATTTATAAGCCATGATCTCAAAGAATCGCAGCATTAAGGTTTGAATCAAAGTTCATTACCTTTTCCTAACAGGGAGCTATAGGCTACCACTGTCTTTAGTCTCAGAGGACATCAACTATAGCCCGTAGGCACTTCCCTTCTAAGGGATGTTTATTACGGAATTGCCCCTTAGGGAAATTCATTAACCATGGTAAGCAGAGACCATAATTGGTTGATTTATTAATCATATTTATTTAGGATTTCTATTATAATTTATCCTAATTATAAAACATTAACAGTTTTATTTGTGGTACCCAATGGCCTGGTCACACGGACATTTATAAATTATAAGCCTATGATTTCAGAGAATCAAAGCAACAATAACAGTTTTATTTAATAGCACAAAAGGCCTAGTCACAAGGACAATTTTAAATCATAAGCCATGATTTCAGAGAATCAAGGCCTTTAAATATATTTGCACAACAGGCTTAGTCACAAGGACATAGATAAATTATATACTAAGATTTCAGAGAATCAAAGCATTTGGGGTTTGAGCCTAGTTCATTACCTTTTTCTGACAGAGAGTCATAGACCACCACTGCCTTTTGTCTTATATGACAATTAGTATGGCCTGTAGGCACTACATCACTATTGGATGTTTAATAAGTTTGGCCCGTAGGCACTACATCGCTAATGGATGTTTAATAAGTTTGGCCCGTAGGCACTACATCACTAATGGGTATTTTAATAATGATCATCTTTATTGACGATTTAACCCATGATTTATAAATCACTAATTTGGGTTTTGGAATCCATAGAAGGATTCTTATGTAAGAATGACGCGTGCGATTTTAACGAATCACATCTGCCATGAACGTTAACATGTTTACAGAGGTTAACGGGAAATCTGAATCTTTTAATCAGGTCTTACCATCTTGGCCGGGTCTTATAATGACACTAGGCTAGGTTTCACTCTTAAGATTCTTAGTTAATGAGTTGAATCTTTTTAACAGGTCTTACCATCTTGGCCCGGTCTTATAATTGACCCGAAGGCTAGGTTTCACACTTAAGATTCTTTTAATATTTATCGCAGAACAATTTCTAAATCGAAAATGTTAATAAGGATCTGAACCTAAATTGGGGAACTACCATCTTGGCCGGTCTTAATATGACCCCAAGCTAGGCCTTGTCCCTTTTTAGATTTTGCCATTTTATTATAATGGTAGATCTTGCAAAAGGAAATGCTATTTCCCATTTATTTAATATTTCTTGTTTAGAATGAAAGTTTAAACTTAATCATTCCATTATATAAAATTAAAATATAAAGTTGCCCTAAGCGGGACTTGAAAGGAATAATGTTGTCCTCGCAGGGACTGAAAGATAATTGTGTACTTATAAGGACTTATTAAGGAAACGATCTTCAGCAGGAGGAGTTTCTTCTTCATTCATTTCCCGAATGCTTTCTCCTTGGTTGCACGTTTCACTCTGGCCGCGGTACGAAGCTCAGCATTACAAGGCTCCGGATGTGGAGAATCCCTATTACAGCTTCTTCGCTTGGCGACGTATGAAAAATAATTGGAAGCAAAATTCCATATTAGGATTGAGATTATTCCTATGTTAGGTCTAGACTCAAGTATGTGCAATTGTGTAACTGAGATTAAACACGAAGGTTAGTGTTTAATTCACTCAGTGTTGGCTCTGATACCAACCTGTCACACCCCGATTTCCACGTGTTTCACCGGTGGGCCCGGTGGGGATTACCGTGACGTAGTTGGCAACATTATAGTCAAACCACACAATATATATGAATGCACAGCGGAAGCATAAAGATAATTATAATTCAACCATTGATTGTAATATCGAATGTATCACAAATAGTCGAATGGTATCCACAGGGGGATCAAAATAATAAAAAGTATTGTTCAACAGACAAGGCATCAAAAGCGTGCGAGACTCTTTAAGATGCTAAGGAGCTATAGCCAGCCGATTACGTTTAGTACCTGCATTTAATCTTTTTGGGAAAATACGTCAGTTTACACTGGTAAATACATTCAACCGACACTTTTGTAAAATGTTTATTAAAATTGATTTGAATGCACAAGGCACAAATTCTTTTATAACTTGGGAGAATTATTTAAATATATAATCTTGTAAAGAATTACATGTTCACTATGCGTTCGGTCGCCCGAGTCGTATCGGGTTAAAGTTTAATAGACACACCACATAGTATAAAACCGTGGCGGGTAACCAACGGCTACACTTTTATAATTATAGACATAATGTCGGGTGTACGCCTACACCGGGATGTCAAGGTCGTGGCCATTCGTAAATGCTGCCAAGGATATCCGGGACATGGTCATTAAGCCCCCAAAGGCGTTCAGTCAACAAAACAAATTTTAAACGGGTCACATTGATAATACCCAACTACTAATGAGTTGGGGTCAATTGCCCGACCAAGCGGTATTTTAGATACCGTAACCCAAGCCCGTATAACGGAAAATAAGTTAAAAGTATTTACCTTTGCAAGTATAATCCTTAACTGAATAAATCACAGATAGCTTTTACTGGTCTCCTATTCTGGAACGAAGGTTTAAAATAACCTATTAGAATCCTAACGGGTCTTTATATTTGCCGTAGCTTAGACCGGTCGGTTTCAAAGGATAGTTATGGTTTAATCGCGTGAAAGGCGAAAACCATGAATGGAGTGTGATTTTTGACCCAACAAGTTTGAAGAGTTGTTTTATATGGGTATAATAATCATACTCTGGATTTTGGGGTCAAAACAATATGGTTTGACCCGTTTCGGCTAATTTATGTAAACTAGTTACATAAGCCGAACCGTGCGCGCAATAGGCGCAACGGGTAACCGTAAGGGTCCTACACTGTTTTCCTAAGTCAACATGCTTTAAAGAGGTTGTGGTATCAGTAGGATACCTTCCGTAATGCCCGTAACGAGTTTAAGTTGTTATTATGCCCCGTAGGGGTATTCCGGTCTTTTTAAAGATTATAAAAGAGGTTTTAGAGTTCTACAGGAAATCTGAGTTTCCCGAACAGTTTATAAAGTCTAAAATACTTTATTTATTATTTAAAATCAGTAGCAACTGGAATCGGGTCAAAAGACCTTGTAGAACTCAAGTTATGGCCGAAAAGGGTATATTCGGTATTTACCGAACCGTTGCCATAACCGCAGGTTATGAGCAGGTTAAAAATAATTAAAAATCTTTAAAAATCCCAAAAGATTATTTTACAACAGTGAGCAAAAGGTTTGGTGTCGAAATCCGGGTTTAGATAGGCGTTATGCTAATTGCGCCGTTTATTACAAAAGTTTTCTTTAATTGCGCCATTTAGCATAACTCATATTCTGGACCTCGGATTGACGTGAAATTTTAGGGATATGCTTAGAAATCAGTAACCAAGGTCATGATTCGTTCATGTGTCCGAACTTCTCGTTTTTAAATTAAAAAGGCGTTACGGTCAACTTTTAAGCACTTAACGGAAAGGTGTAAAGGACTTGGACAAACGACGAACCGGTCACAGAGGGTGATACCATCATGTGACCTGGTCCCAAGAGAGTCCTAAGGCATATCTACATTGTACTAAAACGGGTCAGAACTGAAGTCAAAGCAAAAGTCAAAGTTTTGCGACTTTCGGCTCCGAACCGGGTCAATATAGCAAATGGTCGAATCAACAAGCTTAGACTTGTTAATACACTTATTATCATATTTTATGAGTGTTTAAACAGGTTGCATATCATCTACATTACAGATTATGCGTAAAATCGCAAAATGGCTTTCTGTTGACTTTTTAAGTACACGTTTGACTCGACATTTGACCCAGTTAGAGTGGTGATCAGGGGGAACCCTTTTAAGGGTTTATTACCCACATAAATACCAACACATAACTATCTTTGATTCGACGATTCACTGCACCATTCGTGATTTATCACAAAGTCAATCGTTAACTACGACGGATTGACTTTTAAGCTAAACTAAGCAAAAACTAAGCCATAAAAGAGTTAGACAACTTACAGAAGCTTGTGCACGACTTAGGATGATAGAAGAACACTTGAGAGCTCCAGGAATGATCTTGAGAGCAGTGTTTGAGGTGAGGTGAACTTATGCACAATGTAGGCCTTTTTATAGTAAAGTTTGGTGCACAAGATCATTACAACACATCCTACATTGCTCATGGATGATCAGCAAGTGTCCTAAGGTGCTAGGGGTTAGGTAGAGGGCGCCCATGCTTCATTGATTGCTCACAAGATCGTTTACAAGCCAAATCATTGAATCTGCCCATGTTTTCTGTTACTGGGCGTCCCACGCGGCCCGCATGAAGAATCATGCAACTTGTTCGCGGGCCGCCTGAATCCTTAAGTCAGAAAATGGATTAACAGGTGGCTCGCGGCCCGCTTCCACTAACCCCTGACCTTTACGCGGCCCGCGTTAGGTCAAATTTTCAGGATTTTTAAATCTTTTGTAATGATTAACGAAATCTTTGGTATTTAATATCCTGACCTTTCGGGTTTGAAGGGGTAACTTTGCGATATGGCCCTCGGTTAATTACAATTAAGGGCCTCGTGTCATTTACCCGTACTGTCAAGCCCCCGGTTAGTTTAATTACTATCCGAGAAGCCTTAACTTTTATTGTTGACGCTTTTAACCCCTCTCGTACGAATTTGATCATAACTTTCTCGTTTTAAAACGGAACTTCGTGATATTTATATAGTACATTCTAGTGAGCGTATTTTACTGTTACAAAGCCTCGGGTTCGTCAAAGGGTCACTCAGAGGTATAATTAAACATGTTGACACAGTCAACCCCTGCAGCTTGTAATCTCTCACTTTTTTCCGCGTTTCGCTTCCGTACGATCCATGATTTATTCGTTTGAGGGTATGAGCACCATGTAGGGTTAATGTACGTTATATTTATTCACTGTTGACATTTAGAATACATATATCCACATACTTTCCATGATTGTCAACTTTAGTCCTTCTATAATATTTCTTTCACACGTTTAAACATACGACACGTGTCTACACATTATAGGACGTGAATTTTCGAGGTGTTACACATTACGAGCTCCACCAAGCTCCTTAAATAGGTTTTAACTTATAAGCTATTGACTTTTGATGAATTCGACTTCCTCGAATGATCCTATATATCCAGAGCTTAACTAGCCTGTTGTATAAAAATTTCAGCACACCCTTCTTAGGGCGTTACTTTCAATTGAGCTTTATTCCTTATTAAGGACCTAAGAGGGTTGCGACTTTCATCAATCCTTAATTTTTCCGCCGATTACTGGCAACTTTCAGACGATTATGGATTTGTATGATCTTATTCGTTGTTTCCAAGGCAACTTTCAGATCCTGATAATTGGACTTACCATTCTTCTGTCTAACAATAGATGTTTAACATCCCATCTATACAAGGTCTCCAAAGGAACAGCCTTGATACTTAAATAGCAACTATTAGTTATAAAATAGCTTATTTAAGGTGAGATGGTTACTCCAACTACTGCTTAAAACCTATCTTAAGGAATAGCTAATCCTTACAGTTAGTCGAACAAATCGATGATCCTGGGCACCTGAAGGCGATTCTTATTTGTTGCCTAAATAGGGTTGCGGTAGTATACCTCTGAATGACCTTTCTATCAAACGATGATATGTGCAATTCGGCCGTGTTCGTGTCTTAAACAGGTCGTGTTCGTGTCTTAACAGGTTGTGTTCATGTCTTAAACATGTCGTCTTCGTGTCTTAAACAGGTCGTGTGATACGTTGGTAATTTTTCGTGTCTTAACAGGTTGTTTCGTGTAACCTGTTTATTAACAGGTCCGTGTTCGTGTTTCGGAAATCTGAAACAATAAGATTTCATGTCGTATTCGTGTTTCGGGTTTGTGTCTTATCGTGTTCGTGTCTTAATAGATCGAGTTAACCCGTTATACTATAGGGCATGGTTTTATGGTTTTAGTCCTGGTAGATCGAAACAAAGTCTCATACATGCCCATAAATTCACGTATTATTGTGAATTTTTCCACACAAATTTTATTTATATGTAACACAATAAAGGTAACTGTCATAAATAATGTAGTTAGGGAAATGATCCATTTCAATAGTCGTATTGTTTTTTTAAATCTATTTTTGGTAATTATACTTTGTTTGATTTGTTAGTTGTCATAATTTGCGTACCATATACAAGAATAAAACGGATACTACAGATGTCCATGTTGCGTATGTATTAAATTTTGATAGGCGGACTTACGTTTCTTGTTGATACGTGAGTGAAAAGTGAATACATGAGTGGTGTTTTGTATAGGACATGGTTTTAGTCCTGATAGATTGAAACAAGTCTGATATATGCCCATAAATTCACGTTTTTTTTTTTGAATTTTTCTAGTAAAATTTTATTAACATGTAACACAATTAAGGTAAATGTCATCAATAACGTATTTAGGTAAATGATCCATTTTAATAGTTGTATTCTTTTTTTTTTTAATCTATTTTGGTAATTATACGTTGTTTGATTTGTTAGTTGTCATAATTTGCGTATCATATAACAAGAGTAACAAGAATACAACGGATACTACACATGTCCAGGTTGCGTATGTATTCAATTTTGATAGGCAGACTAACGTTTCTTGATGATACGTGAGTGAAAAGTGAATACATGAGTGGTGTTTTGTATAGGACATTGTTTTAGTCCTGATAGATTGAAACAGGTTTGATACATGCCCATAAATTCACGTATTTTTGTGAATTTTTCTAGTCAATTTTTTTTAACATGTAACACAATTAAGGTAAATGTCATAAATAACGTATTTAGGGAAATGATCCATTTCAATAATTATATTCTTTTTTTAATCTATTTTGGTAATTATACTTTGTTTGATTGATTTGTTAGTTAACTGAGCAAAAGTGAATACATCAAAGGGTCTTTGGTCTAATAGCATTCGGGTGTGTAGTAAGGTGTTTCTTTTAATGAAGTCGGGGGGTTCGAGTCTTATAGTAGACAATGGTGTATGTTTAGTAGTATCAAATTTTCATTCAAAAAAAGGAAAGTAGCCCGTATAAAGGGACAGTAAGGTGAAAAATCAAGACGTAAAATGATTTAGAGTAAATTGTCATATTAGTCCCTAAGGTTTGACCTAAAATGGTGCTTTAGTCCATATTGTTTTTTTCAGCCATTTTAGTCCAAATAAATTTTTTTCTACCATTTTAGTCCCTGTCTTTTGTCATTTTCATCCACCACCTCCTACCACCCACCCCATCACAACCTTCTATCATCGCCACCACCTGCCTGCACCGTCATCACCTACCCTACCACCATCACCACCCACCATTCCCCACCACCTATCACTTTTCCGCCACCAACGTCATCAACCAACACCACGCCAAAAAGATGATCCAATGTCTTCTCCGATTCCGAACATATGGGACAAAAACGGGCGAAATATCCACCCCATAAGCAACCAAATTCGGTCTAGCCGAAGGATGATTCAATGAAAATATAACTTGGAGTTATTTACATTACAAATTAAGTTATGAGTAAATTACAAAACTCGTCATTTATGTATGCCACTTATTGCAAACTATGTCCTTTGTCTTCAATAATTACAGAAAACGTACTCGATGTTTGCAAACTCTTGCAAGTTATGTCCTTTATACTCAGTTAATTTTTTGTGCTTAAATCTGACCAAATGGACCCCGTATGAGGGTATTTTGGTCATTTTACTCTCATGTGGGGTCCATTTGGTTAGATTTAACTACCAAAATACCCTCATGTGAGGTCCATTTGGTCAGATTTAACCACAAAAATTAACTGAGTTACTGCTAAAGGACATAACTTGCAAGAGTTTACAAACATCGAGTACGTCTTCTGTAATTATTGAAGACAAAGGACACAGTTTGCAATAAGTTACATACATAAATGATGATTTTTGTAAGAGTTAAATGCCCGGATAGTCCCTGTGGTTTGGCCTTTTTTCACCTTTAGTCCCTAACTTTCTAAAATTACCTCTATAGTCCCCAACTTTTCAACTTTTGTTCCCGGATAGTCCCTGAAATGGATAGGGGTTAGTTTTTGGTGTTAAGTTAGTGTAAAATTACAAAAATACCCTTAATATAAAAAATAAGTATTAAGTCATTAAAATAAAATAATTAATATATTAATTCAGGTGGGACCCACATGTTATTCCCACCCCTTCTTCTTTGCCAACAACCAGTCATCACCATCAACCCCAACGCCGGTTACCACCAAAACTCCGACGACACCCGAGGAACACAGGCGACACTTGCAACCACCTGTCAAAACCCACCCACCTGCAACTACCTGTCACACCCGGCAGCACCTGCAACCACCATCCCTTTCTTTTCCAGCATCAATTCCGGCAACAAAATATGTGCTATCAATTTGCAGGTTCGGTCAACAACGCCTCCCAATCTCGATGATTCGTCGACGGAGAAAAGAAGAGAAAAGTCGGAACTTACTAAAAGAAATCAAACCGAGAGGTTTGAATACGATTTCGGCAAGCTTCTTCCATCTCTCAACAGGCCACTTGAAGGTCCGTCCGGTGCGTTTGAGATAACATCCCCAGCACAGGAATTGCAGATTAACGACGTGTCTAATTGGGTCATAAATGCTGCTAAAAACCCTGATTTTGCTCAAAAGCTTCATGCGGTTCTTTTAAACAGTGACGTCACATCTTCTGATAATCTCTTAAATGTAAATAATCAAGAAGAGGGAGAACCAGTTCATTTGTTAGATGCTGACATGTTAATCATGTCCAATAATGAGGAGCTTAGAGTTCATAATAGGTTATAGGCAGAACGTCAATTAGTGCCTGAAAGAAACAATTTCGGATATGGTGGTGGTTGAAGGTGGAGATGGTGGTGGTGGTGTGGAGTGGGGAAGATGAAGGAGGTAGGCTGGGTGGTGGGTCTCATATAAATTGTAAAATATTAATTATATTTTTTTTAACTTTTTAGTTATTAATTTGACGGTAAGGGTATTTTTGTCATTTCATACGCACCTAACACCAAAAACTAACCCCCATCCACACCAGAGACTATCCGGGAACAAAATTCAAAAACTTGGGGACTATAGGTGTAATTTTAGAAAGTTAGGGACTAAAGGTGAAAAATGGACAAACCACAAGTACTATCCGGGCATTTTTCTCTTTTTGTAATTTGATAATTTATATTTAAGAATAACTTAATTTTCTAACTTAAATAACTCCAAGTTATATTATAATGCCATGTTTAAACTTTGAATATTGAATAAACTCGTAATTCACTCAATGTGTAATTCGAAAAATAAAAAAAGTTATACGAATAAACTATGAAACTTATGTAAAATCTTTAATCCTAATTTTATGTTATGATCTTTATCTTGCGAAGATAAAAACAATACGATCAAGGATCTTAACAACATATTAAAATTGAACATATGAATTTCACTTTTTTCATCTTTTCATTAAATAATATGGGTTTTTATAAGACACCTTAAATTGAGTTTTAGGTTTATTTGGTAATGCATTAAAATAGATTCATTCACTTATCAAATAAATTAAGTTAATCTAGATAATTTGAAAATATAATCAAATTACACTCGTAACTATAAACCATGGATGAACACTAAAACAAGATTTTTTTTATAATATTAAAAAAAATATTAAATATATTCTAATTTGAGGTTATAATCATTATCTTGCGAAGATAAAAACAATCCGATCAAGGATCACGATCTTAACAACATGTTTAAATTTTACATAATATTTTTTTTTCATCTTTTCATTAAAATATTTAACATTTTAATATAAGATACGAACAATTGAGTTTTAGCTAATATTTGGTAATGCATGAAAATAGATTCATTCCCTTATCCAACAAATTAAGTTTATCTAATTATTTTAAAAATGTTATTAAGTACACTTGTAACTATAAATCAGAGATGTGAACACTAAAACAAGAAATTATATAATATTAATTAAAAATTATTAAATATATTCCCAGAAAACCATTCATGTGACAAAAAAAAGATCAGGAAAAAAACGAAAATAATCTTATTTCACATTATTCCATACACATACTACCCATAAATCGTAATATTTTTCAATCTCATGAACACACCAATTTGTGTTATCATCAAATTCAACTCACATGTTTCTTCCTCATCAAACACAATCCACGCACACAGAAACTCAAAATTACCTATAAATACAAACATTATTATAGTCTTTATGAGACTTAAAAAAAATAAACTCACTTGGTGTTCTTGATTTCATCATGTCGAAACACACCTACACTAGTCTCAAAGAAGTGATGAAGAACAATGGCGCGTTCACTCCAAACCCGAGGTTCAGAAACTACTCGATCCATAGAGGAAGGCCGGAACTTCAAGACCTCTTCACCAACATTCCGCTAGGCAATTCGGTTGTTGAAGATCTTACTCGAACCATCGAACCGGGTGGCCTAAAAAGCTTGTTGAGGTCTTGCTTTAGAAAGGTTAAAGAATGTGTCTTATGTGTTGTGTTGTTTGTTAGGAGGACACTTGGTGTTTGACTTGAAAGGCCAAGTCAAATAAGTCAGTGGAGAGTTGAAGTCCAGTTTGTGTGATGTTTGTCTATAGACTATGTTTCTACAATAAGTTGTTGTTTATATTTTTTAATAAGTAATATGCAATGTATCTTGGATTGTATGAGTTGTTTATATATTTTTATAAATTAATATGCAAGAAATCTTGGATTACTTATAGTTTTAATTATTTGAATTTACTATAGTTGTTTTCCGTTAACATATAGTTGATTTTGCCAACTTTTACCTTCTGATTCGTCGTACCAACACTAGAACTGGCGACTTTGCCTATAAAAACTTACCGTTTACTACTTATAGTTTTAATTATTTTAATTACTATAGTTGCTTTCCATTAACGTAAATAGTTGATTTGCCATCTATTACCATACGATTTGTTGTACCAACACTAAAACTGTCTACTTTGCCTATAAAAAACTTACTATCCGACTCCTCATACCAACACCAAAACCGTCTACTTTGCCTATAAGAAGCGCCCACTTTGTTTTCTATCACGTGGGTGGGGAATTCTAGGTCACTCGCGTTTTTGTTTGGACTAATTAGTTAAGGTAGTTGGAACGACACTGACTACAATCTTATAAAATAGCGTTGGTGGCGTTGTATAGTTTCATCATTTACCCGACATAGAACTTGAGTGTTCGCCGGCATCAATATTGATTGAAATTCTTCTACGTCCCGTGGTGATTCGGTATACCATAAATAGAAAACAAGATTAACATAACCGCTACTTGGAAAACCACGTAGATCCGGTTCTTGAATATCATCTTTTTTTTATTGATAAGTGGTTTAATATGTACACCGAAAAGTATAAGAAAACCAAACTTGAGAGTAATAAGGTGCCGTTTGGTTTACAGAATATTTTTAAAAGAATTAGAATTCGTGAACCAAACCGGGCCTGATGTTTCTTAAAAACTTTCAACATCCAAAACCGCCACAAACTATTTGCCAAATAATTATGATAGTAGTAAGTATGGATGCCCCAACCATAAGCTTCATTTGTACATTCTGCAGCCACATTTTCCTTCTCAATTGCCTTCCCTGTATATGAAAGCTGTCTGCCTGCATCCAAATGAGCGGGTCGGGTTAACGGGTCATATTGCCAAAACGGTATATATTTACGGGTCGAAACACTTTATGCCCAGAATTACTGTCTTTTTAAAAAACCATTGATAGTGAGGGATAACAAACGTGGAAACAACTCATGTCTTCAACATTTTCCGTCATTTTCCAGTTAAGCCAAATACATGTGTGATGATGAAGATGCCCTTAAATGTTTTAAAAATATAAGCAACAATTCTATGCTTAAAAAGATAAGCGTTTTTTGTCATTTCACGACACTAAAGCACCTTTTTAGATGAACAAAAGTACAAAACAAAATACATATTTTGCAAGTGGTTGGTGATAGTAGAAAAGTTCGAATCCAATGAGAAAACTTGAAACCCCTAACATTCGAAACGGGGGTATGCGATCAATTATATATATCTATATATATATATATATATATATTTTTTTTTTTGGGGGGGGGGGGGGGCGTGCTTGGTATTAGGTGATACCCTTCCAATTCCCTGAAACCAATCCCATACTTGTTTACCACGTCAAAGTTGAATGCAGTACTATACTATATAATCTTGAAAAAATGTAAATAAATGTATTTTGAAGTTGTAGTTGAGCATTTAAATGAGTCGAAAATGGCAACTCTAGTTTATTTAATGGTAGATAACTAGGATATATGATCTTTTCAAGAAAAGAATGTAAAAATGTTACCTGAAATTGAAGGTTTTCGGTCTTGTCGACTAGTAATTCAATCTTCTCCCCACGATCCAAAACCTGTAACAAAGAAAGAACACAGTCCATTTGACAGAATCCATGATGTTACATTTTTAGAATAATTTACCAAAATACGTTAAGGGTAAGGTTTGATTTCTACATTGCTTTCACTGTCGGTGACTACTACTTATTACTAAATTCGTATAATTTATTTTAACTATGCTGATACGTAACATAATATTAGGTTACTTTTTTTGTATTATACAAACATAAAGCTCAGTGCCCCTTCAGGGTGTAGAGGTTATTAGCATAATGCATAATTGCATATCTATGCCAATTCTATGTTGAAGAGTGAACATCATGCATAGTAACTGATATACTGACGGTACCTCTCACACATTTCCTTCTATTGAGCCACTTGATAACAGAGGTTATGTAGAGCAAAAAAAAAGATCCTATATTTTGTGTACTATACGAATCCGATACTCGATAGATAATATTATGTCTCATAGATATACTCCATAGCTTTAAGTGATGCAGTTACGGAAGCGATCAAATGGCTCAAGAACAATTAGATCATCAAAGACGATAATTGAACCATAGGTTCCAAGAACAAAGTTTCTTTATATTCAATAATCAACAAAACTTATCTAAACATGAACCCTAGATCCTAATTTATAATGAATGAAAAGTGATAAAACTAGGAAATTTAAAATAGTTTGGGCTCGTATCCAGATGCTCCTGCATCATTAAGGTTTCTATTATTTCAACCCTTTTGGCGTGCTTTGTACTACAATTCCGAATAACCACTCTTTCAGGGACCTATAACTTTTTATATATTTAGAAACAAGCGTGTTGGCCAGATTGAGGCTATCGTGCATGTGAAACACTTATTTATTTATTTATTTAAAGTCCATTAATTTAGCCTTTTTGCTCTGTGCTTGTCGATCTTGTCTTAGTGTATCTGTTAAGCATCTCAAGGTTTATTAATTATAGGGAAAACAAGAAATTATAAAAGCAAATGCATTGTTGGTACAGTCCATGAAGCTATTGAAGCAATCTTTGCTGGATCACTGACGATAAAGATGATAAAGATCTCCCCCGCATAGTATTACAACCATAATTCTACTCATGTTTTTGTTAAGTTTGTTACTTTCCTGGTTTATCTAGTAACCTACGTTAGTTAGATTCTTATTCATGATTATCTACTTTGCTTTGTGTGGGCGCGTATTTTGCACGAATGGGGGTGTTACCTCATGATGATACACAACAAGTCAACAACACGATTATATTTCCCTTAAATCTGATTACATTTCTGGTGTAGATCGGTACTTTCTATATATACATTGGATTAGGAAGTTTCCATGCATTAGATTCTATGAATTCAAATCAGAAAGTTACAATATATCACTATCAGAGTATTATGAACTTATAGATAGGGGTTAGGAATATATATATTTTTAATGGTCAACTTTTATTTAAAAAATTAAAAAATCAATTGATCAATCGAGTTTCATGGGAGAGCGACTCAACTATCGAAAATACGCCAAACCGTCGACCATTTACTGTTTTTTGTATTAGATTTTGACCTAACTTGCTTTTGGATTTTAAATAGTATAATACGGATAAGATTATAAGAAGAAGAGACCCTTAGGCATCTGGATATACAGGTACTGATAAGTTGTGTAGTTACTTTGCCAAATTATAACTCTTTTCATCCACATTGAAAGGTAAAAAGTTTCCAAATACATCAATATTTGCTTATTGTACTACCAAAACAACATGCAAATATACATTTATATACAACTTATAAACAGAAAAAGGAAACTTACCTTCTCAATGTTGTCCATCATAATCCCTTTGACCTCAGTAATCTGAGCCTTTAGTTTAGACAGCTTACTCATTTCGTCTGGATGATTTAAACAATAATCCATTTGTTCCTTTATCTTAGGCCTAGTAACACAACACATCGTTATCATTAAACTTGTAACCATAATCAAAACAAACTTAAACAAAATTCCCTAAAACAAACAAAGTCAACACACCCGAATTCTCGGTCAAGATTATACGCAACACTAAACCGATCTTCAAACAAATCATCATCACTATCCTCGGCAAGTGGATTATCATTATCACTCCCAATAATTCCACCATAAGCCTGCTTAAACTCATCCTTCAATCTCTCGAGAAACACAAATGGCACACTTCGCCCCATCGATTCATCAGCAACAACAAGAAAAACTGCACTAAATAAACCCTAAGTTAATCATACTAACTGTACAAAGAGTAAAATGCCATTTTCGTCCCTAAGGTTTGGCCAGTTTTGCGACTTCCGTCCAAAGGTTTGTTTTTTTCGCATCTAGATCCAAAAGGTTTGAAATCTTGCCATTTCCATCCTACTGTTAACTCCATCTATTTTTCTCCGTTAAGTCAGGGGTATTTCCGTCCTTTTTGTTAACTTAAAGGGCAATTCGGTCATTTGAACACTTGCACATTATGCTAAATGCTTGTACATAAAGTGAAAAAGATCAAATTGCCTTTTAAATTAATAAAACAGACGGGAATACCCCTGCCTTAACGGAGAAAAATGGATGGAGTTAACGAGCTGGATGAAAAAGGCAAAATTTCAAACCTTTTGGATCCAGATGCGAAAAAACAAACATTTGGACGAAAGTCGCAAAACTAGCCAAACCTCAGGGACGAAAACGGCATTTTACTCTAGTTTTGTACAAAACTTCTGAGCTAAATTTAAGATGTTGATCATACCGAACCCTAGATCAAGCAAGAAGTTGAAGGTGTACCCATCACATGAGTACGTGTATTTACTGCTGTTAGTAGGTAGTTTCTGTAAGCATTGAACTGCAATTGTACTGATATTCCCTGAGTACGCTGCGTGTTCTGCCAATACAACAGTTCCTTTTGCAACAAAGCTGTAAATCAACCCCTTCTGATTCATCTCGAGATTTGTCCAAAAAACCTAAAAAATTAACCAAATCCTAAACTGATTCCATGACAATAACAAAAATATACTCAACGAATAAACAGTATCAGTTGTGATTAGGTTATACCTGAAACCTATTAATAAGTCGTTTAGAAGTAGAAAAAAAAAACTGAAATCAACCGCGAATAGATTCACAGAGTGAAAATATCAAACCCTCGAGTAGCAAACTTGCTTGAAATGAAGTGATAATCGATGATATTGATAATAAGTGAATAGAACTACAGAATACAGATGATCTCAAGATTTGTCCATGTCCAAAAGACCTTAAAAATTGCCAAATATAGATCAATTTCATGCTAAAAACAAAAATCACCGTATCAAATTACAATATATACAAGAAATAAACAGTATCAGTTGTGATTAGGTTACCTGAAGCCTATTAATAAGTCGTTTCGAAGTAGGAGAAACTAAAAGTATCAGTTGAAACTATCAGTTGTCAACCGCAAAATAGTTCAGAGAGTGAAAATATCAAACCCTAGAGAAGCAAATTGTTTGAAATGTAGTAATAATCGATGATAATGTGTGAATTCAAGCGCTAGCAAGTGAATAGATCTACAGATGATCTCAAGATTTGTCCAAAAAAACCTATAAAAAACTGCCAGTTCTAGATCGATTTCATGCCAGAAACAACGATCAACATATCAAATTACGATATATTCAACAAGTAAACAGTATCAGTTGCTATAAAAAAAAACTGAAGCCTATTAATAAGTTGTTTCAAGGTATGAGAAACTGAAATCAACCGCGAATAGATTCACAGAGTGAAAATATCAACCCCTATAGTAACGAACTTGCTTGAAATGAAGTGATAATCGATGATAATGTGTGAATTCAAGCTCTAATAACTGAACAGAATCACAAATAATCTCGATTCTAGTAATTACAAAGGAATACAAAAAAAAAAAAAAAAAAACAGATGAAAAATGAACTAAAAACCTAAAAAATTGCCAAATCTAGATCGATTTCATGCTTAAAACAACAATCAACATATCAAGTTACGATATATTACACGAATAAACAGTATCAGTTGTGGTTAGATTACTCGAAGCCTATTAATAAGTCGATTCGAAGTAGAAGAAACCGAAATCAACAGCAAATAGATGCAGAGAGTGAAAATATCAAACCCTAGAGTAGCGAACTTGAGTTGAATGAAGTGATAATTGATGATAATGTGTTAATTCAAGCTCTAATAAGTGAATAGAACTACATGATGATCTCGGGATTTGTCCAAAAAGAACCTAAAAACATGCCACATTAAATCGATTTCATGCCAAAAACAACAAGCAACGTATCAAATTACTATATATTCCACGAATAAACAGTATCAGTTGCTATTAGATTACCTGAAGCCTTTCGAAGCAGAAGAAACGGAAATCAACCGCAAATGGATTCAGAGAGTGAAAATACTAAACCCCTAGAGTAGCTAATTTGTTCAAAATGAAGTGATAATATGTGAATTCGAGCTCCAATAAGTGAATAGAACGACATATAATCTCGAGATTTGTCCAAAAAACTTGCCAAAAATTAGGATAGTTGTTTGGAAGAAGAAGAAGAAGAAGAAACTGGAATCGACAGCAATTTGTGGGATGGACATCGTACGTGAGGATCATCATACCCTCTAGTCTAAGACTACAAGGTATGGTGATGGACCATTCTTGGAAGATGATCCGTCACATAGGCGTCACGTCACATTTCTCTCTAAGATGGTCCATTCTTCAAAACTAGAGGGCATGGTAAGATGGTCCTAGTCATAGTCCTCCGCCACTTTTTATGTTTTTTTTTTTGTTTTTTTTAGTATTCTATTTTTTTTACATTTAAGAGATATACTAACAAAATATTTTCATTAATATTAAACCCACATTACATAAATATAAAAAAAAACATAAACTTAAAAAAAAAAAACAAAGACTTAATAAAAATAAACATAGAGTTAAATATTGCGAGAATTGGTTTGGTTCTAGCGTTGGATAATATCCCGGAACCGAAAAAACATTAGGTTGGGTCGGATTGTTGGGAGTATTCGGGTTGTTCGAAGTGTTCGGGTTCTCCGGGTTGTTGAACGGATCCATGAAAATTATGTGGAAGAAGGTTTATAGAATAGTGGAAGAAGGTGTATAAAAATTATGTGAGAAAGAGGTGAAATTTTGGGGTTAATTTGGTGATTGAAAGTGAAAATGGAAGTTAAAAATTTATATATTTTAAAAATATGACCGTTTGGTTTTTTGCAAATTAAGGAAATTTTGTTTTTTTTTTTTTTATTTTAACGGTCAAAAGTGAAATGGGCCCCACATTTTTTGGACCGTCTCCAACGGCAGAAAAGGGACGGAAAGGCCGGGACGGGATGGGGGCGGCACGGTGTTTGGACCGTCGCCGACCCAGGACGAACCGGGGCCGCACCCCATACCGTCTAGCCTAAGTGAAGAGAATCAAAGATGATATTGATTTTAGAATATAACAGTTGAAAAGTAAGGGAAGAACCTGCAACTCCGATGGAGGATGAAGAAGATCGATTGAGAATCTGATTGGATAAGGTTTTTTATAAACTTGTGTTTGGGTTAGCTTATTTTGGAGCAAGTTATTTTTTGAGTGTTTGGGTTAGCTTATTTTAGAGGATTTTGTGTGTGTGAGAAGTCATTTTTTAGAAGTCAGAATTTCTGACTTCTCACTTATGACTTATATAAGTTAATACGTCATTTTGAGAAGGAATGCCAAATACCCACTTAAAATGTTTGCTACTTATCTATAACTATTAACTAGGAATGGGCTTTTTTTCCCAAATACACGTACCCGTACCGATTTTAGGTATTTGGTACATGTATCGGTACCCAGTTTTATTGATTTTGGTATTCGGTACTTTTGGTATTGGTACGAGTACGGGTACGGGTAAAAACGGGTACTGGTACCGAATTCTATGTATACCTTTAAAAGTTTTTTTGTATTATGTTTTATTTCATATTATGGTATTTATAGTGTACTCATATTGATTTTATATATATGGTACCCGTATCGTATTAGTACTCGTACCAATTTTACCTATTTGGTACTCGTACTATATTGGTACTCATGTCAATTTTACCTATTTAGTACTCGTACAAGTGCTCAAAAAGTAAATAAAAACAAAATGGTACCAAGCGGGTACTGTACCGAAAATACCCGTACTCGTACCCGTACCGTACCTATATATTTGCTACGGTATTTAGTACCTAGTTTTGTTCAAATTCGGTACCGGTATTTTCGGTACTGGTACGGGTATAGGTACGAGTACTGTACCAATCCCATCCCTACTATTAACTATTTGAAAAAAAATGTTTTAACTATTGTAAAAAGGATGTTTTAATATTTTTTAATTAATTGCTAATTTTCTTTTAATACTATCCACTCTTAAACTATCCAATGTGGAGAGATTTGAATAAGGGACATGAATGAGAGCGTTTAAAAAAATAATAATAAACAATTAAAATCCAGACAATCAATCAAAACAAAACCAACAACAACCAACTACAGATCACCACGTCACCAACCACCAAGCCCCCACGCGCCTTGCCCCACGCCACCCCACGGGGTAGTGTTCCAGTATGGAGAGGGCTTTCACGCCAATTCCTAGCCCCCACACCGTACGGTCTTAAGAAAAATATATGTGTTAATTAGTTTGTAAGTATTATCTTAAAGACGTTTAATACATCATCATTATCATACTCAGTGAATCCCACCAATAGCAAAGTAAAGGTAGGGTCTAAGGAGGGTAAGGTGTAGACAGCCTTACCTTTACCCCGTAGGAATAGAGAGGCTGCTTCGAGTTAGACCCCCGGCTCAATAGTAGTTTTGCATCAAGCTTTGGACATAAAGCACATAACACTCAGCAATCGAGACAATTTACTTATTCAGTTTAATGCATTTAAATAATTTAACGGTTTTCTCTAGATATGATATGATTATAAAACTAAGTTCTTTTATCTTAGTACTAGATTTGGAAAAATACAAAAATAGACAAGAGTCCTCAATAACTACAAGATAAGTCTCTCCGTAATGGTACGCGACATAACGTCAAACCGGGCTATAGCGGCCCATCGCGCCACCGCACACAGCCCCGGGCGGCGCCATACGACAGATTCCGGCCTCCTCTGTGAAAATTATAACGGCCCCATACAGCGGATTCTCTCACACACACATATATATGTATGTGTGTGTGTGTGTGTATAACTGCACGGGTATAACGATACTACACACCTATGTGATATAACCCCTCTCGCTTACGCAAATGTCACGTGTCGAATAACCCCACATGATTAAGGGTGAAGGGGGTGATCACTACACATGACCTAATGGTTTTAAAAGCAATTTCAAGATCGTGAGTTCACCGTGGGCAGCACAACTAGTGTAGTACTCTTTCAACTATTGTACCATGAATCTTAATGCACATGTTGTTCATCTTGGACACAAGATCTTTATGTAAATATGAAATTCCTTTTAACTAGGAATGCAACCCGCCGCGATGCGGCAGGGGCTAGATTTATATTTATATTCAGTCGGTTATCATTGTGTCACATCGATATGGTTAATTACATAAGCTAAATGTAACACCCTAGTTTGAAACAAGATTTCTATATTTATTTAGCAGCGGAAATTTGTCCCTAAAAATCATTTAACAATTTACATTTAATATCAATTGCTAATTGTATTTCTTTAAGACTATTAACTAGGTGTTACAATCCTTCCTTGAAGAGTGTTCATAATCTGCTTAATAAACCAACTAATCCTTGCCAACCTGTACAATCTAAACTTCAGACTCAATCTTCAATGTTATAAATTTTGGCTTCAATACCCTTATACCTGAGAACAACACATCATTAGCAAATTTAAGTGAATGGTATATCACATGTATCCCATTATAATTAAGGAAATATACGCCTAACCTTTATCTCTTATAGCAAGTTACATTCAAAATCATACAATTATTCCTTACCACATTTGATAAAACTATCATGTCCAAAATCCGTCCTTAGTCTCCTCACGAAACCTACAGCTTGATACTCAACATGTAATCATACTATCCATAATCAAGTTGGTCCATACATTCCAAACATATATTTGCAAACGATCTAATATCATATTTATTTGGTTGAATTACCACTCATATATCCAACTAACTTGGTCAAAACAAAACATAACACGTGGATCAGAAAACCAAGTACACTTCCTACCAACCCTCATAGGTTTGACACATGTAAAAACCTATAATCAATCTAGAACATAGACAAGTACTACATGAGTCTTAAAACCCACTATAAGAATTACTACAGTAGGATTCTCTGATCACTTCCATACTTACCAATGAACAACAACCACAATAGCGTACAAAGTATTTAAAGACAAACAATGTGATTTAACATCCCCTATACAGAATAATTAGTGTAAGACCATAACAATATATGAATAAAACATTTATAAAAGTTTGCATTTAACATTCAAAATATGCTAATGTAAAAAAACGCTAAACATAATTCATAGTTATTTCAGACATAAAAGTATTCAAAAGAGTTAATCTAACATTTAACAATGTTTAGAACATCCAAAACTATTAAACAAATGCGGAAGCTTCGACGTTATATGTGTTCGGTTCTTCAACGAGCTTGATCTGATCCTTGTTCCACATATTAAGGACCTAAACAACATTTAAAAACTTTAAATGTTAATAATATAAGGGCCAGAGGTCAATCTATAATCTATAACATGAAATACCTTATAAAACAAAAACAACAAATGGAGCCTAAGCCTGTCGTAGGCTACGGTCTACTGGCCGTAGCTTACGGTCCCCTTAAAACACCTGGACAACAGCTGCAGATCGTAACTTATGGTCTGCGACTGTAGGTTACGGTCAGTGTCTGCATATTTTAAGTCCTAATTCTGCCCTTGACACAAAAACGACCATAACTTACGTTTTGTTTATCCGTTTAACCTCTCGTTTCTTCCTACGTGATCGTAATTTGACCCTCTATCTTTTGGACTCGAAATCCAACATCCGGATTAACAATATTATTAATTTATAAGCTCTCGGCTTTATATTTATTTATAAAATATCTGACCCGTTCATGTTTTATCAAACAAACTCATTTGTTTACATCCAAATTCACATGAACGTCATAATTATAAATGTTTCCTATTATCCGAGGTTCTATTCATGGGTTTTATATCCGTTATCCATCATATGTTTTGTTCATTCGACCCGTTCAACTACAATAGTTGAACTTATTTAGCTCAATTCCCATATACGGAATTGTGCATCTTTAGTCGTAACTCACAACCGAGTCTTTTGTCTATTAATCCGCGTCCTGTTTCTTGGTTTACGCGATTATTTGCAATTCTACCCATTATCCGGGTATCAAACCGAAGTCATTATTTATGCAACCATTCCGGTATGCATTAAGACTTCATTTTGACCCGTTTGGCCAACTTAGCGAAATCCATCGCTTTTATGCAACCAAACTTCTCCTAGATTCGTCCTTCAACCCGTTTGAATGTTTTAGTGAAATCCATCACTTTCGAACATTCAAACTTATCATTAATTCGTTATCTAACCTCCCGGTTCGTCCATACGAATTGCATCGCATATGCGCAAACCAAGTCTTTCAACTAATCTATAATAATCGATCATCTATTATTAAAATTCAACAAGGAAATTCTACGAAGCATAAAGCTATGTACCTTTAAAGCTTTCCCTTCAAGCGAGTGTCCGCTCCATCTTGGCCACTTGATGATTCGCCCAATTTGCCTATAGAGTTCAATCCGCTTTTTCGTTTAGAACTCATAATACGGCATGTGTCACGTAATTTGTCAAAATCTCATTTACGTGATTCTTTCATACATTGCAATCAATCCATGATTACTTAGGCATTTCATCAAGCATCTTGCGGGCAAGATTTATATACTAACCTTTTAGGTCTAGACATTATCAATTAACCATGAATACATATACCTTATTATCAAAATGGTTGATGCACATCAACTAGCATCAAAATTCCATAGTATTAATCACCAAATACATTATTCACAACATTTTAGTTCATGTATTCTACATAAACACAAAATTCACATGTACACACCTAGTGTTTCATGCAAATACTTGTAATTTGGCATTCGATTCACAATCTTTCACTTAGGGTTTGTTCCTAAGTTTGTTTACATCATCTAACTTACATAATTTTTGTTGATTCATGTAGAAATCAGAACTTCAAGTTTTCAACAAATCTTTCTATTATCACGAAATATCAAATTGTGACATACCTTTTAGTCCCTTGGAATAGATGATCACAATTATTGATTCATGCACGAATTTGAACTCTTAATAAACCTTCAATTGATCAATTTTGAAGAAACTAGGTCTTTGGTGTTCTTGTTCACCTTTGGTCGCACGCGCACACACACACCCCTCTGTGTGTTTGTGTTGTTTTTTTTTATTTTTGTTTTATAAATAATCAAGTTTCATTTATTTACAATTTTAGTCCCTCCACTCTTTTCAAATAGATAATTATTATTAATCATAATATATTAGTTAACTTAACTTAGTTAGTTAACCTTGGTTAATTATGATTTAATATTTTGGGGTGTTACAATTAAGCACTCACCTTGGCCCGTACGAAAGACGTCAACATTTCCACTTGTTCGCCATGTTGTCTTCCAAGCTTTGCCATACCTAGCTTGGCAACAAGTTCATTCCTTCAATCATTAGAATACATACACGTTGGCTGTAAAAGCCATTCAAATACATTGATTATAACCCGCTTACTTTCTATTGTATTCATCTACAATAGTACTTCTTTACTAGATTATTGATTATATAGTTAATCTGTTTGACTTATTTAAGTGAATACTTGCACAATCCATTCCTATGCATATAAAAATTTTAAACACACCTTACCAATTGTAATCATTCATCCAAAACAACATTTAGTGTTTAGGCAATGGGCATTGTAACGCCCTGCTTTTCGTACTTTCCTTAATTAGAAAGCTTGTCTTGTATTTCTATTTTTGGAAATCTTGTATTCCTTGTAATCGTGTTTTCGTTGTATCGTTGTAAAATCCAAGACTTGGATCATAAATAAAATTCGTTATTTCTTACAATTCATGCTTTGCATGTTCGTACATGTTCATACGTTTGAATTCATTATACATGTGATACTTTGTTCGTAATTCTTCAAAACGTGCGATAAACTTGCAAATACGTGACATACATGAATTATACATCATTTGAACGTATACGATACTTATTCACAATTCATATACATAATCATACTTGTTCTTATGTTTGAGTTACATAAAAATCCCTTATAATATGCATTTCATACCTAAAACACATCAAAACATAACTAAGTTAAACATAAGGGACTTAAATTGCCAAAAACCAAACTTGTGGCCTGGATACACTGGCTCACGACCCGCGACCAAGCCCTCCCATCTCTCTCGCGCCCCGCCAAAAGCCCCGATCCGCAGAATGTTTGTTTCCAGCTCGTGTATTGGGCAATTGTGTGTTAGTCTAGTTGTGTTTTCTCGTTAAAACACCACCTAACTCAACCCTAACCTCAACTATAAAACCTAGCTCATTCCCACACTCCTTCCACTTTGCAAACACCTCATTCTCACTCTTAAATAACTCTAAATCAGTTGAGAAAGTCAGTTTCAAGGCAGAAACATCTAAGTGCAAAAGTGATTTAAATCTCACCTTTCTTCTATCTTTCTTCACTTCTTCTTCCTCAACAAAGTATGGAACACCTCTAGGAGTGTTTTCACAGGTTTTCTAAGGAAAATCAAGGTGGAACATCACCATTTTTGAGGTCCAACTTTCTGTTTTGGAAGAAAACTTTATAAAACATTCTTTAAACTTGTGTTTTCTTCAACAAACCTATTTTCTTATGTTGATCAGTTCTGTTTTAAGCATAATGGAAAACATGAAAACATACCTGTTACAGCAGACAGGGCAGTTGAGAATCCAGTCAGAGATGCAGCCATTGAGTTCGACATTTGTTAGGATGATCTGGTTCCTCCTTAGGGTGCTAACTAATGATGGTGATGATGAAAACCGAAAAGGGTATCGGTTGAGGAGAGGGAGGCCGAATTGATGTTATGATGATTAGGTTATGTGTGTAACCCTTTAACCTCTACATAAGTTTCCTTATATATGCACCCAAGAGGAAACCTAATTAGGTAATAAGGGTAATATGGTCCATCAACAATTACCAACTAATTATTTAATAGGTTATTATATATTTTAATCTATATTATGTAAATGATTATAATGGTTACTAGATTAAATATTATATCATAACATATTTAATCTTACGTTCTCCCACTTAGCTGAGTAATCATTTACTATGAGTATTAAATAAGCCTGATCAGGAGTTAACACTCATTTTAGCCTTAAACTAAGAACTATAGCAGAGAAATACAGCCATTGAATCATCATGCGACTCAGGACCCCCATTAGTCATACTATAGCCTCAATTTAAAACCTAATCGTCATGATCAAAATACGCATAAGCCCTTTGTTTGATTTGTAATTTTATTTGTCTATATGCCATTATACCGATTGAACATATTCTTAGAGACATACAAAATCAAACTGAGGAAATTTCATTAACATAAAACATAAGCTAGTACAATATGCTAAATAAGGTCTTTAGTAAATCCTATATTCCGAACATGTTCTTCGTAAACTTTAGGTGGGAGACCTTTAGTCATCGGATCCACAAGCATATCTTTAGTACTAATATACTCAATACAAAGATTATTTTCCTCAACTCGTTCACGTACGAACAGATATTTTGTATCGAGATATAAATCAGCTCTAGTCGAACTGTTACTGTTCGAGAAACTAACGGCAGCTGAGTTATCACAGTAAAGCTTCAATGGTCTAGAAATGGAATTAACAATTTTGAGTCCAGTGATCAGATTTCTAAGCAACATTCCATGATAGGTTGCGTTATAAACAGCAATGTACTCTGCCATCATTGTGGAAGTTGTAGTCAACTGTTGTTTATGACTCTTCCATGAGATAGGTCCGCCTGCTAACATAAAGATATAGCCCGAAGTGGATTTCTTATCATCTTTGCATTTGGCAAAGTCAAAATCTGGATAGCCTACCACTTCTAAATGATCACTTTTTCTATAAGTCAGTTTATAGTCTTTCGTCCCTTGCAGATATCGAAGTACCTTCTTAGCTGCTTTCCAGTGATCTAGGCCAGGATTAGTCTGATAACGGCCTAGCATTCCAGCAATATAAGCGATATCTAGGTGAGTACAGACTTGAGCATACATCAGGCTCCCAACTACTTCGCGTAAGGTATCTTGCTCATTTGCTCCTTCTCAACCTCTGTTGTCGGACATTGGAATGAACCAAAAATATCTACCTTAACTACTGGAGTGATGGAGAGTTTGCACCGTTGCATGTTATAACGTGTAAGGACACGATCTATGTAAGACTTTTGAGACAATCCTAAGATCCCTTTGTGTCTATCTCGGTGAATTTCGATGCCAATGACGTAAGAAGCATCTCCGAGATCCTTCATGTCGAAGTTATGCGAGAGTAACCGCTTCGACTCATGCAACATGTCTAAACTATTACTTGCCAATAGAATACAAGTATAGTAAAGTTGTTCCCACTCATCTTGAGGTAAGTGCATTGATCCACTTGATTCTTCATAAAACCTTGTTTCTTCATGACTTCATCAAACTTGAGGTACCATTGGCGTGATGCTTGTTTTAACCGTAAATGGATTTCTTCAACTTACAAACTAGATGCTCCTGACCTTCAGGTTTAAAGCCTTCAGGTTGTTTCATGTAAACATCTTCGTCTAACTCTCCGTTAAGGAAAGCGGTTTTAACGTCCATCTGATGCAACTCTAAATCAAAATGAGCTACTAGGGCCATGACGATCCTTAATGAATCTTTACGAGAGACAGGTGAAAACGTCTCTTGATAATCAATTCCCTCTTTCTGAGTGTAGCCCTTTGCAACCGATCTCGCTTTGTAGCGTTCAACGTTCCCATTCAAATCCAGTTTTGTTTTGAACACCCATTTACATCCTATGGGTTTGACACCGTTGGGTAATTCTACCAAATCCCAAACGTCATTTTTCTTCATGGATTCAAGCTCATCAATCATTGCTTTATTCCATTATCACTGCTAATGGCTTCATTGTAAGAGATAGGATCATTGAGCTTTCTGGAATCCATTTCAGTCAGGTGGGTAACATAATCATCCCAATTAGTAGCCCTTCTAGGCCTAGATGACCTCCTGAGTTGATTATCCGGTTCAACGTTGTCTTGGTTTTGAGCGTTTGATGTGCCTTCATTATAAGGTATAACGGGTTCTGATTGTGGAGGTAAATTTGGAGTTGGTGCAGTAGCTTTAGGTGCAAGAGGAGTAATCGGAGTAATGGTAAGCAACGAGTCTCTCCCCCCGCATCTTGTACTTCTTGCAATTCTTCGTAAGGATTGGTACTGCTCCCACTGACCTTGAAATCCTCCAGGAACGCAGCACGCTTGGTTTCAATAATACAGGTGACATAGGAAGGACAATAGAAATGATAACCCTTTGAATTATCAGGATACCCAATAAAGAAACAGGTAACTGTTTTAGGGTCAAGTTTCCTTAAGAAAGGATTGTAAAGTTTTGCTTCAGCAATGCAGCCCCATACTTTCATATATCCAAGACTCGGTTTCCTTCCTATTTAAAGTTCATAAGGACTTTTAGGGATAAACTTAGAAGGAACTCTATTGAGTATATGAACAGCTGCTTTTAACGCTTCAGTCCAGAGGAATAATGGTAAATTAGTGTTGGCTAACATACTGCGTACCATGTTCATAAGGGTACGGTTTCTTCGTTCAGCGACACCGTTCTGCTGAGGTGTACCAAGCATGGTGTATTGGTTCACAATCCCCTAGCCCTTACAAAACTCATAAAATGGACCAGGAGCTTTGCCCACATCAGTATGTCTTCCATAATATTCACCACCTTTATCTGATCTCACAACTTTAATCTGACAATCTAATTGCTTTTCAACTCAGCTTTATAATCTTTAAAAGCTGTAAGAGATTCAGATTTCTCCTTAATAAGATACAAGTACATGTAACGAGAATAATTATCAATGAAAGTGACAAATGAAGTATGTCCTGTTATGCCAGCGATTTGGTAGGGACCACTAATGTCAGTGTGAATGAGTTCTAATAAAGTAGAGCTCCTAGTGGAACCTTTCTTATTCGCTAATGTCATTTTACCTTTAAGACATTTGACACATGTTCCAAAATCAGAGAAATCGAGAGGAGGTAAGACTTCATCCTTTACGAGATGATATAATCGTTCTCTTGAGATGTGGCCTAAACGTTGATGCCACAACATGGATGAAGTCTCTAAGTCTTGTTTCTCTATCATCTTTGTGAGTGATTCATTAATGTTATATGACAACAAAGATTTGGAAAAGTCATCATCTAGTTCTAATCTATAGAGACCACTATCCAGAATACCAGTACCATAAAGAACAGAATCATAGAGGATCGAGAGTTTGCGATGACCATGGGAAACAATAAAACTGTCCATGTCTAACTTTGGTCCTGATACAAGGTTCCGAGTTACCTCAGGAACATATAAGGTTTCATAAAGTTTAATACATAAACCGGTTTTCATAAATAATTGTAATGTTCCAATGACCTTCACTTCTAATTCTCGATCATCCCCAACCTTAAGAGTTCTTTGGTTTCTTCCCAGCTTTCGGATTGAAAGGAATCCCTAAGTTGAATTGGTAACATGAACCATAGAACCAGAATCAAACCACTAAGAATTAGCAGGAACATTTAAATTATAGGACTCAAGTATCATAAAATAATCATTACCTCTCTTAGCCAGCCACTCCTTAAAGTCAGGACATTCCTTCTGCATATGTCCTGCCTTTTTACAGAACTTGCAGCGGATTTTGCCTAAGGAGTTCTTAGAGCTGGAAGGTGCACTTGTATTAGGATTGGGCCTTTGGACTTTGGAAGCATCCTTTCTGTGATGATTGTTCTTCCTTTTCTTAGAGTTGGAGGTGGTGAAGTTAGCAACATTAGTAGTGCGATCCATCCTCATACGCTCTTCCTCCTATACGCACATAGCGACCAGCTCACTCATCGTCCATTTGTCCTTCTAAGTGTTGTAATTGATCTTAAATGCTTCAAAGGACGAAGGAAGCGAAGTAATGATGAAATGAACGAGGAAACCATCACTGATTTCCATTTCTATCCCCTTCAGCTTATTGGCCATGTCATTCATCATCATGATGTGCTCGTGAATGCCGCTCCTCCCATCATACTTAGTTGTCACCAGCTTGAGGGTAAGAGTACTAGCGTGTGCTTTAGAAGTTCCTTTGAATTGCGCCTCCACAGAAGCCAAGTAGGTTTTAGCATCTTCAGAATCAGGAATGGCTCCTCTGATTGCATTGCTTATGGACTGCTTCATAAACATGAGAGACATGCGGTTACACCTAGTCCACTTTTTCATGAGTCAACTGCTCAGCAGCAGTACTTTGAGGAGTAAGGTCCGCTGGTTGATTCTCTCTTAGAGCATAATCAAAGTCCAGCAATCTAAGCGTAAACATGAGAGCATCCTTCCATGCAGCAAAGTTATCACCAGTCAAAGGTGGAATCCCGCAATTGGGTGCCAATAGTGGAAATAAGATGAGCGAATATGATACTAATCAAGAAGTCCTAATGTGATCTAAGGGCATGTAATACTAAGGCAGGCATAAATAATGACTATTTTAATTATGAAGCTGTGATATTGTCTATTACTAACATCAAAATAATAGACTTAGTTAAAATTCTACTTAAACGAAGACAAAACAGCTTTGGCCAGAAGTGTAATCATTTAAGCTTGTGTGCAAAGTGATTGTGACAAATCAGCTTTGGTCTAGCATTCGTTCAAGGTTATCGAGGCATTGGTCGTATGAATCTCCAAAGATAGAAAAGTCGTCCATGAAAACTTCCATGGTTTTTTCTATCATATCATGGAAGATGGCCACCATGCAACGTTGGAAGGTTGCGGGAGCATTGCATAGACCAAAATGCGTCGATAAGCAAAAGTTACGTAGGGGCATGTAAATGTTGTTTTTTCTGGGTCTTTAGGAGCTATCGGTATTTGAAAGTAACCTGAAAAACCATCTAAAAAACAATAAAATTTATTACCGAATAATCTTTCTAACATTTGATCTATAAAAGGTAAGGGAAAATGGTCTTTCCTCATTGCCTCATTTAATCGATGATAATCTATACAAACTCTCCATCCGGTGATGGTTCTTGTTGGTATTAATTCATTTTTTTCATTAGCGGCCACCGTCATACCTCCTGTCTTAGGAACTACTTGAACGGGACTTACCCAAGGGCTATCGGAAATTGGGTAGATGAGTTCGGCATCAAGTAGTTTGATGACTTTGTTTTTAACCACTTCTTGAACATTTAGATTTACTCTACGTTGTGGTTGTATTACCCATTTCGAGATTTAATCTCAATTGCACCGTGTGGGAAGATATGGGTGATAGAAAAGGTCACGACCACCTAGACTTTAATTTTCCGGGAAATAATCGAAGTCGTGAATTAAACAATAGAACTTGATCTCCTACTCGAAATTCATTAGGCTTAATATGTTTATCATGCAAGTTTTTTCATTCGTTCCTTATAAATTCGGAGTTAGAGTATGCTTGATTCCTTAATTCGTCTAATTCGTTTAATTGATAAAATCGATTCTTTCCGGCGGTTTCAATGTCTAAGTTTAAGTTTTTTAATGCCCAGTAAGCCTTGTGTGCTATTTCTACTGGCAAATGACAACTTTTTCCATAGACAAGCTTATATGGGGTGGTACCTATTGTTGTTTATACACGGTTCGAAAAGCCCATAAAGCGTCGTCTAATTTATCGGCCCACTTTTTTTATTTAATCCTACGGTTTTTTCAAGTATTTTTTTTTAAACCTCGATTAGTCACTTCGGCTTGTCAATTTGTTTGAGGGTGATATGCAGTTGAGATCTGATGATAGACCCCATATCTTGTTAAAAAATTTCAAGTTGATGATTACAAAAATGAGTACCTCTATCACTTATTAATGCTTTTGGAGTCCCGAAACGAGAAAATAGTCGTTTCAAGAATCTTACCAGAACTCTTCCATCATTTGTTGGAAGAGCTTCGGCTTCGGCCCATTTTGACAAGTAATCCACTGCCATAAGTATATATTTGTTTTCTTTTGACGGCGGGAAAGGTCCCATAAAGTCTAGTCCCCACACATCAAAAATTTCACAAACAAGAATGCCATTTTATGGCATTTCGTTTTTGGAAGAAATATTACCTGATCGTTGGCATGCATCATATGTCTTTATAAGACTTTGGGAGTCTTTATAAATGGTCGACCAATAGAATCTTGAATCAAATACCTTTCGTGCGGTACTAGCGGCTCCATGATCTCCTCCATATGGACCTTCATGACAATGGTGGAGAATCTTCCTTGCTTCACTACCATGCACGCATCGTGGGATAAGTTGGTCGGCACACTTTTTGAAAAGATAAGGATCTTCCCAAAAATAATGCTTTACATCGACAAAGAATTTTTTTCTTTGATGATGTGACCATCCTTTTGCGACTATCCCACTAGTTAGGTAGTTGGCGTACCATGGTTCTTCTCGGTATTCCACCATTTCTAAGGATTCCATTGGGAATTTTTCATTGATGAGCTCGTCCCTAGTTGCCTCCAAAGTTGGATCTTCCAAGCGGGATAGATGATCGGCAGCGGTGTTTTCAGCTCCTCTTTTGTCTTTTATTTCAATGTCAAATTCTTGGAGGAGTAGAATCCATCTGATTAAACGCGGCTTAGCATCCTATTTTTTAAAGAGATAATGAATGGCTGCATGGTCTGTATAAACTATCGTTTTAGAAAGAACAAGATAAGAACGAAATTTATCAAAAGCAAATACTACAGCTAGTAACTCTTTTTCAGTTATTGTGTAATTTTTTTGTGCATCGTTAAGTGTTTTACTAGCATAGTATATTGGGTGAAAATGCTTATCTTTTCTTTGTCCCAAGACAGCTCCAACCGCAAAGTCACTTGCATCGCACATGATTTCGAAAGGTAATTTCCAATCAGGCGCTATCATGATTGGTGCATTGACTAGCATTTCTTTTAGTGTTAAAAACGCTTGGTTGCAATCCTTGTCAAAGACGAATGGTGCATCTTTTTCAAGTAATTTTGTTAGGGGTCTTGAAATTTTAGAAAAGTCTTTGATAAATCGTCTATAGAATCCGGTATGCCCTAAGAAACTTCTGATAGCTCTAACGAAGGATGGAGGTGGTAATCGGGAGACGGTGTCTATTTTAGCCGATCAACCTCCATTCCTTCGCTTGAGATTTTGTGAACAAGTACTATTCCCTCCATTACCATGAAATGGCATTTTCCCAATTAAGGGCGAGGTTAGTTTCCTCACATCGGGATAGCATTCGTTCAAGGTTATCGAGGCATTGGTCATATGAATCTCCAAAGATAGAAAAGTCGTCCATGAAAACTTCCATGGTTTTTTCTATCATATCATGGAAGATGGCCACCATGCAACGTTGGAAGGTTGCGGGGGCATTGCATAGACCAAAAGGCATGCGTCGATAAGAAAAAGTTCCGTAGGGGCATGTAAATGTTGTTTTTTCTTGGTCTTCAGGAGCTATCGGTATTTGAAAGTAACCTGAAAAACCATCTAAAAAACAATAAAATTTATGACCGGATAATCTTTCCAACATTTGATCAATAAGAGGTAAGGGAAAATGGTCTTTCCTCGTTACCTCATTTAATTGACGATAATCTATACAAACTCTCCATCCGGTGACAGTTCTTGTTGGTATTAATTAATTTTTTTTCATTAGTGACCATCGTCATACCTCATTTCTTGGGAACTACTTGAACAGGACTTACCTGTCACACCCCGATATTTCCACGTATTACCGGTGGGCCCGGTGGGGAGTATCGTGACGTAGTTGATATCATCATAGTCAATTTATCACAGTTCAATGCACAGCGGAAGTCTAAAAGTAATAATATTACAAACCGAATGAAAGTAACATAAGTATTACAAACGGAATGTAAAAGGATCAACAGGCGGATCAAAACAAAGGAAATATTGTTCAACAGATTTTAAAGTGATAAAGCTTGCAAGACTCTTTATTTATTCACTCAGGAGTAGCCAGCCTATTTCGCATAGTACCTGCACTTAACCTTTTGAAAAATACGTCAGTTTACACTGGTAAATACAATTAACCGACTAAAAGTTTTGAAAACATTTAAGAAAATTGGTTTAAATGCACAAGGCACAAACAATCTTTTATAACTTGGGACAAGTATTAAAAAAATAATCTTGTATACAGTTTTATATGTTTGTCGTCCGTCAAGGCCGGTTAGAAGAGCCGGACAAGATTAACTGACACACCACATGTATAATGCCCACAAGGAAAACTCCTTATTGTGGGATACCATTTATACATACGCAACTGTCAGGTGTATGCCTACACCCCGTGCTTAAGTCGCGGCCATTTCAATGAATGAGCCGAGGATATCCAAGACATGGTCATTAACCCCCCAAAGGCATTGTACCAGACAAAACAGATTAAAACGGGTTATGTAAATATATTAATCACAATCCGATTTAAATAACTACATACCCGACCAAGCGGTATTATTATAATACCGTATTCCAAGCCCGTATAACGGAAAATAAGTTAAAAGTATTTACCTGAGCAAAATATACAAATTTATCTCAGCCATATACAATCAGCAAGTGCAAATATCTTTTACTGGGCTCCTAAATCTGGAATGAAGGTTTTAATAACCTATTAGATTCCTAACGGGTCTTATTTAAGTTTAAACTTAGACCGATTAGTTTTAAAGAAATGTTTACGGTTCAAAACGCAAGATTAAGCGAAGACCGGATTAGAATGTGATTTAGACCCGATAAGTATGAAGACTTGTATAATATGGGTAAACTAAACACATTCTGGATTTTGAAGCAAAAATGATAAGGTTTGACCCGTTTCGGTCAATTTATGCAAACTAGTCACATAAACCGTACCGAACGTGAAAAATGCATAACGGGTAACCAAATGAGTCATGTGTAGGTTCCCTAAGTTAGTATGCTTAAAATGTGTTATGATATCAGTAGGATACCTTCCATTATGCCCAAAACGGATTTAAAACCAATTTAAGCCACGAAGGGGTATTTTTGGTCAGTTTTAAGATTATAAGAGAGGTTAAATAATAATCTGAGGTTCTGGTCTAAATTGATTAGTAAAAATATTTATTCTAGTAGGTTATATCAGTAAGATATCATATATGTGTGAAATGTATCATTTATGGCCAAACTATGCACCATAGGGGCATTTTGGTCATTTCACATAAGCTTTAGGGTCAAATCTGGAAATCTGAGTTTAAAACCTTTACTTACTGTTAAAGTATAATAATTTATTCATAACATCAGTAGGTAACAAGCTTTAGGTGCCAAGTATGGTTTTATACCACACTATGCGCCTAAATCGCATAAAAAGTCGGTATTTGACGATATTCGGGTTAAATAAGGAAATCTGAGATTTTGAACAGCCTTTACAGTTTAAAATAACTTATTTAATATATAAAATCAGTAGAAAATGGTTTGATGCGTAAAGGATGTGTAAAACTCATTTTATTAGCAAAAAGGGCATAACCGTCAATTACCGAGTTAATGCAAGAACCATATGTTATGACCAGTTTAAAATTCAACAAAAATCTTCAAAAATCCCTAAGTATTATATTACATCAGTGGGTAAAAGGTTTGGTGTCAAAATTTGGGTTTCAGTAGGTTCTATGCCAAAAATGCCGTTTAATTAATAAAAAGGCTTCAATTTACGATATTGAGCATAACTCCTAATTTAGACCACAAACTGATGTCAAATTTTTAGGACATGTTTATAAATTAGTAATAAAGGTTTTTGTCCTCTCACATTTTCAAAAATTTCGTTTTAATATCAAAAGGGCATAATGGTCAACTTTTAAGCAATTAACGGAAACATGCAATGAACTAGGATTTCTAAGGAACCAAGTTATATAACCTCAGAGGGTTATACTAACCTATATTATGGTCCTAATGGAACCCTAAGGTATATCTAAAACAAGCTAAATCAGGTCAGAACTGAAAGTCAAAGCAAAAGTCTACTTTTGAGACTTTCGGTTCCGAACCGAGCCTAAACTCAGAATTGTCGGGTTGAACATGCTTAGACATGTTCTTACATCATTTACCAAGTTATTTTAATGTTAAAACATGCTCCATAACTTCTACATTATCAGTTATGAATTTATTTGCAAAAATAGCTTCTGTTGACTTTTTAATATTAAGTTTGACCCGACAATAGACCAAGTTAGACTGAGAATCAGTATGTGCCCTTTTAAGGGTTTATAACCTACATAATTGCCAACTCATAGCCACTTTCAATTCGAATAATGGCTGGACCATTAGTGATTAATCACTAAGTCAAAGCTTAATTACGATGGCTTTGACTTTTGGTCATTAGACTAATAAAACTTGAACTTAGGGAGCTAAGAACACGTACAATAGTCCTTAGCACGAATTTGGAACTTAAGAAAACTTGCTTGAACTCCAGGAAGCTCCAGAGAAAGCAATATTAAGTGATTTCAAATGAATGCAAGAACAATGCAAACAAAAGGGTCCTTATATAGGACTTTAAACTTCACAAGATCATTCCACATGACCCTACAAGTGATTTCTGATGATTCCAGGTGTCCCCTATGCATGAAATACTGTTGGCTCAGTCCCTGGAATCGAAAACAAGCATGCAAAGGCGGTGCAACTGGCTATACATGCAGCTGTCCACATTTTCTGCATCTGGCACTCTTACGCGACCCGCGTAAGAGTTGGCCTTGGGTCTACGCGGCCCGCGTAAAGGGCTATCTCCGGTAAACACTTTTGCAACTTTGCAATTTCAGTCCATGGTCCAATTAAACTTTATTTAAGTTCCATTTATTGCATTTTGGACCCCCATAGTTAACTTTTAAGGACCTTGGGTTATAAACTAACTCCGTTAAGCTCCCGGTTAGTTGTACGATCACCCGAGAAGTCTTGTATTCATTGAAACTCCATAAAATTAATATCCGACATTCTTGAGATCAAAATATATAATTATTACAATGTTTTTTGGGATCATTAAAAGGTCACTCAGAGGTTACTTTCAACATGTTGACACTTTTAACCCCTATATTTCATAAGATCCTTATTTTGAGCACAAACGACTTTTTAAGTTCGATAATTTATTCGTTTAAAGAATAGGAACGTCGTGTGAGGTCAATCAGAGGCACAAGAATGGCATGTTGACACTTTGGATCCCTTTTACCTACATATTTACATTGTTTGACAATTTTAGTCCCTCAAGATCAATCTATCACACGTTTTAAGTCCATGACACGTGTCTTTATTATGTTGGTCGTGATTTTACGAGGTGTTACATTACCCAAGGGCTATCGGAAATTGGGTAGATGAGTCCGACGTCAAGTAGTTTGATGACTTCGTTTTTAACCACTTCTTGAACATTTGGATTTACTCTACGTTGTGGTTGTATTACCGATTTATAGTCATCATTAATTAAAATTTTGTGCGTGCACATGGAATGGTTTATTCCTTTAATGTCTACAAGCTTCCATGCGATCGCGTTTTTGTGTTTTTTCAAAAGTGTAATTAATTTTTCTTTTTCTAAACTAGTTAATTTTGAAGAAATAATTACATGTAACTTGCCATCCTTGTTGAGAAAAGCATATTCCAAACCTTTTGGAAGTTCTTTGAGCTCAAATGGTGGGTCTTTAGGAGACTCGTTATTTGGTTGCTCGTTTTGGTTGAGGACCAAAAAGGTTTGTTCAATGGCGACCTCTTCTTCGACAAGGTGGTCGATTTCGTCTTCCGTATTGGGTGGTTCATCTTCATCTTCAATTAGGGGGTCGTTTGCATTGACCATGCCCCGTGTTGAGTTGGGCATGCCCCCGTGGTGGGCGTAGAAGCTTCTACAGGTTTGTCTTGTTGTGCAGGATTCTGACCACGCCCCATGCCCCCCTGGGCACAACCGCGTGGTCAGGCTCTGTTGCCTTGTTTTTGCTTTGGGAGATGCTGCCGATGGGTCGGGCATGTCGCGTCTATTCCTTCTTTGTGTATTTATGTTTGTTTTGGCTGCTTATTTGTTCCTTTTGTTCTTTTAAGCTCGTTTGGTCCCGTAAATTCAAAATGAAGAAAGAAACACGCTTTTTCCAACATTAGTACTAAAAAAAGGTTAGTTTTATGCCTCATTTGATGTAATTTATATGTTGCATTTTGCACACATCATCAGCCGAAACCTCAGTCGAAATCTCGAGATTTCGAGTAATGAATATTTATGAGATTTCGACTCCATAATGAGGTTTCGAGTCGCAACCACCTGGTTGCGAGTCGAAATCTCAGTCGCAATCTTAGCTATCCTCGTATTTTAATGAGATTTCGAGTTGGAATTTGAGTCGGAACCTTGGTCTCGAGTTATGAAGATTGAAACCTTTATGATTTCGAGTCACAATCTTGGTCTCGAGTCATGAAGACTGAAAACCCTTATGATTTCGAGTCAAAATCTTATTGTTTCGAGTCGGAATCTTGGTCTCGACTCGTTAAGGGTGATCTCGAACCTACTGTCAACAGTTGTTATTGTGATTCACATTACTGAAAATTCGAATTCTTAGGGATTTTGAGATGTAATTTCCTATTTTAGTGTTGATCTAATCTTATCAAATATTTCGAAAAATTTTATCTGTTGATCTAATAACAGTTTTCGAATTTTTTTAAGAGTTAAAACAGATCAAAACATGGAAAAACACTCAATAATCCAAATCATATTCCAAAACATAAAGGAATTTTCGAATTTTCTAAGAACACATGATGAACCCTAAACATAAGAACAAAATTCTGGAACCCGAAACCTGAATTTTTAAAGTTTTCTAAACAGATTTCGGTCATAAAACATAACCCATTTGATTTCGAGTGAACATTTAATTATCCTTTCTCCGAAAACAGTGATCTCGGCACATATAACTCGAAACCAGCCGTGAATTTTATTGAGTTTTCTAAACTTCTATTTTCCAGATTTCAATCCCAGAATAATGGATACGAAAACAGAACTGATTAATCAACACAAACTCTGAAACCACATGTTGATCAGTTCTGTTTTAAGCATAATGGAAAACATCAAAACATACATGTTACAGCAGACAGTGCAGTGGAGAATCCAGTCAGAGATGCAGCCATTGAGTTCGACATTTGTCAGGATGATATGGTTCCTCCTTAGGGTTGCAAACTAGTGATGGTGATGATGAAAACCAAAAAGGGTATCGGTTGAGGAGAGGGAGGCCGAATTGATGTTATGATGATTAGGTTATGTGTGTAACCCTTTAACCTCTACATAAGTCTCCTTATATATGCACCCAAGAGGAAACCTAATTAGTTAATAAGGGTAATATGGTCCATCAACAATTACCAACTAATTATTTAATCGAGGAACCCTAGATGCTGTCGGAGTAAAGGATCGTCAACAAGGGTGTTCTTATGCGTTGTAGATTCTTATCCAAGACTTGTATCATTTAATGATGCCATGTTATTTTTTTAAAGCTCTTCGAATTCTAAAATTGAATTTTCTGATTTCGACTTTATAGTCTATATCTTTAAAAATGGGTTCAAAAAAGGAAGGTGTTTTTCGCGGAGGACCAAAAGGATATTCCGTTTCCATTCCCAAAACTGTTAAAAACACCCTTCAAATTGACTTTTGAACTCATTTTTTATCAATTTGAATCTTTACTAAAAAAAACTTATTTGATTGAATTGACATGTTCAATCTCGACGATTGATCCCCCTTTTTTGCCTTCGGCTATTACCGGCCCAACACTGGATTTGTTTGAAAAGGTTATTATATATTTTGATCTATATTGTGTAAATCATTATAATGGCTACTAGATTAAATATTATATCATAACATATTTAATCTTACATCTTATGCTTCTAATCAAGCCTATGATTAGTGAGCTTAAACAAGGTTGTTTCATACAAAATCGGAGATGTTTTATCACTCCAAACTTTCTATTTTGAAAGGGTCTTAATCCACAAGTGTTATATCCACCAAGCTTGTTCTTGAAACAAGACTTGTGTTGGATGTGTGTGATTATTTGAAGCCTTGGCTTCCTACCTTCAAGCCACCACCTCACTTGATGATTTGTCTCTTGAGTAGTTAGTTCATTTCATTTTCATTTTATTGTATTCATGACCATCCTTGTTGTTTGTTGGTGCATACGTCTGTCGACTTCGTCTTGTATCGAGTCTTGCATTGTTCATTGCACGAAGATCGAGAAAACAAGTCAAAAGCTAATTCCGCTTGAAGGAAGCTAATTCCGCTTGAAGATGTCATCAAGTAATTCCGTGCGGAATTAGCTAATCCCGTTTGAAATTGTAATTTCGTTTGTAATGTAATCTCGTTTGTAGTTGTTTGAAGCGGAATTAGTAAGTCTATAAATAGGGGTCAGTCTGTGTCATTTGAAACGGAATTAGGTGTGGTGTTTTCCAACGGCGAAGCTTTGTCGAAGTGTCTACAGACGTGTAACTGTTCCAATATCAATAGAAAGACAGTTATAAGTGAATATCTTGCTGAAACGCTCACAATATGTCTGTTTCCGTCATTCATATTGTGTAGAACACCTCTGATCGACTCGTTTCGGGTCCGTTCACGATCCTACAAGTGGTATCAGAGCTCAGGAGGAGGAGCTCTGTCAATTTCAGCTTGATCTCATCTTGTTTTCTTACTTCTACACCTTCTTTTCTCAGTTGAACTAGTTTTAACGGTTAAAATGGCCTGAATTTTTTCACATCATAAGCGCAATTGTGTTTTAATCAATCCTTGAAAGAATTGGACCTTAATTCGATCTAAAACTGATAAAAATTGTAATTCCGTTTGAAAAGTTGAATCGAAATGATGACGTAAGCATAATTCCGTTTGAAATTGTACACTAATTCCGCACGGAATTACATCGTTTTGTCTAATTTCGTTTGAGATTGCATCTAATTCCGCTCGGAATCATAATTCCGTTTGAATTAGTTCGAACGAAATTACAATTTCGTTTCAAAGTGAGCCTAATTCCACGTGGAATTAAATTCCGTTTGGCAAGTACAAACGAAATTCCTAATTTCGTTTGAAGACCTTAATCTCGTTTGAATCTTAATTCCGTTTGAAGTTGATTATGCAGGTTAATCTCGTTTGAAGGTAATTTTGCTTGGAAGTGATTTCATTTGAAGGATATAATCTCGTTTGAAAGTGTCTGTTTGTGAAACTTTTTACCGAATCATGGAAGAAGAGTTCTACAACGCGTTTGCTACATCTTCGACTAGTCCAGCTTCCATTGCTCAAAACATGAACTTGGAAAACGAAACTGGAACTTTGCAAAAACTCCCCGAAACTTATGGGAATTGAAGAGTACCATGGCTGGAAAAATCGTTTTGAGAATTGGGTTCAGGCAAACCATCTGAGAGCTTGGGAAAGCATTGAAACAAAATATGTTAGACCACAGACTGCTTTGAAAGTTTATAAAATCATCTCAGAATTTACAGACAAAGAGAGAGATAGTTATAACGGAGAGAAAATGATGATTAGTCTTCTACAACAAGCTGTCAAAGAGGATATATTTGTGTTGCTTTAGCATGATGGTAGTGCTTTTTCAATATGGGAAGCACTTGAGAAGAAATTTGAAGGAAGTACGGAAATGATCAGTAGCAAAAAATCATTATTGAAGAAAGAATTTGAGTTGTTTACAAGTATGCCAGGTGAATCTACAAAGACTCTCATTGAGAGATATTGTCATCTTGTGCGTACCATGTCTCAGTTGAAAATTACTAAAACTCCAGCAGAATGGGTTGAAAAGTTAGTTGACACATTACCGCAGAAAGAATGGGGTACTTATCTCATGATTTTAAAGAATTTTGGAGAGTTTAGTAGATTGTCAATTGGACAGTTTATTGAAAAGCTTGAGGGACAGGATCTTGAACAACAAAAGATTGCCAGAATGAACAGCTCGAGCAATCAACAAGACATCAAATTGTACTATAAAGGAAATGTTCAAACTGTAGAAGCAAGTCCTAAGATACAAACTGCTTTCAGTGCAGGAAATTCATCTGGATCAGTCAGTTAAAGTTCAATCAACACTAGTAGATTTTCAAATGTCAATCCTTCAAGTTTTCAAAGTTCAAATGTTGGTAATGGACATATGATTCAGTGCAATGTTGCATTACACCTTCAAAATGGTCAGAATTTTTCTGAAGACGTTGTTAAAAGTCATATGGCATTACTGGTTACTGCCTTGGAATCTTATGAAGGTTTGATTGCTGGAAGAATTGGTAATCCTATGCTAACCAAGGAAGATTATGACCAGATTGATGCAGAGGAATTGGAGCTTATGGATATAAAATGGTGTTTAGCAAGTGTTCTAAGGAGAGCTGAGAAATTCAAAATGATTACAGGAAGAAATGATTTCTTAGATGCAAATGTCTCTGCTTTAGGTTTTGATAAATCTAAAGTTACTTGTTTTCGATGCAGGGAGAAAGGACATTTTAAGCGAGAATGTAAAAATCAAGAAGCAAATGGAGCAAAGAATCCATTTGGTGGCCATGATTACTATCGGAAGGCTATATATCAACAAATTGCTCATCAACCGCATCAACAAAAAGAACCATAAACTGCACATGCTAGGATGATTGAAGATGCAAATAAGAAAGCTTATTATGGTATCATTGATCAAGATGATGAGAAAATGGTTCCAGGATTTAGCTGGGATAGGTTTGTGGATGAGAATAAGGAGTTTAAAGCTTTCATTGCTCAAATTGTTCAAAAGCCAGAATTGATGAAAGAATGGATAGCAGTTTTAGCTGATGAAGAGAAAAGTCAAGATGAAGAATCTGTTTCTTCAGAAAATAGTTCAACAACTACTTGTGATGATGATGAAGATATTGAACAGATAAACATTGTAAAAAATCATTTATCTTCTAACAGTTTTGAATTTTATTTTGCAGATAAATTGAAGAAACTTAAAGAGAGAAAAGCTGCAAAAGAAATGAAAGAAGTTGAGGTTGTTGAGAAGATAGTCGAAGTGGAGAAGGTAGTTGAAGTCGAGAAGATTGTGGAGATTGAAAAGATTGTTGAAGTCGAGAAGATTGTGGAGATTGAAAAGATTGTTAAAGTCACAAAACCTTGTTTTACATGTTTGGAACCTTGCAAACAATGTGAAGATAAAGATGAAAGGTTTAGTGAGCTTGAAAAGTTGAAAGAGAAGTTGCTGTTTGATGTCAAGAATGTGAAAGAGTCGTACGATGTATTGAACAAAAGTGTGAATAGTTTGCAGAAGACAAACTCGGAAAGAGAAGATGCGTTGACGATGATGAATGCAACAATGATGTCTAAGCAGAAAGAGATAAATTTTTTACATTGAAGAATGTGCGAAATTAAAGCAAGAGTTGGAAAGTGAAAAAGTTGAAAAGGAAAGAATCAGACGATTACTGAATAGTTATTCAAGTTCTGATTACTTAATTGACAGAATTTATCCAACTGTTGCAGGTTTTGAAGTGTTTGAAGACAAGAAGCCAATGAAAAAGGATACTAGTAAGAAACAGAGTGTCAGTTATAACAAGTGTCCGCCTCCAATTTGGGAAGGGTATTCGCCTAGAAAACCAAATGAGGAACAAGTAAAAAAGGCTGTCAATATAAAGTTAGAGTCCGAGATAACCGATGAGTTGTCAGACAATATTGATATCACACTCACAGCGTCTGACACAGATCATGAGTCTGAGTTAATAAAAAAGATGGTCGATCAGGTGTTGGATAAGGATGAGGAGTCAGAGTCACAGTCCGAGTCCGAAAGTTCGAGTTCATCTGTCAAGAGTTCAAAATCGTCGGGAAAACGGGTGTATAGTAAAGAATTTTTGTTGTCAAAATCCAATTTGAATGATGAAACATTTGAAGTTGCATATACTTTGAATGATTCTGACAAATTATATTTTGATAAAGAATTTCCAATAAGAGGTGTTAAAACTGAAATAATCAAAAAGGTTTTCAAATTGACAGAAATTAATATTTCTGAAATAAAAGATGTAAATCTTTCTGGAAAACCTAAGTCGTACACCTCAAGAATCAAACAAAAATTAAACAAGAAAATGGGTTACAGTTCTGGTTCAGGTTATCGAAAGAACCAAACCATAACGGTAATTTCAAAAAGAAAGGATTGGATTTTATTCCACCAGAAAATTATAAAAATGAGAAAATTACTAAAAATATAAAATTTGTGTCAGGTACATCTGCTGAGGATGAAAAGAAGAACTCATTCTGGAGACAGTCAAATCAGGAATTTCTTGCTGAAAAGAAGAAAAATGAAGCTCATCAGAAAAAACAGACAAGAACCTGTTACAGATGTCAAGAAGTTGGTCACATCGCTTGGAACTGTCCTAAAGCAACCAACACAAAACAGGGAGTCTCAGAAAAACTCAAAGAAATAGTTGTTGATAAAACCAAACCATCAACTGAAAGGTTTAAAGTGTTTAAAAATTCAACATATGAAGTTGGTGAGTGTTCGAAAAGGTTTTACAAGCGAAGGGGAAATCTTGACAACCAAACATGGGTTGTTAAGAAATCAAATGTAAAACTTGGCGATGAATCTGATTCCACAAAATCAGAGGAGCCACATGTTGTTAAAAATGATGAAAACTCAGTTCCACCTTTGGATGATGTTCACTTTCCACCATTGCGGGCTAAGAATTTAAAATCAAAGGTTGGAAAAGTAGAAATCTCAAATCAGCTTTATTCTAAAAAGAATGAATTTGATGTTGAAAAAGCTTTTAATGGAAGTGTGAAGAAGATTTTTGGGAAGATGATCGAAGGGAAGGTTACAGGGTTAAAGATTTTTATAAATCTAAGAAGGAAACTTACACCCCAACTGCAGATGAGTTGGTTACACCCAAGGCTGGTCAGGCTTGGGTGTCTGTGTTTTTTACTTGAAAAAACTGACTTGCCGGAGCTCCCAGGTTGGTAAGAGTGAAGCAGGAATCGGCATCATTCTTTGTATCAGGTTTGATTGGCTTAACCTACAAGTGGTAAATCAGGGACATTATATTGTACTTGATTTTCTACAAATGGTATATTTGGTTGGTGAATTTACAAATGGTTGAAAACAAGATGATGAACCCCTAACCTACAAGTGGTTTAAAATCAACAAAACTTATTTTCCGGAAAAATCATTTTGATTAAAACAAACTTAAGTGTTTTTAAATCAAAATGAGAAAATAGTTTGTTGTTAGGGAGAGTTCTGATTGTTTATGCCAAGTGGATGGAGATTTGAAGCTTGATACATCCGTTTGTCATTTTCTTGTATAGTTTGTTTTCAAGTTTCTTTAAATGTTTTTGAATTTTAAGGGGAGTAAGAAATTTCAGAAAATCCAAAAACATTAGAAAATTTGAAAAATCCAAAAGCATTGAAAAATTCAAAAATGAGTTTAGTTGTAAAAAGAGGAAATGATAGTACATCAGTGGACTATCACAACATGCTAAAGAATTGGAAAGTCTAATATGTGATAAACAATCTCACTGTGGATGTGCCAGTAGGTTTTTGCACATTCAGTAAATTGTTTTCGAGATATAAACCTAAATTTCAAACTTGCTTATCTCGTGGGTAACATTTTTTGGATATATGGGTAACCCCTGAAATCTTGTTTGAAAGATCCCTTTATATGCGATACTAGGTCTTTATACTCAGTGATATCTGGCGTATTATCCCGGGACTTCTGATTTTGCGGAAGCAATGGCCTAGTCCCCGTATAATACTTTCCGCTTGCTTGAAATATAGCACTGCCCTCAGTACAAAAAATGATGAAAAATTGAAAAATGCTAGTCATGTGCTGTTGAAGAAAAGATTCTCTAAAGGGAACACACCAAAAGTTGAGCCGTCATCTCTCTACTGAACGGAAGTTCTGACCTGAGCTCTCACGGTTTCACATTTAACCCTTTAACAGATATCATCTAGGTATACTCACCTGTAAGACTGAATATTGGGATCTGGATACAGGAGTATATTCAAGTGGTGGGACACGCGAATAAGTTTAAGTGCTTAAAACACTAATCTCGTATCTCGAAACAGTTGAATTTTGTGAGTTTGTGTAAGAGGATCATATCAGTTAATGGTTCTTGTAACAACTTGTGCATTGGTGAATCTATGAAAGAGGTCTTAAAGGAAGGATTATCCTCCTACCTCCATGCAGACTTATATGAAATCCTTGAAATACTTGTTGGACTATAATTATACAATACACTATATAGAACATATAAAACATATATAATATATATAATAACCGAACCCTTGATGATAATCAAATGATTATTCGTCATGGTACTAAATTACATCATCTAAATACTTAGTTTCTCGTTACAATTCTAATGGGCTTTTAAACCCATGAAATCATCCTAACCCATACGGGTTTTATAGTATCAAACGAGTATTAAGTACTAGATGATTATTTTCTTGTATACTCATTTTTCGTATATTTAAATTCCGAATCCTAATCCTCCGTTATTATCCGAATACTCACACACCTATGTTTCCTCGTGTAGAAGGACTCGGTGTTCCCCCTCCAAACCAACAACTCTTCACGGATTAACAAGTGGAAGCTTGCAAAACCGTGAGTACACTCGACCCGTTTACGTTTAAAATACTTTGGGTTGTAACATGTTAATATACAAAACTCACAATTACACAATTAAACATGCTTTTATGCTCAATCCGTATACATGTCACTTGTCATACTTAGGTTCATGCTAGATTCATACTTTGCTTCATGTCATTAACTTAGCTAGCCCGAGCTTAACATATATAGCGCTATAGGAGTAGCATGCCGCCCGTCGAGGTCTTGTTAAGTCTTTTATTAATAAACTAGTCTCATTACTTTTGTGGCGAGGGAACTTAATTCTTGTGGACACTTGGGTTTGAAATTTAGTATCGCACGCTAGTTTACCTTGTATAAAATTACCATGTGGATTCGAGAAAATGCTTTTATACTTATGCTATATTAGTACAAACTTGTGTACTCGTCAATGCTTTTTGCATTGAACCTTTATTTTAAACATGTTACAGGTTGATTTTGATGCCATGATGAATCTAGCAGGGATGACTGGAAACACGCTCAAGATACTAGATTTGAATATGTTTTGTTATGTTATTGTTGTTGTATTTTGTCGTTTCCATGTTGTACTTGTACTTTTTGTTGTAATTGACAATTTATGATTATCAATTAAAATGGTTTTGAATTAATTATTGTCACAAATAGTGTTATGTGTGATGAGCAATCTATTTCATCTCACTCTGATGATTTCGCCATTGGTTGCGGCGTGACAGACATCTAGACAATCATTCGTGTTAAATTCATGAAACACATATTTTCATTGCTGCACTTTTTGTGCAACAGCTGTTCTCGCCCCATTTTCACCCCTGTACAATCTGAATTAGTTCAACATGTTGAAGTATAAAATGTCGTAGCATCTGATAGCTTTCCAACCATATATCTTACGCCTTAAACTGAGCTACTGTTGATTTTATATGAATTTTTCAAAAACAGGTCAGAAACGTAAATTCTTTCAATAGACATTGCTGAAAGTTCTGAGTTATTGCTAAAAATCATGTATTTTGACCCGTTTAACATTCAAACCAAGTCTTTATGTTCAAACATGAAATAGAATCAACTCAAAGGGCTTTCTAAGCATATAAGTCTCATATTTATATGAAATTTCTTTGATTTTACACGAATTTTCTAAAACAAGCTAGCAACTAATTCAACTTCAACAAATTCTAACTTTCACCTTCTTAGAGGCATTTCTACAAACACTTGGTGTGCATCCTAGTAAAAGATCCATGTCAAACATACATAGCCTACTTAATTCCACCATTATCATTCATGAACCATGATTATTTGATATTATTAACTAATTAATCTTTATTAATTATTATTCCAACACATTAGCATAGAAACATAAGGAAATCGATAAGAAAAAGGTTGCATAATTTATGGTTTCATCAACCAATGACATGTCTAGAACACATAATAAGATCCACATTTAGATTTGTGGGGCCGTATAATCATACCTTGGTTGAAGATACTTATCCATTCTAGTTTGTAGCTCAAATCCAACACGCATTATCAAATCTTTTGGATTTCATCTATGATCTTGTGTTAGATATGGGTGTATAAGAACCCTAGCCAAAAGTGTAGATTCTAGTGGTTGAACAAACTAAATGTAAAAAGAAAGAGTAAATCTGTAACCGCTAACACCCAAGGTTGTGAACTACAACTCTTATTATGAATAATTATTAGTTCATAGCTTTACCCAGTCTGACCCAGTATGTCTTTACCATATGATCACCTCACCATTCCTTGTTCATGTAATTTAAAGATTGAAACCAAATTAAATATAAACCAAACCTGAGGTTCCAGTGGTTGAACAACAACATCGTTGCGAGCTTTTATGTCATCCAAAATAGGTGCACCCTCCATTGTATACAATTCAAAATAGGTGGATGAGGTCATTTCGGTAGTCATTTAATAGCTACATCAACACCCCTCCATCAAACCATCATCTTTTAACATTCAAATTTTGATAACTAGTACAATATTAACCACAAAGTTAATTAAATCTAGTACTGATTGAACCAACCCAATCGTACCGAGGCACCCTAATCGTACCACATGTACTAAAACAATACAAGCAATCAAATCCATAACACCTACAAAAAAATAGAATTTACATTGAACAAACTGATTTCACCAAGAATGCTCGTTAATCTTACATTGAACAAACCGATAACACGTCCATCTATCTAGTGCTTCCTTGATGAGTTCTTCTGCTGCACCTCAAATCTTTTAATCAGATAACCTCGATTAAACACCAATTCTACAACACAAACAACAAGAAAAAACTTGTCATACCATTCAATTTATTCAAATCTACTCCACAACGAATGTTGGATGGAATCACATAAAAACTTGTCAAACCATTCGATTAAGTAAAGAACTTAGAAAACCTAACAAAACCCCTAAAATCACAACAACAAAAAAAAGGAAACAATAAATCAATTACATAAATATTGAAGATCATACTTTTTAACCAAGATAAATTGATTCTCTATCAACGGATACATAATTACTTAACATGGATCTGAAAAAAAAAACACAAAAAACATTAATGTCAAACATCATAATAATCACAAGAAGAAACCATTAACGTGGATGAGAGAATCGGCGGAGAAGAATGAGCGATTTAAGGTTTTCTTTTGATAATATAGAGATCGAGTAAAACAATGCTAGATGCGATTTAGGGTTTTATTGTGATGGTGTTGAATGAAATGAATGAAGGATTTAACAAATTCAAATCGATGCAATAACAACACAATAATAAGTAGGGATGAACAATGGAGAAGATTTGCACGAACGAAAGCAAATATGTGTATTCATTTCTAGAGTTGTTGATCGACGTTTAATCTCTTCGGTTGTGATGGAGGCGATGATTGATCTAGAGGAGAAGAAGGATGGAGAGGCCAGGGTTTAGAAAAGTAATGTGTTTGAATGAGGGGTTTGGAAAATTAGGGTTATTAGTTTGCTTATATACTTGGGTCAAACAATCGGGTTTGATAAATCTCGTGGTACCCATATAAAAATAAAAATATCCATCAGTTTCCTGCCCAAAACACAAAATTGTTGCATCAGGAGGTGACAAGTGTCTCAAGTCTTATTTATTTATAGTTTATTTGATTAAATTTAATTACAAACTAAGATATTGAATTGTATTGTATAGTTTTTTTTACTACTGAGTAGTTAACATGGGTTAGAAACATTGTATATTGATGTGTTGCAAACACATTCTATTATCCTATGTATTTTTGTATAATTTTTTATTAGTTTTCATGTTCTTTTTGGTTGTTTAGCTTGTACTTAATAAATATAGTGTTTTGTAGGTGAAAGGATGCAAAGGGAGCTTGAACAAGTTAATATGGCGAAGAAACAAATCTAACGAGTGGAAATCGGGTAGCGCATCACGAAAAGGCCTCATGACTCGCATGGAATTATACTACATCTTAAAGCACAAAGTCGGTGCCCCATTCACCGAAAAAATTACGAAATTACCCTTCCATATCAGATCACATTCCATTAAACCCTATTGCTTCAATTTGGGATTTCCTCCACCACCGCTCCGCTTTCCACCGCCATGGCATCATCCCTCCGCCTTCCACCGCCACAACTGAAATGTCGGTGCGTTTTCTATGAGCATGTTTGGTTAAGCTTTTCCAACCAACTTATTGACTTATTGACTTAATCAAAAAGTCAATAAGGAGTTTTAGTGTTTGGCAAATGCAAAAGTCCTTTTTAAAATGGCTTTTTGAGAAGGAGAAAAAGTCATCAAAAAGTCATTTTTAAAAAGTTAGAATGTTGTGACTTTTTGAACTAACTTATTGACTTATTAGCTTTTAGTCATTTTACATCAATAAGCTAAGCCAAACACTTTTTAAAAAAACAATTTATTGACTTATTGGCTTTTCCCACCTCATAAGCTAATCCAAACACTTTTTTTAAAAACTCTTTTTCAAAAAGTCATATGTCAATAAGTCATTTTCTTAAAAGTCTTTTTTAAGTTAAATAAACTTAGCCACCCCACAAGCTTTAACAATATTGTTATTTAACTCTCTTGAAACCACATCACTTCCCAAAGACATTTTACTCAGAGAAAGTCTTTCCTCAGCCACCACCTCCACCTTCGGCGATGATTTCCCACTTAAATCGGTAAGCAAGCTCGCAAAGTGATTGCTCATCAGTATTTTCGTTTAAATCTTCTATCAGTTTATGTTGCTAGGGTTAGAAAAATGTAATTATAAGTGATGCTAGGGTTGAGATTAGTATATGTGTTGGTTCGATCTAGACACAACTTTATGGAGGTGTAGCTTTCAACCACTACTGTGTCTGCAACTCTTCCATTGAACCCTAAATCAATCACTGACAACTCCAATTAAAGGAAAAAAATAATAAAACTTGAGGGGGGTCGGTGGTAATTACCACTTGCAGGTTCAATTCCTATGATTTTGTCTGTTTCCATAATTTGGGGTTTACGGTTTATGCTTTTTGTTGGGGTTTCGAATCAGAGGTATTTTTTTGGCATTCAAAAAGGAAAAAAAAAAAAAGATTCTTAACGTTTTTACCTACTGTAAAAAGGGTTGATTGTTAGATTATATGAATATAGTACAGTGGTTTTAGTAACGAGTTTAAAGTCCGGTGATGAATGTAGAAATTATAAGAGTATAGTTGCTATGTTTTGATATTTCGCCTTAATAGCAGTGTGTTTACTTTACAATGGTTTGTGTTACACTTTACCAAGGATTTACGCAATGCAGTGGAAGAGTGGAAGTTAAAAGTGGTATATCTTCCTCCAACCCATTAACTTTAGCCATTCCGGCTACCGACTTTGTCATCCAGAGGGACCGGTGATCCTTTGTCTTTTAATTGTCGATGAAGGTATTTGCTCTTTTGTCGTGATTTTGTTTTTTTTCCCGAATTTTATCGGGCTTATGTGCGAATATGAAGGTGGAAGTTATGTAATTACTGGTTCGTTATACACTTAATTCACAACACACAAATGGTAGCAGATTACCAATTATAACCTGTATATGATAAGATTTATTAATTATGAATGAAAAATTGTGAAATTTCAATTAGGTTGACGGTGATGGTAAACACTTGAAGACTTCGGTGCTTGAAAATGAGAATTCGGAATCTAAACGGAATGAAAGAGGTACGGGCACGAGAGCGGAAAACAGTGTGAAACCGACTAAACCACCCAAAGGCAAAGTTGATAAAATTTTTGGTCCAATTAATGAAAAAGTGGATGATGAATTGTTGAATAGTTTGATTAAAGTTAATGTTGAAGAGACAACTAAGGTCACACAAGCTGTGTTGCCTGGAACGTTGAAGAGGAAAAAACTAAAGGCTATTGTGAACATTGGTTCTGATGATACGAATGTATCCCATCTGATCCTTTGTATGCTACGACAAAAGCGTAAGTTTTTAAATTTTTAGTCAGTTTTTTGCTTACATATTTGTTTATGAATGTTTATACAAGTTGTGTTTCCTTTGGTGTATTTAGGTATATCGATCAATTTTCGAGGTGGTTGTATGTTGCGGATCCTTCATTGGTGGTGGCTGCAACATTTAACAGGTCTCGCATAGCAACGTGCAGGGGACAACCGAACTTGGCAAACGCTTTGTCCATCAAATATGGCTAACAAAGCCATCACCCCAGAAGATGCCGCCACCATGCAATCCGCCGAAAATATGGCCCTTGGTCACATCCACAAAGGAGGACCTGCCGCCGTCATGCAGTCTGCGACTTCTGTCAATCGAAACCGCAGTCTTCACCAAGTCACCGGAGATCAACACTTCACCGTCTCCGAGCCGAAGTTGCCGGTCAGCACATTATAACTGAATCAGTCAGAGGCCAGGCATGTATTTAAAACAAAAAAAGAAGTGGTGAACGAGAAAATCATTTTTACACAAAAAAGAAAATTCATTTTTACATAATTTCTTCAAGCTTTTCAAATAAAAAATCTATTTTTTTTTGTAAAATATAAAAATTAACATTTTCAAACCTTTTTCTTAGATTTTTTTTGTTTTGACTTCTATACGTATTTATAAAAGCAAAAGCTCCCGAAAACAAGAATTATTTTTTACTACGGATATTTTTACATATTAATTTGCAACCAAGTCGGTTGATAAAACTAATTAAATTCCTATGGAATTTGAATAGGTGGTGGGGCAATACGTTCATCCCACGTCAGCTCCAGTTTCATTGAAAAGTGGTGGTGATGATTTGGTTACAATAGGAGAAGCATTAGAGGCTGCTGCGCTATCCGCCGCAGAGAAACCGGTGGAACAGAGTGATGCGGCTGCGATACAAGCAGCAGAAGTCCGAGCAACGGGGCGTATGCAGGTGATACCAGGTGGTGTGACGGCGAAAGCTCAGGGATCGGCCTGCCAAAATGCGCGAACTAGGCGTGATAAGGAGAAAACAAAGCTTGGGGATGTGTTGACGGATGTAAGTAGTTTGTTGCCTAAAGACAAAGTGGTGACAAGGGAGGATGCAGAGGGGGTGATGGGGGCGGAGATCAGGAACCAGCCGGAGCTGGCTACATACCCAGGTGGGGTGGCTGCGTCCATGGCTGCAGCTGCAAGACTCAACCAGAACAAGTGACTTCAAATATGTATGCATGTGGTTTGGTTTGATAGTGTAGTATGGTGTGCTTTACTATTTTGTGGACCTTCAATATAGGAACTGTTTTTGTATGTGAATTAGAAAGAAACATGGACCTTCAATATGTGAACTGTTTTGTATATGAATTTACGACTAGGGGTTGTGTCGACCAGCTTAAATCAGCACGAGAACGAGCTTATTATTATTATTATTTATATGATTTTATTATGCCTATAAACATATATCGAACTCGCGAGCCTAAAAAGTCTATTATTTATATTATTTTTATTTAATATATCAATTAATAGATAATAAACGAGCTGAACCCGAGTCGAGCTCGAGCTTGAGAAAATACCAACGAGCCGAGCTGAGCCCGAGCTCTCATAAGGCTTTCTTGCGTTCTTGCTTAGCTTATTTCAAACCTGGATCACGCACCTGGTAATCTTCATCAATTCTTTAATCCTTTGCTTTTTATTTTCATCGTTGTTCATATGATTCAGTAACATGTTAAACCCTAGATACGTACGCATCATCAACACGAATTAAAATCGATAGGTTAAGAAGTTATGCAAGTAGAAGATGTAATTATGGTTACTGAGATAGGAAATGGTTTGTATTCTGGATAGATATACACGATCATAGCAACAATAAGCTTAATCAGTTTCGATTATTTTTGGGTTGAATTCTTAGGTTTACTGGGTTTTTTTTCATTTACTATTCTTCTGTATCAATCGAATTTTGTTAGGTGTTCTAATTATGTGTGTGCATTTAATAAATAAAAAAATATATATCCTTAAAAACCTCGTGTATTACACGTGTTGAATAAATCTAATTTTACATAACAGATGATAAAAAGTTATATCTTTAAAAACTTTGTATATTACACGGGTTATATAAATGTAACTTTGTATAGTAAATAATAAAAAAAAGTTAAATTTTTAAAACCCTGTGTTTTACACGAGTTGAATAAATATAATTTTGTATAACAAATAATAAAAATAGTTATATTTTTTATTTTTAGGATAACATTTAATAGTAATTTATTATTTATATATTTGATATAAGATAAATAGGAAAGAAAGGTATTTATTTTAAAAATATCTTTTTTATTCTTTATCAAATAATATCTCCGAGGGATTTATAAGTTGACTCCTTCAGTTTGCATCATTTTGCAATTCAAACATATGCTTAATGCTTTGATCATATAAATTATTTGATCCATCGATTTCATCACATATACATATAGACTAAGCGGAAGAGACAATCTTAACCTAAATATTTGTGTGAATTTGTGATATATTTAAATAAAATCAATTGAATTTAGAAAATATATTAAATTAACAATTTATATTTCAGGATAATATTTTATTAGAGTATGACAAGATTTAACATTATTTATTTATTTATTTAATATAAGATAATTATAGATTTAAGGATACCTTCAATGAATGACACGTGTCCAAAAATTGGTTTCTTTTATTATAGTAGATAGAAGATTTTATAGTATGGACCATAACACCTTCTAATAGTTCAGCCGACTTTTAAGATTTCATTTAAATTCCATGCGAGTCTTGAGGTCTGTTTGTGATGCGCTACCCGGTTTCCACTGATTAGATTTGTTTCTTCGCCATATTAACTTGTTCAAGCTCGTCTACAAAACACTATACTTATTAAATACAAGCTAAACAACCAAAAACGACACGAAACTAATAAAAATTATATAAAAATACATAGGATAATAGAATATGTTTGCAACACATCAATATACATTGTTTCTAACCCATGTTAACTACTCAGTAGTAAAAAAAACTATACAATACAATTCAATATATTAGTTTGTAATTAAATTTAATCAAATAAACTATAAATAAATAAACTTAATCAAATATGTTATCATATATATAATAAATAAATAAGACTTGAGACACTTGTCACCTTCTGGTGCAATAATTTTGTGTTTTGGACGGGAAAATGATGGATAATTTTATTTTTATATGGGTACCACGAGATTTATCAAACCAGGTTGTTTGACCCGAGTATATAAGCAAACTAATAACCCTAATTTTCCAAACCCCTCATTCAAACACATTACTTTTCTAAACCCTGGCCTCTCCTTGATCCATCTTCTCCTCTGGATCAATCATCGCCTCCATCACAACCAAAGAGATCAAACGTCGATCAACAACTCTAGAAATGAATACACATATTTGCTTTCATTCATGCAAATCTTCTCCATCATTCATCCCTACCGATTATTGTGTTGTTATTGCATCTAGCATGGTTGTCACACCCCAAAAATCCACAAGCGGAGTATCACCGCAGGGAGCGTGACTGAACAGGATAATTTTTAGATTATTGAGTTTTGAAATTGTAAATAATCAGTTTTGAGTGTTTAGGTATAAAAAATTAAAAAAAATTGATTTTTTGCGTTTAGAAAGTTACCAAACGCAGTTTTTCAAAAGCAGGTTAAGCAGCCCCCATCCCCCCTCCCCCCCTACTGCAACAAAACACAATTTTTCAAAAACTGATTATTTGCGTTTAGAAAAGGATTTTCACTTGTTTATTTTTTTAAATATATATTTGTCAAACACTCAAATAGTTGATTATCTGATTATTGTGATATCAAACAACATAATCAAATCCAAACACTATTTAAAACGCATAATTTATTTTCAAAACTCAACCCCAAACACCCTCTAAATATGATTGCCCACCGACCTTTTTTTTTATTCGCAACACATCCTTTTTGAAACTTGTTGACAGCCCACATCTACCAAACGATGTTAAGTCCCATTCATTGTGTTAGAGAATTATTATCCTCCTCTTTTGTATGGTATTTTAATTCCATGACAAGATTCCTTTTCTTTAATTGTTATCCTCCTCTTTTATCACATGTCTTTTATTGTGATATACATGGAGAATTATTATGATATATAATATTTATTTTATAGTATGGACTATAAATAATACCTTCTAATAGTTCAGCCGACTTTTAAGATTTCATTTAAACTAGTAATAATACCTGCGCGTGTTGCGGCGCGAATACATCGCAAACATCGAATGGATTAGTCGAAGTATTATGTGTTGCGTTAACCACACGAAAACGCGTGTTTCGACGTGTCCGATTGAACTTAATGTAACCTACATAAGCATTGTGATTGGATTCAAGCGTTATGTGTTGTGTTAACTACACGAAATCGAATTTATACAATACAGTTATAATGTATTCTATGTGACCCGAATCAGACATATAAAACGTAGCGGGTATAAAGGAGAAACAAACACGTGTAAACAAAATAGATTAATTAGAGCATTTTATAAAAGGAAAAAAAAACACAATTTGACTTCACTCGATTAAGAACAAAAAGTTCCAAACAATCATAAAATAAGCATGAAAATATATTAGATTTGAACTGATGCATTCCCAAAAAGTTTACGTCGTAACGTAGAACAACTCGAATTTATATCGACAGGTACATAAAAATATGCACGTAAAATATTTTTTTATCTTAAACGTAAACGTATTATATTTGATCTGATTCGATTCCTATTAAAAGTAATCACGTCGAAACGGAGATAACTCGAATTTCTACCAAGGGTTCCATTGAAAATTTTCTTTAAAGGAAAGAAACAATACGTAATATAGTTTAAATAAAGTAATTTAACCTGTAAAAAGCTAAAAGAATTTAAAGGAAAAATAAATATTTAAATAAAGTAATTTAACATGTAAAAAGCTAAGAAAATTTAAAGAAAAAATAAATATATTACTTGCAAACAACATGATCATTGGTCTTTAGAAAAGCCAACTAAATACACAACCAATTACTCTAGGAATGCATTTGAATTTATAGCATAATGTAAAAAGTAGAAACCTAGGGGTGGTCGGTGGCTTTTGCTACCAATTTTTTCTTTTAAGATTCTCACACACACAGCAGCAAATCAAACAACCTCTTAGTAATAAAATAGAGATTTTTTTTTTTTTTAAATGTAGAGTAAATTTCCGTTTTGCTCCTTGTATTTTGGTCACTTTAATGGTTTTGCCCCAAACCTTTAAAAATAGTCAGTTTACTCCTTGATCTATGAAGTCATTCATGATTTCACTCCCCGCCTCTAACTCCATCCAAATTGTTTATTAACTGAAAGGGTATTTTAGTAACTTCAAATATAAAACTAAAGGTATTTTAGTAAAACTACAAATAAAAGATTATATTATATATAATAATAAAAAATAATAAAACCATCATCTCTTCTCTCTCTACCCTCTCTGCACTCTCTCTTCTCTCTCAACCCTACCCTAACCTCCGGCTGCCATAACCACCTACCGACCTCTCTATCTCTACCCTCTCTGCACTCTCTCAACCCAACCCTAACCTCCGTCGTGTTCTTCTTCCACAACACCGACGACTCCGCCTACCTAACCTACGGCTGCCATAACCACCTACCGACGACTCTCTCTCTCTCTCTCTACCCTCTCTGCACTCTCTCTTCTCTCTCAACCCTACCCTAACCTCCGTCGTGTTCTTCCTCCGCAACACCGGCGACTCCGCCGCATTCCTCTGCTTCCGATCACAAACAACAACCCCACAAACCCTAACCCTAAATTACCTCCAAATTGATTATGATTCAATTGCACCCATTGTTGACAACACTACCCCTTATTCAAGATTCAAATCAGACAACTGGGTTATTGTTTCTGTGTCTAATTATCCGTCAAATTTGGTTAAAAAGTTGTTACAAATTAAAGGGTGGCTAGTTCTTGCAGTTGGGAACTCAAAGACTCCTGATGATTGGAGTCTTAAAGGTACAATCTTTTTGTCTCTTGAAGAGCAAGCTAAGTTAGGGTTTAGGGTTGTTGATTACTTGCCTTATGATTCATATGTTAGGAAGCATGTTGGGTGGTGGTGACTGGTTGTAGAGAGAGAGAGAGGGAGGGGTGAGAGAAAGAGACAGAGTTAGAAAATGAAATAGGGGTTTTTTTCTCATATACATAAATATATATTAACAAATGGATTTTAGAAATCAATTAAGTACACACACACACACACACACATATATATATATATATATATATATATATATATGGAGCCGCTAAAATGAAAACCACCTCCAGTTGTAAGAACCATGAGAACCACTCTCCACCAATCATATTTTGCCAACGAAAAGGGTAGTTTGTTCATTTACCCCAAATGTCTAATCCCACCCTCTTTCTCCTCATTTAATTCACACCCTCTCTCTTTATGTCTACTTAAAGTCTCATCACTTTTTAAATATCATTTCGTCTCTCTCCTCTGTGTATCTCTCTTCAAAGAAACTCAAATATTCATCTTCATCTAATGAAGAAACTCAATGTTGGAGAAGAAATCAACCCCACACCTCATCCTCCACAACAACCATCGAACCACCGCCTTTACCTCCGCCGCATCCCCGATCCTCAACCAGAACACCACCATAACCCCATAGTCTGATGTCGCCGGTGTTTCGAGTTCCATTGTTTTCAAGATCCGAGCCGGTGTTCGACGGTTATGTTTGTTTATAACATTTGGGGGTTGGTGGCGGCGTCTCTCCGGCAGCATCTTCTGCCTCCCTTTCCTCTCCGCCGCCCATTTTGAGACTGGTGTTTGGTGGTGGTGGATTTGTGGTTGGTGGCGGTGGATGAAGGCGGTGGTGGTGTTTTTCCTTTGTTTCTAAATCACTGATTCCTCTCAAGTGTCCTGATCTCTGATTTGGTTGGCGGCGGTGGTTCTAACAGTGGGTTGTTGGCTGGTGGAGGGCCGGCGGCAGCGCCGCCGTGAGCGGCGGAGGTCCCCGGATCCAGGTTTGAGTTGGGGGTTTCTTGATTTTTGATGGGGTTTCTTTATTTTGTTTGATGGGGTTTCATTTTTGTTTGATAGGGTTTCTAGATTTTTGTCTGATGAACTCTATGGGTTTGTTCATGTTGATTTTTGATCAATGATTTTTTATTTTCTGGTGATTTTTGTTTGATCAGTGAACTATGTTTCTTGATTTTCTGGTGATTTTTTATCAGTGGATTTTATGGGCTTGATATGTTGGTATTGATCTGTCTGGTTTAGATCTGTTGGTATTGATCTGTTGGTATTGATCTGTTGGTGATTGAAACTGGTCAATGCAGAAAGTCAAACATAGTTCGACTTTCGGACTCGAAAAGTGAATAAAAGAACGAAAGAACACTTACGGAGGGTCCCCGAATGCTAATCTAGATCAAAATAACTCAGGTATGAAACAATGGTTCCAACTTAGAGCCTTAAGATCAGATTGTGTGGGTTTTGAGCAAAATGGGGGGGGGGTATTTATAGGAAAAGTGGAACCTCATTATCAACAAAGATAGGGGTGTTAAGAAATTGCAAACCGTAGTCGCGCATCTGTTGTGTTCTTTGAATCTGTGAGTTTTGATACGATCGATTTTGGGTGGCGATGATGCAAAAAAAAAAACGTAGATTTTGATGACGATGGCGCGACAAGGACGGCGGAGGGTAGGTTTTTTAACCTGCAACCCCACTTTTGCAACATTTTGATTATCGGATAATCTGAGCCAAACCCCATTTTTTTTCGATATAAACTTTTGTTTTGATGTTGTTAGTTTTTTATTATTTTCCCCCTAGTCGATGATGATAACAATATATCTGAGACACCTCCCGAGTTTGCGATTTCTGCGTGCGTTCGTTTTTTCGTAAAAAAGTATTGTAAAAAAAAAGTTAAACCGTAAACTTTTTAACGTAAAACGTAAAAAGTTTTACGTAAAACATTTTAACGTAAAGCGTAAAAACTTTTACGTAAAACGTAAAAAGTTTAACGTAAAACTTAAAACGTAAAAAGTTTAAAATTTTTAAAGTAAAACGAAAAAAGTGTACAACGAAAAAAGTGCACGTAAAAAGTTTTACGTCAAACGTAAAACGTAAAACTTTTTAACGTAAACCGTAAACTTTTTATCGTAAAACGTAAAAAACGTGAAGCGTAAAAAGTTTTACGTAAAACGTAAAAAGTTTTACGTAAAACGTAAAAAGTTTTACGTAAAACGTAAATTTTTTTTCGTAAAACGTAAAATTTTTTTCGTAAAACGTAAAAAGTTTTAGGTAAAATGTAAAACGTAAATTTTTTTTAGTAAAACATAAAAAGTTTTACGTAAATGTCATTGAAAAACCGGCGCGTAAAACGTAAAAACGTAAAAAACGTTAACGTAGAAAACCGACGTGTAAAACGTAAAAAAACGTTAACGTAAAAAACCGGCGCGTAAAACGTAAATAACGTTAACGTAAAAAAAACGTCGCGTTGAAAAAACGACGCGTGAAAAATCCGGGCGTAAAAAACGGGGCGTTAAAAAACGAGGCGTAAAAAAGCCGGGTGTAAAAACGACGCGTTGAAAAAACGACGCGTGAATAAGCCGAGCGTAAAAAACGGCGCGTAAAAAAAACGGTGCTTGAGAAAAACGACGCCGAGCGTAAAAAATGGCGCGTTAAAAAACCTCGAAAAAACGGCGCGTTAAAAAAACGCCGATTGAGAAAAACGACGCCTTAAAAAACGGCGCGTTAAAAAGCGGCGCGTAAAAAAACGGCGCGTAAACAACAACGCTTGAAAAACGGCGCGTAAAAAACGTCGCGTTAAAAAACCGCGTTAAAAACGGCTCGTCAAAAAAACGTAAAACGTAAAAACTTTAACGTAAAATTTAAATTGTAAAAAGTATAAAAATCTTTTAAAAAAATCTGAATTTAAAAATGTTTTTTAATAAAGAAATTATGTTTAAAAAATAAAAGTAATAAAAAGCAATTAATGAATAGGACAAAAAGACAATTAAATATAATATATATAAAAAGACAAAAAAAGTAATTTTACTTAAATACCCTTTTCAATTAAAATATTAAAGACATAATAAGACAAAAACTACTTTTTATTATTTTTAAATACTTTTAATCTCATCCATTCATCATCTTGATCTAATGGCTAGAAAGTGGTTCGCGCAGTTCTTACAACTGAAGGTGGTTTTCATTTGAGCGGTCCCCTATATATATATATATATATATATATATATATATATATATATATATAATTACCATAATACTCTTACATTTAACATACATTTTAGATAGAGTTAGAGGCGGGGAGTGAAACGAAGATAAGTTAAATAGACCAGGGAGTAAACTGGCTATTTTTAAAGGTTTGGGGCAAAACCATTAAAGTGACCAAACTATAGGGAGCAAAACGGAAGTTTACTCTTTTTTTTTATTTGGTAGATTTTTCAACCCAAGTATACACGGGTTTTTTAAAGATACGACGTTTTTAGTATTTAATATACAAATTAAATTTATTTAATCTGTGTAATACACATGGTTTTTAAAGATATAACTCTTTTTTAGATCTATTAAACACGTTAATATACAGGGTTTTTAAGGTTGTAAATTTTTTATCATTTGGTAGATTTATTCAACTCGATTATACACGGGTTTTTTTTAAAGATACGACGTTTTTAATATTTAGTATACAAAATAACATTTACTTAATCTGTGTAATACACATGGTTTTTAAATATATAACTTTTTTTATTATTTGATATATAAAATTATATTTATTTAACCCGTACAATATACGAGTTTCATGAAGATATAAATTTTTATTATTTAATATATAAAATTATATTTATTCAACCCGTGTAATACACGGGGTTCTAATCTAGTAAATATTATATATCATAAACAATTATCCATGTATATCACAATAAAAGACATGTGAGTATGTGACAAAAGAGGAGGATAACAATTTAAGAAAATGAATTTTGTCAAGGAAATAAAATACCATACAATACAAAAGAGGAGGATTATAATTCTCCAACACAATGAATGGGCCTTAACATCCTTTGGTAGATGTGGGCTGTCAACAAGTTTCAAAAAGGATGTGTTGCGAATAAAAAAAAGGTAGGTGGACAATTATATTTAAAAAAAGGAGGAGAATCAGTGGCGGGGAATTTTTCTATAGGGTTCGGAATAGGGATGAGCATATCGGTATCCGATACCGAACCGATACCGCCTAATACCGATCCCGAATTTCACCCAAACTAGGTACCGATACCGATACCGAAACATGTCGGTTAGGTATCGGTACGGTACGGTATCGGTATTATACCGTATTTTGAGGGTCGGTATCGGTATAATACCGATACCGTACCGTACCGATACCGAAAACGCCAAAAAGTGGATACCGAGCGGGATTGGGATCGGTACGGGATCGGTGCGGGATCGATATAGGATCGGTATTCGGTGGCATATGCTCATCCCTAGTTCGGAATATTTTAAAAGATTTTAGGTCTTTGGGTATATTAAAAATCGATTTATATCGGATCAGGTCATATAAAACAAAAGAACATCAAACTAAAATTTATATCACTATAAAAAACACATCAAACTTCATTATAAACATGTTAAAATTGTGACCTACAGGTTTTTATTTTTTGAAATCTATGGAAAACAATATCTAGAGCTACTTTTCTAATGGTTCCTCATGAGAAATCTCGCCAAAACTTCCCTACTCATGTTTCTATCACATATAAATCGGTCCATAATTTTAATTTTCAATTTTAATTTTCAATTTTAATTTTCAAACCCTAGTAAAGTCTAGAACAACAAAAAAAAAACATCAAAACAACAAAATCATGCTACTAAAGTCTAGAACAACAACAAAAAAAAATCATCAAAACACATAAACTTTCAAACCCTTTTAACATCTCTATAACTCTATCTCTCCTAAAAACCACATAAAACAACAAATAAAAGATAAAAAAACGAAGATACCTTGTTAAATTTTGTATTCCAGGTGGTGGGGTGGCCGGAATCAAGCTTTTCCGTTGAAAATGCAGTCGCTGCCGTCGTGCTTGTTGACTGCTTTCGTGCGTCGGTCGCTGCCCGATCAGAAGAGGGAGAGTAGGAGAAAGAATTGGAAGGGGTGGTTGGGTTGGGTTAATTGGGCTTGGGTTACAATTAAATGTTTAGTGGACTAATGGTTAAATTGTTAAGTGAAAGTTATTAGGTTAAATTGTTAAGTAAGTAGTTAAAGAATAATTATATACACTAGGTTATATTTTAAAAAAAAAAAATTAATGTTAACATTTTTTTTGAATTCATAAGATTTTTTTAAAGGGGGTGGTTGAAAATTTCCAAGGAGTGCGGTTGAAAATTTTCAAGTGGTACGGTCGAGATTTTACGCGAAATTTAACCCCAATACCTTTTTTTCAAGGGGTGTGGTCGCGCACCCACCCAAGTGGGTAGCTCCGCCCCTGAGGAGAATCAATATCAGGGTAACCAATTGTTTTGCGAATTATTATTGGGGTAAGAAAGAGACCTACTGCCGTATAAAAGGAAGATATTATTCTACAGCTGCTGCTGCTGCCGTACATCGAACGAATAAGAGGAGCATCAACAGAAAATACGAATTAAGGGTTGCAAAAGAGAAGATTTAGCTTAACGATTCAAAGTATGTTCAGTTAGACTTTGTTTTTTTATTATTTTCAATTTGTTTAGACTCGAATACTTGACCAATGTTTCCTAAATTTATTTGCTTTTAGTTTGTATTTTATAATATTATGAACATGCTTGGCTAAATTTTCTTTTGCTACCTAGGCTAAGAACATGCTTGGCTAAATTTTCTTTTGCTACCTATAGGCTAGGATAATTGTTAGACTTGTTCACAATTCTGGGTTTGAATAGTTATTGTTTTGGCTTTATGTTATGGTAAAAGTGCTTTTGTAATAGTTCTAATGTGCATGCATATTTAATAATTGATGGTTTATATTTGTTCCACCTTTTCTTGGTTGAAAATTAATTGATTCTAGGTTTAGGTGATTTTGTTAACTTTGTGTTTTCGACTACATCTTGTGGTTGCTAGACGTAGTATAATTGAAGTTCATGATGTCTTCTATCACCGCAGTTTATCCGCACCAGTTTCTTCCGCCTATACAAATGGAGATCGGCGACCACAAAGAAGTCCCCGACGACGCCAGCGAACGTATGATCAACAGACATCACCTGTTATATTTATCCTTCAGTCAGTCAGTTTTCTATTAACTAATTCGATTTTCGTGTTTCAGATTGCCCCGGGACACAATCAGAAGATGCCGGAAAATCCGATGCGTGTGCCGGTTGCCCTAATCAGGAAGCCTGTGCTTCTGCTCCTCCTAATGGCCACCCCGATCCAAGTTATTTACATGTTAATTCTTGTGGTTTCTCATTCATATCTGATTGCTGCATGCATGCATGTTTACCACTACCACATATTTTCTTTATTTATTTGTTTTCCATTAAACTTAGTTTATTTTAGAGTAGTAGTGGGTTAGTAGTTGATTGTTAGTGGCTTTTGTCCTGAGTAGTGGCGGATCTAGAAAATTATTATAGGGGCAACGTTTCCAAAAAAAAAGGGGTAACGAAATCGAAAAAACGTTAAATTTAATTTTTCCAAAATTTACATTACCGTCGGAGCGTCAAGGGGTAACGGAGGCTACCCCTTCTTGAAGGGTAGATCCGCCCCTGGTACTGAGTAATTGGTTAACACTAGCTAGTTAATGAAAATATTGAAAATGTCTCTTCTCCTTCTTCTTTTAACTTCTTTGGAGTTTGACCTGCTCAAAGGGTTAGCCTAACCCACTTAACGGGTCTGTGTCATCGTTGATGACGAATAGCGGACAAGCTATCTATATGCTATGCAGCTATAGCGACGCCTGCTACTTCATGTGATAAAGGGGTAGGAAAAAACTATATTTAATACACCAATTATGTATAAAGGTGATAGCACTACGCTCAAATAGCTAAAATACGCTATCACTAATCATATAAATATTTGCATTCGTTCTTGAAGAAGGACGATTACAATAAAGTGTCAGGAGAGCAGACGGGTAACAAGCTGCGCCGCAACCCCACTTTGAATAGCAAAACCGATCCTACTAAAAACAAAGTTAAATAAAAAATTCTTTATTGTTTTATTTTTTGTGGGTCAGATTTGGTTGCAGTTGCAGAAAGAATGGCTACAGTAAAGCACAAAATCCTAATTCTATCCGGTAAAGGCGGGGTCGGAAAGAGCACATTCGCAGCCCAGCTCTCGTTCGCCCTCGCTGACATGGACTATCAAGTTGGTCTACTCGACATTGACATATGCGGGCCCAGCATCCCAAAGATGCTCGGGTTAGAAGGCCAAACAATTCACCAAAGCAACCTCGGTTGGTCCCCCGTCTACGTACTCCATCGCAGTCATGTCAGTCGGGTTCTTGCTCCCCCACCTGACGCCGACGTTACATGGCGGGGCCCACGAAAAAACGGCCTCATAAAACAATTCCTTAAAGAAGTTTATTGGGGCGAGCTCGATTTTCTAGTGGTGGATACTCCGCCCGGGACGTCAGATGAACACATCTCAATCGTTCAGTTTTTAAAAGAAACGGGAATTGACGGTGCGATTATAGTCACGACCCCGCAACAAGTTTCGTTAATAGATGTGAGAAAAGAGGTGAGTTTTTGTAAAAGAGTTGGGATTCGGGTTCTTGGGGTGGTTGAGAATATGAGTGGGTTATCACAGCCCGTTTCGGATTTCAAGTATCTGAAACGGGCCAAGACCAGGAGAGAAGAACCGGAGGATGTTACGGAGCGGGTGTTAGCGGTTTTGAGAGAAAAAGCACCCGAATTGTTGGGTTTGGTTGCGCTTACCGAGGTGTTTGATAGTACTGGTGGTGGTGCGGCTAAAATGTGTGTCGAAAAGGGTGTCCCGTTTCTTGGGAAAGTACCATTGGATCTGCAGTTATGTAAGGCTGCCGAAGAAGGTAAATCGTATTTTGATCGTGATGAATGTTGGATTAGTGCTTCTGCGCTTTCTGCGATAATAAACAAGTTGTTGAAGGATAACGTGATGGCATGATCGTTAAACGATGTAAGCTTATAGTAGTTTTTCGAGAATTTGGATGCGCGATTTTTGTTAAGTGAACTTCTACAGACTTGGGTACTACTTAAAAGTTTGGTTTAGTTTATTTTTGTTAAAATTTATTTGGTTGTAAACAAAGATTTTTTAATATGCATTTATTTTAATGAATTGTTTTCGTATTCAAAGATTAATAAATAAATTAAGATATTATCTATAAAAGATTTATTGGCATATTCGTCAAGGGTGAACGTATCTTGTATGTGAACTCTCTCTCTCTCGTGGCTCTAGGGTGTAAAAGAGCCAAATCGCTAGTGGCGTATCTGTGACCAGTTCGTGAAAAACTCGAATTGAGCTGATCTTCGGTGTAAAAGAGTCAAGTCGCTAGTGAGCTATTCTCATGGATTTCACCCCGCCACCGTTTGTTGGTGGCTCGCTTGACGGAAACTACTTCACATTTACTGGAATGAAACCACTTCCATATCCATCTACTTTCAGAGTCTTGAAAGCCACCATGACTGAATTCCCGGCTCTTAACGGTCAAAGTGTTTCCTATGCGGTACTCGAGTTCCCTGCAACACAGTTAACCCACCCCACATGCATCCACGGGCTTCCGAGCTCTTGTATGTGCTCATGGGCTCATTAGATGTCGGTTTTCTTGGCACGACTAATAAGTTGTTTACACAAAAGTTACAAGAAGGTGACATTTTAGTGTTCCCTAAAGGACTTGTGCACTTTCAGTTTAATAGTGATGCTAATAATGCGGCTTTGGCATTGTCGGCTTTTGGAAGTGCAAGCCCGGGGACTGTATCGGTTCCAAATTCAGTTTTTAATTCCACCACTGATGATAATGTGTTGGCATTATCGTTTAAAACAGATGTTGCTAACATTCAGAAGATCAAATCTGGGCTTTCGGGCTAGACCAAGTTGTTTTGATCTCTTGTTTGTGGTTTTTAAACATTGACAATGTTTTTTTTTATGATTTGGGGAATAAATTTTGGTGTTAATCTGAGAGACATTGGATCTGCTGATTTAGTTGTTATAGTCTCATTCTTCAGTTATTTCATGTTTTAAGAAGCATCATACTTAACCAATTAATGTAGGAAACGGGTCACTTTTTATATAAAAATTACTGATACAAAATAATAACGACACCCGTGTTATTAACATGAGAAAATAAGTAGTACAAACACCGTAACACAAAATAACATAAACTATGAAATAACATAACAATATGTTAATCGATTCAAACAAATATCTTCAAAAGATAAAGTCTTCAACTTGTTCTTTAGTAAGGTATTCTTGTAGTCTCCTTGGCAAGATTTTCAAAAGATAGGGAGTAATCAAACTTGTGCTTGAACAACGCCTTCTTGTAGTCTCTTTGGCTGTAAGAATGAACATACTAATGTTGACGGTTGAGGCTAAGGATTCATGTTCAACACGGGTCCCTTAAAACAGATTTCGCGCCTCTACTTAAGACAACGTGTCTGTCTCCCACGGTACAAGAGCCGAAGCAGTTTGTACTGCCAGAGAAAGCCAAGAACCCGAGGGACACCAAGTAAATTATAGTGTTAGAACTTGTGTAACAAAAAAAAGGTAAAGTAACCCTGCAACAAGTTTCGTTAATAGATGTGAGAAGAGGTGAGTTTTTGTCAAGAGGTCGGAATTAAGGTTCTTGGTGTGGTTGAGAATATGAGCGGATTATCACAGCCCGTTTCGGATTTCAAGTATCTGAAACGGGCCAAGAACGGGGGAAAAGAACCGGAGGATGTTACGGAGCGGGTGTTAGCGGTTTTGAGAGAAAAAGCACCCAAATTGTTGGGTTTGGTTGCGTTTACTGAGGTGTTTGATAGTAGTGGCGGTGGTGCAGCGAGAATGTGTGTCGAAAAGGGTGTCCCGTTTCTTGGGAAAGTACCGTTGGATCCACAGTTATGTAAGACCGCCGAAGAAGGTAAATCGTGTTTTGGTCGTGATGAATGTTGGATTAGTGCTTCTGCGTTTTCTGCATTAATAAACAAGTTGTTGAAGAATAACGCGATGGCGTGATCGTAAAATGATGTAAGCTTATACTCCTTTTTCGAGAATAACGCGTTGGCATGCTCACAAATCACAATGAGACTACAATTCTCACCACTTCGACTACACCATAACAAAGTTACAATCCTTTTGCTTCTTGAGCTTTATTTATTTCAATATGCATTTATTTTAGTATATAAAACTAGAGTAAATTACGATTTTGGATCCTGTGGTTATATTAACTTTTTAGCCTCAAAAGGAATATTTTAACATCTAAGCCCCCAACATCTTTTTTTCTAACTCTTTTAGCTCTTAACACTAACCTCATCCATTTACTTTTAGGGGTCAAAAGGGTTAGAAAAAAAGACGTTAGAGGCTCAGATGTTAAAAAATTTCTTTTGGGGCTAAAAGGGTAAAAGTGATATAACCATAGAGGCTAAAATTGTAATTTACTCTAAAAACTAATAAATTATTATTATTATTATTTTAGTTAGTATTTTTGTTAATAGGGAACACATCTTGTATGTGAAGTTGTGAACTCTCGCCTCATGGCTATTGGCTTATGCTCAAATTTTGAGTTTTGCATATCGAGTTTTATTGGACTCGTGAGCCTTAACGTGTTTATTGTCTTTATAAATATTTCTAGTTAATATATTATAAATAAATATATTTACATAATATATTACGATAAAATAACTAAACTATGTAAATACACATATATACATACATAAATAATTATAAACAAAGATTGGCCCCACTCAAGAAGGAGAAACTTCCACACAACGTCGACAAATTTACAGGTATGATAGACCCAGATGATCAATATTCAGATGTTCACAAGCGCAGGCATAGTAGGCGGATGGACCCATCCTATGTGGTGCCATATGTTCATAGAGATACTCTCTGGCGCGGCTCGCGCATGGTTCGACAGTTAACCTGTCGGCAAAATAGAGTCGAGGCCAGACTTGTCTACCAAATTCTTGCAATATTTCAGTCAACAATGCCGACATACCAAAGATTCATGAACACCTGGCACAAAGACAACAAGAGAATAGAAGAATTCATTACAAGGTTCAACAAAGAATGCGTGGAAATCGGCAACGTCGGCGAAGATCTCCTGTGCGCACATTTTCGAAAGGCAGTCCGCTATGACGACGTAATCCGCACAATCACCGACAAGGAGGGCATGCCCAAAGATTTGGATAGAATCATGTTAGCAACTAAAGTCTACGCACAAAGTGAGTGAGTTATCACCGGTGGTATAATTCCACAGTTAGGGAACAAGCGCGAACATGGTGCATAACAAACATAGACTTACAAAACAATTTAGTCCTATTGTTGCATAACAAACATGGACTTACATTGATGCTTCACAAACAATTCCTTATTACTATAATACGAGATTTAAAATATCAATCAACTCCTCAAGCGAAACATTAAAACAAATTCCCACAACCCCTTATAAATATGTCATACGTGAGTTCGTAGCAAGCTTAGTTATCTTTACAAACGGTTTAAACTCCTCAATAGTATATAGATTGGATTTGCATCTGTTATGGGTTATTAGCTATTTCTCATCTCTATTAGACGATCATTAAACTTCATCGAGGAAAAGAACAAGGAATGTGTGCAACAACCATGAAGCTGAAGTGCAATGCAATATTGCTTGAATCAGTTGCAACTTAGATAAACAATAGACACCCTCTTATTTCATAGTTCTTGCATCCATTTATCTGAACTTTGTCAAAAATCATTGTGAAATGTGAATATATATAGAAGGACTCCTTATACTATGTGTCCAATTGATGAGACCACCAAGTATGAACTTGATGACATTTAGTCATTTGTAATGGCTCCAACATAAACTAAAGTGAAATTTACGAAAATGTCATTTGACCAACGTTCTTTACGAAAATGTCACGTTCATGCGTCCGTGGACAGACTCCTCCACATCGGAGGAGTCTGTGTGTCACCTTGAAGAGTCCATGAACGAGGAGCTGACACGTGTCCTTTTAAATGTTGAAGAGTCCATCCCCGATGCATCCCATGTGGAGGAGTCCGTCCACGGACGCATGAACGTGACATTTTCGTAAAGAACGTTGGTCAAATGACATTTTCGTAAATTTCCCTAAACTAAAAGTCTATATGGTTAAGTTCGGTGATACTACAAGTAGATAAAGAATATGTATAGCAAAGAAAAGTAGAAGTGTAAGATAGTGATACAAGAAATTCAAGATGTTTCACGTCTACGAGTTTTTATGCGGTTTTATAAACGGATCTAAAAACTTTTTTTACTAGGTTCCTTTTGGTAGATTTTCAGTAATTCTCACTATTTTTTTCCAGATCATACAAGGTTCTCATTAATTTTTTACATATTTTCCAAACCGAATGGGTTCCTGAGAACCCACAAAAGTGGCCAAAATCCGCCCCTAGTTAGTATGATAACCTTGTCAAAGTATATACCGGAAATCTTAATGTTAGAAAAATGACCAAGGTTAAAAATTTTGTGTCAGTATCGTGTTATATGATGTCCATTGTATATGTGTCCAATTCATGTGATGTTACTTGTGTTTGATCGCATATGTGTATTGTATACGTTCATGTAGTGATCATGAATCATGTTCTTATTAATACTAACACAATGATCATGTATTTGTTAGTGGTGATATGATATTTTCAAAAGAAGATACATGTTGAACCTTAATTATATAAACTAAATCCAAACATATGTTATTATATAAATTAAATCCAAACATATGTTAGGCAATTTACCTAACGATATTAAAATAATTAGTTAAGGGTTTAAATCTTAAAAGAGACAGAAAGTACGTGAGTATTTTATAATATACAAATTAGAATTTGGCCCAAAAATTTTGTCATGTGTGACATCTATTTTTTTATAAATTCAATATTATTTTCCCTGAGTTTTAAATTGAATAACTCATATAAAAAACAAACAGAAAGAAAGAAAAAAGAATAACACATAAAAAGACAATAATGGAAGGTTAAAATAATCATTTAATAAACATAAAAATAATGTATTTTGTGAACATGACAATGAAAGTAAACATACTTTCCTAGACAACAGCTGGATAAAAACCTTGATGAGCAACATTGTATTGTCCTAAACTTTATTCTTGAGTCCCATGTCACACGTTATAAAAATCAACTCATAATTTTCAAAAGAATCGAGTTAAAAATAATATCGATTTAAGTTTCGAGATGATTTTGCATCTGGTTTTCATGTTTGCTATAATTTGTATAGCAAACGCGGGAGACCCCAACATTCTTACGGAATTTATCGCCCCAAACAACACCATCGATGCCAATTATTTCACATTCACAGGGATGCGCCAACTGGTGGGTGGTGAGTACCCAACAACTTTTAAGGCGTTGAAAGTGACCATGAATGAGTTTCCGACGCTTAATGGCCAAAGTGTTTCGTATGTGGTTCTAGAGTTCCCTATCGTGTCAATTAATCCGGTCCACATACATCCTAGGGCTTCAGAGCTTATGTTTCTTGTTTCCGGGTCTCTCCAAGTTGGGTTTGTGGATACTAGTAACACGCTTTATAAACAAACTCTACAAATTGGTGATATTTTTGTGTTTCCTAAAGGCCTTGTACATTTTCAGTATAATAATGATACTAAGGAACCGGCGTTGGCTATTTCAGCTTTTGGAAGTGCCAACCCTGGCACTCAATCTATTCCTACTAGTGTTTTCAACACTAGTATCTTTGAGGGTATTTTGGATGCATCTTTTCATGCTACTCGAGCGACTTTAAGAAGAATCGAAGATGGACTTAAGGGATAAATGATCCTTGAGCAACATTTTTTCTTTTGGGGGTTCTTTCTCATATAAATAAGACTTTGATTAAAAATAGATTTTCTTTATTCAACACTTGTACTTGGTTTGAAAATCATTGACATGAAGTTTGTGATACGAAAATCATGTCCAATTCTATTTGTTAGTCAGCTCTCTTGAAATTACTGTGTAGTTGATTAATTGAGTTAATGGTGATATGACTAATAATTTATAAACACTTAGAATGACCAATAAGTAATGATTGCTTATCACCCCTAAGAGACTATAAACCATGTTGTGCAAAAGACAGTGTCTAATCGAAAGCGTTAGGGTTTTGTAAAATCAATAGAATGTCAACAATAGTGAATGAGAGGCTAAAATCGACCAACATCGAAGAACTTGACACCCTCGAGTGTTCATATTTATGTTGTTTACTAAGACGCATGTTTAAAGGGGTTTGTCCGCTCAAAAGCTTGTATTCTTGAAGTTTTGCCCCCATCGACTCACATATATAAAAAGCTGATGACTCACGGATTACACCTTGGAAGGACTTGGCAACAAAGCGTTACAAGATCAGACGCTTGCGGGTTTGCAAATACACTAATCCATATACTTGGTCATTTCATTTAAGCCGAAGACCAACACTATGTTCGTTATTTAAGAGTTTGTTAATGGGAGCCAAACTTTAGTTCTGCCTTTTGTAAAATTTCACTTGCATGCAAAATTACCCGTCATCGCTTATACACATCTTCATAAGGAGAACCACTGTCGCGCGCTCATTAGAGAACGCATTACAAGAAAGAACAAAGGGGATCACAACCAAGAAGCAAACGTCTAAACGAAACAATATATACCCAAAATTAACAATCTTAAACAATCCACCAACTAAACATGAAAATGAAAAACTACCAATCTTGAAGTACTTGCAAGGAAGGATTGATAGTGATTTGTGAAAGGTGGAATGAGCCAAAGATGGTTCACTTTCACAAGTCAATACCTTATCCCAAATAGTCAAACATCATTTTCATTTGTGTTCACACCAATTACAATTACAAAATCATAATCCAATTACAAAATCAAAATCCAAATTCATGTCACGCCACAATTCAACCGAAATATCCTAGTAAAATATCGCAACATTTATTATATTCTTATTTTAATCAAATTATAACAACATATCCAAACACAACTATCTAAACTTCTAAAACCTAAACCACATGGCAATGGGTTGTTAATTTTTAAACTAAACTAATAATATCATTCTCCATATAATATTTATCTACACAACCCCCTAATATGTACTTCTTCTACATAGTATACCCAAAGTTATGCTCATACCCCAATTGCCCGGTTGACCCTCCTCCTCCACCTCCGAAACTCCCTGGCGGCGGTGGCGGCACCACCACCGTATCCGTCGTCGTCGTGATGTCATGAATACTCGACCTCTTCCGCTCTTTCTTCATCGAATTCTGCCGCAGAAAATACTTCTGCGCATGACTTGCCACTTGGGTCGGTGTACGCGATACGACAACGTTTCGCGAAATGCTCCTCCAGTCCCCCTTTCCGTACCGTTGCAGTCCAATTAAAAACAGCCTGTTACCAAAAAATAAAAAGTTTGTTACAATTTGTTTAAAGTTTGTTACAATTTGTTAAAAGTCTGTTACCAACATGAATACGACTCATTACACTGCTTTATTGTCTGCGACACGTTGTATATTTTATGCACCAGAAAAAATATAATTTCCATTTATTTAAAAAAAGTTATCAAACATGAATACGACTCGTTAAACTGCTTTATTGTTTGCGGCATAGTTGTATGTTTTATGCACTAGAAAAAATATAATTTTAATTAATTAAAAAAGGTAAAAACTAAGTAGTGTAATTTTTTTAAACATGAACAGGTACAAAAATAATTTGTTACATGTTAGTTACAAATGTACAAGTGATGAAGCGTAACGTACCTATGCTCCTCCTCCGTCCACGGAGTCCCTTTTTTCCGTTCAATTTCACCGTTTTTCGAACCTTTACCTCCGAACGAGATCTGACTCGCTCGGAACTCAGGATCCCAACTCAGAACCGACTCGTCACCGTCATCAACATAACTCGGTAACTCAACCTGACCGGAATCAATCTGAAACAAATCATGAACAAGCACCTCATAGTGAGCTCGCACCTGCTCCGGCGTCTTACCAGGAACGGCGTTGGCGATCAACTGCCACCGGCCGATGACGTCATCCGGGTACCTCACCAACGCTTCTTCGAACAGCTTGTCTTCGTATCGACTCCACGTGGACTCCGCCGCTACGGCGGTTGACCAGTCGGGTTCTTGATGATACATCGAAATTGGAGTGATTTTGTGGTGAAAATTGGGGGTTTTGGGTTTCTTGGAATCCGAATTGTGTGAATTTAAGTGGGTGTGTTTTGGATTTTAGTGATTTTGAGTGTTTGGATTGAATTGGGAGAATGGATCTTAGGGTTTGTTTGAAGTTATGATTAAAGCTTTTTGTTGTTGATGATAATAAATGAATTTGTTGATGGGTTGGTGAATCCGTGTGGGTATTTATATGTGTAACGACCGCCGTAAATACTAGTTTATTTGTTTTCTACAATAATAAATAAATTATTATAAGAAATGTTAGGTTTAGGGTTATTTGAAAAAGTAAAAATAAGATAAAGAAATTGATTATATGCTAGCTTATAAACTCGTGTATTACACAACTTAAATAAAAAAAAATACAAATCACAAATTGGTATATGATTCTAATAGACCCTATCATAAAAAAAGAGGTCTTTGTGAATTTCCTGACAAACCCGTTTGAGTGGAGGTCTACTATTTGGCCAACAGATGTTCTTATGTTCGGTTGGGCAGGTGGGAAACACGCTTGTGTGGATCTTGTCGGAGTGTCCCCCCAACCTAGGCTAAGGGAAAATTTTTTCGTGACTGGTCAGGTTGTGTTGAATTGTTGAAAGCATAATTAGAGAAATTTGCTAAGTATGACACAGTTTGTGCTGAAGATAAACATTTCTTCATTCCCTTTTCCGTTAATACTTTTTGGTTCCCTTGCTCCTGAAGTTGTCAGTGTCCTGGACAGATTGGTGCAGAACAATTTTTGGACGTCGAAGAATCGGAGTTTTGTTTTCAATAAACTTGGATTTGTTATTCAAAATGAGTTGCAGCGCAACTTGTTACATCTCTGCTAGCCATTCTTATGTAATTTTTCGTGTTTTTATAAAGTTAATCCTTATCGGTGAATCAAATATTAATATTTAAAAATAAAAAATAAAATATTAAAATTATTATATTAGAATTAATAATACAATATTTTTAAATACATATTTAAAGCTAATATTATACGTCGTTCAAAAATCTAAAATCTAACATGTAATACTTAAGAAAAATATTCTACATAACCAAAAAACATTCTTTACACCTTAATCTATTACATATAATAATAGTCGTATTCCTAAAGCAATATTATTAAGTTAAAAAAATTACGTAGTAATTGATTACCATCAAAATATAGTAAAGGGGTAATAAATAAGAAATGTTAGTTTTTAATACGGTAAAAGTCTATAGAAAGAAAAAAAATCAAGAAGTCTTATTTTAAATTTCTTTGAACGTTTTCTAAATGTGCATTGTTGATAACAAATTTTTAACGATGTAATCTGGTTTTTTATCTTATTTTTTTGAGCTACACACGTGTAGCGTAAGGTGTGAATTATCTAGTCATGCTATTCCGTAAAGGGATGGCAGCGAAGGTTGCTCATTTACCTTCTATTTCGATGTAATTTAGGAGCACTATGGATTTATTGATTTATTTTTATTAATAAAAGTTAAGAGTTTAATATTAAAATAAAAGTTAGTTTTTGTAAGAAGGTATTGTAGTTGAGAAATATATAAGGAAATGTGCGTAAAAAATTACATGAAAAGAAGAGAAATTTTATAGTATAAGGTTGGCACTCAAGCAACTAATATTACATGCAATATTACAGTTATTCAATATGTCTTTTGAAAAATAAATTTGGTCATTCTCTATATAAAATACTAGGTTATCATCCGAGATTACTTTCCGGATTTGAAAAAGTTATTTACATTAATTATAAATATATAAAGAAAATAATACAAACAAATTAATCATACATATATAAATAAAATAAATACAAAACAAAGTGATATACAAAAAATAAGATCAATCTAAACAACTTCAAAGTTAAGATCCCACGTACCCAACTTGTCACTAATCAAATTTAAATGGAAACACTCAACAAATATGTTCAAAAAGTGCCTCATAAGAAGAGGTAAACTTTTCACCTGCTCAATCATCTATTACCATGTAAACTCCTCTCTTTAAGTCCCCTCTTGCCCAAAAATATAAGGGGTGGTCATTTCTCTTGGGTAGAGGTAAACTATTTTGTTTTCTTTTTTATAAATTAGCATTAATATATAAAACATATTTTAACAAATAAAACATATTTTTAACAAAATAAAAGTAAAATAAATTAAAAAAAACATTACACTATATTAAAAATAATTAAAATTACATTTATTTAAAATAAATTAAACTAAATTTAACAAATAAAACATATTTTTAACAAAATAAAACTAAAATAAAAAAAACATTACACTAAATTAAAAATAATTAAAATTACATTTAACTAAAATAAATTAAACTAAATAAAATTACTACTCTTCGTCTGATTCCACCAATAGTTGGGGTAGATCTAATCTTCCGAGATGCTCAACGAGATTATGTTTTAGTCTCCAATGCGTATCTTCGTCCGTAAGCTCGTTTAACACACTGTCATCGAGAGTGAGCTCGACTGGAGGATCCAGAATGTGTACCGGTGCTACCGTGTTTCTGTTGTAGCGCTCCGCATTTCTGTATTTTCCGTATTTAGAAAGTTGTATTCGCATTTCTATTTTTAGAAACTTGTAATCGTGTTGTATTTGTGGTTCATTTCCAATCTTGTAATTCGAGGCTTTAATCATAATGGAAATTCATTTTATACATATATGTGTTACCTTAAATATTTGTGTTATATACGTAATCAATCTTTAAATACGTGTTTATACGCAAAACTGAGACTTAAAATACACTTTGGATACCTAAAAACAAGTTAAAATACAAGAAATGGCATAAAATAACCTAGTTACAAAGTGCAGGGACTAAAAGTGAGCAAAACCAAAAGCTTTTCCACCTGCTTTCTCCTCCAATCACCTTCCACCCTTCTTTAGTTTATCATATTTCACTCTTTTCCACCTCTTTCTCCTCCAATCACTTTCCACCTTCATTAACTCCCAAACCCTAATCTTCACTTATAAATATAAGCCTCCACCACCTTCTAAACACTTTTCACACACCTAATCTTCTCCCAAATTCTCTAATCCTCTCAAGCATTCCAAGCAAGGAAGAATAATTTCAATTGTTCTAAGCGAGTTTTCACTCACTTTTCTTCACCTTTCTTCTTCTAATCTTCTTTCAAACTACTTGGGTAACCTCTAGGAAGGTTTCCACAAGTTTGTCATGGCAAACTAAGGTGGAACCTCACCATATTTGAGGTCCAAAGTAGCATAAAATTCTATTCTAATTTATCTTTTTGTTTCTTATATATAATGCTTAAACCTTAGTGAAATCTTATACCCACCTTGCTCCCAACTAAGCTCATAGTTGTGGGTTTGTATTGTGGTTGATTTTCACCAAGAAATAAGGTTCAAAACCTCTTTAAAATTCTGCCCAAAATATTCTAAGTGTTGAAACCATCCAAACTTCCAACCTTCAATGTTGGAAGACTTATGTATGAGTAATGTGTGAACTATGGAAGCCTTGGCTCTCCAAATTTGTTCCACTACTTCACTTGTATGTTTTTTTTGTACAAAAACAACTTCCATGAAGTGACAAGGCTACATCACGTCCTCAAACATTTTCCATGCTCGAGATGTAGGCATCTAGTTTGCTCACTTGGTTGGTTTAGTTAGATAGTAAAAAAATTAGTTTTACATTCATGACCAGCCGGACTCCTCAACTAAGTTGATGAGTTTGTGCTTTGGTGAATCATACAATGTGGTTTAATGGACAGAAATCATCCTACCTCCATGCTTAACTTACATGATAATACATGACGGACGAAATTATAACTTATACTATATACTATATAATATATACCTAATAATCGATTTTTTAATACTAACCGGTTTATGGTTAGATGTCAAGGACTTAGGTCAGATTATCTTCGTTTCTAGGCTCCTCATTTGTGATTCTAATAGGCAAGTTAGAACCCATGAAAACACATGAAAACTTAGTGTCCAAACGAGTATCTAGACAAGATATACTTTCGTGCACATACTATTTCCATACTAATTCCGAATCCAAGCTCTCTACGAACTCCATATACTCATACGCCTTCGTTTCCCAAATGTAGGGTAACTTTGGTGCTCCACCCTCAATGACTCGTCAACTCACGATTACTTTGGAAGCTTAGCAAACTATGAGTATACATGACCCCCCCTTTTCGTTTTTACACTTTTGGGTGTAATATATATATATATATATAATATAAAACTCAGACAAACACTTATGCGCAAATAATTTATTCATACAGTCGAATCCAATATACATGAATTATACGTTTGTACTCTAGACATACTTGCATGCTAGAAAGCCATTCTTGCACAATACTTTGTCATCAACTTCGTACAAGCCTCCCTTAACATGTATAGCGCTATAGGAGTAATACATCGCCCGTATTCTTGTGGTCATGTTAAGTTTATACATGCAAAAACGGTCTTGTCATTGTGACGACACGATTATGCTAGTGGAATCTTTGAGTTGGCACGCATGTGATGCATGCTAGTTCATCTTATGTTATGCCTTAGTATACGTTATTGTCTTGTGGATTTTGTCAAAAAAAAACTTTTATACTTATGCTAGTAGCCAAACTTGTATGCTCACCAATATTTTATGTGTTGACATGTTATTTTAATATATATTGCAGGAGCTTAGAATCTAGTAGGAAGGACTATAAACGCACCAAACTTTAATTCATGTTTAGTAGTTTAGTCGTTATGTTACCTTGTTGTACTTTTGTTTCAAATTTACTTTTTAAATACTTGTCACAATTAGTGGTTGTGATATCTCTTACAATCTCATTTTCGTATCACTCCGATGTTTCCGCCATCGGTTGGAGTGTGACATCCGTCGTGTTTTAAAATAATGTTATATAAAATAATGCACGTATACATCACATACCTATTTTTTTCCAGTCTTAGCACGCATTGGCCGATTCATTATACCCATGTTGACTTCAAAACACTAAAAGTCTGTTCCACGCCTTTTCTTGCCGGCTCGTGTTGCTTCTTGAACTTATTTTCGTCAGTAAGTGAGGATATGGAAATGATTTGACAAACACAGACCATGTAGGTAGGGTAGATTCCATCTACGAGATAGTAACCACGTTTGTATAAGTGGTTGTTAACCTAAAATGAACATTTTGGCACAGTTCTATTTCGTTCACTAAGAAATAATGGAGATTGCTGAAGCACATTGATGTCGTTTTGTGCACCTGGAGGACCGCAAAAAGCATGCCAAACCCACAAATAATGAGAGTCCACCGCTTTGACAGTTACATAACTGTCGGGTATTAGTGATCTCCTCTCATATATTGGCCCCGAAACTCTGTGGAACATATTCTTCAAACGAAATGGGTGCAGTCAAGGCTACCGACCATACCAGGAAGGTGATGTTTCTCCTCATGAGCCTGGTACAAAAGCGCCATGCCGTGGCTTGTTGGTCTACGTAAGAACTCGGGAGCGTATATTTTACATACCGTTTTGCAGAAATATTCTAGACACTCGCGGGAAGTTCTTTCGGCCATATGTAAATAATCGTCGTTCTCGTTTGGAGGGTTACCAGTCGCAAGTTGTTTAACAGCCGATGTAACTTTTCCACAACGGTGTAAAACCCTTCTTCATTCTCGCATCCACACCCAAATCAAACCAAGGGTTATTCGCTTCCACGTCGCTCATAATTTTTAGAAACAAACGTTTTGACATACGAAACCTATGACGAAAAATATCATCATTGTATTTCGGGTCCTCGACAAATAATCCGCCATAAGGGTTTCGTGGCCACTCTTACGATAACGACGAACATATCGTTTTTTGCTAGATGTGCCTGTGTCTTCCAGTTCGGCTTACTCGATGAGATTTTGGAAAAAAACTATGCTACTATCTGTTGAAGCTAACTCGTCGTCACTGCTATCGGGTGGAAAACACAATGGTATTTCATCCGCCATTTTAAATAATAGGGGTAGAGTTTTGTTTTGTTTTGGAAAAATGAGAAAATAGGTTGGTGAGGTATAAGGCCGCATTTTCTTATTGTTATGCCGGGTAAAGCCTCAAACAGTAGGCGAGTTGAAATGTGGAAATGGAATCCTTGCGTGCCGAAGAAAGTCAACACTTTCTTATGGAAAGCAGATTTAGACCGTCTTCCGACTATGACGGCTCTGCAACGTCGAAACATGTTATCAGGGCCAAGCACGTGCAAGCTTTGCGGTGAGGGCGAGGAGAATTCTGAGCACTTGCTAGTCGCTTGTCATTTTGCTTGTCGAGTCTGGCGAGCGGTGTAGGACCCCCCACATTTTTGCTTTCACAGTGAAGGACCTTATGAACTACCACCAATACATAAAGTTGGAGAAGAGAAAGGCAAAGGTAATTCAAGCGATTATTTTAACGGAATTTTGGAGCAAATGGAAAACCCGAAACGAGAAAATCTTTTTCAGGAAAGGAGGGGACATTGGCTAAAACGATGGAGACAATAAAATCTTTAGGATTTCTCTTATTTAAAAATAGAAAGCCCTATAGGTCTTCGATATGAAAAGATTGGTGTAATTTTGAATTGTAATCCATTGTTTGCTCCTTGGCGCCAGCGTCTCGCTAGTGTCGTTTTTTTAATGAAATTTTGCCGTTCGAAAAATTCATTAGTATTCATGCATGAGGCCACATTTTCCTATTGTTATGTCTATTTATTAGTATTCATAATTAGAGAAAAATGCTCGGATAGTCCCTGTGGTTTGCCCATTTTTCATCTTTAGTCCCTAACATTCTAAAATTACAGCTATAGTCCTCAACTTTTGCAATTTCGTTCCCGTATAGTCCCTGGCACGGATGGGGGTTAGTTTTCTAAGTTAAGTGGATGCGAAATAACATAATTGCCCTTCTAATATGGGGAAGGGATGAAAGATAAACACATGAGTTGGTGGGACCCACCATCTCTTTTACTTCATCTTTATCCCCAACCCCCACCCACCCACACCACCTCTTCATCACCACCTCTTCATCAGTGCATCTTCAACACCGACAGCCACCAATCCACCATCCTCCACCATAACCACTACCCGAAACCAACTAATCTAGCCCTGCATCTTGAAGCGCCAACCAAAACCACATAATCCATCCCTGAAACCACCATCTTCAAATCTAGAATTGTTCGAGCATGGTATCAACGAATTGTTTCCACTAAAATTACGACACACATCGATAAATGGCGATTTGACAAACGCAATCGGATTGCTCACAGATCTCCGGTGCGAGTTCCTCCTCGCGGACAAGAAATCTAAGAACTCATCCATCCAATTCGGTGCCTGTGCAGCAGTTGACATCATCTGGGACGGAAATAACGGCCAGTTATTCGCTATTGTTGGCACTTTAGGCGTCAATTTTGCCAGTTATTCTCCATTGTTGGCACTTTAGCCTTAGAGATAAATGAAACATTCTGATTTTTAGACCCATTACTAGATAACCTATGTGACTCTTCTCTAGATATAATAGAGAATGCCACTTTAACAGAGGGAAATGGTTCTCTTGTCAAAATATTGGTTCTCACAGGCTGATACACGTCATCAAGACCCATGAGAAACTGCATTAGTTTTATAAGTGTTGAAAAATCATTGAAATCTTTAGCAGCTTGACAAGAACATGTAGGCAGATGAAGCATAGCATCAAACTGCTTCCACATTGTTGTCAACCTGTTATAATACTCAGCAACAGTGCTACCATTTTGTGAAATACAATTTATCTTTTTATACAGATCATAGACAACAGAACCATCAACCTTATAAAAGGATTCTTTTAAATCAGTCCAGACTTCGGAAGCTAATTTTGAAAAAAAACTTGACCAAGAAAAAGTTCTTCCGAAATAGAATTTAATAACCAAGTTAACACTACAGAGTTGCATCTATCCCATTGGGCTGCCAAAACTACATCATCTTTAGATTTTTCAACTTTACCATCTATAAACCCAAATTTATTTTTTGCTTCTAAAGCCAACTTCATAGCACTAGACCACACATCATAGTTTTCAGTTCCTTTAAGTTTAATACTAATAATGGTTAAAGAGCTTGAGTCACTAGGATGCAAAAACAAGGGATCTCCTATATCCAACTTACTAATCAAGGTATGAGAAGGATCGGTATTATCACCCATGATAACAAAAAAAAATGGAATACAATCACAAATACAAACAAAATACAGATAACAACTCACAAAACAACAAACAAGACAGATACACAAAATAACCTAAGGCGAAGCTGTATTAGTGTTCAGATTCCAAGTTCATCACTTATAGTGCCTGGACAGGTCTTAATACAGGAGCCAAACACTAATACAATGACCCAATAGAACAATAGCAAATAACAAAGAGAATTCACAAAAAAACAGATAATAATCAGCAACAAAACAATCAAACAAAGGTGCCGGTCCTCACTACCCCGACTTCAACTATACCAACAATAGAAAATAAAAGAGGGAGAGTAAGAACAATCTCACAGTGGATGCAAAGCAACTCCAAAATTTATCAGATCTGTAGTTTTCGAGAACTAGCAGATCCAATAAAGACAATAACCAAAAACAACACTACTGGTCAGTTTGCTCTAAATCTTCGAGGATTTAGAGACCAACACAGAGTGTGTGAAGCCACCAGAAGAGAGGAGATCTTTCACCAAGACCAAGAAACCCTAGCTAGGGTTTCAGTTGCTCGTATACAAAAAATATAGCACTCCCAAGATCTAGATGATCTATCCAACGTCAACAACAGATCTGCAAACTTGAAGCAGACCTAACACAAGAACAACAAGAGAATCAGATCAACAGCGGAAATAAGACCAGATCAAGAGCATTTAGCTCTGATACCATGTAAAAAATGGTATGAACAGCTATTAATCAAGACAAATGAACAACAACACCAGAAATAGCGACAAAACCTGACGTAAAATTTTTATTTCTTAACCAACCCAGAAAAACGCCCAAACCTCCCGAGATCTTACAAACTGTAAGATCTTTAATGTGAACAAATACAGAGAATAATCAACTGATGATTATCAGTTGATTATTCGGAACGATACAACCAAAATATAGATCCACAGGATCAATAACCGTAGCAGATCCACAAGCCGGATCATACACACAGGACTAACAACTGCAGCAGATCCACAACACGGATCAAATACAAGGAAACCTGAGATCCACACTGGATCCTCAACAACAATTGCAGCTGGTAATTACAGAAAAATAACAACTGCTAACAAACTCATACAGATCTTAAACAGATCTTGAACAACTTGGAGAGGGTAGGTGAGTGATGAGAGAGAAACTAGGTGAGCGAATGAACGATCTAGAACCCTTCTCTTCTCTTTTATATCACAAACTAACAAATGTTACAGATAGCCCCTTAATCTTTCAACCTGCACACTTAAAACACTCATAAGCCCAGTTGAAAGGGTAAAACATATACACGGCCCAATAAATAGACAATAATGGACTGTATGAGTTAGCCCTAGATGATAAAACATACACTTATATTTTAACATCCCCCCATAATTTATACAGTAAACAAGTCCAACATACCCAACTTTTCACACAAAGTTTCATGTTGAAACCCATTCAACCCTTTGGTGAACAAATCAGCTAATTGGTTCTCAGAAGCAATTTTTTCCAGAATTACAACTCCAGTTGTAATCTTTTCTCTCAAAAAATGCAGGTCAAGTTCAAAATGTTTAGTCCGCTCATGAAACACTGGATTAAACGCAATAGAAATAGCAGACTGACTATCACAGAACAGTTTGACAGGTAACTTACATTCAATATTCAACTCCTTTAACACATTTAAGATCCACATAACTTCGCACAAAGCAGAGCACATAGCTCTATATTCCGCTTCAGCGGTAGATCTTGCAACGGCACTTTGTTTTTTCGATTTCCAAGACACAAGTGAATTGCCTAAGAAAATATCAAACCCAGTCACAGACTTCCTGGATGCTAAACATTTAGCCCAGTCAGAATCAACGAACCCTTTTAGAACAAAGTCATTTTCCTTTTGAAACAAAATCCCTTTTCCAGGGGATTGTTTCAAATACTTGAGCAACCTTAATCAATTTGCAAATGACACTCATGAGGAGAATGCATAAATTGGCTTAAAAACTGAACAGCATAACTTATATCTGGTCTAGTAATATACAGATATATCAGCTTGCCAATCAGTTTTTGGAAGTTTGTAACATCTTTTACGACAGTTTGATTTTGACTTAACTTGTGACTAATAACATGACTTTGTTCTATCGGAGTATTAACAGGCTTAACACCTAAATACCCAAATTCATTTAGCAATTTAAGACAATATTTACGTTGATTCAAGCAAATACCATTATCAACATATAACACCTCAATACCCAAAAAATATTTTAAGACACCCAAGTCTTTTATTTGAAACTTGTCACTTAACACAGATTTAACTCTAATGATATCAACTTCAGAATTACCTGTAACAATTATACATCAACATAGACCAAAAGAACAACAAGCACAGATTTAACAGACATAATGTACATAGAGTGATCACATAAACTTTGCACAAAACCCATTTTAAGCAATACTTCATTTAGTTTTTCATTCCACTTCCTCAGGGCTTGTTTAAGCCCATATAAAGACTTGACTAATTTGCACACACGAGACTCATCTTCAGGAAAATAACCAGGTGGAAGTTTGATATAAACATCTTCAGAAATAGACCCATAAAGGAATGCGTTATTAACATCCAATTGATAGATTTGCCAATTATTTTTTACAGCCAAGCTTAAGACACATCTAATAGTAACCATTTTGACGACTGGAGAAAATGTTTCTCCAAAATCAAGTCCTTCTCGTTGACTAAAACCTTTAGCAACTAACCTGGCCTTAAACCTCTCAATTTCACCATTAGACTTATATTTAATTTTGTAAATCCATTTACAACCTATGGCTTTTCTATCTTTAGGCAAATTAACCAATGTCCAAGTACCATTTTTATACAACGCTTCCATTTCCTTATTCATAGCCTCTACCCACCTAGGATCCTTAACAGCCTCATTAAAACATGTAGGTTCAACAGTTTTGTTCAAATTTGAAACAAAGCACATATTATCAAAAGACAAATTTGAGTAATTAACAGATTTTTCTATACCACACTTAACCCTACCTTTAACAACATACTGATCAAACCGTTTTGGCATAGAAACATTTCTAGAAGAACGTCTAACTTATTGTGTGCCCTCGGATTGGACAGTGTCATCATTTGACCCAGAAGTGCCCTCTGCCCTACCACTGTTACCTAAACTACTACTGCCAACCTGTTCTGTTTGTTGACCAGGCTCAACTCCAGAAACAGGGGCTGATGTAGAGGGCGACAGTGGTTGCTGATCATCACTAACAGGATCATGTGCACCACTTGTACCCTCTTCATCATTGGGCATGTTAGGAACTTCAGATGTTATAGTATCAAAAAAGTTTAAATGATTCAGATTCAATTCACAAACATTTTCTTGATTATCAAAAGATTTAAGTAAAAGGTACACATTTTCATAGAATTTCACATCTCTAGAATAGAAAACTTTCTTACTGTCTAAACTCCACAATTTATAGCCCTTTTTTATGTTAGAATAACCAAGAAAAACACATTTGTCTGCATGATATGCAAACTTATCAGGCTCATTTAAAACAGTACTAAAACAGAAACATCCAAATTTCCTTAGATGAGACAAGGTGGGTTTAAATCCAAACATAACCTCAAAAGGACTCTTACTATTCAACACCTAGGAGGGTAACCTGTTAATCAGGTATACAGTAGTTAGAATACAATCTGACCAAAACCTCAAGGGTAAACTGTCACGACCCCCGACCCCATCCTGGCCGGAATCGGTGCCGTGAGCAGTCCAGTGGTACCGGTGATTATTTTGAAAAACATTGCAGCGGAAATTTCATCAGGACCGTGAGTTAGGAAAAATATCAGAGTTTAGAAACACCGGATTTTATTTCAAAAGATGGAATAAATTCCATGTTTACAAAGGTAGCTTTTAATAAAAATAATATTTCTTAATTTGAAAATAAGCCACTTCATGAAGTCCTTCAGTGTCGGATCCAATCCTTACTCCAATCTATTGTAATTACCTGAAACGCGTTTTAAAAAGATTTTGTCAGCGGGAAATACTGAGTGAATTATTCATTTTACTGAAAACGACACATTTGTTATAATTCACAGTGGTAAGATCTTTTACAATGTCTCTGATATCAACCAACTACCCACAGTACTTTACCACTCGATCCATTGGCCCATACGTCCAATGGTATCTGTGATTATGGTCATATCACTCAATGGCTGCCCCAATGGTGAAGATTATCAAGTAATGTATACAATACCCCACATACCGGCTGTAATTTGGTGATTCACATAAACTTAATCACTGTAAGTTATAATTCTGAAAATAATTTGGAGTATTGTAAAATAGTTAACAGCTCACAAACGGTGAGAAAAGTTTATAAAAGAAGAATAACTCACAAACTGTGAGAAAAGAATTTACAAAAGAGGAATAACTCACAAATCATCATGCAGGATTGAGTTAACAAACTTCTTGATTCTACTTCTTTCGATAATTAGGCATGTACTTTATTATTCTGGATCTTCTGATGATTTAATAGTTTGTTTGATTGTAAGGGTGTAGTTGGGAGTGTTTTTGGTGGTTTAACAGAATAGAATACGTGTTGGTGTAAAACCCAAATCAAACCTTAACGGTAGTCATGAGATTCGAACCTTAACGAATTTCACAAAAACCGGGTTAATGATCAATACAGCAGTTACGATAATTTCCCGAGATCAAATTCTCACAATGAATGACCAAGTGCAATACTTCAACTCATTTATCAAAATGACAAACGACAAAGTATAGTACTTCAACTCGTATATCGAATTATCGACAACGACAAAGTACAATGCTTCGGCTCATTTATCGGATTACCGACAAACGATAAAGCATAGCCCAATGTGGGCGGCACTTAGGCATTCTTTGGATATATTGATCACTCGAAAAATGAATCGTAATAGCGATTGAGTGATTATTGGTTAGAACACCAACGTATAGAGAGAAGAAGAAGAGAAATGAGCAAAGAAAAATGAATCCTAAGCTTCTTATTTATAGCAAGCAGGCAGGCAGCTCAATTTCATTATAGCAAGCAGGCAGGCAGCTCAATTTCATATTCTGGTCGATGTGGGATTTAAGTGACGTGCTTGCTAGCTTGACGTGCTACCTAGCTAGCTTAGTTATTTTATTTCAGCTGCTTAACTCGTTTTTCTTGTATAACTTTTAAAATATAACGTTTTATAAAACGACGAATATGTCTTTAGAACGAGCATATTTTTATCTACGTTTTAACCTAAGTTTCATTAAAAACGGAGTAAGGAAAAAAAATAATATATTTTATTATTAATATTAAACGTTCTTATACGACCTCATATATATCTATTTTTAATAGACCTTACTTAGCTTAATTAATCTTGTTAGCTTAATTAATATTGATTAATTGATTAATTAATCATACTAAACTTAATTAGGGTTTCCTTATTGCATAATTATCATACTAAATATTAATTTTAGTGAGGGTTGTTACATAAACCACCCTGAAACATCAAAGCCCTAGCTGTGTTTAAGAGGTGTTTATGTTTCCTCTCCACCACACCATTTTGCTGTGGTGTATAGGAACATGTAGTTTGGTGTAAAATCCCTTTATTTTTACAAAACAAGCTTATATTATTATTTACAAATTCAGTCCCATTATCACTTCGGAACACTTTAATTTTTTTCTTAAACTGAGTTAATACCAATTCATAAAAATCTTTTAAATTCTCAAAAACTTCAGTTTTATTTGACAAAAAATAACACCATACCGACCTTGAAAAATCATCAACAATTGTCAAAAAATACTTAAAGCCTTCATAACTTGTGACTTTGTACGGACCCCACAAGTCCAAATGTACTAAATCACCTATAGATTTGGTTTTATGCTCGCTTAAAGGAAATGGGACTCTAACTTGTTTAGCCCTATGACAAATGTCACAACGACCATGATCACTTGAATTTAAATTAAGATGTTGTTTTAACACAGCCAAGACCTGATCAGAGGGGTGCCCTAGTCTAGAATGCCATGTAACAGATTTCACAAAACTATTAAAACAAGCACCAGCAGAATTACCATAATTTCCTACAACATATAGCCCACTATCCCGCCTACCACTCATCAGGATTTTCCTTGACTTGGAATCCTGTAATAAACAACTCTCCTCATTAAACACAACTGAAACACGATTATCCTTAGCTAACTTATACACAGACAACAAATTCACACAATAGCCTGGAACATAGAAAACATCTTGTAAAATTATATCCTTAGTTAGCTTAAGATTACCAATTTTTAAAACCTTAACCTTTGTTCCATTAGGATAACCCACAGTAATATTAAACTCAGACACATCAATAACATTTATTAAATGTTTATCAGATTTAACCATGTGTTGACTCGCCCCTGAGTCAACAATCCATTCAAAGTTACTATTAAACACACCGGAACTAGAACAACTAACAAAATTAAACACATTAAAGCACTCACCTCCCATACTAGGATTCTGAGATTCTGACCCGGTATTCTCACCAACTAGACTTAACAACTTGGTAATCTGCTCAGAAGTAAAAGGTAACCTAGACATAGAAGAAACAGCAGATTTACCAACTGCAGAATTAGACTTATTATTATTATTATTATTATTATTATTATTATTATTATTATTATTATTAGTAGAACTACCTTTATTAGAAGTGTTATTATTATTAGCTCTCTTTTTGTAACCTGAAGGATAACCAACAATTTCAAAACATCTGTCTATAGTATGACCTAACATATTGCAATGTGTACATTTGAAATTAGGGTTAGGTCCTCTTGTTGGTCTCCTTTTATTATCAAAACCTTGGCTAGCCTTAGAGATAAATGAAACATTCTGATTCTTAGACCCATTACTAGATAACCTATGTGACTCTTCTCTAGATATAATAGAGAATGCCACTTTAACAGAGGGAAATGGTTCTCTTGTCAAAATATTGGTTCTCACAGGCTGATACACGTCATCAAGACGCATGAGAAACTGCATTAGTTTTATAAGTGTTGAAAAATCATTGAAATCTTTAGCAGCTTGACAAGAACATCTAGGCAGATGAAGCATAGCACCAAACTACTTCCACATTGTTGTCAACCTGTTATAATACTCAGCAACAGTGCTACCATTTTGTGAAATACAATTTATCTTTTTATACAGATCATAGACAACAGAACCATCAACCTTATAAAAGGATTCTTTTAAATCAGTCCAGACTTCGGAAGCTAATTTTGAAAAAAAAAACTTGACCAAGAAAACGTTCTTCCGAAATAGAATTTAATAACCAAGTTAACACTATAGAGTTGCATCTATCCCATTGGGCTGCCAAAACTACATCATCCTTAGATTTTTCAACTTTACCATCTATATACCCAAATTTATTTTTTGCTTCTAAAGCCAACTTCATAGCACTAGACCACACATCATAGTTTTCAGTTTCTTTAAGTTTAATACTAACAATGGTTAAAGAGCTTGAGTCACTAGGATGCAAAAACAAGGGATCTCCTATATCCAACTTACTAAGCAAGGTCTGAGAAGGACCAGTATTATCACCCATGATAACAAAAAAACAAATGGAATACAATCACAAATACAAACAAAATACAGATAACAACTCACAGAACAACAAACAAGACAGATACACAAAATACCCTAAGGCGAAGCTGTATCAGTGTCCAGATTCCAGGTTCATCACTTATAGTGCCTGGACAGGTCTTAATACAGGAGCCAAACACTAAGACAATGACCCAATAGAACAATACCAAATAACAAAGAGATTACACAAAAAACATATAATAATCAGCAACAAAACAATCAAACAAAGGTGTCGGTCCTCACTACCCCGACTTCAACTATACCAACAACAGAAAATAAAAGAGGGAGAGTAAGAACAATCTCACAGTGGGTGCAGAGCAACTCCAAAATTTATCAGATCTGTAGTTTTCGAGAACTAGCAGATCCAATAAAGACAATAACCAAAAACAACACTACTGGTCAGTTTGCTCTAAATCTTCGAGGATTTAGAGACCAACACAGAGTGTGTGAAACCACCAGAAGAGAGGAGATCTTTCACCAAAACCAAGAAACCCTAGCTAGGGTTTCAGTTGCTCGTATACAGAAAATATAGCACTCCCAAGATCTAGATGATCTATCCAACGTCAACAACAGATCTGCAAACTTGAAGCAGACCTAACACAAGAACAATAAGAGAATCAGATCAACAGCGGAAATAAGACCGGATCAAGAGCATTTAGCTCTGATACCATGTAAAAAATGGTATGAACAACTATTAATCAAGACAAATGAACAACAACACCAGAAATAGCGACAAAACCGTGATATAAATTTTTATTTCTTAACCAACCCAGAAAAACGCCCAAACCTCCCGAGATCTTACAAACTATAAGACTTTAATATGAACAAATACAGAGAATAATCAACTGATGATTATCAGTTGATTATTCGGAACGATACAACCAAAATATAAATCCACAGGATCAATAACCGTAGCGGATCCACAAGCCGGATCATACTTACAGGACTAACAACCGTAGCAGATCCACAACACGGATCAAATACAAGGAAACCTGAGATCCACACTGGATCATCAACAACAATTGCAGCCGGTAATTACAGAAAAATAACAACTGCTAACAAACTCGAACAGATCTTAAACAGATCTTGAACAACTTGGAGAGGGTAGGTGAGTAATGAGAGAGAAACTAGGTGAGCGAATGAACGATCTAGGACCCTTCTTTTCTCTTTTATATCACAAACTAACAAATGTTACAGATAGCCCCTTAATCTTTCAACCTGCACCCTTAAAACACTCATAAGCCCAGTTGAAAGGGTAAAACATATACACGACCCAATAAATAGATAATAATGGATTGTATGAATTAACCCAAGATGATAAAATATACACTTATATTTTAACACAGGTGGTAGTTATGGTGGAGGTGGGTGGTGATATTGTGGTTAAAGGTGGTAATGGAATGAAGAAGAGGTGAGGTTGGTAGTGGAGCCCACAAAGTTTTTTTTGATTAATTTGTTTTTATTATTTAGGTGAGGCTCACTTAACTTCAGTTGTATTATTTGGTTTTTAACAGAGAGTGTACTTTTGTCATTTCACATCAACTTAACAGAGAAAACGAAATACCATCCACGTCAGGGACTATACGGGAACAAAATTGCAAAAGTTGGGGACTATAGCTGTACTTTTAGAAAGTTAGGGACTAAGGGTGTAGGGAGTGGTTAAACACTTTGAGTGGCAAACCAAAAAACCGACCAATCAAAGCGCGTCATGTCAATCAGTCAAAAGTGTTTAAACTTTGGTGAAAAGTGTTGGCAATGGTTTAAACACTTGATGAAGTGGTAAACTATTTTAAAAAGGAAAAATGTGTGATTGGTTGAGATAGGAATGAACCCCACCCACAATACCCTCCCTCTCTCTCCTTCCTCCCTCTTCCCGAATCGATGTTCCCTCACCGATTTTCTTAACCTATTCGGCAAACAAGATGTTGGCGGTGGGGTGGTTAGCGGTGCCGGGTGGGTTTACCGCCCCCACACCGGACACCCTAAAGGTAAAAAATAGACAAACCACAGGAACTATCCGGGCACTTTTCTCTCATAATTATTTATTGGTCCTTGATGTAAGGATGTTTTTACTTGACATGACCAATATTTCTATTTTTTTTTTTTTTTTTACCAATAAACGTTTCTCAAATAATTAATCTATCTAAAAAATTCTTATCGTTTCGGATCATTATCATATTTTATGTTTGTTTTTCATAAAAAGATGCAAAAAAAGTCTATAAATTTTTATATTTTATTTGAACTTTTATTATAAGTTCTTAAATTTCATTCAAGTTCTTAAAAAAGCTCTTAAGCTAACACTTTATACAAAATATGTGTGAATATGTACATAAAGTATCTTGTTATTGACAAGGTCAATATCATAGTATGCCACATCAGCTTGACGTGAAAAGATAAAATTCTCTCATGAGGGACGAAAACAACAATGTAGATGCTCATAGATAATAAGACCAACTTTTAACTCAGTTAACACAATTATTTATGTTAGAATATTAAATATTATACCACTTATTATTCCATTAAAAACATGCCACGTAGTAGAAAGAGAAAAGAGTTCCATTGTTAACATTGACTTCGAGTTGGAGGGTTTATATTAATGTTATAATCGTGTCATCCAATTATTGATGGATGTGAACTTTATTTATCATAATATTTGAATTTGATCATTTATTTTATATTAAACACGAGTCAATGTGAGATGATGTTCATGTAATTCATTTCCGTCTTAAAATCTAAATAGTTTTACCCAAACTAGTTTGATTTGTTTGATTGATTAAAACGATATGTATTAGAATAGCTTGTTGATTTGTTAGTGACTCCCATTCTCACTTTTATAACCCTACAACTTAATTTATATAAGATATTATTGCATATAGAGGTAGTGTAAGACTCTAACCAACCCATTAACTTAATGACGTTAACTTATAAAACCATACTAGATGAGGCATGAACGTATATATTCCTTTTACATGTAGTTATGAAACTTGTCTTCCCCTCTTAAAAGGAGTAGAAACTGAATACTTTTATATACAGAGTTCATGTGGTTATTTACTTCTTCCTTTAGAGTATACTTTTTTTTCTAATAAAAAAAAGTGTTTCTTAGCCAAGGACAATTAAATCACGTTTTATTAATTCATATTTATCCCATGTGTTTAACCATTTGGGTTGCATTTTCACATAATTTGGTAACTAAATAGTTTCTTTGTGATAGCTGGGAGTAGTATCAGCCAATACCCAATAATTAGGGGGTGATAAAATCCAATAACCCAAAATAATTAAGAAAATCATCAAGTGAAGCAATGCATGGTCGTGACCATCCAAAGAATGCCTCAGAAACTAACTTTAGAAGAAACATGCCACTGTTGACAAGGTGCACGAGTGTGCTTGCCGGAAGTGTTGATGCACATTCACTCAAACAACTTCTTATGAATCGTACAGGCACGAAAAGGGAGAAAAAAAGTGGCACGACCGTGCGCCTATCTGTACGGTCGTGCGCCCCTCAGAACTGCCTATAAATAGAGACGCTCCCACTACACTTGGAAACAATCAACCCCACACCACTTGCAAAACTCTAGAGGACGAACCATACTTGTTCCAACCCCAATGAGTCTTTTCATATTATTACAAAAGTATAATAGGGTTTATAATACCACACAAATTTTCTATTTTTCAATTTCATTGTATGCATCAAGTAGATGCAAAGCCAAAGAGAGATTCGTATCGGATTGATTAATTATCGACCTCTTGTATTATTTATTTTATGCTTATTTTACTTATTATTATTATTATTATTATTATTATTATTATTATTATTATTATTATTATTATTATTATTATTATCACATTCTACCTTATTGACTTGATTAAATAACAAAAACTGAGTATTGAGAGTAACTATATCTGTTGGTTCAGTAATTGGTTTTTACCGATGACGACGGGCTAATAGATTGCTCAACTTGACCCGTCTTGGGCTCCTCTTATGTAGGCCCAACTGGTAAGGCCCAAATGGTAATACTTGCCCATTAAGGGATTCTCCCATATGAAACGGGCGGGAAAAGAGATGTTCAGAGAACACAGGGGCATTAAATGAGTGATAAGAAAAGAATCTCCGGCTGGCACAGTACTTCCGAGCCGGTTTCATTAAATGAAGGCAACAATCCTACCGTTAGGGTTCAGACACGTGTCTGAGCCCCCCAAAGATAGTTAGAATCCGTTGGATCATCTCGGTACCACTCCATTGAAGAGATAAGGACTCTTGGCTTTATAAGAAAGGTAAAGAACGATCTTTTGTTCAAGTCCAAGGTATCTCACTTAATGCTTTATTCCCTCATTTACTTCCGACCATAATTCCTTCACAATAAATATCCACATTTGCACCTGATTCACACTACAGAGGAACATTCCGGTGATCATACTCATCGGAATAAGCTTCTCTCTTACTCTCCGGCAAGTTTACTTACTCACACGCCGGAGCTTGGTCACGGATCCCCCTCCGGGGCCCTCCGTGACGAGGCTAACGGTTTCCTTTTTTGTAGAAAATAGAAGCTGGGGATATCACGACGTCAGCGAAGACCCTTTGAACATCATCCATGGATTTGGGGATTCGACAACCGAGACTATACTACGTTGCAATAATGTGTGTAGTTGTGTGAACGTATTGATTATTTAAAAAAATAAAAAAAAATAATTTGTTTAAGAAAGATATCATTGAACAACATATACACTCTCACATGCATTAGTTACGCTGGAGGGTGTGGGATAAAGTTTCTAGGGGCTTTATCACACCACGTCAGCGTCACGTTAGATCCACGTCAGCCCAGGGGCTTTATCACGCTCTCACTTAACTTGTAGGGTGTGGGATAAAGCCCCCTATTAAACAAAACTAAAAAAAAAGTTATTGGATGGAATGATGTGGCCCCCCTGCCCCCTCCCTTCTTCCTCGTTACCATGGTGAAGCCCCATCAATGGCGCCCCTCCGTAAATCCGGCGGTGTAGGGTAGGGATGAGCATATCGGTATCCGATACCGAACCGATACCGATACTGCCTAATACCGATCCCGAATTTCACCCAAACTAGGTACCGATACCGACACCGAAACATGTCGGTTAGGTATCGGTACGGTACGGTATCGGTATTATACCGTATTTTGAGGGTCGGTATCGGTATAATACCGATACCGTACCGTACCGATACCGAAAATGCCAAAAAGTGGATACCGATCGGGATACCGATCGGGATCGGTACGGGATCGGTATGGGATCGGTATTCGGTGGATATGCTCATCCCTAGTGTAGGGTTGTGACGCCATCAGATGCTATAGACGGTGAGGTGACATGAATGACGCCTCCACACCCTCCGGCCTTAGTATCGACTACTGAATGATTGATGAACCTTCTTAATCCTTGATTGGTAAAAATCACATTTATTTCAATAAAATAACGTCTTTTACTTCATAAATAATATTTGTATCACTATCTCAAGATTTAAGACCAATTCATTGTTTATATTTATGCCTAGCTAGTCTCCAAAGCGGATGATGATATATTAAAAGAAAATGTGACTCAATACATTGTTTATATTTATACCTAACTAGTTACCGTACCGTACGAGATATTATAACAAAATGAGACTCAATAGCAACCAAATTGATCATCGCTTAGTTTATGCTGGTTTTTTTTCCACCTACTCTAGTCATTTAAATTTGGAATATTGGATTTTAATAATCTCAATTATTCGTCGTTGGCCGTCAACAGTCCCAACTTTAAAAATAACCATTGACAGTCTTGACTTTTAACATATTGGCCTCTAATGGACCCTGACTAACAGAACCCTAACGATGTTAGTCTCCGGTCGCCAGAAAAACATTTTTTGGCCGGAAAACTCATTTTTTGCCAGAAAACTCCATATTTTCGTCCTGAACCTCTTTGTAACCTTATTATGGACCTTTGAAACCTTTTTCTTGTAAAATTCCAAATTATTAAAGTCGCCGGAAAACTCTTTTTTTCGCCAGAAAACTTCTTTTTCGCCGGAAAACTCAACTTTTTGGCCGAAAACTCGACATTTTCGTCCCAAACCTCTTTGTAACCTTAAATCGGATCTTTAGAAACCTTTTTCTGGATAAAAACGGTTTTCCAGCGATCGGAGACTAACGGTGTTGGGGTTCTGTTAGTCAGGGTCCATGGGTGGCCAATATGTCAATAGTTGGGACCGCCAGTGGTTATTTTTGAAGTTGGGACTGTTGATGGTCAACGGCGAATAGTTAGGATTATTAAAATCTAAAATTCCTTTAAATTTTAATATGTTTTTTTTTTTCCAAACAACAAATAGCAAATATCAGGACACTACGGATCACCCTTTCGTCCGAAGAACAAAACATGGTCACCAGGATGATGAGGAGCGGACCCAATGATTAGTTGATTCTTACATGGATCAACATGATAGGGAAAAACAGGGTAGAAAATGCCCAAACTTTAAACTGACGTAACTTGGGCTACTGTTGGAGTTACGGACGCCACGACCAACGGACGAAAAGGTCTCAATGAGTCGGATCTTGTGGTTTGACCCAACTGTCAGACCCGAATTCCATGACTTAAGGCTCCGATATCATCAACAAATATTTTCCCTCCGATTTTATCAATTTTTCATACTTTCCATTTTTATCCAATAACGCGTAATTTTGATTAACACGCTTTACGCCCATATTTATGGTGTTAATTTCTGCTTGATTGTAATTTCGACAATTTGGTAAACCTGTCAAATTTAGAAAAAAAAAAACCTATAAAAAGAAGCCCATTGTAACCACTTCATTCAATTAGAAATATATCATTTTTTCTTCAACAATCATTCTTGTTTGAATAAACTGCCATTTTGGTCTCTGTGGTTTGCTCACTTTTGCCATTTTAGTTCAAAACTCAAATATTTTGCATCTGGGTCCCTGTGGTTTCAGTTTTATTGCCATTTTGGTCCAAAAATAAAATCAGGTCATATTTGTCTTTTAAAATCCTACTATTTTGTCATTTTCCGCAAAGGCAGAGTTTTAGACTGTGTCACCAGATATCCTCCTAGAAGGAAACCCTCAACTAAAAAAATCCCTAGCACAACACATAACAAAAGTTATCTCATGTAAGACTTCAACCTATGAACTCCGTGTTCTATCAGGTTCTTAGAATAATTAAAAACCTGATTATTTAAAAAAAAAGTAAAAGAAAAAATAATAGTCAATGACCTCTAGCTTAAGCGGTAGGAGGACTTGAATTCTTTTTTGAGGACTCAAGTTTAATTATCATTTGGTGCAAAAAAGGAGTGGGACATTGGTGGACAGTGATAGGAGACCTAGAAAAATCTGGGTTCAATCCTTAAGGCAAACGAGTTTTACTGGTAATTTATCATCGTGCCTACGGGTGGCCGGACGGGTGGGTTATTGGGTTTTCGCCGGAATTGGTGGTGGACGACTCGAGTTACTCTCGGAGTACTGTGTTTGGACAGTGGAGGCCCCAAGAATGCTCAGGATTAATTTGTTGCATGTTAAAAAAATAATAGTATAATAATAACCTTATCCATTACAAAAAGATGGGCGACAGTTCGGAGGAATCCGAGTTGGAAAATACAAGTGCTTCCTGTTCAGATTATGGCTGGCGACTGTAGCCTCTTGGAGGTGGTGGTGAGTACTGCTAAAATCACAGCCCTTTTTTTACTGCAAAGTCGGCAACCGCCTTTCTCAACATGACAGCTCATTCTTTTGAGTATCTTTTTGTAAAGCCTTGTCACACACAACTTTAACATGCCTGTCACTCTAACCACACAGCCGTCTCTATTGATCCTACTTTTTTTTTTCCTTTTTTTAATAGTTAATACACACCTCCCTATGTCGAATTGTCAAGGTACAACGGTTTTGACAACTCTGATGTTGTAGTCGGTGGTACGAATATAATAATATTGTACGAGAGATACTTAGTTTACTTAATGTTATTTATTTATTTATTTTTGAGTTAAATGCTCGGATAGTCCTGGATTTGGTCTTTTTTCATCTTTAATCCTCAACTTTCTAAAATTACCTCTATAGTCCTTAACTTTTCAATTTTTGTTCCCAGATAGTCCCTGGCGCGGATGAAGTTAGTTTTCTCAGTTAAGTAAGGGGTGAAATGACTAAAATGCCCTCAATAATTAATAAAAAAACCATACGTTGAGTAAAGTACGGATACTCTTTAGATAGGCCGTTTACCATTCTAAGGAAAAGTGAACGTCTCGTTCGGAAACGACGTCTAAATTTGACATTATCAAACACAAGTTGCGGGGCAAAGAAGTCATTCCCTAAACGCAAGTCTCTTTCCACTCGACTCCTATTTATTTTTTGTGCTTCCCCCTTTTCTTTGTCTGGAGCTTGAGCTTGCTTCGACGCTCGACGGATCATATATGGACAAGTACATTTTTTCGACATCGTCAGAATGCAATACGTCGACCGTTTCCATGATGACGTGCATGAATTTATCATTAAGAAGTAAGACGATTGACATCATTAGTAATTACGGAAAGGTAAGGTTGTGACTGAGATTGCGTGGACTTTTCGTCACTGGAACTACCCGTTGCAAAAAATATTACTGATGTGTGTAAAATGCAACATATAAATTACATCAAATGAGGCATAAAACTAACCCTTTTTAAGTACTAATGTTGGAAAAAGAGTGTTTTTGTCTTCCTTTTGTATTTTCAGGATTAAATGAGCTCAAATTCACAAAAGCAGCAAAAAGACAGCTAAATCTAACATAAATACAAGAAAAGGAACATAAGTGGATTGCCCGACCCCTCAACAGCATCCTCCCAAGCAAAATAGAGAAGGCAGAAGACTGAACACGCCCCGTGCTCAGCCAGCACGGGGCCGTGCCCAAGAAGCAGCAGAAAAGACAAACCTATAGAAGCTTCTATTGCCCACCACGGGGTCGTGCCCAGTGAACACGGGGGCGTGGCAAAAGTACAGCAGACGCATTAATTGTAATTGCGAATTACAATTAATGAAGAGAAAGAGTGTCAGACAGGCACGGGGCCGTGTCCAGCGGACACGGGGCCGTGCCCAGCCTTCTCTTCAGCCTATAAATAGGAGTGCTTGGTTTCATTGCAACTCATCCCTTGGCACACCACCTCTCTCACACTTCATCCACCACCCACCACCATCACAACACCATCATCCACCACCATCATCCATTGTCCATCATAGAGTGTGTGAGTCGTCTCGGGATCCAAGATTGATCGTAAGAGTTCTTGATAATCAAGGTCATGTTTGCCTAAGTCTCTTACATCACTGGGTGAAGACAAGTGTTTAGTATAATACTTTTTATTTTCAATCTTTTGCACTTTTTATTTGGTTTTGTATTAATGACTTTAATAACTAGTTGCTTATGTTGAAGGTGATCTTTCCTTATCGTTTGTCCGTGGTGTCTTGGCATTATTTTACTGTCTATATAAAATAAAAGATTTTCACCATCATATCTCCACGGTCTATATGGAGGTATGTTGGCTACCTGGTCGGGGGTTAAGGGAACGGTTTGGTAAGGGTCTTGCCCTTGTTCAGCGTTTAGAGGTCCTGCAAGGGACCTGGGTCAAATTTAGTAGGATCTCCTTCAATGCCCATAGGTATTGGATGGCGGGGATCCAAACTCTTTGACCCCCTCATAAGTTAACTACTATTAATACTATAACCCGGCTATTTAGGACTGTATCCCTGCTGACTCAGACTACTTAGTCGAGGGTAACGTCACCTCCAAAAGAGGGGCCTACCATAATTTGCATTAATAACTTAATTCATTATCTTTCAATAATCCGACCCTTTAGGATTGTATCCTTGCTGACTCAAACTACTGGGTTGAGGGTAACGTCGCCTTCAAAAGAGGGGCCTACCACAATAACTAAGATAATCTCTTAAACAAGTGCAAAAGTGCGAAAATAATCAAAGGTTATACTAATACACGAGTCGGATCCAAGTGATTCATCTTGTCTATCTGTTTTTATTTTTATTTTATTTTCAGCATTTAGTTAGTTTTCATTTTCTTAGTTTAAAAATCTTTTCTAACTTTTTGATTTGATTAGACGTTGAGGATAAACCGGTACTAAAAGCTCTTGTGTCCTTGGACGACCTCGGTATCTTACCAACACTATACTACATCCACGATGGGTGCACTTGCCCATATGTGTGTTTAGTGTTAGTGAATATCGTGTTTTATAAATTTAAAACTTGGCTAAAAGTGTAAAAAAAGGGCTTAAATATACATCTAAAATATATACACACTAGCACGCATCAAGTTTTTTGGCGCCGTTGGCGGGGACACAAGGATTTTAAGAAAGCTTAAAATCGACGGCCTAATCAGTTTTTCAAAACCTTTTTAAAACGCGCGCACATTTTTCTGCATTTTAGTTTAGTTTGCATTTACAGTAGCCTGAACACGGGGCTGTGCTCACTGAACACGCCCCCGTGCTGCATATTTTTTAGTTAGATACCCAGATACAGAGTCTGAACACGGGGCCGTGCTCACTGAACACGCCTCCGTGTCCATCGTGACCAGTAACTTTAATTAAAACGCCCAGATACAGACCCTGAACACGGGGCCGTGTTCACCCAACACGGGGCCGTGTCCAGCTTCTGTTTCCGTCTTTGTTTTTGTTTTCTGGTCCCGAGACTCAGTTGTAGTCTGCTGAGTGATTCTTATGGATCAATACTCAGGAGGTTACCACTACACCTATGAGGAGGATGATTATATGAGAGACTATTGCACTAATTGTGGAAACCCGCACTCGGTACAATATTGTAACTTGTTTCAACCATCCGCTTCATACAACTATTATGAGGAGCCCAGGTACGAGCCATCAACTTCATACACATCCTATGAAGACCAAAGGTATGAACCTCCTCCCTCATACTCATATTTTGATGAACCAAGGTATGAGCCTTCATACTCATACTTTGAAGATTCAAGATATGAGCCGCCACCTTCATACACTTATTATGAGGAACCATGGCGTGAACAACCCACCTCATATGAGTACTATGAAGAACAAAATTTCGACCCTTAGCCATCATATACTTACAATGAAGAACAATGGTGTGAACCATCTACTTCATATGGTTACTATGAGGAACCAAGGATCGAACAACCGGATTCAAGCTTTGAGGATCCCAATCCTTTTTCTATCACCGAAGTGACCAATAGGATATTAGAACACATTAAAACTATCGAACGTTGCATAAAAGAATCTCGCGCAAGGGAGTCCCGCGCAAGAGAAGAATTAAATTGTAATAATAATGTAGAGATAGTTGAAAATGTAAAAATGGAAGAACGAGAAAGTGAAAAACCGACACATGAGTTAAACAACGAAAGAGGTGAGGTCTATAACGCTAAATTACAAGAAGAGTCCAATTTTGAAGAAGTTAGTCTCTTGTCACCTTCTTTTGAAAATCATTGTTTAGTAACCCCTCATGCTAAGTTTTTAAAAGAGCTAAACACTAATACTAAGATTGAGGAAATGATAAGTGTTAAGTTAACTAATGATCAAACCTCGCTAATAAAAGAAGATCCTTTTGAAATTAACATTACACCGGTTCCATGTTTCTTTCAAAATTCCTTTATTAGTAATATCACCATTGATAAAGATCTTTGTGTTAACATAATGCCTAACTATATTTTTGAAAAATTAAGTATTAGTGATTTTTCTCCACTTCAAATACCCATTTTTCTATCCGATCAGAAGGTAATAAGATCAATCGGTGTAGTTGAGGATGTCTTGGTTCAAACAAATCAAATGGTTATTCCAACCGACTTTGTCATCCTCGATGACGCTCCTCTAATCTTAGGAAAACCTTTTGTGAAAACTCATGAAGCTTTGAAAAACAGGAAATTTAACAATCTACCTCTTCAATTAGGGGCATTCAAAAGGAGCATAGATCTTGAGCGTTCAATGAAATATCCTTTTGGCAATAATGACCCCCTAATTGAAGATGAAGATGAACCACCCGATACAACTGAAGAAGATGACCACTTTGTTGAAGAAGAGGTCGCCATAGAATAAACCTTTAAGGTTCTTGATCTAGATGAGCCACAAAATAAGGTGTCTTCTAAAGACCCACCCATTGAGCTCAAAGAACTTCCTAAAGGTTTGGAATATGCTTTTCTAGACAAAGATGGTAATTTACCTGTAATTACTTCATCAAAATTAAGTCGCGTAGAAAAAGAAAAATTAGTTAATCTTCTTAAAAAACACAAAAGGCGATTGCTTGGAAGCTTGTAGATATTAAAGGAATAAGTCCTTCCATGTGCACGCACAAAATTCTAATGAATGATGACTACGAAACAGTAATTCAACCACAACGAAGAGTAAATCCCAATGTGCAAGAAGTGGTTAAAAATGAAGTCATCAAGCTACTTGACGCCGGACTAATCTATCCTATCTCCGATAGTCCATGGGTAAGTCCCGTCCAAGTAGTCCCAAAGAAAGGAGGAATGACGGTAATAACTAATGAAAAAAATGAATTAATACCAACAAGAACCGTCACAGGATGGAGAGTTTGTATAGACTATAGACGATTAAATGAAGCGACAAGGAAAGACCACTTTCCTTTGCCCTTTATTGATCAAATGTTAGAACGACTATCCGGTCATAAATTTTACTGTTTCTTGGATGGTTTTTCAGGTTACTTTCAAATCCCAATAGCACCTGAAGACCAAGAAAAGACAACTTTCACATGCCCCTACGGAACTTTCGCCTATCGACGCATGCCATTCGGTCTATGTAATGCACCTTCAACATTCCAACATTGTATGGTAGCCATTTTCCATGACATGATAGAAAAGACAATGGAAGTCTTCATGGACGACTTTTCTATCTTTGGAGACTCATATGACCAATGCCTCGATAACCTTGAACGAATGCTATCCCGATGTGAGGAAACTAACCTCGCCCTTAACTGGGAAAAATGCCATTTCATGGTAACAGAGGGAATAGTACTCGGTCATAAAATCTCAAGCGAAGGTATGGAAGTTGATCGAGCAAAAATAGAAACTATTTCTCGATTACCTCCACCATCCTCCGTTAGAGCAATCAGAAGTTTCTTAGGGCAGCCGGATTTTATAGAAGGTTTATCAAGGACTTTTCAAAAATTTCAAGACCTCTAACAAAATTACTTGAAAAAGATGCACCTTTCGTCTTTGACAAGGAATGCAATCAAGCATTTCTAACCCTCAAGGAAATGCTAGTCAATGCACCTATCATGATAGCGCCTGACTGGAAATTTCCTTCCGAAATCATGTGTGATGCAAGTGACTTTGCTGTTGGAGCAGTCTTGGGACAACGAAAAGAGAAGCATTTCCACCCAATTTATTATGCTAGTAAAACGCTTAACGATGCACAAGAAAATTACACAACTACAGAAAAGAGTTACTAGCTGTGGTATTTGCTTTTGATAAATTCCGTTCTTACCTTGTTCTTTCTAAAACTGTAGTCTATACAGATCATGCAGCTATCCGATATCTCTTCAAGAAACAAGATGCGAAACCCCGTTTGATCAGATGGATTCTACTCCTCCAAGAGTTCGACATTGAAATCAAAGACAAAAGAGGAGCAGAAAACACTGCTGCAGATCATCTTTCACGCCTAGAAGACCCTGCTTTGGAGGCAACCCGGGACGAGCAGATCAACGAAAAATTTCCCACAGAATCCTTGGAAATGATGGAGAGCAGACAAGAACCATGGTATGCCGACTATGCTAATTATTTAGCTAGCGGTATAGTCACCAAAGGATGGCCGCATCATCAAAGAAAGAAATTCTTTGCTGATGTAAAGCATTACTTTTGGGAAGACCCTTATCTTTTCAAAATGTGTGCCGACCAACTCATCCGAAGGTGTGTCCATGGTAATGAAGCACGAAGAATTCTCCGTCATTGTCATGAAGGTCCATACGGAGGGCATCATGGTGCCGCTAGTACCGCACGAAAGGTATTTGATTCAGGATTTTATTGGCCAACCATTTACAAAGATGCACAAGATCTTGTAAAGACATGTGATGCTTGCCAAAGATCAGGTAATATTTCTTCCAAAAACGAAATGCCTCAAAATGGCATTCTCGTTTGTGAAATTTTTGATGTGTGGGGACTCGATTTCATGGGACCCTTCCCACCGTCAAAAGGAAACAAATATATACTTGTGGTAGTCGATTACTTGTCTAAATGGGCAGAGGCCAAAGCTCTTCCAACAAACGATGGAAGAGTAGTGATAAAATTTCTGAAAAAATTATTCTCTCGTTTTGGAACACCAAAAGCTTTGATAAGTGATAGGGGTACCCATTTTTGCAATCATCAACTCGAAAAAATCTTAACAAGGTATGGGGTCTATCACCGGGTCTCAACAGCATATCACCCTCAAACAAATGGACAAGCCGAAGTGACTAACCGAGGTTTAAAACGAATACTTGAAAAAACCGTAGGGTTAAATAAAAAAGAATGGGCTGATAAGTTAGATGATGCTTTATGGGCTTTTCGAACTGCTTATAAAACCACTATAGGCACAACCCCATATAAGCTTGTCTATGGAAAAAGTTGTCATTTGCCAGTAGAAATAGCTCACAGGGCCTACTGGGCAATAAAAAGCATAAACTTAGACTTAGAAACTGCAGGTAAAAATCAATTCTGTCAAATGAATGAATTAGACGAATTAAGGAATTATGCATACTCTAACTCCGAAATTTATAAGGAAAGAATGAAAAACTTACACAATAAATATATTAAGCCTAATGAATTTCGAGTAGGAGACCAAATTCTGTTGTTTAATTCACGACTTCGATTATTTCCTGGTAAACTAAAATCTAGGTGGTCAGGACCTTTTTCCGTCACCCATGTTTTTCCTCACGGTGCAGTCGAAATTAAAGCTCGAAATGGTATTCCATTTAAAGTCAATGGCCAACGGCTAAAACTCTACCGAGGATCCATTGAGGATGAAGAAGAGGAGATCTCGCTTCAAATGGTTAACGAATGAAAAGCACCCACATCATACCCGATATGTTACAAACAAGCGAGTATACATCGAAACCGGTAAATCTTCTAACCATGTCTTCGGAAAAAGGGGCACTCACACGAGCACAAAAAAAAAATAAATAAATAAAATTTTTGCTCGCACGAGGCCGTGTCCGCTGGACACGGGGCTGTGTCGACGCAACTGTCGGGATAAAACCCTTATTTCATAACAGTTACCTCATTCCACACGCCCCGTTTTGCTGAAAACGCTCTGGTTCAAGGCGATTTTCTGCAGATTTCCGACGTTACCTCCACGTTTAACAACATCAAGGTATGATTCTATCATCATTAGTAGTTAGATTAGTTACTTGCATGTAGTTAAACATCAAAAATTTGGGGAAAAATCTAGGGTTCTTCAAGTTCATCCGGATCAAACTCAAAATTTTTGATGTAATCTGTTAGTATTAGTTTAGATTAGTATAATGGGAAGTAAATACACTTGTATTGTTGATAGATTTGCCCGATTTCTCACTAAAACCTCAAACCCTTGTTTTTGAACCGAAAAGATAAAATTGGAAGGGTAAACGGGTTGTTTTGGGAAAAACGACACTTGGGGTTTCATTTTCGGGGAAAACCGCACCTACTTGGCCAAAAATTTTCAGATTTCCGGGACCGGGACGAAAAATGAGGTTTTTGGGTTACAGACGTCTGGACACGGGGTCGTGCCCGCTGAACACGGGGCCGTGTCCAGCCCACTGTTTGCAGTTTCTTTCAGAATCTCACTGTTTCGTGCTAACTTTTGGTGTATTCTTTCAGATGGAAAAGTTCACAAGGTTCAATGCAAGTGAGCTCGATGCTAGGGCAAGATACGAGTTACTTCAAACAAGGCCCGAGGAGTACCCCAGACGAGCATGCACGGACCTGTTAACCTTGGTAAACCAGCTGGACCGATTCAACAACATCGTTACGGGACCACTAGCAGTTGCATTAAACACTCGGCTTCGGTCGGTGCATCAATGCACCATGGAGTTCTATAGTACTTTTACCTTCACTTCAAGGTGTGACCCGTTCGACAATGAAGGGGTTGCATTTCGGTGTGGCGGGACGAGGTACTCGATCTCTATGGCACAGTTTGGAGCTATAGTGGGACTGTACGGGGAAGAGGAATCGGGAAATGAGGAAAATACCGGGGGATTACGAGATTTGGATGAAAATAAACGTCAAGCCGCATGGGCCCAAATCGGTGAAGGAATCTACAACCCTAGCAGCACCAAGAGTACCAAGCTGAGGGACCCACTATATCGCTACATTCACAGGCTCCTCGCCTACTCTCTTAACCAACGTCACGACAGTAGTGGCGTTGTAGGGTTGAAAGATTTGGTTGTCCTTCACTGTATCCACAACCGGAAGCCTCTCGATGTTCCATATCTCCTGTTACGAAACATGCATCTCAACTGCCTTGCTCGTGCTCCAACACCTATCTTCTTTGGAGGATGGGTGTACCGCCTCTTCAAGCACTTCACGCGAATCCCTAGGTCCTTCGAGAGAAACCCATGGTCGGGACGAGTTAACTATCACATTTGCCGAGCCATGAACTTACCTTATGAGGCGGAAGACGGGTCAGTGAGCTTCCTAAGGACGCAAGGCTATGCATGGAACCCGCAGGAGGCCCTATTTCTTCACGCACCACCTCCTCACTACCAGTACCAACCCCATGGTGATCGGGGTTAATCCTCCTCACAGGGAGGCGGTTTTCCTAACTTTCAAAGCTTACATGATCTTTTGCAGGAAAACCTCATGTGCACCAGGAACACCTACAACCTTGCCAACAATACATACCACCGGGTCAGAGCTATCGAACGAAACATCAACGATATATAAGACGATATCGGTAGCATCCGGGAGTATATGGCAGGTCAGGGGGATGGAGGTGATGACAGCGACGAGGACATGGACTAGGGGGTTGACGGAGCAGGAGCGGGTTGATGGCGAGCCCACAGGTTAAAGTCCCTTTATCTATCGAACAGTTTGTGGCCTGCGTGCCAAGTGTTGAACAATTTACTTTCCTTGACTACTTTTATTTTCCGCTTTATTTTTCTTTTACTTTATGCTTGGAACAATTAGCTGTGGTAATGTAGGATGTTTGTATTGCTTGGTGTGGAATTTAGTGATGAAACAGGTACAAACCGAGGCTTAGAGTGCTAAGCCTTAGCACCCATAAAGCCAGGATGGAAAAACCGGAGGAAGGAACCTATTTTTCAGGCTAACAGACTGTCCACACGGGGACGTGTCCAGCCGACACTCCCCCGTGCTCACCTCCCAGACCTGCTGTTTGGTTACTTTCATGCAGATTTTTGCCAGACACGGGGCCGTGCCTAGCCACCACGCCCCCGTGTCCATCTTCTGTAAGTTTTCATTACTGGCAGTTTACCACGGGGTCGTGTCCAACGGACACGGGGCCGTGTCCAGGCTGCCAGTAACATAAATTTTTGCTTTTAAACACCATGTTACACATTCAATCAACCTAAAAATTTATTTTTGGGACACATTGAGGACAATGTGTAATTTAAGTGTGGGGAGGATGCTAAAACCTTGAAATTTTGCAAGTCCTAATAACAAGCCTTACACAAAACTCTATTGGAACCGCTAATCACCCCAATTTTTTTTTCAAAAAAATTTTTCATTTTTTTTACTTGTCTAAAGTTTAAGTTGGGAATTCTAAGATTAATAAGGTTATATTTTTGCAAGTTTACAACCGATAGCGTCGTGATAAAAAGAACTAACATAAGAAAATTATGAAACGGCATGACAAGCTTAGTTGAAATTCGATTATATATACTTGATCACATAAAAAAACCCATTCCCACAAAAAGTGAGTTTTGAGCCTTTATTGAGCATACAAATACACATCTTTAGACTAAATGCTCATTTTTCGTTTCTTGTGTGAATAGCCGCTTGGTTCTTACGACTCTAGAACTTGTCACGACGATTCATTCCCGGTCCTTACCAACTTAAACCCAAGTAAGTAAATGATGGAGGCATTAGGACTAACTTTTTTCTTTCAAAACCATTATTTTTATTTTTCCTTTCACCTACCCAAAAACTCCCCCTAGCTAACCCCTTTGAGCCTAAACCTTTCATTTCTTTACCCTAAAACTCTTTTACCCACCAACACCCTTTTTATTTTTACCCTTTATTTTAGTAACAAGCTCGGTTTTCGTGTGACTAAAAAAAATGATGAAGTTAGAAATAAACAAACAAAGCTCTTAAAACAAAAAGCTTGTTTGAAAAAATACTTCATTAAAAATAAAAAGTCACTAAAACAAAATGTTTTACGAAAACCGACGCTTTTTACGCTTTTCGCTCTTTTCTACTAACCACTAACCCAACTACCCACCTTTAGCCCAAGCCTTTACCCAAAAAGTCCTCTTGATATTTACAAAGGTAACAAGTTAAAAAGGAGGAGGATTGATTGCTTGGCAAGCCTATGGTAGGGATAAGTTCCACGCCGCTCTCGAGTGATTCACTAAAAATACACCTTCGGCCGAGTGTGAGTGATTTCTCCCGTGAGGTATGTGAACTTGTATATAAATGGAATTTTAAAAAGGCATGCTATACCCAAATAAGTAATTTATCCTATGAAACGTTCTAAATAAATCATAACGAAGAGGATTGTAAATAAATAAAAATAAAACCAAAAAGATCTTGGATTCCCGACACTCTATGACAAGCCAAAACCTTCTCTTCTACCCATTCCATTTGGGAGTGTAAGCCATGTATTAAAGAGTTTTGCTTGAGGACAAGCAAAAATTCACGTGTGGGGGTATTTGATGAAACTTGATGCGTGCTAGTGTGTATATATTTTAGATGTATATTTAAACCCTTTTTTTACACTTTTAGCCAAGTTTTAAATTTATAAAACACGATACTCACTAACACTAAACACACATATGGGCAAGTGCACCCATCGTGGACGTAGTATAGTGTTGGTAAGATACCGAGGTCGTCCAAGGACACAAGAGCTTTTAGTACCGGTTTATCTTCAACGTCTAATCAAATCAAAAAGTTAGAAAAGATTTTTAAACTAAGAAAATGAAAACTAACTAAATGTTGAAAATAAAATAAAAATAAAAACAGATAGACAAGATGAAACACTTGGATCCGACTCGTGTATTAGTATAACCTTTGATTATTTTCGCACTTTTGCACTTGTTTAAGAGATTATCTTAGTTATTGTGGTAGGCCCCTCTTTTGAAGGCGACGTTACCCTCAACCCAGTAGTTTGAGTCAGCAAGGATACAATCCTAAAGGGTCGGATTATTGAAAGATAATGAATTAAGTTATTAATGCAAATTATGGTAGGCCCCTCTTTTGGAGGTGACGTTACCCTCGACTAAGTAGTCTCAGTCAGCAGGGATACAGTCCTAAATAGCCGGGTTATAGTATTAATAATAGTTAACTTATGAGGGGGTCAAAGAGTTTGGATCCCCGCCATCCAATACCTATGGGCATTGAAGGAGATCCTACTAAATTTGACCCAGGTCCCTTGCAGGACCTCTAAACGCTGAACAAGGGCAAGACCCTTACCAAACCGTTCCCTTAACCCCCGACCAGGTAGCCAACATACCTCCATATAGGCCGTGGAGATATGATGGTGAAAATCTTTTATTTTATATAGACAGTAAAATAATGCCAAGACACCACGGACAAACGACAAGGAAAGATCACCTTCAACATAAGCAACTAGTTATTAAAGTCATTAATACAAAACCAAATAAAAAGTGCAAAAGATTGAAAATAAAAAGTATTATACTAAACACTTGTCTTCACCAAGTGATGTAAGAGACTTAGGCAAACATGGCCTTGATTGTCAAGAACTCTTACGATCAATCTTGGATCCCGAGACGACTCACATACTCTATGATGGACAATGGATGATGGTGGTGGATGATGGTGTTGTGATGGTGGTGGGTGGTGGATGAAGTGTGAGAGAGGTGGTGTGCCAAGGGATGAGTTGCAATGAAACCAAGCACTCCTATTTTTAGGCTGAACAGAAGGCTGGGCACGGCCCCGTGTCCACTGGACACGGCCCCGTGCCTGTCTGACACTCTTTCTCTTCATTAATTGTAATTCGGAATTACAATTAATGCGCCTGCTGTACTTTCGCCACGCCCCCGTGTTCACTGGGCACGACCCCGTGGTGGGCAATAGAAGCTTCTATAGGTTTGTCTTTTCTGCTGCTTCTTGGGCACGGCCCCGTGCTGGCTGAGCACGGGGCGTGTTCAGTCTTCTGCCTTCTCTATTTTGCTTGGGAGGATGCTGTTGAGGGGTCGGGCAATCCACTTATGTTCCTTTTCTTGTATTTATGTTAGATTTAGCTGTCTTTTTACTTCTTTTGTGAATTTGAGCTCATTTAATCCTGAAAATACAAAAGGAAGACAAAAACACTCTTTTTCCAACATTAGTACTTAAAAAGGGTTAGTTTTATGCCTCATTTGATGTAATTTATATGTTGCATTTTACAAACATCAATTACGTGTAGGCGGGTGTTGCGTGGTTTCTTCGTCACTTGAGCTCATTGTGATTGAAATGGGAATTGAAATTAGTAAATTGGAAGTTGGGATTGAGAGTTTTTGTTTATGTATATATAGTGGGCTAGGAGTTGGCTACAAAGTCCAAATTTCCTAAAAAGTGTAACTCCGCTATTCTTCGTCTTTCGTACAAACCTTGTTTACGATCAAATCTGTTTACACGTTCGAATCCTAAAATACTTTCGTACTATTTAAGGCTATCTTCCATTCATGTTTATGTGTCAAAACGCTATTTGGCCATTACTTTCAAAACCATTTTCTTATTATTTAAAATACCTAACTTTCTCTTTTTCACCGATAAAGAATTCACTACAAAACTAAGATTTGTCAATACTATTTGGAACCAACGAAACTTTTCTTACAACCAAAAGTGGGGCCACACTTTTCATCAAAATACATACCGTTTTATACGAAAATTTTACTTCTTGGATATCATATTTTAAAGTTACCCCTTCATTTTGAGTTATTCAAACTTGTTAAAACTCGTTTGACCTTACAAACACACGCCCGTTTTATTTATGACTAATGCCTCAAATTATTTTTTTGTCAAACAAACTCTTTTTACAAAACCTATTCTTTCATCCTTCAAAAATTTCGTACTCTTCAAACGTTTCAAAACTCCCAAATCTCGATTCCTTTAGCCAAAATGCATGTTAAAGCCTTCCTCTTGAATAAATTTCGGGACGAAATTACCTAAAGAAGGGAGACTGTAACGCCCTGCTTTTTCATATTTTCCATAATTATAAAGCTCGCCTTGTAATGTTATTCTTGGAAATCTCGTATTCCTTGTAATCGTCCTTTCGTTGTATCATCGTAAAATCCGAGACTTGGATTACAAATAAAATTCGTATTTCTTTAAATTCATTTTCTACATACTTCATACATGTTCATACGTTTGGATTAATTATACATACGATACCTTATTCGTAATTCTTACGAAATACGTTAAACTTACAAATACTTGACATACATGCTCAATTCATGCGTATACGATACTTAATCTCAACAAACATACTTATTCATACTTATTTTGTACTTACTTTATGCTTTAATTACATAATATACCCTTACAATTTGCTTTTTATGCTTAAAACACCTTGAAACATAACAATATGGAATTATAGGGACCAAAAATGTAAAATAACAAAATAAATTCATCAGCCAAGTGGCTCGCGGGCTGCGACCCGCACCCACATCGGATTTGCGCCCCGCGAGGACGTCAAATCCGCAGACACTTCAATCAGCCTCAACTATTGCGCGATTTTGTGCTAGTTTGGTGTGTTTCTTGCATTGATTACACTCAACCACTAACCCTAATCATTCCCTATAAAACCCAACCCATTCCCTCACATTCTCCACTTTGCAAACACCTCACTTTCATTCTCAAACACCCTAAAATCAGCTGGAAAATCAGTAGCAAAACTGATTCGTATCAAGTTGAAAAGTGAGCATAACTTCACTTATCTTCCATTTTTTCATTCATTCTTGTTTCTTAGCACTTGGAACAACCTTAGGTATGTTTCCACAGGTTTTCCATGGAAAAACTAAGGCTGGAACATCACCATAATGTGGTTAAAAGTGCAAGAAAGTTTCTGTTTTGTACAAACACTTTGTTAAACATGCTTAAACTTGAGATTTCTTCATACATTCCTATGTCCTTATGCCACTAATCAAGACTATGATTATCTGTGCTTAAAAACAAGGATGTAACATATAAATCCAGAGGTCTTAATCCAAAAAACTTTCTGTTTTAAAAAGGTTTTGACCCACAAGTGATGAACAAGTCATGAACTTGAATATGTATGATTATATGGATAGCTTGGGCTATCCTACTCACAAATCCACACATCACTTGATGTTTCCTTGTTAGCTAGCGTGTATTTCATTTCCTTATTGTACATTCATGACCATCCTTGTTGTCTTATGACAACTTGTGCATTGGGGAATACAAAAGAGGTTTTAAAATGGAAGATTTATCTTCCTACCTCTATGCATGACTTCTATGATAATCTTGCTATACTTGATGGACTAAAACTTATGATATATACTATATAGAATATATAATACCTATAGTAACCGGACCTTTGATGATAATCTAATGATTATTTGTCAAAATACTAAGTTACATCATCTAAAAGATCCTAATTCTCGTTACGATTCTAATGGGTACTTTAACCCATGAAAACATTCAAACCCCTATGGGTTTCATAGTGTCAAAAACGAGTATTAGGCACTAGATGGTTAATTTCTCATATATTTACTTTCCATATAATTTTAATTCCGAACATAATCACTCCTTGAACTCTAATCCGAATACATTCAACCCCCTAATCTCGTACACTCGCCAACAATTGGATAATCAGAAGACTTAGCAATTTTGTGAGTATACTTGAAACTCCCTTTCTCGTTTACCACTTTTTGGGGTGTAACATGTTAAACTATGAGCTTACACTTAAACTTTATTCCTAAATGCACAAACATTCCTTATACATGCATGCATACGTTGATTACTTGATACTTTAAATTTGGGTTTGAACGTTTTGTGTTAAGACTAATCATTAACTTCGTACGAGCATATCCTTGACATATATAGCGCTATAGGATTAACGCACCGCCTGTGAACGTTGGGTTATGTTAAGAGCTTATTGTGTTTCATCTTGGTTTGATTAGTTATGCACATGCCAGTTTATTGTTTATCTTGTTTCGACTAGCTTGCCATGTGGAATTGTTTAAAACTTATCTTTTTATGCTATGTACAAAAACCTGTATACTCGCCTTTGCTTTTGCATTGAACTTTATTTGAAACATGTTACAGGTTGATGATGATGATCGTATGAAATCTAGTAGGGATGACAAGAAACACGCTCAAGAAATTACTAGATTCGAATATTCATGTTATGATGAATACGTTGTATTTGTCTTTTATTTATTGTAATTTGAATTCCATGTATTGTAATGACAATTTGAGCTATGAAATGAAAACGGTTTGATTTAATTATTGTCACAATTAGCGTGTGCGATGAGCAATCTATCTTCGTCCCACTTCGATGATTCCGCCATTGGTTGGGGTGTGACAAAGGACACAGTTTGCAATAAGCGACATACATAAAGGACGATTTTTGTAATTTACTCTACACGTTATAAATACAATTGTTTCGAGTATTGGTTTCGCGTATAATATGCATTCAAGTTTGATAACGTATAACCCAAGTACTGTGGCACATATAAGTATATAAAAAGATAATTCGTTATGATCAAATCCTTGGATTACAAGATTGGAATAGAAATACAAATGCGATACGATTACAAGTTTCCAAAAATAGAAAAACGATTAGACTTTGTAAATAAGGAAGGTACAAAAATGTGAAGCGTTACAATTTTGTTATTATTAATATATAGCCGTTAAGATTTTTTTTAATTCAGTCAACGGTCATGAAGGACCCACACACACAAACCAAACCAATTCGTTGCAACAGACTTGCTTCCCTCCGGACCGCCCTGTCATCAAGCTCCAACGCACCGGGTCTGTTTCTTGGAACACGCATCGGATGGTGCGTTGTGTATACTCTTAGCGAGAGTGATGATCCATCAATTATACTTTTATCGGTGTTAACCTTTTTGGTTTTTGGGTTTTTAGGTCTATTGGATCGTAGCTGAAAATCAAACTGAATTTAGTATATTTTAAACAAAATAAAAATTCAGTTTGGGTTTCAGTTAACATAATAAACCAAATTTAACCCGGAAGTTCAAATTACAACGAAGCCATTTATATCACTTAGGTGGTGTTTATTTTTCTTAAGAAGATCTGCACAGGCTCTTCTGTCTACGTCGTGCAGACACTGCCATCTGCAGACCGTTTGTTTTTTCGAAAACGTTTCATCACTTCTAAGATCTTCTAAGGTCTACAAAAGGTTAAACACCACCACCACCACCACCACCGTTCACAACCACCACCCACTGTCCATCACCGTTTACCACCACCACCCACCACCACCGTCCAACACTACCAGTTTATTTTAGAGATCTACATACGTTAAAAAACAAACAACCTTCTTCTTGCCGACTGAAGAGGTTTGGTCCATCTTTTCTTCTATAAATGTTTGTAGATGTGGTCCGCAGACTGTAGACATTTTTCCTGTTAAAAAACAAATTGCACCTTAGTATTATTAGAACGAAGTGAATTTGAGTTCCAATTTTGCACCTTTGATTTCAATTAGAGCATGAAAACATTGAATAAAACTACCCAAAATGTGTGATGTAGGGTGAAGGGGCATCGAGTAACGTAGGCGTGCAGATGGGGAGCACTGCCCCTCTTGGCGCGATCGGGGCATGGTGGAGGATACATGAGTCGTGGGAGCGAGGTTGTTTTAGTTTTTTTTCCTTTTGGCTATTAGCTAATATATAAACCGATCATTTATTTCAGTATCACCATTTTTCTTCTTTAACTTTTTTAACTTATCCCACCGCATCTAACACTACGATAACCCACCTTAGTGAAAGTTGAAAGAGGAAACCACTCATACCTATGTGGCAACACTTTTTTTTCTTAATATTTCATCTCACCATAACACATATAGCTTTACAAATAAATATATTAAGACAAGCTAAAATGTATGTCATTCACTTCTAGAAGTTACGTATCTATTTTCACTTGCGTATCATTAATAAACGCATATTGATAGGCGTTGGCCGTTAGCTAATAAAAAATTAATGCATACGTAACTTGGACTCCTGTATTAATCGTTTCTTCGTGTATCTAAAATAGATATTGTAACCTAGTATTTTAGGTTGCTATTTGAAGCATGTAATTCTGACAATAAATATTACTCAACGGGTTAAGTTATTCTACATAGACTCCTAAAAATAGAAAGTCGAAGAAGGCATTATAGAGTGACAAGTGTCTAAAAACCTAAAACCAAAACCGCTACACCACCACCCAAAACCTAAACACCCATCACCAGCCAAAAACCTAAACACCCACCACACCACACCACCACCCAAAAACCTAACAACCCCCACCCCCCCCCCCCCTGAAAAAAAAACTATACCTCACCAACCCTAACCCTCCCCCCCCCAAAAAAAAAAAAAAAAAAAAACCCAACCCAATTGAAGGAAAGGAAAATAAACAAAAATAAAGCAAAAATATTTTGTGTTCCAGGGTTTCATTGATTGAAGGAAAAGAAAGGAAAAAACATGTCGTGTTCCCGAGTTTGATTTAAGGAAGAAATGAAAGGAAAACTAGGCTAAATTCTATAGTTTTTTTTATCCTTCCAATTTGGAAGGAAATGGGGGAAAGACATCTTTTTTTCCCTTTCTCGTTCTTTTCTTTCTCACTTTTAGTTTCTTATCTTTTCCCACATTAAATTAACTCGGGAACAGTGCGTAAATGCTAGAAACTAAACCATAAAGCTAAACCCCACAATTAAATGCTAAAAAATCTAAACTTTTTTTAATATATATTTTTTTTAAAATCGCTACTTTTCATCACAAAAAAAAAAAAAAATTTGGGGGATGGGTGTGTGTGTGGGGGGGGGGGGGCTTAGGTTTTTGGGTGGTGGTTTAGGTTTTTTTTTTTTTTTTTTTTTTTTTTTTTTTGTGTGTGTGTGTAATGGATTTATTTTTATGAGTCTTTGTACATTTCTTATTTTTAAGAGTCTTTGTATTTGATCTTAAACCATTACCTAACATACTATTTTAACCACAAAACTAGATAGCAACGATAGGGAGTTTATCGTTTTGGTTTTTGGAGTTATAGGTTTATTTGGTTTTTAAAATGGAAGATTTATCTTCCTACCTCTATGCATGACTTCTATGATAATCTTGCTATACTTGATGGACTAAAACTTATGATATATACTATATAGAATATATAATACCTATAGTAACCGAACCTTTGATGATAATCTAATGATTAATTGTCAAAATACTAAGTTACATCATCTAAAAAAATCCTAATTCTTGTTACGATTCTAATGGGTACTTTAACCCATGAAAACATTCAAACCCCTATGGGTTTCATAGTGTAAAAAATGAGTATTAGGTACTAGATGGTTAATTTCTCATATATTTACTTTCCATATACTTTTAATTCCGAACATAATCATTCCTTGAACTCTAATCCGAATACATTCAACCTCCTAATCTCGTACACTCGCCAACAATTGGATAATCGGAAAACTTAGCAATTTTGTGAGTATACTTGAAACCCCCTTTTTCGTTTACCACTTTTTGGGGTGTAACATGTTAAACTATGAGCTTACACTTAAACTTTATTCCTAAATGCACAAACATCCTTATACATGCATGCATACGTTGATTACTTGATACTTTAAATTTGGGTTTGAACGTTTTGTGTTAATACTAATCATTAACTTCGTACGAGCATATCCTTGACATATATAGCACTATAGGATTAACGCACCGCCTGTGAACGTTGGGTTATGTTAAGAGCTTATTGTGTTTCATCTTGGTTTGAATAGTTATGCACATGCCAATTTATTGTTTATCTTGTTTCGACTAGCTTGCCATGTGGAATTGTTTAAAACTTATCTTTTTATGCTATGTACAAAAACCTGTATACTCGCCTTTGCTTTTGTATTGAACTTAATTTTGATGATCGTATGAAATCTAGTAGGGATGACTAGAAACACGCTCAAGAAATTACAAGATTCGAATATTCATGTTATGATGAATACGTTGTATTTGTCTTTTATTTATTGTAATTTGAATTCCATGTATTGTAATGACAATTTGAGCTATGAAATGAAAACGGTTTGATTTAGTTATTGTCACAATTAGTGTGTGCGATGAGCAATCTATATTCGTCCCACTTCGATGATTCCGCCATTGGTTGGGGTGTGACAAAGGACACAGTTTGCAATAAGCGACATACATAAAGGACGATTTTTGTAATTTACTCTACACGTTATAAATACAATTGTTTCGAGTATTGGTTTCGCGTATAATATGCATTCAAGTTTGATAACGTATAACCCAAGTACTGTGGCACATATAAGTATATAAAAAGATAATTCGTTATGATCAAATCCTTGGATTACAAGATTGGAATAGAAATACAAATGCGATACGATTACAAGTTTCCAAAAATAGAAAAACGATTAGACTTTGTAAATAAGGAAGGTACAAAAATGTGAAGCGTTACAATTTTGTTATTATTAATATATAGCCGTTAAGATTTTTTTTTAATTCATTCAACGGTCATGAAGGACCCACACACACAAACCAAACCAATTCGTTGCAACAGACTTGCTTCCCTCCGGACCGCCCTGTCATCAAGCTCCAACGCACCGGGTCTGTTTCTTGGAACACGCACCGGATGGTGCGTTGTGTATGCTCTTAGCGAGAGTGATGATCCATCAATTATACTTCTATCGGTGTTAATCTTTTTGGTTTTTTGGCTTTTTAGGTCTATTGGATCGTAGCTGAAAATCAAACTGAATTTAGTATATTTTAAACAAAATAAAAATTCAGTTTGGTTTTCAGTTAACATAATAAACCAAATTTAACCCCGAAAGTTCAAATTACAACGAAGCCATTTATATCACTTAGGTGGTGTTTTTTTTTCTTAAGAAGATCTGCACAGGCTCTTCTGTCTACGTCGTGCAGACACTGCCATCTGCAGACCGTTTGTTTTTTTGAAAACGTTTCATTAAAAAACGTTTATGCGAGTTCTTCCTGGTCAGAGTTGGCCCAACCACTTCTAAGATATTCTAAAGTCTACAAAAGGTTAAACACCACCACCACCACCACCGTTTACAACCACCACCCACTGTCCACCACCGTTTACCACCACCACCCACCACCACCGTCCAACACTACCAGTTTATTTTAGAGATCTACATACGTTAAAAAACAAACAACCTTCTTCTTGCCGACTGCAGAGGTTTGGTCCATCTTTTCTTCTATAAATGTTTGTAGATGTGGTCCGCAGACTGTAGACATTTTTCCCGTTAAAAAACAAATTGCACCTTAGTATTATTAGAACGAAGTGAATTTGAGTTCCAATTTTGCACCTTTGATTTCAATTAGAGCATGAAAACATTGAATAAAACTACCCAAAATGTGTGATGTAGGGTGAAGGGGCATCGTGTAACGTAGGCGTGCAGATGGGGAGCACTGCCCCTCTTGGCGCGATCGGGGCATGGTGGAGGATACATGAGTCATGGGAGCGAGGTTGTTTTAGTTTTTTTTTTCCTTTTGACTATTAGCTAATATATAAACCGATCATTTATTTCTGTATCACCATTTTTCTTCTTTAACTTTTTTAACTTATACCACCGCATCTAACACTACCATAACCCACCTTAGTGAAAGTTGAAAGAGGAAACCACTCATACCTATGTGGCAACACTTTTTTTTTTTTTTTTTTAATATTTCACCTCACCATAACACATATAGCTTTACAAATAAATATATTTAGACAAGCTAAAACGTATGTCATTCACTTCTGGAAGTTACGTATCTATTTTCACTTGCGTATCATTAATAAACGCATATTGATAGGCGTTGGCCGTTAGCTAATAAAAAATTAATGCATACGTAACTTGGACTCCTGTATTAATCGTTTCTTCGTGTATCTAAAATAGAGATTGTAACCTAGTATTTTAGGTTGCTATTTGAAGCATGTAATTCTGACAATAAATATTACTGAACGGGTTAAGTTATTCTACATAGGCTCCTAAAAATAGAAAGTCGAAGAAGACATTATAGAGTGACAAGTGTCTAAAAACCTAAAACCAAAACCACTACACCACCACCCAAAACCTAAACACCCATCACCAGCCAAAAACCTAAACACCCACCCCACCACACCACCACCCGAAAACCTAACAACCCCCCCCCCCTGAAAAAAAAACTATACCTCACCAAACCTAACCCTCCCCCCCCCCCCAAAAAAAAAAAAAAAAAAAACCCAACCCAATTGAAGGAAAGGAAAAGAAACAAAAATAAAGCAAAAATATTTTGTGTTCCAGATTGATGGAAGGAAAAGAAAGGAAAAAACATGTCGTGTTCCCGAGTTTCATTTAAGGAAGAAAATGAAAGGAAAACTAGGCTAAATTCTATAGTTTTTTTTATCCTTCCAATTTGGAAGGAAATGGAGGAAATACATCTTTTTTTCCCTTTCTCGTTCTTTTCTTTCTCACTTTTACTTTCTTATCTTTTCCCACATTAAATTAACTCGGGAACAGTGCGTAAATGCTAGAAACTAAACCATAAAGCTAAACCCCACAATTAAATGCTAAAAAATCTAAACTTTTTTTTAATATATTTTTTAAAATCGCTACTTTTCATCACAAAAAAAAAAAATAAAAAAAATTGGGGGATGGGTGGGGGGCTTAGGTTTTTGGGTGGTGGTTTAGGTTTTTTTTTTTTTTTTTTTTTTTTTTTTTGTGTGTGTAATGGATTTATTTTTATGAGTCTTTGTACATTTCTCATTTTTAAGAGTCTTTGTATTTGATCTTAAACCATTACCTAACATACTATTTTAACGACAAAAATAGATAGCAACGATAGGGAGTTTATCGTTTTGGTTTTTGGAGTTATAGGTTTATTTGGTTTTTAAAATGGAAGATTTATCTTCCTACCTCTATGCATGACTTCTATGATAATCTTGCTATACTTGATGGACTAAAACTTATGATATATACTATATAGAATATATAATACCTATAGTAACCGAACCTTTGATGATAATCTAATGATTATTTGTCAAAATACTAAGTTACATCATCTAAAAAATCCTAATTCTCGTTACGATTCTAATGGGTACTTTAACCCATGAAAACATTCAAACCCCTATGGGTTTCATAGTGTCAAAAACGAGTATTAGGTACTAGATGGTTAATTTCTCATATATTTACTTTTCATATACTTTTAATTCCGAACATAATCACTCCTTGAACTCTAATCCGAATACATTCAACCTCCTAATCTCGTACACTCGCCAACAATTGGATAATCGGAAGACTTAGCAATTTTGTGAGTATACTTGAAACCCGCTTTTTCGTTTACCACTTTTTGGGGTGTAACATGTTAAACTATGAGCTTACACTTAAACTTTATTCCTAAATGCACAAACATTCCTTATACATGCATGCATACGTTGATTACTTGATACTTTAAATTTGGGTTTGAACGTTTTGTGTTAAGACTAATCATTAACTTCGTACGAGCATATCCTTGACATATATAGCGCTATAGGATTAACACACCGCCTGTTAACGTTGGTTATGTTAAGAGCTTATTGTGTTTCATCTTGGTTTGATTAGTTATGCACATGCCAGTTTATTGTTTATCTTGTTTCGACTAGCTTGCCATGTGGAATTGTTTAAAACTTATCTTTTTATGCTATGTACAAAAACCTGTATACTCGCCTTTGCTTTTGCATTGAACTTTATTTGAAACATGTTACTGGTTGATGAGGATGATCGTATGAAATCTAGTAGGGATGACTAGAAACACGCTCAAGAAATTACTAGATTCGAATATTCATGCTATGATGAATACGTTGTATTTGTTTTTTATTTATTGTAATTTGAATTCCATGTATTGTAATGACAATTTGAGCTATGAAATGAAAACGGTTTGATTTAATTATTGTCACAATTAGCGTGTGCGATGAGCAATCTATCTTCGTCCCACTTCGATGATTCCGCCATTGGTTGGGGTGTGACAAAGGACACAGTTTGCAATAAGCGACATACATAAAGGACGATTTTTGTAATTTACTCTACACGTTATAAATACAATTGTTTCGAGTATTGGTTTCGGGTATAATATGCATTCAAGTTTGATAACGTATAACCCAAGTACTGTGGCACATATAAATATATAAAAAGATAATTCGTTTTGATCAAATCCTTGGATTACAAGATTGGAATAGAAATACAAATGCGATACGATTACAAGTTTCCAAAAATAGAAAAACGATTAGACTTTGTAAATAAGGAAGGTACAAAAATGTGAAGCGTTACAATTTTGTTATTATTAATATATAGCCGTTAAGATTTTTTTTTAATTCATTCAACGGTCATAAAGGACCCACACACACAAACCAAACCAATTTGTTGCAACAGACTTGCTTCCCTCCGGATCGCCCTGTTATCAAGCTCCAACGCACTGGGTCTGTTTCTTGGAACACGCACCGGATGGTGCGTTGTGGATGCTCTTAGCGAGAGTGATGATCCATCAATTATACTTCTATTGGTGTTAATCTTTTTGGTTTTTGGGTTTTTAGGTCTATTGGATCGTAGCTGAAAATCAAACTGAATTTAGTATATTTTAAACAAAATAAAAATTCAGTTTGGTTTTCAGTTAACATAATAGGAAGTGGAAGAAGGCATTATAGAGTGACAAGTGTCTAAAAACCAAAACCAGTACACCATCACCCAAAACCTGAACATCTATCACCAGCCAAAAACCTAAACACCGACCCCACCCCACCAATTTGGAAGGAAATGGGGGAAAGACATCTTTTTTTTTCCTTTCTCGTTCTTTCCTTTCTCACTTTTACTTTCTTATCTTTTCCCACATTAAATTAACTCGGGAACAGTGCGTAAATGCTAGAAACTAAACCATAAAGCTAAACCTCACAACTAAATGCTAAAAAAATCTAAACTTTTTTTTTAATATATTTTTTTAAAATCGTTACTTTTCGTCACCAAAAAAAAAAAAAATTGGGGGATTGGTGGGGGTCTTAGGCTTTTGGGTGGTGGTTTAGGGTTTTTTTTTTTTTTTTTTTTTTTTTTTTTTTGTGTGTGTGTGTGTAATGGATTTATTTTTATAAGTCTTTGTACATTTCTTATTTTTAAGAGTCTTTATATTTGATCTTAAACCATTACCTAACATACTATTTTAACCACAAAAATAGATAGCAACGATAGGGAGTTTATCGTTTTGGTTTTTGGAGTTATAGGTTTATTTTGTTAGAAATTTTATTTGGTTGTAATCGAAACCGAACCGAACCGAACCGCATAAACCGATTACAACCTCCAAAATTTTAAATCACAAAGAAGCAATTTAAATCGCTAAATGTTAAACACCAAAAGAAGTTTTGGGCATGTTTGGCTATGCTTTTCAAAACAACTTATTGGCTTATTGACTTATCAAAAAGCCAATAAGTTGTTTTTGTGTTTGGCTAAGCCAAAAGTCCTTTTAGAAATGACTTTTTGCAAAGAAGAAAAATGAGGTTTCAAGAAGTCACAATATTGTGACTTTTTGGTCAGCTTTTAACTTTTCAAACTACAAATTACCAATATACCCCTTTTTTACCCCCTTATATATAAAAGAATGCCCATTTTAGTCATTTTACATCAATAAGCTAATCCAAACACTTTTTTTAAAAACTCATTTTCAAAAAGTCCTTTTCCAAAAAGTCCTTTTCCAAAAGTCCTTTTTAACTATAATAAGCTTAGCCAAACATGCCCTTAATTCCTATTTCACACGTTATATTTCATTGATGAAATCTAGTCGAGCTTCTCGTAATCTCTCGTTCAGTTGGCACTGCGAATGAGCGATTTTTGGGTTGCAAATAGCCATATCGGGAACAAGAGTTAGAAGCCCATGTTGGAAATTGCAAAATGTCAAAGGGTAACAGGGATTGGGCTGATTAAACATGGGATTGAATGGTTGTGGGCTTTAGGGCTTACACATAACACATGGCATGGGCTGAAAGTGTTTATTACCTGATACGCTGATACGGTTTATCCTGTTAAAACAAATCAAAATAGTTGGAAAGGAACCGAAACCCAAAACGAATCGAAACCGATAACCTAATTCGGTTTTGGTTTGGTTATCAATTTAATCAGTTTGAAACCAAATATTGAACATCTCTAAATTTGTCATGATATATTGACAAGCACTCATGCGAGTGATGTTATATAGTGGTCAGGGCCTAATTTTTCAAAAAATGAGAGTACGCCTAGTGCATTGTCATATGATTCATGACACCTCACCGGACGATGAGGACTATGTATAGTTTAGTGTCTGTCTTCGGTGGTCAAAATTCGACCACTCCTATAGCGCACTTTGTCGCCATGGAAACAATACTACAATCTGGTCATCATAACTCTCTAAGAGAGAGATAAATATTAATGTATATTAGATAATTAATAATTAACAAACGAGCCAGGCTCGAGCTTGACAACCACTCACAAGTTGTGATTGGGCTTTAGAAATAGTGCTCTAAACGAGCCGAACTCGAGCCTAGGTGAGCTCGAAAGCAGATCGGCTCGTTTACACCCTTAAATTGGTGATACAACTGTTATGTGTTTTAAGTTATTATTTTTAAAATTACACCCCTCATCGGCATCCTTCAACCCCCTGCTCGGGTAAAGTATCATATCTGCGAGTAGTAGGTGGTTAGTGAAACACGTATTGTTAATCTGAGGAGGTTTGTTCGGATTTGAAATAAAAATACAGTAAAACAAATACAAATCAAATTAGGAAAAATAAAAAGTTAAAAGAGTACAAGGAAAGGTTGCGTCGAAAGTGGGCCTGCGAGACAGGGGGATTAACATCGAGGATTTGAGTTGTGATCGATGCGGATTAAGTGAAGAAACTGTCGATCACGTCTTCATTAACTGTCTGTTTGCCAGAAGTGTTTGGTGGAGCATATTCGCCTGGATCAAAGTCCCTTTATCGAGTGATATATCCAGTTTGAGCGCTATTTTGCATGCTTTACTGGGCAGCAGACGTTGGAAAAAGTTGGTGTTAACAATGGCTATGGCGTCGGTTTGGCAGATCTGGATCGCTCGGAACCGTAAAGTTTTTTAGGGCATTTCCATTCCAACCTTAAAAACGGTTGAAATGATCAAGGAGGAAGCTTTTTTATGGGTGAGCCATCGAGTAAAGAACTCCAGTCCGGTTTGGGAGAAACTGGTCGATTTTGATGTCACACACCTTTTGTAATTTGTTTTCAGCCGTCTTTCCGGTTTTGTTTTTTGTACTTTTGTTTTCCGGCCCTTGCTGGGCCCTTTATATATGTATAAAGTGCGGTGCCGTTAAAAAAAAGTACAAGATAAAAACTTTGTTGTGGTTTAAAACAAGAATTGCTTATGGTTTAGGTTTGTTGTTGTCAATTCGTTGCATGATATAGCTATTCAAGTTGTCACATAGACATAATGAATATCAAAACAATGACAAGTCTTATGCATATGGGCTATGCAAAAACCACACCAATCGTAATATTCTTAACTAAGCTAACTACAGTAGAATTGTCACGACTGATAATCCATATAGTTACTCATATTCTAGTCAATTCAATAAAGCAATGATAGAAATCAATATGAATCAAAGTGTCACCTTTAAGTAAACTTACAAATGTTTGAATAATAACATCGTCCAGAAATGTTCTGAATAAATTAAGATTTTTTTTGAACGGCAACAACACTTTATATATATAGCAAGAAGTTGGGGAACAACAAAAATGGAAAGAAAAACAACAAGCTACAATAGAGTTAAACAAGCCTTCAACATCGAAAACCTTCCGGTTCTCCCACTCCGGCGCCATGAGCTTCGATCGATTGCAAATCCAAAAGAACGCATCCTCTTTTATGAGATCCACTGACTTCATAATAGGAATAAAGCTGTCTTCGAACACTTTCTTGTTTCTCGCATTCCATATCCTCCAAACGTCGCCATTATGAGCGTGTATACTATCCGATTCCACACCTTACTTCCCAGGCTCTCTTTTAGACGAACGATGAGATCTTTAAAGAGAATTGCAATCTGCTGGAAAGCTAATTCGCATCCATGCCAACACATTCCACCAAATGCTTTGTGCCCATAAACAGTGCACTACACGAAAATGTGATCAGGGGTTTCGTCATAAAGTCCACAAGGAGAGCACCTGGTGTCGGCCAGCGGCACTCCCCGACGTACCAAACCCGTTTTTGAAGAAATTTTACCCAACATCGCTCTCCACAGCAGGTAATTACATTTGAGAGGAGCCCAACTCTTCCAAGAAAACTCCATGTGATCACTCAATCCACCTTAAACAGCATTTGCAGTGTCTGAGCGAACCTGTTTGGCTGAAAAGAGCTCTCCCGAGTCGTTACGCCACCTCCACACATTACTCTCCATTAGATATAACTAGTTGGAATGGGTCCGTGTGAGTTGTATCTTGAGTTAACAGGACCTCCACCACCTGTGGCCTAGCAAATGTCCAGGTTTTCAGATGATAATGATGATCTTTATATATTATTACCTATAAACTTTCGATATGTACATTTTCTTTTACAGAATGAAATAGAAAATGATTCACATTTTGTGTTTGTTTTAATAATTTGGTAAGTATTTTGATTATTTTAGTGTACTTATCTTATGTTAGGCTAGGGACTTAGAGGACACTAACTATTGTTGTAAAGTCAAGTGAACACACATTTGATATTGTTTCTTATTAAAATTCCATATTAAACAAGTCATAATTAAAATGTCACATATTTCATATAAGATCAAATATCCAAATAAAATGCATAAGCTTTGTCTTTATTAATTACTAAGAAAAAGGCTCCTATGTGATCTTGATCCAGTCTTGTCTTCATGTATCATGTGTAAAAAGGTTTTGGGATTAATTTAGTTTGCATTTTAATTTAATAAAATAAACATGCAAGTTCATGTGTACACATATATAATGAATAATAAGATAATAAATCATGGATAAAATAAACCAAAACCAAATGCTTGTATCCCACACCCGCAAGGGCGTGACTAAATGAGGTGGCGATACCAACTTCCCATAGTAATGAAAAAAGTTCAGCCCACGAAAGAAAGTGTGAGGCGATACCACATCCCATAGTCATGAAGAGAGGTTAGCCATGGATCAGAGTATGCTTGTTTGACTGAATTCAATAACCAAAACACAAGAACCGAATGAACATATAACCAAATAATACATGAACTATACACTGATATTGTATATTTGATAATGATTAAAAATGAAAAAAGAAAATTTGTTACAGAATGATACACCCCAAAAAGTTAATGTAAAAAGGGGAATATAAGTTACACACTTTTTGCGAAGATTTGATCCATTTAACATGCAACCACACAATTTATGAAATTCGACAAGATATTTATCGTAAAAATTAATATAACAAACCCTAAAGATTTATAAAATAAATAACAAACAACAACTCTATGAAACTGGGTTCTCCTATTTGGAGACTTAAAATACCCAATTAAATATTCAGAAAAAATACCCAAAACCAAATTTTTTATTTTCTAATTCAATTAAATTGTAAATAAGTACAAAAATAATAATTTAACAGGCTAATCATTTGATAAATACCAAAATATTCCAGACTATTAGAAACTCATTTAGTGGAATAACAAATCTGATTTCAGGTTTAATATGTATTTATATTTAAATTAATCAAATTTATAAAAGAATATATTTATTACATAATTTTATAATTTTATAAAATCAATTAATTGAAAATAATTACCAACAATTACACCCCGTTTCCTGACATGTTTTCTTTGAGCAATTCTCCCGAAGAAAACGAAAAAAATTGAATTTCTTTAAAAAACAGAATATTTATGTATTATGAAAAAAATAAATTAGTAACGATGTTCAAAATATTTATATTGATTTATTTTTTATTTTTAATTGATTTTCTACTTGATAAAATTCATGAATTATGAATATATAAGATTATAATATTATTACATTCTTTAATCGTATGAGAATGATTATCTAGAAATTTATGATTTACTTTTTTATATATTCAACCCGTGTAATACACAGGTTTAAAACACTTACAAATTAAGATATTAGTTAATCTAGATTTTTTAATCCTTTGTAAGACGCGGGTTTATAAGCTAGTGTCCTTCATATTTTAATTTATCTCTTGTATTATACAAGGTTTGTCTAAAGTGTCCCTCATGTAAGGGACATGTACCTGGATGTTAAGGAATAACATGGATGGAGTTAATTTTAGGGGCTAAAAAGGTTGGGAAAATGGTATTGGTGATTGAAGTGTCATAAAATTCCTTCATGAGCTGATACAGTTAAGATAACTTAATTACATGTGCCAAAAACGTAATTTACTTTTTTAATAAACGGGTAAAAATAAATCCAATTTGCCCTATCTATGTGCAAGACACGTGACCAAACATTACATGCAAGATTAACGGTCGCTAAACAACAAGACATAAACTATCACAACATATGAACATAAAGGATCAACTTTGTCGGTTCGTTATATTTAGGATTAAAAGTGAAATTCACAATATACCTAAAGGTCGAAAACTCTAATTTACTAGTAAAAGAATAACTTTATTTGCACTATGATAGATCGAAATGATATTTTCTATAATAGTTGGGTTCCATTTTGAAAGCTCTTAAAATTCATAGGGTGATTATAGTAAAATTTGCATTAGGGTAATCCCGCAATTCCTATTTAAACGAACATGATACCATTTTCATTATAATCACTTAATCACCGCTGCACCCTTTCTTCTCTCATTCATCCACATCTTGGCCCCAAAGATGGCATCTCTTTTTTAGTGCAAATGTAAGAGCTTTTATTTATTTTACTTTTATCTAATTTGATTTGCCTCATAATCTTTCTTCACATTTTTAAAAATCACTGCTTGTTTTCAAAAGTACTAATTTGAGAATTTTGGTTTAGTTAATTGTATGGAAATGTATGCTTTGATTTTGTTGGTGTTGATGTAACATATACGCATACTAACTGATCAGTTTGAAATTCATTACCAAATACATTTTTAGATTTTTTTTTGTACAAGCATGTTCTAGAATGGATCTATAAACAAATGAAGAAGAATTTGTAACACTTATTTTTTTTGTTCCTTATTTGACGTGTAGCTATGAGGAATTTATGTTTTTTTGCTTGTTTTGTTGGTTATAAATGTTAGGTTTGGTGTTATTCACCGATCTCACATCACAAATGGGTCTGGCTAATCATTTAGGAGTAGACTATAGCATGTTGATTGTTCATGGCGTTTCAAGGGCTCAATTGAGAAAGGTAAAATCCAAAACCATTCAAACAACTTGAGAAAGTCAAAGGCGAAATTACAAAAAAAAAAAAGAAAGAAAGAAAGAAAAGAGTAGTCAAGCCATGTTTTAAAATTAAAAATTAAAAAAATATAGTTTCATATAATCTTATATGGATTAAAACAAAACTATAATATTAAGGTATGATTTTTAATTAATAAAAATGATCTATATATAATACCACTTAAAGCCTTTTGACATGTAAAATTGTATTATATAAAAAGCAGAAGATAATTCAAATTTTATTTTTGTTTTTATTTTTATTTTTTCGTATGTGTTTAGATTATCTAAGTTTGCTTGTCATATGCCAGGCTAGTAGATCTCAAACGTCTCAATGAAACCCGTGATTGGTGTTTTGTGAGGTAAATGCACACCTATTATTGTTTCCTAGTTTGATAACTGTATAGTCGTCCTATACGGTGTTGCCTACTTAATAAAAAGGTAAACCCTATGTTTGGACCCTCAAATTTTTTAGATCCCCATTTTGAAATATCATGTATTTATATAAATATAATAATGGATATTTATATATGCAATTGGTTTAATTTACCTACACATAACAATTGGAGTACGGTTTTTCTTCTTGCTAACAATTGAAGCTTTCAATTCTATTGAATTCAAAATGGTTTGGCTTTCTGGTCATATTTAAACACCATATTCTAAAATAAAATTATTGCACTTGAGATGAACACACAAAACCCATGTTTGAATGTATTGTTATTCACTTTCATGTATCTTATTGATCCTTGAAGAATATATAGACTAAAAAAAGTAAATATGTGGCATTGCAAAAGTGTGCTTGACTATAGCCTTTGGAGCTTAAAAAAATGGGACCATTGACTTTGGCATGGGTCTTTAACCAAACAAGTACTTTGTTGAGATGCTTAACGTAAGTATAGTTTTGGTCAGTTATTTTCCAGTCGTATATTGTTATTGATCATTGTTAACTTTTATATCAGGTGGAACAACCATCCAAAAATAATGACAGACCAATACCATATGGGTTTAACAAGCAACCACCTCTAGATGTAAGTAGTTGGAACGGGTCTGTGTGAGCTACATCTTCAGTTAACAAGACCTCCACCACCTTGCCCAGCTAATGTTAAGGTTTCATATGATAGTGATGATCTATATATATTATCACCTATAGCCTTTCGACATGTACATTCTGTTTTATATTGGTTGGAGCAACCATCCAAAAACAATGACAGACCAATACTATACGGGTTTTAAAAGCAACCACATTTAGATATAAGTAGTTGGAATGGGTCCGTGTAAGTTAACAGGACCTCCACCACCTTCCCAGCAAATGTCCAGGTTTTCAGATGATTATGATTATGATGATCTTTATATATTATTACATATAAACTTTCGATATGTACATTTTCTTTTACAAAATGAAATAGAAAATGATTCACATTTTGTGTTTGTTTTAATAATCTGGTAAGTATTTTTATTATTTAAGTGTACTTATCTTATGTTAGGCTAATGACTTAGAGGACTCTGATTATTGTTGTAAAGTTAAGTGAACACACATTTGATATTGTTTCCTATTAAAATTTCATAATTAAACAAGTCATAATTAAAATCTCACATATTTCATATAAGAACAAATATCCAAACAAAATGCATAAGGTTTGTCTTCATTAATTACTAAGAAAAAAAGGCTCCTATGTGATCTTGATCCAGTCGTGTCTTCAGTTCTCACTACATGTATCATGTGTAAAAAAAGGTTTTGGGATTGACTTAGTTTGCATTTTAATTTAATAAAATAAACATGCAAGTTCGTGTATACACATATATAATGAATAATAAGACAATGAATCATGGATAAATAAACCAAAACAAAATGCTTGTATCCTACACCCGCAAGTAGGGTTGTTCATTGGGTTTTTTCTTCGGGTTTTGGGTTTTTCGAGTTCGGGTTAGTTCGGGTCGGGTTATTTGGTTTTCGGGTTTAGATGTAAATAAATGTATTTTTTTTACAAAATAACATCAATATTCATATTGTTACTTCAAAAATGTCATCAAAGTTCAAAGATTAGTTGACAATATGCTATTATAAAATTAAAAGTCTCAAAACTTAGTGTTCCATCTATTAAAGACTCCAAATCTAAACACTTTTATAAGAAAAAAAATCAATAAATGTTCGGGTTTTTTTCCGGGTTTCGTGTTTCGGGTTTTTCGGGTCGGGTTGTTCGGGTTTTTGGCTTGGAAAAAGTTACCCAATAACCGAACCATTTAAAGTTCGGGTTTCTCGGATTCAGGTTTTTCAGGTATTCGCTAATTCGGGTTCGGGTGGCTTTGAATTCGGGTAGGGTTTCGGGTTTTGGATAAAAATGAACAGCCCTAGCCGCAAGGGCGTGACTAAATGAGGTGGCGATACCAACTTCCCATAGTAATGAAAAAAGGTCGGCCCATGAAAGAAAGTGTGAGGCGATACCACATCCCATAGTCATGAGGAGAGGTCAGCCGTGGATCACAATATGCTTGCTTGACTGAATTCAATAACCAAAATACAATAACCAAATGAACACATAACCAAATAATACATGAACTACACACTGATATTGCATGCTTGAAAATGATTAAAAATGAATAAGAAGATTTGTGACAGAATGATACACCCCAAAAAGTTAATGTAAAATAGGGGAATATAATTTACTCACTTTTTGCGAAGATTCGATCCATTTAATATACAACCACACAATTTGTGAAATTCGACAAGATATTTGTCGTAAAAGTTAATATAACAAACCCTAAAAATTTATAAAATAAATAACAACCAACAACTCTACGAAATTGGGTTCTCCTATTTGGTGACTTAAAATACCCAATTAAATATTCAGAAAAATACCCAAAACCAATATTTTTATTTTCTAAATCAATTAAATTGTAAATAACTACAAAAATAATAATTATCAGGCTAATAATTCGATAAATACAAAAATTATTCCAAATTATTAGAAACTCACTTAGTGGAATAACAAATCTGATTTTAGGGTTTAATATGTATTTATATTTAAAATAATCAAATTTAAAAATTAATATATTTATTACGTCATTTTATAAGATCAATTAATTTCAAATAATTACCAACAACTACAGCCCGTTTCCTAACATATTTCCTTTGAGCAATTCTCCCGAAGAAAACGGAAAACAATTGAATTTCTTTAAAAAACAGAATATTTATATATTATGTAAAAAATAAATTAGTAACAATGTTCAAAATATTTGCATTGATTTATTTTGTATTTTTAATTAATTTTCTACCTGATAAAATTCATGAATTTTGAATGTATAAGATTATAATATTATTACATTCTTTAATCGTGTGATAATGATTATATAGAAATTTATGATATATTTTTTATATATTCAACCCGTGTAATACACAGGTTTATAACACTTACAAATTAAGATGATAGTTAATCTAGATTTTTCTTAATCCTTTGTAATACACGGGTTTATAAGCTAGTGTCCTTCATATTTTAGTTTACCTCTTGTATTAGACATGGTTTGATTAAAGTGCCCCTCATGTAAGGGACATGTACCTGGATTTTAAGGAATAACATGGATGGAGTTAATTTTAGGGGCTAAAAAGGTTGGGAAAATGTCATTGGTGGTTGAAGTGTCATAAAATTCCTTTATGAGCTGATATAGTTTAAAATAACTTAATCATATGTGTCACGGCCCCGACCCGTTTTATCCGGTTCGGAAGCCAGGGGACAGAAACCCGTTGTATCGGTATTTAATTTGGCAGCGGAAATTATAACAGGACCGTTTGTCAGAAAAATAATATCAGAGTTTTTAAAAAAAGCACCCGTTTATTTTATTATAAATTTTGGGACAAACCCCATATTCACAGGAAAGGAAATTCATTGGGAATTCCTTGGATTACAGAAAACATGTTTATTTCTATTTACTGAGCCACTTTATTTAAGCTGGGGTGCTACGCGACACTTTTCCTTTTCTTCACAGTAAACTACCTCAAACATTTTTTTAAAAGATTTGATCAGCGAAAAATACTGGCGAGTGTATTCAATTTGTACAAAAGACACATTGTTAAATATACAGTATTAAGAGCTATTACAATGTTCATATTAACCAATTACCCCAAATCGGTATTTGTCACTCGACCGGATCTATGACTATGGTCATATCACACATTGGCTAATCCATTGTCCAATGCTGAAGATTATCAAGTAGTGTATACAAAAACCCATATACCGGCAGTAATTGTAGATTACAAAGACTTAATCACTGTAATTATAACCTTTAAAAACAAGTAGGGTTTTGAAAACAATTTGGTAAAAAGAAAATGACTCACATTGCGAGTTTAAACGGTCAGAGCTTACCTACTGGTTAAGCTGGTAAACCAAGTTAAATATACAATGCAAATGAAACTAGGTTCGTAACTTAATACAACGTTTACGATAACCACGAGATCGAAACCCTCACGACGAATGACATAGTATAGCCCAATTTAGGCAGCACTTAAACATCCATCGAATCGATTTTAATCGATCGGATATTGTACCGTAGCAGTGATCGAGTTATTACCTCGTTATCGTAGCAGAGTGTTGGTACTTTGATCTACTAATTTAAGCAGAATTATAAGAGACAGAAGAAAGTTTTCGAACAACTTTGAAATGTCACTGAACTGCTCAATTTATAGCAGTTTCGTAACGCTCTTGCGCCCCGCGACCAACTTAGCGAAGTCCCTCATGGCCCGTGAGGGACACCCTAGCTACGGCTAGTGTCACACCCCGACCACGTAGAACATACAAAACGTGGCGGAAACGTCGGGGAGTGTTGTAACAGAATCAATGTTTCAAATCCATGGCAAATGAGGTTCCGTTTTTATTAATCAAATATGAAAGTATACATTGTTTAAACAAGAACCAAAGAGTACATAACATAAATTAACTAGTTCTTGTCTCGTTTTAAGTCACTAAGGCACAGGTCCGCCTAAGTATGTCTTGATAAGTCCTATGCATCATCTCCTGAAAACACATGTGAAAATAGGTATGTCAGCATAAAAATGCCTGTGAGATACATTGGTTTTGTGAAAACGGGATTCATAACTTATGTTTGAGAAAATGTTTAGCCATGAATCTTGTAATTTGCTTTGTCTTGTAAATTATTTGAAAAACGATAAGATCGGATGATATGTATAAATAAGAGAACACTGTATGGTTAAACGGATAACCATGAAAAATGAGTTTGTATAAGATAAGTCATTTGTAAATCAATGTCTCGTGAAAAGTGTGTTATTTGTATGAAATGTCATATGTCTCAAATTGAAATGATTCAAATAACGCTACGATATGTAATACCATACAAACACTTATATATAGGAAGTACCAGCGGCGTATCCACCATGCTTGTATCATATTACACACGCCTCGTTACTTAATCACTTACTCAAACCAAACCATCAAGATGAAATGTTTAACAATTGTGGAAATGTTATGTATAGTCAAATGTCTATTGTCAAATGTAAATCATGTCAACGGATACAACTGGTTTACACGGTTCAATGGTTACAAACGGTTCATATAATCGAAGGGTTAAGACGGTTCACATAGTCAAACGGTTACAACGGTTCAAATTGTAGTATAATGTGTTCATATGCTGGATGAGCATATGCAACAGAAATGCAATGTAAAACAATGTACTAAGTACGCACACAATGGGCATACATAGCATGTAATGTAAAGCAATGCACTAAGTACGCACACTATGGGCATACATAGCATGAAATGTATTGTAAAGCAATGTACTAAGTACGCACACAATGGGCATACGTAGCATGAAATGTAATGTACAACAATGTACTAAGTACGCACACGATGGGCATACATAGCATAAACACAATGAAATCATGTACTATATATGTACTATCGAACATAGCAAGTATATGATGTGAAAACCGGAAAGCATGAAAGTAACAAGTAGGCACATGTGTTTCACCCCAAAACAGTTTGGAAAACAATAAAAGAGGGGTTCAATGTACTCACCTGAGATTGCTTCGGAGTTCTTGTATAACAACCAGATAATGCTAGAGATCACGGAATATCAAACGGCACCTAATAGGTAGCTACATTAATATACCGGACCAAAATCGGAAGTATCAGATAGTATGCGGGTTCGTAAACCAATCGAGTATGGAGACTCGTGTAATATGGTTTAGTAAAGTCTACATACTAAAATGAAACCTAACCTAAGTGCTTGCGACCCATTACGACCCGTTTAGGTAGCTTATGCTACCTTACGCGTCGTTCGCGTAGAACGCGTCTGGAACGCCTAACATCGTGACCACAAGGTATAACCTCGGAAGGTTATAGCTATGGTCACCTAATGTGTTGGGTCTGATCCTAATGATCGACCAAATGGGTTGGGTTCGAAAGTATAAGCGATGGTTTAGATCGCTTACCTTACGACCCTATATACGCACTAAACTAAAAGTGACGAGCTAAGCATGTTAGGACATGCTTAACTAAGTTTAGAAAACAGGTTTGGCATCAAAACAAACGGCTTTGATGCTCACGAGTAGTTTGGTTACAAAATATGCAAGAATGCACATTTTGGCCGAAACTACGACTCGTCACTGAGCCTAGATAACGTGGTGATCAGTAGGTATAGTCGCCATGGACTATAACCATCGTGATCACGCTCACGTTATGAAGTTCCAAGAACTTTGTGTTGACCATAGGCTGGTCAATGCAGAAAGTCAACAAAACGTTGACTTTCGGACTCGAAAAGCGAATAAAAGAACGAAAGAATACTTACGGAGGGTCCCCGAATGCTAATCTAGATCAAAGAGCTCAGGTATGAAGCAATGGCATCAACTTAGAGCATTTTGATCAGATTTGTGTGGGTTTTACATCAAAGGGGGGGGTATTTATAGGAAAAGTAGAGCCGTTAGGATCGTTTCTTGATTTTCGTGCCACGATCTTGAGCGTCCACTTGTCAAAATGTTGTGGTTACTGAAAATGGCCCTTGGCTCTTGATTGGGTGAAAGGGCATTGCCCCTTGAACGAACGAAAGGCCAACTGCAAGTGGATTCAAACATTGAATCTGGTCTGATAGTCCCACGCGGCCCGCGTCAATGTGTAGGCCAAACTTACGCGGGCCGCCTGGCCCCGTCTGATCTGCACATACTTTCAGAATTTACAGTTTAGGTCCCTGTTGCGTGTTTAGGCCATTTCCGACATTTCTAAGGCCCGTAAAGCCAACTTTAAGGCCCTAAAATGATGCCTAAACATTGTGGACATGAAACATGCTCAAAAATATGTCGGATGTTGGTTCGTTTGGCCGTACGATCGCGATGTTCGCTTAATTACGACGGAATGCGCATAAGCGCGAAAAACGATCCAAATGACGCGACGAATGGATTTTTCTCATGCCAAACACTAAGGCATAATATAAGGATGCTTACATAAATTTTTGGATGTCCGGATGTATTCAGAACGTAAGTTATGCGCAAAAGTGCAAACTTGTGCACTTTTTGACACTTTTAGCCCCTGAATGATCCAAAAGTTTGTTTTAGCATACCAAATCCCTCAAAGCCTATTTTTAAGCTATGTAAAGGATATTTATGGTATGTTTAACTTATGGACATGTTCCGGAATGTTCGTTACAGTTCAAATTGGCATACTTTCGTAGTTTGTCAAGTTTAGTCCCTGTAAGCGAATTAACTTGTTTTTGCTATACCAAAGCCTTCAAAACTTGTTTCTAAGTTATGTAAAGGTTATTTAAGGTATGTTGAGTATATGTTGATGTTCCGGAGTATTTGTCGCATTAAACTGAGTACGTTTACGCACCAGTTAGCGTATAACTCTCCAGAGAGCGATGTAGAGTTTGAAATCGAACAAAAGTCAAAACATGAAAAATGTAAAACACAACCAAACAAACATTGGGATCAAATAACATTGTTTTATTTATAATTGAACTGTTCACAATGATTACAAGCACAAATGTTACAGCTAGGGCTGCCGTATCACCACCTAGCCTCGACATGTGGACGACACGTGTCGGTCATCATTATCCGGAAACCCTAGGGCGGTCACGCCCCGCGAAGAATCCTTCTAAATCTGTCGCGGCCCGCAACAGATGAAAATTCTTGTGTTTCTTGAATTTTAATAATAAGTATGGATATACGGGTTCGGGTTTTTTACTTACGGAGTGTTTTAGAACGTTTTTGTGTGAGTTGTTACATCCTCCCCACCTTGTTTAAAATCTCGTCCTCGAGATTTACTGGAACAAGTAAGGATATTTTCTTTTCATTTCAGATTCTAACTCCCACGTATATTCAGGTCCTCTCTTTGAATCCGATTTTACATTGACCAGAATCAATCTCTTGTGTTTGAGATTCTTGACCTTTCTATCTTCTATTTGAAGAGGTTTCTCGACAAACTTTAACTTTTCATTTACCTCTATATCTTGAAGAGGCGCTACCAGTGATTCATCAGATAAGCATTTTTTCAGATTGCATACATGAAATACATCATGTACACTGGCTAATTCTTCTGGTAGTTGTAACTGATAGGCAACTAGTCCTATCCGTTGGATGATTTTAAAAGGTCCGACATATCTTGGACTTAACTTACCTTTCTTACCGAATCGGACTACTCCTTTCCAAGGAGAAACTTTTAATAGTACTTTATCTCCAACTTGAAATTCTAACGGCTTTCGGCGATGGACGGCATAGCTCCTTTGGCGATCTCGTGCCGTTTTCAATCTTTCTTTGATTTCAGTTATCTTGTCAGTGGTTTCCTGTACAATTTCGGGACCTTATAACTGACTTTCTCCTAATTCTGCCCAACATACTGGAGTTTGGCACTTTTGTCCATATAGTGCTTCAAATGGGCAACATTGATGCTTGTGTGATAACTGTTGTTGTAGGAGAATTCTATTAATGGCAAATGGTCGTCCCAATTTCCATCGAAATCTATAACACATGCTCTTTGCATGTCTTCCAGTGTTTGGATCGTCCTTTCACTTTGTCCATCTGTTTGGGGATGATATTCTGTACTTAAGTTTAATCGTGTTCCCATTTCTTGTTGGAAACTTTTCCAAAAATGTGAAGTGAAACGACTATCTCTGTCAGATACAATGGAGAGTGGAACTCCATGTAATGATACTACCTCGTCCACATATAACTTAGCTAGTCTTTCCATGCTAAAGGTTTCCTTCATTGGTAGGAAATGAGCTGATTTAGCTAATCGATCCACAATCACCCAGATTGCATCGTTACATTTTCTGGTTTTGGGTAGCTTAGTAACAAAATCCATTGTTATCAATTCCCATTTCCATACAGGCATTTCTAACTGTTGAAGTAAACCTGAAGGTTTCTGGTGTTCTGCTTTAACTTGTGAACTAGTTAAACACTTAGAAACGTAACTAGCTATGTCCTTTTTCATTCCTATCCACCAAAAATTATTCCTCAAGTCTTGATACATCTTGTTGTTACTAGGATGCATTGTATACCTAGATTTATGGGCTTCCTCTAATATTCTATCTCGTAGATTTCCTTGTCTAGGTACCCAAATTCTTTTCTTATGGAATCTCCAAATTCCATCAGTTCCTTCTTCTAATTCCTTTATCCTTCCTTTCATTTCTTCAGTATCATCCTTGATTGCTGTTTCTTGAATATTTTTCAGTTGTTCCATTAAATCTAACTGCAGATTTAATCTAAGAGCACGAACTCGTCTTTGTTTCTCATGGGACTTTCGACTTAAGGCATCTGCTACATTTGCTTTTCCTTCGTGATACTGAATATCACAGTCGTAATCACTTAAGATTTCCATCCACCTTCTTTGCCTCATGTTCAATTCTTTTTGCCCAAAAATATATCTTAAACTCTTATGATCTATAAAGACAGTAAACTTACTACCATACAGATAATGTCTCTAAATCTTAAAGGCAAAAATTATTGCTCCTAATTCTAAGTCGTGAGTTGTGTAATTTTCCTCGTGCCTTTTCAATTGTCTTGATGCATATGCGATCACTTTCTTTCATTGCATTAACACACACCCTAATCCTAGCTTAGAAGCATCACAGTAAACTACAAAATCTTCTGTTCCTTCTGGTAAGGCAAGAATTTGGACATTTGTTAATTTATGCTTCAGAATTCTAAAGGCTTCTTCCTGCTTGGGTCGCCATTCAAACTTAACAGTTTTACATGTTAACTTAGTTAATGGGACAGCAATCATAGAAAAGTCTTGGATGAAACGCCTATAGTATCCAGCTAACCCTAGAAAACTTCTGACTTCTGTAGCTGACTTCGGGACTTTCCAATTCGTGATAGCTTCTATCTTAGAAGGATCTACGTGAATATCTTCATGATTAACCATGTGACCTAGAAATTGTACTTCTTGTAACCAAAATTCACACTTAAAGAATTTAGCGTAAAGCCTTTCTTTTCTTAACAGGGTTAAAAGTGCATGCAAGTGTTCCAAGTGTTCATCCTTGCTTTTGGAGAAAATAAGTACATCGTCGATGAAGACAATAACAAATTTATCGAAGTACGGTTTACAGATCCTATTCATCATATCCATAAATGCTGTAGGAGCATTTGTTAATCAAAATGGCATGACTATAAACTCGTAGTGACCATACCTAGTTCTGAAAGCAGTTTTAGGAATGTCCTCTTCCTGTACTTTCAGTTGATGGTATCCGGAGCGCAAATCTATCTTAGAGAAATACCTAGCTCCCTGAAGTTGATAAAAAAGATCATCAATTCTAGGTAACGGGTATCGATTCTTAATGGTAACCTTATTTAATTCTCTATAATCAATACACATTCGCATTGACCCATCCTTCTTTTTCACGAACAACGCCGTTGCTCCCCAAGGGGATGAACTGGGTTGTATGAATCCTTTTCCTAACAATTCATCTAATTTCTTTTTTAGTTCTAACATCTCCGTTGGTGCTAAACGATAACGTGCCTTTGCTATTGGAGCAGTTCCAGGTATTAGGTGAATTCTAAATTCTACTTCCCTATCTGGTGGTAATCCGAGTAAATCTTCTGGGAATACATCTGAGTATTCTGATACTATTGGAATTTCCTTAGGTTCCTTGCTCTTAGTGTTAATGATTACTGAAATCATATACACTATGCCTTGCTTTCGTTCGTAGCTAGCCGCTTTCATTACTGAAATGAATTTCATTGGCTTGCTTGGCTTATCTCCTGTAATCAGAATCATCCCTCCTGTTGGCGCACGAACTTCTACGGAATTTTGATCACATAGGATTCGAGCATGATTGGCTACTAACCAATCCATTCCTAACATGACGTCGAATCCTGCTAAATTCATAGGTAGAAGATTTGCCGAGAACTTATGTCCTAATAGTTCTATTTTTCCTTCTTGAAGTACCTCGTCTATACTGATAGGGTTTCTTTCGGCCGTTTCTACCGTATAAACTTGACTAAGTTTGGTTAATGGTTGCTTAAGAGCTTGGCAGAAGGAAGTATTTATAAAACTTTGGTTTGCACCAGAGTCAAATAATACTTTTGCTAAACATCATGGATAAGGAATGTACCGGCTATTACATTAGGAATCAGATCTACCTCTTGTGTTGTCAGCTGAAAAGCTCTTACGTTCTTCTTGTTATTTCCGTCGGCTGCTTTTGCTTTGTTGTCAGCTGTCTTGACTAATTTAGGGCAATTTGGTTTAAAATGCCCTGCCTCCCCGCAATTGTAGCAGATCGTAGATTTCTTCCTGCAATCTTCCTCTTGGTGCCCTGGTATTTTGCAGAAATTGTGACAACCCGTCTTTCGTACCTACTTTTGTGTATCGTTACGTGTTTATGTGAACCTTGTGAATATATGAATGTTATGTTGATACGTGCCTTGTGTAATGTATGTATGTTTATAAACGGCCCAATCGCACAACACTTACTCGATTGCACAAACCCATTCGGCCCACTATGCATGAACTCGAGACCTTTAGGGCAGCCCATGTGAGGGTTCGGCCCAACCCCTCCCTTAACCGAATTATACCTAGAATGTTAGTAACATTCTCACAACTTGCAAAACATCCTAGCACACACACAAACCCTAGAACTTACACTCTCTCTCTCGACCCGGAACCAAGGTAGCCGAACATCCCTTCATGGAAGCTTTTGGGATTCGGATCATTCCTTTTTCTCATCTCGGTTAGTAATATGTTTACCGATATCATGTTTTTGGATGTTGTGATATGCATGCTTTATGTGGTGATTATGGTTAGTGGTGTTATAAATTGTTAATGTTAAGGTGCTTGAAATCGGCTCATGCATGTTTATATAGGATGGTGTTTGTATAACTTGGATGGATTGATAAACATGATTACAGAATTGATGTACACCTAAACTAGGGTGCATGCTAGTTTAGAATCGGTTGATTAAAGGATCCGATTGTATGTTTTGTATGATGATCCGATTGTTTGTTCTTGAATGATGATTTCGATGGTTACTGTTCTTGTGATGAAGATGTTATGAATGTGTTTGAATATGGAATGAATAGTGATTTGATCTGATTTTCGAAACTGCTAAGTTGTTAGCTGAAATCACGGAATAATTATTGACTGAATTATGGAAATCGGTTACATCTGTTAGTCTCGACTCGAGATCTCACACCGACACACAACAGCACAAACCGAGACCACGGTTACGGGTCCGGTTGCGACTCGAGACCGTGTGATCTCGACCTGATCATGACAACCCGAGACCTGCATTGCGAGTCCCGTTGCGACTCGAGACCTGACTCGTGACCACCTAGTCTCGAGTGATTTAGGCACAAGTCGAGACCTCCTTTTGTTGCGACTCGAGATCCCTAGTCTCGACTCGAGACCGTGTATACTTGCACACTGTTTGGACCTTGCACTGTTTCGAGCCCAACTAATTGGGCCGGATACTTGGACTTCGTTAATTCACGTGAATTTGCTGTTGATGGACTGCCGTGATTATACGTGTGAATTGCCATGATTATACTTATGTACATTATGTGTAGAACGTACGTGCACTACTTGAATGCGAACCTAACTTATATGGTAACCATGGTAGGACGTGGTTGACCACCAAATAGCTTGATTTAACTTGTCTGTGTATCTGCCGAGCAACCCAAGGTGAGTTCACACTCTTACCAAGGCATGGGATTCTCGGGGTGTTGGGAATGGGATTGAAAGGATAAGGTTGAATAGATTCATACGGATGCCATTACTAGACTACCATACCATCGTCCTCGGTTGTGCAGGATACATACGTAAAACCTACGTATACCTAAGTTACTCACTGTCCTCAGGTTGCGAAGGACACTCACGTAAAACCTACGTGAACGGATACTCACTACTGCCTCGGTTGTGTCAGGCACTTACGTAAAACCTACGTAAACCCCCACGTACCCCTATCCTCGGTTGTGAAGGATACTTACGTAAATCCTACGTAAATTGTACGTATTACTGTTCTCGGGATATGTAGAACACTTATGGTAACGCATAGTCTAGTGGATTAATAACATGGGAAGCCCCCACCAATAGAAACCTATATCGGCCCAGTAGAGCCACCTGATACTCATGAACTTACCTTTACGCATTTACTTTCTGTGAACTCGCTCAACTAGTTGTTGACTCTCTGCTGCATGCCTTGCAGGACCTTGAGTACTTATGGAGCTTGCACAAGGAGAAGCAGGTCGTTGTGGGAATTGGATCGTGAACAAACACTTATTACTTTTCATACATTAACACCTATGTTGGGTTTCTACATTTATGCTTCCGCTATATTCACTTTTGTTGGTTTAGATAAACACCTTTCGTATTGATGGAAACTTTTACAATTTATTTATATGTTCAATATGATTGGTGGCTTGATCCTGGTCACGTCACGCTTCCAAGCAGTGGTACTCCGCGTGTGGGATTTTGGGGGTGTGACAGATTGGTATCAGAGCCATTGGTTATAGAGAACCCGGTTTTAATATGGGAAAACGTTTTATTAAAACCAGACTATAACCAGAACAGTGCTCTCAACGATCCACAACGACGCTTCGCTCCACGTGCAAGACTCGACATCCTAGGTAATAAGGTTTATGTTTATTACCTGCTTGCTAGAAACGTATAGAACTTTGCTCGTAGTACGCTTAGATACACATGACTTTATTACATGAGAATACCTACGTGCTTACGCTTTTCTGTCATCGCCCTACTCGCGAACCATTCTCACTTACGCTACTTTTTACAATGAAGATCATGTCTGGACGAATTAACATGACTCAAGCCCATCTAGAGGCTCTCGTTCAAGCTCAAGTTGCTGCGGCACTTGCAGCCGCACAAGCAGGAGGTATATCCTGTGGTTATAGCACACACTAGGACCTTTAGATCCTACACTCCCAAACTAGCCCTTGTAATTAAACTTTGTCCTATTCGTACACAATAGGTCAACCAGCACAGCAACCAGTCTGCACTTTCAAGAACTTCATGGACTGTCGTCCAAGTACATTTAGTGGCACGGAAGGGGCGGTTGGACTCCTCCACTGGTTTGAAAAGCTCGAGTCTGTGTTCGAGATGTGTGAATGCCCTGAGGCTCGCAGGGTGAAATACGCCACTGGCACGCTAGAAGGAATAGCACTAACTTGGTGGAACGCCCAAGTTCAGATCTTAGGGTTGGCAGCTGCTAACGCCACCCCTTGGAATGACTTCAAGGAACTGATTAAACGTGAATACTGCACTTGGGAAGACATCCACAAGCTGGAGGATGAGTTTTATCATTTGAAAATGACTGGGTCAGAAATCGAAGCTTATACTAAACGGTCAAACGAGCTGGCCGTGCTGTGTCCAACTATGGTGGACCCTCCATACAAGCGCATCGAGTTGTACCTCAAGGGATTAGCACCAGAGATTCAGAGCCATGTGACATTGGCTAATCTTGATAACATCCAGGATATTCAACGCCTCGCTCACCGCATCACAGACCAGGCAGTGGATCAGAACAGACTGCCTAAACGTATCAGCGCTACGGCTACCATTACTACCTTAGCTACTCCTACTACACCCAGTGACAGCAAGAGAAAATGGGATGGGGATTCCAGCAAGGGATCAGCTTCAGTTCAGTCTCAGGCCCAGCAGCGAAAGACTGACAGTTATCAGAGTCCCAGCCAGCACTCTTCAGGTAGCCACAAGCAGGGCGGATATCGAGGGAACCTCCCAAAGTGCAACAACTGCGGCAGACACCACAGTGGCCAGTGTAACAAGGGTCGCTGTCAAAGATGCCTCAAGATGGGTCATGAGGCCAAGGATTGTAGAAGCCCTCGACCTGCGAACCAGAACCAACAGCAGCCACAAGCACAGCAGAATCAACAACATGGCAACAAGGGATGTTTTCATTGTGGTGCAGAAGGTCACTTCAAAAGGCACTGCCCTGAGCTAAACAGGAACCAGAACAACAACAATCATAACAATCAGGGCAATGGCAACAACAACAACGGGGGAAACAACAACGGCAACGAGGCAAGGGGTCGTGCGTTTGTGTTGGGGCAGGGTGATGCCAGGAATGATCCCAACGTCGTTATGGGTAAGTTTCTTCTCGACAACATTTATGTTATTACTTTGTTTGATTCGGGTGCGGATACAAGTTACATGTCTTTGAAAATGAGTAAATTGTTAAAACGTACATCAACACCCCTAAACACCAAACACGTCGTAGAACTAGCTAATGGTAAGAGTTTAGAAGCCACGCAAATAGTCAGGGGTTGTAGTATTGTCTTAGCCGGTCATGCTTTCTCCATCGACCTTATTCCCATAGTCTTGGGAAGTTTTGATATCGTTATTGGGATGGATTGGTTATCCCAGCATCAGGCAGAGATCTTATGCAGCGAGAAGATCATTCGCATTCCCCGTACTGGTCAAGAACCTCTCGAAGTCCAAGGCGACAAGAGTGGTGCTGTGGTTGGCATCATCTCTTTCTTGAAGGCTCAGAAATGTTTGCGGAAGGGTCACACCGCAATCTTGGCACTCGTTTCAGATGCAACAGTGAAGGAAAAGAAATTGGAAGACATTCCAGTCGTACGTGACTATCCTCAGGTGTTTCCTGAAGATTTACCTGGATTACCGCCTCACTGTCAGGTCGAATTTCAAATCGAGCTCACTCCAGGAGCAGCACCCATAGCCCGCGCGCCATATCGTCTAGCTCCATTAGAATTGGAGGAACTGTTAAAGCAGCTACAAGAGCTCTTGGAAAAGGGCTTCATTCGTCCAAGCTCTTCGCCTTGGGGAGCTCCAGTGTTATTCGTGAGAAAGAAAGACGGTACGTTCAGAATGTGCATCGACTACCGTGAACTGAACAATGTAACGGTGAAGAACCGTTATCCTCTTCCACGCATAGATGACCTATTCGACCAGTTGCAAGGGTCGTGTTATTACTCCAAGATAGACTTGAGGTCTGGTTATCATCAGCTGAGAGTCCGGGATGAGGACGTCTCCAAAACCGCATTCAGAACTCCCTACGGTCACTACGAGTTTCTTGTCATGCCGTTCGGGTTAACGAACGCGCCTGCCGTATTTATGGATCTTATGAACAGGGTGTGCAAACCCTATCTTGACAAGTTCGTCATTGTTTTCATCGACGACATCCTGATCTACTCCAAGAGTCAGGAGGAACACGAGCAGCATCTACGACTTATTTTGGAACTTCTCCGGAAGGAGCAACTGTACGCTAAATTTTCGAAATGCGACTTCTGGCTTCGTGAAGTCCACTTTCTAGGCCACGTAGTTAACAAGGATGGGATCCATGTCGATCCATCCAAGGTAGACTCCATCAGAAACTGGCCTGCACCACGTACTCCAACGGAAATACGCCAATTTTTGGGCTTGGTGGGGTACTACAGACGGTTTATCAAGGATTTCTCAAAAATCGCGCAGCCGCTTACACTACTGACACAAAAAGGTGTCACATACCGTTGGGGCCATAGTTAGGAAACTGCTTTTCAGCACTTAAAGGATAGACTTTGCAGTGCACCTATCCTCTCATTGCCAGAGGGCACGGACGATTTCGTAGTATACTGTGATGCATCCATCCAGGGTCTTGGATGTGTGTTGATGCAGCGCGACAAGGTTATTGCTTACGCTTCGCGCCAACTTAAGATTCATGAACGGAACTACACGACGCACGATTTAGAGTTGGGAGCTGTTGTTTTCGCGCTCAAGATATGGCGACACTACCTGTACGGTACCAAGTGCACAATTTACACCGATCACAGGAGTCTCGAGCATATCTTCAGACAGAAGGAATTGAACATGCGTCAACGACGATGGGTTGAACTACTTAACGATTACGAATGCGCCATCAAGTACCATCCAGGCAAAGCCAATGTTGTGGCTGATGCCCTCAGTCGAAAAGACACTCTACCTAAGCGCGTGCGAGCGCTACAGCTTACGATTCAGTCTAGCCTCCCTACACAGATACGAGATGCTCAGGCAGAAGCATTGAAACCAGAAAACGTCAAGGCTGAAGCCTTACGCGGCTCAAGGCAGCAAATGGAACAAAAGGAAGACGGTGCTTACTACGTAACGGGGCGTATTTGGGTCCCACTTTATGGCGGTTTGTGCGAACTTGTGATGGATGAAGCTCACAAGTCTCGCTACTCGGTACATCCAGGGTCGGATAAAATGTACCACGACATCAGAACTACTTATTGGTGGCCTAGCATGGAGGCCCACATTGCCATCTATGTCGGCAAATGCTTGACCTGTGCGAGAGTCAAGGTGGAGTACCAGAAACCAGCGGGCTTACTTCAGCAACCCACAATACCGCAATGGAAATGGGAAGAAATTTCCATGGATTTTGTTACAGGCCTACCCAGATCTCAGCGTGGGAACGACACTATATGGGTGATCGTGGATCGACTCACCAAGTCTGCACACTTCCTAGCTATAAAGGAAACGGATAAGTTCTCCACTCTCGCAGACATCTACCTTAAAGAAGTTGTTTCGAGGCACAGGTGCCCACTTCTATCATTTCGGATCGGGATGCACGATTCACGTCAGAGCTATGGCAAGCGATGCACAAATCTTTCGGCTCACGGTTAGACATGAGCACAGCATATCATCCTCAGACGGATGGGCAGTCTGAGCGAACGATCCAAACTCTTGAAGACATGCTTCGGGCATGTGTTATTGATTTCGGCAACGGCTGGGAAAAGCACCTCCCTTTGGTGGAGTTCTCATACAATAACAGTTATCACACCAGCATACAAGCCGCTCCATTCGAGGCATTGTACGGACGTAAATGCCGGTCACCTCTCTGTTGGGCAGAGGTGGGGGATAGTTAGATTACGGGTCCAGAGATTGTAGTGGACGCCACAAAAAAGATTGCGCAGATACGACAACGCATGGCGGCAGCACGCGACCGTCAGAAAGCCTACGCGGACAAGCGTAGAAAGCCATTGGAATTTCAGGTCGGGGACCGGGTTTTACTCAAAGACTCACCCTGGAAGGGTGTGGTTCGTTTTGGCAAACGGGGCAAATTAAATCCGCGGTATGTCGGACCGTTCGAGATCACTGAGAAAATAGGCAAGGTGGCCTACAAGTTAAACCTACCAGCTGAACTCGGTGCAGTTCACAATGTATTTCACGTATCAAATCTGAAGAAGTGCCTATCAGATGAGACCATTATCGTTCCTTTTAAGGAACTCACCATCGACGAGCGGTTGCAGTTCGTCGAGGAGCCAGTTGAAATCACGGACCGGGATGTGAAGGTCCTCAAACACAAGAGAATCCCTCTTGTTCGGGTTCGTTGGAACTCCAAACGTGGCCCAGAGTACACCTGGGAACGCGAAGACCAGATGACAGAAAAGTACCCCCAGTTATTCGGAACCAATGCAACCACTACTGAGGCTGAAGCTGCTACTGCGGAATTTCGGGACGAAATTCCAGATCAACGGGGGGAGGATGTGACACCCCAGGGAAACCAGTGAACAATACAGCTTACCTAGCTTCCTCAGTGAGTGCATACCAAATTTCGGGACGAAATTTCTTCTAAGTTGGGGATAATGTGACAACCCGTCTTTCGTACCTACTTTTGTGTATCGTTACGTGTTTATGTGAACCTTGTGAATATATGAATGTTATGTTGATACGTGCCTTGTGTAATGTATGTATGTTTATAAACAGCCCAATCGCACAACACTTACTCGATTGCACAAACCCATTCGGCCCACTATGCATGAACTCGAGACCTTTAGGGCAGCCCATGTGAGGGTTCGGCCCAACCCCTCCCTTAACCGAATTATACCTAGAATGTTAGTAACATTCTCACAACTTGCAAAACATCCTAGCACACACACAAACCCTAGAACTTACACTCTCTCTCTCGACCCGGAACCAAGGCAGCCGAACATCCCTTCATGGAAGCTTTTGGGATTCGGATCATTCCTTTTTCTCATCTCGGTTAGTAATATGTTTACCGATATCATGTTTTTGGATGTTGTGATATGCATGCTTTATGTGGTGATTATGGTTAGTGGTGTTATAAATTGTTAATGTTAAGGTGCTTGAAATCGGCTCATGCATGTTTATATAGGATGGTGTTTGTATAACTTGGATGGATTGATAAACATGATTACAGAATTGATGTACACCTAAACTAGGGTGCATGCTAGTTTAGAATCGGTTGATTAAAGGATCCGATTGTATGTTTTGTATGATGATCCGATTGTTTGTTCTTGAATGATGATTTCGATGGTTACTGTTCTTGTGATGAAGATGTTATGAACGTGTTTGAATATGGAATGAATAGTGATTTGATCTGATTTTCGAAACTGCTAAGTTGTTAGCTGAAATCACGGAATAATTATTGACTGAATTATGGAAATCGGTTACATCTGTTAGTCTCGACTCGAGATCTCACACCGACATACAACAGCACAAACCGAGACCACGGTTACGGGTCCGGTTGCGACTCGAGACCGTGTGATCTCGACCTGATCATGACAACCCGAGACCTGCATTGCGAGTCCCGTTGCGACTCGAGACCTGACTCGTGACCACCTAGTCTCGAGTGATTTAGGCACAAGTCGAGACCTCCTTTTGTTGCGACTCGAGATCCCTAGTCTCGACTCGAGACCGTGTATACTTGCACACTGTTTGGACCTTGCACTGTTTCGAGCCCAACTAATTGGGCCGGATACTTGGACTTCGTTAATTCACGTGAATTTGCAGTTGATGGACTGCCGTGATTATACGTGTGAATTGCCATGATTATACTTATGTACATTATGTGTAGAACGTACGTGCACTACTTGAATGCGAACCTAACTTATATGGTAACCATGGTAGGACGTGGTTGACCACCAAATAGCTTGATTTAACTTGTCTGTGTATCTGCCGAGCAACCCAAGGTGAGTTCACACTCTTACCAAGGCATGGGATTCCCGGGGTGTTGGGAATGGGATTGAAAGGATAAGGTTGAATAGATTCATACGGATGCCATTACTAGACTACCATACCATCGTCCTCGGTTGTGCAGGATACATACGTAAAACCTACGTATACCTAAGTTACTCACTGTCCTCAGGTTGCGAAGGACACTCACGTAAAACCTACGTGAACGGATACTCACTACTGCCTCGGTTGTGTCAGGCACTTACGTAAAACCTACGTAAACCCCCACGTACCCCTATCCTCGGTTGTGAAGGATACTTACGTAAATCCTACGTAAATTGTACGTATTACTGTTCTCGGGATATGTAGAACACTTATGGTAACGCATAGTCTAGTGGATTAATAACATGGGAAGCCCCCACCAATAGAAACCTATATCGGCCCAGTAGAGCCACCTGATACTCATGAACTTACCTTTACGCATTTACTTTCTGTGAACTCGCTCAACTAGTTGTTGACTCTCTGCTGCATGCCTTGCAGGACCTTGAGTACTTATGGAGCTTGCACAAGGAGAAGCAGGTCGTTGTGGGAATTGGATCGTGAACAAACACTTATTACTTTTCATACATTAACACCTATGTTGGGTTTCTACATTTATGCTTCCGCTATATTCACTTTTGTTGGTTTTGATAAACACCTTTCGTATTGATGGAAACTTTTACAATTTATTTATATGTTCAATATGATTGGTGGCTTGATCCTGGTCACGTCACGCCTCCAAGCAGTGGTACTCCGCGTGTGGGATTTTGGGGGTGTGACAGAAATTGCAGTATTCCTTACATTTTCCAAAATGTTTTCTTTTACAGTTTCTGCAAAATAGTGGTGCGAAAGATTGCCCGGCTCCATTTTTCTTGGAATTACTATTATTACCCGAACGATAACCTTGGGTAGTCTTCTGAGCCAATTCCTTCTTCCTATTCTCCTCTCTCGTACGAACCAATCCGTCAGTCATGGTGTTGGCCAATTCGACTGCCTCGTCGAGTTCGAGGTCTAGCAGCCTTGACTATATCGCAGATTTCGCTAATCAATCTCCAAATGTAGTGAGAAATAAGTACAAGTTCTAGTGAGGCCAGATTCGGTACTATTCTTGCATACTCGAAGAATTTCGATGTATACTCACGGAATTTAACATCCACCATTCGGTGGTTCAAGAACTGGTTGCCATTTGTTCCTTTTCGTAGGAAGGACAGAACTTCCTTTCTATCAGTTCCTTAAACTCCTCTCAACTCATGGCATAAGCCATGTCACTTCCTTTAGCTTGTAGCACCGTATTCCACCATTCTAATGCTTCTTCTTTGAAGAGGTGAGAAGCATAGATCACCCTGTCTTCTTCTGCGCATTTACTTATTTTGATAACAGCTTCTGTCTTTTCTAGCCATCGTAGTGCTGCAATAGCGCCTTCGCTACCCGCAAATTCAGTTGGTTTACAAGCGAGGAATTATTTATAAGTGCAACCAGTTGTCACAACCTTCATATTTTTAGGTAATGGGGCTTGAATTATATTATTATCATTGCCTACATTCACACTATATCTGAAATTATTGTCATGGGAGCGTTTGCTATTATCGGATTTAGAAGATTCAACTGGATTTTTAACGGCTGCTATGATTGCTGGGATAGCATTGGCTATACCCTGAGCAACTATATTTTCTATTTCTTCTCTATTTAGGGAGTTATTTTGTTCCTAGTGATTTACGTCGTTTGCCGATTGATTTACTGCGTTTGCCATCTAAATTATAGATATAACACACTAATTAATATCACAAAATAGGTAGCAAGTAAACAAGGCATTGCAATCACAAACACAGATTGAATCAGCACGTATAACTAAAATTGTCGATCATTGCTACGTTTAGATTTATATATATATATATATATATATGCATCCATACAACCCACATATTTACAGTTGTTTTATTTTATTAGGTGATATTTATATTATTATTATTATACATAATTTTATTATATATATATACTTATTATATTATTTTTTTAAACACATTATTGTTACACAAAACACCTAGTTTATAGTTAACCATCTTGAAAAGTGGAATTCCCGTTCATCGTACTTCCAGGAGATGTTTTCACCCACGGATCGAATTCTGTTTCCCGCGTCCACCAATTCTTCGCCATAACGGCGTAGCTCAGCAACATTTTCTGGGTTCATAGGTGGAAAAGTGGCGGGGGCAGGTTCAAATTGTGGGTAGTAAGGGTTTGGATTATTCATGAGATTCTGGAAATGCCAATCATTGGTCCACCACTCCTCAATTGGATCAGGATGGGGTAGTGGGTTGACAATGGGTTAAGGGATCGCAGGTTCCAGGTTTACAGGAAGTTCAGTTTGGACGGGAATATTCACAAGGTTTTCATCAGCTGGGCCAAAAATATCGCAGTTTGCTAATTTCCTGTCTAGTTCTTCCCAGGGTGGTAAAGCCGGAGCTTGACTGGAGCTTTCTCCTAACACCTCTTTTCCATTTGGTTCGACTGTTTTCTTCACTTTTTGAGCTGCGGGTTTCTTCTTCTTCCCCTCTTCCAGTCCAGAAGCCTCCTTCTTTTCTTTGGCTTGGGTTTCTACTGGGCTTGGAACACTATCCGTTCATCTGGCTCAGCTTGGTACCCGGTCTGGTTCTCAGTGGTTTCCATGTCAGTGGGATATATCGAGAAGTTTAGGAGAGCCTCCGATAATTCATTCGTACTGTTAGTCACACATAAGGAAACACAAAACTCCAAATTAAATATTAATTATTGCAAATAAATTTCACAGAAGCACCAAATCCCTGACTACTTTAATTAAGTATTTTTCAAATACTTAATTTGCTTAAACCAGTGGCTCTGATACCACCTTTTCTGTCATGGCCCTGACCCGTTTTACCCGGTTCGGAAGCCGGGGGACAGAAACCCGTGGTATCGGTATTTAATTTGGCAGCGGAAATTATAACAGGACCGCTTGTCAGAAAAATAATATTAGAGTTTAAAAAAAAACACCGATTTATTTTATTATAAATTTTGGGACAAACCCCATATTCACAGGAAAGGAAATTCACTGGGAATTCCTTGGATTATAGAAAGCATGTTTATTTCTATTTACTGAGCCACTTTATTTAAGCTGGAGTGCTACGCGGCACTTTTCCTTTTCTTCATAGTAAATTACCTGAAAATTTTTTTAAAAAGATTTGATCACCGAAAAATACTCTCGAGTGAATTCAATTTGTACAAAAGACACATTGTTATAATATACAGTATTAAGAGTTATTACAATGTTCATATCAACCAATTACCCTAAATCGGTATTTGTCACTCGACCGGATCTATGACTATGGTCATATCACACATTGGCTAACCCGTTGTCCAATTGTGAAGATTATCAAGTAGTGTATACAAAACCCTACATACCGACAATAATTGTAGATTACAAAGACTTAATCACTGTAATTAATACTTTTAAAAACAAGTAGGGTTTTGAAAACAATTTGGTAAAAAGAGAATGACTCACATTGCAAGTTTAAATGGTCAGAGCTTGCCTACTGGTTAAGATGGTAAACCTAGTTAAATATACAATGCAAACGAAACTAGGTTAGTAACTTAATACAACGTTTACGATAATCACGAGATCGAAGCCCTCATGACTAATGACAAAGTATAGCCCAATTTAGGCAGCACTTAAACATCCATCGGATCGGTTTTAATCGATCGGATATTGTACCGTAGCAGTGATCGAGTTATTACCCCATTATCGTAGCAGAGTGTTGGTACTTTGATCTACTAATTTGAGCAGAATTATAAGAGACAGAAGAAAGTTTTCGAACAACTTTGAAATGTCAATGAACTGCTCAATTTAAAGCAGTTTCGTAACGCTCTCGCGCCCCGCGAACAACTTAGCGAAGTTGTAACAACCCATCCTTTCGGGTCATTACTTAGATATGTCATTTATTGCCAAGGGTTTTTGCTACGTCTTAAACTATGTTTTATGACGCATTCATAACGCTTATTCAAAACGCAGTTATCGCATTTAATGTTATTACAATGCGTACTATTTAAACGCATCTTATCCCGTTTCACATCGTATGATTATACTAAACGCTATCGCATCGCAATCTTATCGCAACTCGAAACTCAGATTTACTTTTATGCATCTTAGTTGTTATGTGTGTTAATTGTGTGATTATTTGTTTAATGTTATGTGGTTATCTCATCGCAATGCTCACTCGTAACTAGCTTAAATGCAATGCAACGCTTAACACACGAAAAAAAAGTTGGAAAACTCACCCGCACAACTAGGCTGTCCAGATAACCAACTGATCGAATGGACTACCGTCCGGATGACCATCCGCTCGGATGGCCATCCGATCGGATGATCATTCTACCGGCTGACCATCCGACACCCTCACTCTCCACCGCCTTAACTCTCTCTCTCACACTATAAATACCCGCTTGTCACATAACTATTCACTGATGTGACAACTCTATCCGACCCAGATGCTCCCAAGTCATTCTCAAGCACATTTCACTCGATTTAAGGCCATTTTTGTAAGTATTTCTCCCTAAACCTTGTACTTCCATAATCACTACACAGTTTCTCATCATCTTCTCCATCAAATCACTGATTTTTACCATGAAATCACCTGATTTGGACTCCTTGAAGGTGACATCATCTCGGTTGCCTATGCAAACTGTGGTGTGACGTCATCCCGTCAATATTGGTTCAGATCTAAAGGATTTCTACACATTTTAACACGAATCTCAACAAGATCTTAATATTTTCAACAGTTTTCAAACTCTTCTTCACTTCTTCACAAAATCGGAGGAACCTAGACTCATTCAGGCTCTCTACTCACTCTATAGCTGAGAACCGGTCTGAAAACGGATTTCCACCAGAGAGATGACCGATTCACGGGTTGAACATGAAATCTCATCAGGGACAGTTACTCTGATCGAATGGGGTGATTCCCATCCGATCGACTGAGATGGGCTCGGTGAGGGTTCCCATTGTTTGACACGTCGTCATGCCGTCTCCGTCAAATTCCAAACTTTTAACTTAGAAAATTTTACAAAGTTTTCAAAACAACAGGTTGCCCAATCGAATAGCCATCTGATCGAATCACCATTCGATCAAATGACCATTCAACTGTGTGACTTGTCCCTTATAACTCTCAACACTTTTGCAATTTGACTAAACTTCAAACTACAAGGTTTTCGATCGAATAACCATCCGATCGAATGGCCATCCGTCCGGATGACCATCTGACCGGATGACCTGGCATCTAGAGATACTTCACATTTTCCAAATTGCTACAACGAAAACTTCAAAGTTTCAAAACAATTTACAAACATACACATCTCATTCGAATGACCATCCGATCGAATGGGTGTTCACTCGTTCGACTCACCATTCGACACTTATCTCATCTGACACGCTATTTACGTGCTGTTCAACGCTCATACTACTGTTCTATGCTCAGGCTAACTCCAACGCACTCCCTTCAATCCAATTCAAGGCTGTGTTTATTTGTTAAACACATACGGTGAGTATACTTGTGACATCTGTGCTTGTGTAATCATTGTACAAACTTCGACCAATTCAATATTAATAAACAATGTGTTTTGATCCCAATGTTTGTTATTTATGTTTGACATTTTGTGCGTTTTGATTTTTGATTGATTTTGAACTCTATATCGCTTTCTGGAAAGTTATACGCAAACTGATGCGTAAACGTAATCAGTTTAATCCGAGAAACACTCCGGAACAGCAACATAAGCTTAACATACCTTAAATATCCTTTACATAACTTAGAAATAAGTTTTAAAGGGTTTGGGATGGCAAAAACAAGTTTATTCGCTCACAGGGACTATTTGCGTCAACTTGCAAAAGTCTGCCGTTTCGTAAGGCAACGAATAGTCCGTAACTTGATCATAAGTTAAACATACCATATATAACCTTAACATAGCTTAGAAATAAGCTTTGAATGGTTCGGTGTGCAAAAATATGCTTATTTGATCTTACAGGGACTAAAAGTCTAAAAACGGTGTAAGTTTGCATTTACGCGCATATCTTACGTTCTAACCACATCTGGACATCCAAAATTTTTGTACACACTAAAATATTTTTATTTTAGTGATCGGCATGCAAAAATACCATTCGTCGCTTAATTTGGATCGTTTTCGCGTCCGTTCGAGTTTCGTCGTAATTTGACGAATATCGTGACCGTACGGCCAACCGAACCGACATCCGAGAGTTTTCCGAGCATATTTTGAGTCCTCTAAACTTTAATGACCTTGTAGAGCCTTGAAAATGGCTTAACGGGTGTTAAAAGTGCCAAAAATGAGCTTAATCAAGTGCAGGGACCATTTTTGCAAATCTGCCAAATTTGGCTACACAGGTCGCGTAAGCCCAGTCCCTAAGCTTACGCGGGGCGCGTAAAAATGCCCAGCGATAGAAATCAGTTTTTAGCAAACTGTTGATACTTCAGGGACTGTTTATGCCATTTTCATTGTGTGTTAACCAAGTTAACACCTCTCCAAGGCATTTAATCTGCTCATAACACATGGATGGTTGAGATTTTATGCTTGGAAGTTACACAAACAAGTGGCATGATCTTGTGAACTTGCAACAACTATAAATAGCCAAGCATTTCATTTGTTTCAAGCACCCTTGATCTGATTTCTCTAAGTTGAAGTTATAATACTTCATACCTGAGATTTTAAGATCAAGTTCTCCGTAGAAAGGACCCTTTGTAAGCTTCCTTCGTTCTTTTATCGCTTTCCTAGCGTAAAAGTCAAACAGTGTTTGACTTTCAGCTTTGACTAGTCTATGGTCAACGCAAAGTTTGTTTGAACTTTGCAACGTGTTTGTAATCACGATGGTTATAATCCTTAGCGATTATACCTACTGATTACCACGTTAACTAGGTGTAGTGACGAGTCAAAGTTTCGGTCAAAATGCGTTTTAGCACGCATTTTGCAACGGAACTACTTTTAGGTATCAAAACACTTTGTTTTGATACCAAATTAGTTTTCTAAGTTAGTTAAACATGTTTTGACATGTTTAACTAGTCACTATTAGTTTAGTGCTTGTTTAGGGTCGTAAGTTAAGCGGTCTAAACAACCGCTTAAACTTTCGAACCTCACCCGTTTGGTCGATCATTAGGATCCGACCAAGCATGTTTGGTGATCATAGTTCCTTAGGGAATAACCTCTGAGGTTATACCTTATGATCACATAGGATTGGTTAGTTATTCGTTAAGTAGTTCACATGCCCATAGAAAATGACCAAAATGCCCTTTTGAAGCATAAATATGTATTTTGCATATGTGAGCATATTTTTGACATATAATCTGATTTATTAACATGTTTAGGCATAATTGGGCATGTAAGGCTTGAAATAGCACATAGATAACCATCCGACCTTAGTTTTACGCAAACGACGCATTATAGTGGCTTATACTACCATAATGGGTCGAAACGGGTCAAAAGTACTTAGGTAGACTTTCAAATCAGAATGTTAGCTTTATTAAATCATACCATATGAGTTCAAATACTCATTTGATTTATAGAACATCATTCTATCCTATCTCCCGATTAAGGATCCGATTATTAACATAGTTACCCATATTAGGTGCGTTGTTGATTCCGTGATCCTTGGAGCTTAAATTGGTCTTATTCTCAAGACTAATAAGCAATCCCAAGTGAGTACATAGTTCCCCTCTTTTACCGCTTTCAAATACTTTGGGGTGATACACATGTGCATACATTGTTACTTTTGTGCTTTTCATGCTTTTATGACATAAACATGCTAGTTTCACCTAGTACTCATATAGTACATGATTTCAACTATGTTTTGCTATGTATGTTAAGCATGCTAGCACATTGATTTCTTACACATTTGTTGCATATGTTTACTTAGCATATGGACACATTGTTTTACATGACATTTCTGCTATGTATGTTTACTGAGCATGCTAGCACATTGTTTTACATGAACATTTCTACTATGTATGGTTACTTAGCATTCCTAGTACATGGTTTTTACATGCTACATTGGTTATGACATTTGGTATGTTTAATCCGGACAATAATACATTCATTAACATTGATCATGCCGCCCGGTAGTATGTAATGGTACCATAGGACTTGACAAATCCCGTTTCCGACTTCTTAGGTTTGTTTGGAAGTTGGGAATGACAGAATCCGATATACATGATTTAGATAAACCTTTAATTTGTTTAAGGGTTTGTCGCTACAGTCGCAAGGCTTGAATGTATGCGATTAACATTACTGCATAAATGTTTGTAATCATAAAGCATTGTTTTTTGCAAAACATGACATTTGATTTGAACTTAGGTTTATTCAAAAACCTTGTTTTGTACATTATCCTATGGGGTTGAGTAATTACTAGTTATTCATCATACATGACATTTGTTTTTTCACAATGACATTATCACATAGTTTGAGTAGATACTTTCTACTTGCTATGCATTACATTTGGTTACACATGATACATTTCACACATGACATTAAACATGATTTATATATAAACTTTTTGACATTGAACAAGACATTTTGGTTGTTTATCGATAAGTGATTTATGTAATGGGGCTATGTGTTATATGATAAAAGCATGGTGGATACGCCGCTGGTACTTCATATATCTAAGTGCTTTTATTGTATTACACATTGTTGCGTTATTTAAACCGCTTTGACAAGTACATGAAATATTTTTACAAGAACACAACATTGTTTTACAAATTACATATGCTACGCAAATTCACTTTTGCTTGGTTATTCGTTTAACCATGCATTGTCCTTTCATTATCATTTGATTTTCATATCGATTTTCATATGATTTCATAAAGGAAAACATTTTACAAGGTTCATGACTACATTTTTGTTAAACACTTCTTTTAATTACAAGTCATGAATCCTGCATAAACAAAACCTATGTATCTCACAGGCATTTTTATGCTGACGTACCTATTTCCGCATGTGTTTCAGGTGCTAATGCATGATGATGTTTGTGCTTCACTTAGGCGGACTTGGGCCTTAGTGACTTAAAAGACAGTTAATTATGTTATGTTTTTGTTTAATCCCAAGACATTGTAAACACTTTAATCAATAATACAAAACTTTAATTACCATGGTTGTTGAAACAATAATTATGTCGCTCCACTCCCCCGACATTTCCGCCGCGGTTTGTTGTTTTACGCGGTCGGGGTGTGACAGAAGAGTTGGTATCAGAGCCAATGGTTATAGGGAATTAGGGTATTAGTAATGCCTTGACCTAGACTATAACTTTCTAGGACCCTAACACAAGTTTTCTTGTGTTTAGATCTTAAAACAATACACGTCACCTATCCTTAGGTGATTACCAAAACTTGAAAACAATTTCCAAAATGATTTTGAAATCAATCATCTATCCTTAGATGATTTCTTTTGGCTTAATGCCTTCTAAATTTTCAAAATCTCGTCAAAGTTTGGGTCTAAATAATGTGAACACGTGCAAACTGGATGGGTAAATGCCTGTACCCTGAGTTTTCTGTCTAAGGCTAGAGTGTTCGTACAAATCCGCATTATCGGACCAGTCACTCTTACCTGGGAACTCTTGGGGTGAGTGTTCACTTATAGGCGAGCATGTCTTCGGTGATACATTATTATGACCTATTTACTTTGATTTGTCACTGTGTGTCGTCTGTTTATTATGAGGTAACGAAAAAATGACCACCATCCTTTCATTTTGTTGATATTTATGTTATCTCATTTTTCATCACTTCATCTCACTTGTTTTCTCTCATGTTTCCTCTTTTAGAATGCCTCGTCGATGTAACATTCAGGAACCCAATGCCGAACGGGCAGCTATTATAGCACAGCAGATGCCTGCTATGCTACCGAATCTCATAACTCAAATAAACCAAGCCAACAATAACAATGTTAATGCACCTACGCCGTGCAACTTCAAAAGTTTTAACTCATCTAAACCACTCAAGTTTAGTGGCTCTGAAGGAGCAACTGGGCTTCTGTAGTGGTTTGAGAGTCTTGAGAGCACCTTTCGCCATGTTCAGTGTCCTAGCAACCGTAAGGTCGAGTTTGCTTCGAGTGTATTTCAAAAGAGGGCTCTTACTTGGTGGAATGGGTTAATGAGAGATAGAGGTGCTGATGTTGATTTGGGTCAGACATGGGAGGAACTTAGAGCTCTTATGATGAGAGAGTTCTGCCCTCGTCACGAGCAGAGGGCACTTGAAAATGAGTTCCGCGACCTGAAACAAGACAGTGGTGAACACCGGGCTTACACAGACAAATACGAGGAGTTAAGCTTGCTTTGTCCTACAATGGTCACGCCTTTGGACAAGGCTATTGAGAAATACATAGACGGTTTGCCAGATCCTGTTATGGATATTGTTACTGGCAGCAACCCTACTACCGTCCGACAGGCCATTGAGCTCGCTGCTACCCTTACGGAATCACAAGTCAAAAAGGGTAAACTCCACAGAAAAGGGGACAAGAAGCATAATCAGTCTGATAGCACCAATGAGAAAAAGGGCAAGAAAGCTGCTGAGTCTTCAAAGAAATCGAGGAAGCGTAAGGCTTCCAAGAACTTCGCTGTTACTACTCAGATAAATTAGGCTGCTCCTAATCAGCCTACACAACCTGCTGCTAAGAGGCAGTATGTGGGAACGCACCCCTGTGCAACAAGTCTAACAGTCATCATCAACCACACGTGCAATGCCGCATTTGCAAAAATTTTGGCAAGTCTGGTCATCTTGCGAATACCTGCCATTTTGTTCCAAACCAAAATCAGGTAGCTCAAAATCAGGCTGCACAAAACCCTGCCCAGAATCCTGCACGACCTCACTATTCTCCTGGTTCATGTTTCAACTGTGGGGATCTGACCCACTATAGAAACAATTGCCCAAGGTTGGTAAACGCAAATTAGGCACAGGCTCGTGGTAGAGTTATTATTCTAAATGCAAATGAGGCTTGTGCGGATAACGAAGTGGTGAATGGTACGTTCCTTGTTAACAACCATCCTGCTTCTGTTCTATTTGATTCGGGTGCCGATAAGAGTTTTGTGTCCTTAGCATTTGAGCCTTTGCTTTCGATGACTAAAACAAAACTAGGAAAGCCCTTGACAGTAGAAGTAGCTAGGGGTGAACCTATTGTACTTGACTCCGTTCTTCAAAATTGCCAGTTGAACCTTAACAACAATCTTTTCCCTATTGACCTCACACCGATGCAACTCGGGAGCTTCGATGTTATAGTAGGAATCGATTGGTTAGCCAAATACCATGCTGAGGTGGTTTGTTTTGAGAAGATTGTCCGTATTCCGCTTTCGACTGGTGAGATCTTAGAAGTTCGTGGGGAGAAACCCATTAAACTCATGTCTTGTACCCAAGCTCAAAAATACCTACGAAAGAAATATGTTGCTTTCTTGGCACATGTCGTAGAGGAGAAAGGCAAGGGTAAGACTATTCAAGATATCCCTGTTGTTCGGGATTATCATGAGGTATTTCCTGAAGAACTACCTGGTTTACCCCCTGTACGCCAAGTTGAGTTTCGCATTGATCTTGTACCTGGCGCAAATCCTATTGCTAAGTCACCTTATCGTCTTGCACCGTCTGAGATGCAAGAATTGTCTAAGAAGCTTCAGGAGCTTTCTGACAAAGGATTCATCCATCCGAGCTTTTCGCCCTGGGGTGCTCCTGTCTTATTTGTGAAAAAGAAAGATGGATCATTTAGGATGTGTATCGATTATCATGAGCTTAACAAGCTTACCATCAAGAATCGATATCCCCTACCTCGCATTGATGATCTCTTTGATCAGCTAGAGGGTGCTACTTGCTTTTCAAAGATTAACCTACGTTCTATGTATCATCAACTTCGAGTGATCGAAGAAGATATTCCCAAGACAGCTTTTCGCACAAGATATGGTCATTATGAGTTTACTGTTATGCCTTTCGGTCTAACAAATGCTCCTGCTGTTTTCATGGACTTGATGAATAGGGTTTGTAAGCCTTATTTGGACAAATTCATCATCGTTTTCATTGATGACATTCTGATCTATTCTAAGACACGAGCTGATCATGAGCAACATCTTCATCTTACAATGGAGCTCCTAAAGAAAGAACAGCTTTTCGCCAAATTCTCCAAGTGCGAATTCTGGCTTAAGGAAGTTCAATTTTTGGGGCACATCGTCAACGAACAAGGTATACATGTAGATCCCGCCAAAATCAGTGCGATTAAGGATTGGGATACTCCTACTACTCCTATCGAGGTTCGTTCATTTCTTGGTCTAGCGGGTTATTACCGCCCTTTCATTGAAAACTTTCCAAAATTGTGGTTCCTCTCACTGCTTTAACTCAAAAGAACAAATCTTTTGAGTGGGGATCCAAACAGGAAGAAGCATTTCAGACCTTGAAACAGAAACTCTGTGCTGCACCGATCTTAACTTTACCCGAGGGCAATGACGATTTTGTTGTGTACTGTGATGCATCTAACTTAGGCCTTGGCTGCGTTATTATGCAAAGAAACAAAGTCATAGCTTATGCATCAAGACAGCTCAAGGCGCACGAGAAAAACTACACGACTCATGATCTTGAGTTGGGTGTAGTAGTCTTTGCTCTCAAAATCTGGAGACACTACCTGTACGGTACAAAGTGTGTAGTGTTTGCTGACCACAAGAGTCTCCAGCATATTTTCAATCAGAAAGAACTTAACATGAGACAACGACGTTGGGTCGAACTTCTAAACAACTACGATTGCGAAATTCGCTACCATCCTGGTAAGGCGAATGTTGTGGCTGATGCAATGAGTCGTAAGGAACGTGTCAAGCTTCACTGTTTTCAGGTTCGATCTGATATTCAAAACCGCATTTCTCAGGCTCAACATACTTGTGTTACACAAGAATTGATGGGTAAAGAATTACATTGTCACATTAAGCCTGAGCTTGAACTGAAAGACTTTGGGATATTCTATTTCATGGGCCGTTTGTGGGTCCCAAGTATAAACGATCTTCGCACCTTGCTAATGGATGAAGCTTATAAGTCTCGTTATTCTATTCATCCTGGTGCAGATAAAATGTATAAGGATCTTCGAACCCAGTATTGGTGGCCGGGTATGAAGAAAGACATTGCCTTATATGTTTCCAAATGCCTTACGTGTCTCAAGGTTAAGACTGAACATCAACATCCCTCTGGATTATTGGAGCAACCAGAGATTCCAGTTTGGAAATGGGAAAACATTGCTATGGATCTCATTACCAAGCTGCCGCGTACTAAAAGAGGTCATGACGCCATTTGGGTTGTTGTTGATCGTCTTACAAAGTCAACACATTTCTTGCTGATCCGTGAGGATCTATCTGCTGACAAGCTTACTAAAGTCTATGTGGATGAGATTGTATCCCGACATGGTGTTCCTTTGAACATTATATCTGACAGAGATGCTCGATTCTCGTCTCACTTTTGGAGAACCATGCAATCTGCCATGGGAACCCAACTTAATTTGAGCACAACGTATCATCCTCAAACGGATGGTCAATCTGAGAGAACAATCCAGACACTGGAGGATATGCTTAGAGCTTGTGTGATCGATTTTGGTAGTAGATGGGATTCACATCTACCGTTGATCGAATTCTCCTACAACAATAGTTATCACTCTAGCATCAACATGGCTCATTTCGAAGCTTTATATGGTCGAAAATGCCGTTCACCGGTCTGCTGGAATGAGATAGGTGAAGCTCAGCTTACTGGACCTGAACTCATTCTAGAGACTACAGATAAGGTCAAGAAGATTCGTAATAACCTACAGACAGCTAGAAGCCGTCGAAAGAGTTACGCGGATCGTCGACGCAAGCCCTTAGAATTTCAAGTCGGTGATCACGTCCTACTCAAGGTATCCCCTTGGAAAGGTGTGATTAGATTTGGAAAGAAAGAAAAACTTGCACCACGCTATGTTGGACCATTCAAGATCGTTGAAAGAATCGGAAAAGTAGCCTACAGACTTGAGCTACCTCCTGAACTTGGAAATGTTCATCTAACTTTCCACGTGTCCAATCTCAAAAAGTGTTTAGCTGATGAGAACCTCCACATACCACTTGATGAAATTCGTGTTGATAACACGATGCACTTCGTTGAGAAGCCTTTGGAAATCAAGGACCGTGAAGTCAAAAAGCTCAAACACAAGCGCATGCCTATTGTCAAAGTTCGCTGGGAATCTAAACGTGGCCCAACTTGGGAACATGAAGATCAGATGAAAGCGAAATATCCAAATCTATTCTCACAAGTTTCCTCTAAATAAATTTCGGGACGAATTTTCCTAAAGTAGGGGAGACTGTAACATTTGTGCTTGTGTAATCATTGTACAAACTCCGAACAATTCAATATTAATAAAACAATGTGTTTTTATCCCAATGTTTGTTATTTATGTTTGACATTTTGTGCGTTTTGATTTTTGATTGATTTTGAACTCTATATCGCTTTCTGGAAAGTTATACGCAAACTGATGCGTAACGTAATCATTTTAACGCGACAAACACTCCAGAACAGAAACATAAGCTTAACATACCTTAAATATCCTTTACATAACTTAGAAATAAGTTTTAAAGGGTTTGGTATGGCAAAAACAAGTTTATTCGCTCACAGGGACTATTTGCGTCAACTTGCAAAAGTCTGCCGTTTCGTAAGGCAACGTATAGTCCGGAACTTGATCATAAGTTAAACATACCATATATAACCTTAACATAGCTTAGAAATAAGCTTTGAATGGTTCGGTGTGCAAAAATATGCTTATTTGATCTTACAGGGACTAAAAGTGTAAAAAACGGCGTAAGTTTGCATTTACGCGCATATCTTACGTTCTAACCACATCTGGACATCCAAAATTTTTGTACACACTAAAATATTTTTATTTAGTGATCGGCATTGTTAGGACCGGTTTTAGACTCCGAAATGATTGCGAACCGACCGTCCGACGTGCGGAATCCGTGTACGAACGAGACCGAAACACAAAACAGTACTAAATCTGTGATTCCATTGATAGATCTGAAAGATGTACAATACCGTGAATCTCTTTGGAGAACTTTCTCTCTCTAGAATTTCTCTCTCTAGAACAATCTCCTCCAAACCTCTCAAATGCCAAAATGAGCCAAAAGTTCTCTAAAGAAACCCTAAAGCTCCTATTTATTGGCACAAGGTTATAAGGGATTTCCCCTTATTTACAAGAATGCCACCTTGCCCTTTTTCCTAAATATTACAATATGAACTCTAGTTTACTTCTGAATCTGCTACGAACTTGATTGACAGAGGCGATAGACATTACTGCACTAACAGGCATGCAAAAATACCATTCGTCGCTTAATTTGGATCGTTTTCACGTCTGTTCGAGTTTCGTCGTAATTTGACGAATAACGTGACCGTACGGCCAAACGAACCGACATCCGAGAGTTTTCCGAGCATATTTTGAGTCCTCTAAACTTTAATGACCTTGTAGATCCTTGAAAATGGCTTAACGGGTGTTAAAAGTGCCAAAAATGAACTTAATCAAGTGCAGGGACCATTTTTGCAAATCTGCCAAATTTAGCTACACGGGCCGCGTAAGCCTAGTCCCTAAGCTTACACGGGGTGCGTAAAAATGCCCAGCGACAGAAATCAGTTTTTAGCAAACTGTTGATACTTCAGGGACTGTTTATGCCATTTTTTATTGTGTGTTAACCAAGTTAACACCTCTCCAAGGCATTTAATCTGCCCATAACACATGGATGGTTGAGATTTTATGCTTGGAAGTTAAACAAACAAGTGGAATAATCTTGTGAACTTGCAACAACTATAAATAGCCAAGCATTTCATTTGTTTCAAGCACCCTTGATCTGATTTCTCTAAGTTGAAGTTATAATACTTCATACCTGAGATTTTAAGATCAAGTTCTCCGTAGAAAGGACCCTTTGTAAGCTTCCTTCGTTCTTTTATCGCTTTCCTAGCGTAAAAGTCAAACAGTGTTTGACTTTTAGCTTTGACTAGTCTATGGTCAACGCAAAGTTTGTTTGAACTTTGCAACGTGTTTGTAATCACGATGGTTATAATCCTTAGCGATTATACCTACTGATTACCACGTTAACTAGGTGTAGTGACGTGTCAAAGTTTCGGTCAAAATGCGTTTTAGTACGCATTTTGCAACGGAACTACTTTTAGGTATCAAAACACTTTGTTTTGATACCAAATCAGTTTTCTAAGTTAGTTAAACATGTTTTGACATGTTTAACTCGTCACTATTAGTTTAGTAATTGTTTAGGGTCGTAAGTTAAGCGGTCTAAACAACCGCTTAAACTTTCGAACCCGACCCGTTTGGTCGATCATTAGGATCCGACCAAGTATGTTTAGTGATCATAGTTGCATAGGGAATAACCTCTGAGGTTATACCTTATGATCACATAGGATTGGTTAGTTATTCGTTAAGTAGTTTACATGCCCATAGAAAATGACCAAAATGCCCTTTTGAAGCATAAATATGTATTTTGCATATGTGAACATATTTTTGACATATAATTTGATTTATTAACATGTTTAGGCATAATTGGGCATGTAAGGCTTGACATAGCACATTGATAACCATCCGACCTTAGTTTTACGCAAACGACACATTATAGTGGCTTACACTACCATAATGGGTCGAAACGGGTCAAAAGCACTTAGGTAGACTTTCAAATCAGAATGTTAGCTCTATTAAATCATACCATATGAGTTCAAATACTCATTTGATTTATAGAACATCATTCTATCCTATCTCCCAATTTAGGATCCGATTATTAACATAGTTACCCATATTAGGTGCCTTGTTGATTCCGTGATCCTTGGAGCTTAAATTGGTCTTATTCTTAAGACTAATAAGCAATCCCAAGTGAGTACATAGTTCCCCTCTTTTACCACTTTCAAATACTTTGGGTGATACACATGTGCATACATTGTTACTTTTGTGCTTTTCATGCTTTTATGACATAAACATGCTAGTTTCACCTAGTACTCATATAGTACATGATTTCAACTATGTTTTGCTATGTATGTTAAGCATGCTAGCACATTGATTTATTACACATTTGTTGCATATGTTTACTTAGCATATGGACACATTGTTTTACATGACATTTCTGCTATGTATGTTTACTGAGCATGCTAGCATATTGTTTTACATGAACATTTCTACTATGTATCTTTACTTAGCATACCTAGTACATGGTTTTCACATGCTACATTGGTTATGACATTTGGTATGTTTAATCGGGACAATAATACATTCATTAACATTGATCACGCCGCTCGATAGTATGTAATGGTACCATAGGACTTGACAAATCCTGTTTCCGATTTCCTAGGTTTGTTTAGAAGTTGGGAATGACAGAATCCGATATACATGATTTAGATAAACCTTTAATTTCTTTAAGGGTTTGTCGCCACAGTCGCAAGGCTTGAATGTATGCGATTAACATTACTGCATAAATGTTTGTAATCATAAAGCATTGTTTTCTGCAAAACATGACATTTGATTTGAACTTAGGTTTATTCAAAAACCTTGTTTTGTACATTATCCTATGGGGTTGAGTAATTACTAGTTATTCATCATACATGACATTTGTTTTTCACAATGACATTATCACATAGTTTGAGTAGATACTTTCTACTTGCTATGCATTACATTTGGTTACACATGATACATTTCACACATGACATTGAACATGATTTATATATAAACATTTTGACATTGAACAAGACATTTTGGTTGGTTATCGATAAGTGATTTATGTAACGGGGCTATGTGTTATATGACAAAAGCATGGTGGATACGCCACTGGTACTTCATATATATAAATGCTTTTATTGTATTACACATTGTTGCGTTATTTAAACCACTTTGACAAGGACATGAAACATTTTTACAAGAACACGAGATTGTTTTACAAATTACATACGTTACGCAAATTCATTTTTGCTAGGTTATTCGTTTAACCATGCATTGTCCTTTCATTATCATTTGATTCTCATATCGATTTTCATATGATTTTATATAGGAAAACATTTTACAAGGTTCATGACTAAATTTTTGTTAAACACTTCTTTTAATTACAAGTCATGAATCCTGCATAAACAAAACCTATGTATCTCACAGGCATTTTTATGCTGACGTACCTATTTTCGCATGTGTTTCAGGTGCTAATGCATGATGATGTTTGTGCTTCACTTTGGCGGACTTGGGCCTTAGTGACTTAAAAGACAGTTAATTATGTTATGTTTTTGTTTAATCCCAAGACATTGTAAACACTTTAATCAATAATACAAAACTTTAATTACCATGGTTGTTGAAACAATAATTATGTCGCTCCACTCCCCCGACATTTCCGCCGCGGTTTGTTGTTTTACGCGGTCGGGGTGTGACAGAAGAGTTGGTATCAGAGCCAATGGTTATAGGGAATTAGGTTATTAGTAATGCTTTAACATAGACTATAACTTTCTAGGACCCTAACACAAGTTTTCTTGTGTTTAGATCTTAAAACAATACACGTCACCTATCCTTAGGTGATTACCAAAACTTGAAAACAATTTCCAAAATGATTTTGAAATCAATCATCTATCCTTAGATGATTTCTTTTGGCTTAATGCCTTCTAAATTTTCAAAATCTCATCAAAGTTTGGGTCTAAATAATGTGAACACGTGCAAACTGGAAGGGTGAATGCCTGTACCCTGAGTTTTCTGTCTAAGGCTAGAGTGTTCGTACAAATCCGCAGGCGTACAATGCTGACGTACCTATTTTCGCATGTGTTTCAGGTGCTAATGCATGATGATGTTTGTGCTTCACTTAGGCGGATTTGGGGCTTAGTGACTTAAAAGACAGTTAATTATGTTATGTTTTTGTTTAATCCCAAGACATTGTAAACACTTTAATCAATAATACAAAACTTTAATTACCATGGTTGTTGAAACAATAATTTTGTCGCTCCACTCCCCGACATTTCCGCCGTAGTTTGTTGTTTTACGCGATCGGGGTGTGACAATACTCGAACCCTTTTTCGCTTAACGCACTTTTGGGTGTTACATACGTTCTCTATATAAAAACACATCAAGACACAACGCAAGCACTTTTAAACGCTAAACGCTCTTGCATGTTATATGTGACACGATGAATGCTTGTATTTTATGTTTACACAATGATTTTTGCCTGACACCTTAGCAACGATAGTACTATAGTTTGGACTTAGCACCTATCGTGGACAGGGGTTGTTAAGGGTATTACTTCACATGGTCACAGTAGTGATAATGTGTTGTGCATTCTACACTCGCAGTCATGTCGGTTGCATACGTCATTGTCGATAGCTTACTTGATTCACATTTCTACGTGTTATATGCTGGTTCTGCGTAAACGCTTTCGCTATACTATATGCTACTCAAACTTGTGTACTCACCTTTACATTTTATGTATTGACTTTATTTTAACGTATGTGACAGGTTGACAGGATGCTAGCTTTGATGAATCGAGTAGGAGGTCTAGAAACTCACCAAATAAGAGAAATCTGAGTTGTCGGAACAGTTTACCAGTTTTTGAGAAACACTGTCGGTAATAACTGTTTTACTTTATATGTTATTGGTGTGGGACATTAACGTTAAATATATCGTTATTAATAGTTGTTATGGATTCTCTTGGACAATCTGTTTCGTTTAGTGCCACACCTCGATGTTTCCGCCATCGGTTGGGGTGTGACAGAAGTCCCTCGCGGCCCGCGAGGGATACCCTAGCTACGGCTAGGGCTTCCGTGTCACCACCTAGCCTCGACACATGGACGACACGTGTCAGTCATCAGTATCCGGAAATCCTAGGGCGGTCGCGCCCCGCGAAGAATCCTAAATCTGTCGCGGCCCACGACAGATGAAAATTCTTGTTTTTCTTGAATTTGTATAAAAAGTATGGATATACAGGTTCGGGTTTTTACTTACGGAGAGTTTTAGAACATTTTTGTGTGAGTTGTTACAACATGCGCCAAAAACGTAATTTACATTTTTCAATAAAAGGGTAAAAATAAATCCAATTTGCCCTATCAATGTTCAAGACACGTGACCAAACTTTACATGCAAAATTATCGATCGTTAAACAACAAGACATAAACTATCACAACATATGAACATAAAGGATCAACTTTGTCGATTCGTTATATTCAGGATTAAAAGTGAAATTCACAATATACCTAAAGGTCGAAAACTCTAATTTATTAGTAAAACAATAACTTTATTTGCACTATGATAGATCAAAATGATATTTTTTATAATAGTTGGGTTCCATTTTGAAAGCTCATAAAATTCTTTGGGTGATTATAGTAAAATTTTCATTAGGGTAACCCCACACTTCCTATTTAAACGAACATGATACCATTTTCATTATAATCACTTAATCACTGCCGCACCCTTTCTTCTCTCAATCATCCACATCCTCATCCTGGCCCCAAAGATGGCATCTCTTTTCCGGTGCAAATGTAAGAGCTTTTATTTATGTTTCTTTTATCTAATTTGATTTGCCTCATAATCTTTCTTTAAATTTTTAAAAATCACTCCTTGTTTTCAAAAGTACTAATTTGAGAATTTTGGTTTAATTAATTGTATGGACATGTATGCTTTGATTTTGTTGGTGGTGATGTAACATATAGGCGTACTAACTCTGATCAGTTTGAAATTCATTACCAAATACATTCTTAGAATTTTTTTTTTGTACAAGCACATTCTAGAATGGATCTATAAACAAATGAAGAAGAATATGTAACACTTACATTTTTTGTTCCTTATTTGACGTGTAGTTATGAGGATTTTTTTGTTCCTTATTTAACGTGTAGTTATGAGGATTTTGTGTTTTTTTGTTTGTTTTGTTGGTTATAATTGTTAGGTTTGCTATTATTCATCGATCTCACATCACTTCGACGTGTAGTTATGAGGAATTTATGTTTTTTGCTTTTTTTGTTGGTTATAAATGTTAGGTTTGGTGTTATTTACCGATCTCACATCACAAACGGGTCTGGGTAATCATTTAGGAGTAGACTATAGCATGTTGATTGTTCATGGCGTTCCAAGGGCTCAATTGAGAAAGGTAAAATCCAAAACCATTCAAACTACTTGAGAAAGTCAAAGGCGAAATTGCAAAAGAAAAAAAAGAAAGAAAGGAAAGAGTAGTCAAGCCATGTTTTAAAATTAAGAATTAAAAAATATTGTTTTATATAATCTTATATGGATTGAAACAAAATTATAATATTAAGGTGTGATTTTTAGTTAATAAAAATGATCTATATATAATACCACCTAAGGCCTTTTGACACGTGAAATTGTATTATATAAAATGTAGAAGATAATTCAAATTTTATTTTTGTTTTAATTTTTTGGTATTTGTTTAGATTATCTAAGTTCTCTTGTCATATGCCAGGCTAGTAGATCTCAAACGTCTCAATAAAACCGGTGATTGGTGTTTTATGAGGTAAATGCACACCTATTATTGCTTCCTAGTTTGATAACTGTATAGTCGTCCTATACGGGGTTGCCTACTTAATAAAAAAGTAAACCCTATGTTTGGACCCCCAAATTTTTTAGATCCTCATTTTGAAATATCATGTATTTATATAAATATAATAATTGATATTTATATATGCAATTGGTTTAATTTACCTACACATAACAATTGGAGTACGGTTTTTCTTCTTGATAACAATTGAAGCTTTCAATTCTATTGAATTCAAAATGAGTTGGCTTTCCGGTCATATTTAAACACCATATTCTAAAATAAAATTATTGCACTTGAGATGAACACACAAAATCCTGATTTCAAATGTTTGAATGTATTGTTATTCACTTTCATGTATCTTATTGATCCTTGAAGAATATATAGACTAAAAAAAGTAAATATGTGGCATTGCAACAGTGTGCTTGACTATAGCCTTTGGAGCTTAAATAAATGGGACCATTGACTTTGGGTGGGTCTTTATCCAAACAAGTACTTTGTTGAGATGATTAACGTAAGTATTCAGTTTTGGTCAGTTATTTTCTAGTCGTATATTGTTATTGATCATTGTTAACTTTTATATCAGGTGGAACAACCATCCAAAAACAATGACAGACCAATACCATATGGTTTTAACAAGCAACCACCTCTAGATATAAGTAGTTGGAACGGGTCTGTGTGAGCTACATCTTTAGTTAACAGGACCTCCACCACCTTGCCCAGCTAATGTTAAGGTTTCATATGATAGCGATGATCTATATATATTATCACCTATAGCCTTTCGCCATGTACATTCTGTTTTATATTAGCTGGAGCAACCATCCAAAAACAATGACAGACCAATACTATACAGGTTTTAAAAGCAACCACATTTAGATATAAGTAGTTGGAATGGGTCCGTGTGAGTTGTATCTTGAGTTAACAGGACCTCCATCACCTCGCCCAGCAAATGTCCCGGCTTTCAGATGATTATGATGATCTTTATATATTATTGCCTATAAACTTTCGATATGTACATTTTCTTTTACAAAATGAAATTGAAAATGAATCACATTTGTGTTTGTTTTAATAATTTGGTAAGTATTTTTATTATTTAAATGTACTTATCTTATGTTAGGCTAATGACTTAGAGGACTCTGATTATTGTTGTAAAGTCAAGTGAACACACATTTGATATTGTTTCCTATTAAAATTCCATAATTAAACAAGTCATAATTAAAATGTCACATATTTCATATAAGATTAAATATCCAAATAAAATGCATAAGGTTTATCTTCATTAATTACTAAGAAAAAGGCTCCTATGTGATCTTGATCCAGTCCTGTGTTCAGTTGTCACTACATGTATCATGTATACAAAAAGGTTTTGGGATTAACTTAGTTTGCATTTTAATTTAATAAAATAAACATGCAAGTTTGTGTGTACACATATATAATGAATAATAAGACAATGAATCATGGATAAAATAAACCAAAACGAAATCCTTGTATCCCACACCCACAAGTAGGGGTGTTCTTCGGGTTTTTTCTTCGGGTTTCGGGTTTTTTCAGGTCGGGTTGTTCGGGTTGTTCTATCGGAAAAATTAGATAACCAACCCATTTTAAAGTTCGGGTCAGTCGGGTTTGGGTTTTTCGGGTTTGGGTTAGTTCGGGTCGGGTTATTTGGTTTTCAGGTTTAGATGTAAAATGTAAATAAATGTTTTTTTTTTTTACAAAATAACATCAAAATTCATATTGTTACTTAAAAAATGTCATCAAAGTTCAAAGATTAGTTGACAATATGCTATTATAATATTTAAAAGTCCCAAAACTTAGTGTTCCATCTATTAAAGACTCCCAATCTAAACACTTTTATAAGAGAAAATCAATAAATGTTCTGGTTTTTTTCCGGGTTTCGTGTTTCGGGACAGGTTTTTCAGGTTTTTTGCCTGGAAAAAGTTACCCGATAACTGAACCATTTAAAGTTCGGGTTTCTCGGATTCGGGTTTTTCGGGTATTCACTAATTTGGGTTTGGGTGGCTTTGAATTCGGGTCGGGTTTCGGGTTTTGGATAAAAATGAACAGGTCTACCTGCAAGGGCGTGACTAAATGAGGTGGCGATACCAACTTCCGATAATAATGAAAAAAGGTCAGCCCATGAAAGAAAGCGTGAGGCGATACCACATCCCATAGTCATTAGGAGAGGTCAGCGGTGGATCAGAATATGCTTGCTTGACTGAATTCAATAACCAAAACACAATAACCGAATGAACACATAACCAAATAATACATGAACTACACACTGATATTGCATGCTTGATAATGATTAAAAATGAATAAGAAAATTTGTGACAGAATGATACACCCCAAAAGTTAATGTAAAACAGGGGAATATAATTTACTCACTTTTTGCGAAGATTCGATCCATTTAATATACAACCATACAATTTGTGAAATTCGACAAGATACTTATCGTAAAAGTTAATATAACAAATCCTAAAGATCTATAAAATAAATAACAACCAACAACTCTACGAAATTGGGTTCTCCTATTGGGTGACTTAAAATACCCAATTAAATATTCATAAAAATACCCCAATATTTTTATTTTCTAAATCAATTAAATTGTAAATAACTACAAAAATAATAATTATCAGGCTAATAATTCGATAAATACCAAAATTATTCCAAATTATTAGAAACTCACTTAGTCGAATAACAAATCTGATTTTAGGGTTTAATATGTATTTATATTTAAAATAATCAAATTTAAAAAATAATATATTTATTACGTCACTTTATAAGATCAATTAATTGCAAATAATTACCAACAACTACAGCCCGTTTCCTGGCATATTTCCTTTGAGCAATTCTCCCGAAGAAAACGAAAAACAATTGAATTTATTTAAAACCAGAAGAAATATATATTATGTAAAAAATAAATTAGTAACAATGTTCAAAATATTTATATTGATTTATTTTTTATTTTTAATTAATTTTCTACCTAATAAAATTCATGAATTATGAATGTATGATATTATAATATTATTACATTCTTTAATCGTGTGATAATGATTATATAGAAATTTATGATATATTTTTTATATATTCAACCCGTGTAATAAACAAGTTTATAACACTTACAAATTAAGATGATAGTTAATCTAGATTTTTTTTATCCTTTGTAATACACGGGTTTATAAGCTAGTGTCCTTCATATTTTAGTTTACCTCTTGTATTAAACATGGTTTGATTAAAGTGCCCCTCATGTAAGGGACATGTACCTGGATTTTAAGGAATAACATGGATGGAGTTAATTTTAGGGGCTAAAAAGGTTGGGAAAATGGCATTGGTGGTTGAAGTGTCATAAAATTCCTTTATGAGCTGATACAGTTAAAATAACTTAATCACATGCGCCAAAAACGTAATTTACCCTTTTCAATAAAAGGGTAAAAATAAATCCAATTTGCCTTATCAATGTGCAAGACACGTGACCAAACTTTACATGCAAAATTATCGATCGTTAAACAACAAGACATAAACTATCACAACATATGAACATAAAGGATCAACTTTGTCGGTTTGTTATATCCTGGATTAAAAGTGAAATTCACAATATACCTAAAGGTCGAAAACTTCAATTTACTAGTAAAAGAATAACTTTACTTGCACTATGATAGATCAAAATGATATTTTCTATAATAGTTGGGTTCCATTTTGAAAGCTCATAAAATTCTTAGGGTGATTATAGTAAAATTTGCATTAGCGTAACCCCACACTTCCTTTTTAAACGAACATGATACCATTTTCATTATAATCACTTAATCACCGCCGCACCCTTTCTTCTCTCATTCATCCACATCCTGGCCCTAAAGATGGCATCTCTTTTCTGGTGCAAATGTAAGAGCTTTTATTTATTTTTCTTTTATCTAATTTGATTTGCCTCATAATCTTTCTTTACATTTTAAAAAATCACTGCTTGTTTTCAAAAGTACTAATTTGAGAATTTTGGTTTAATTAATTGTATGGACATGTATGCTTTGATTTTGTTGGTGTTGATGTAATATATACGCGTACTAACTCTAATCAGTTTGAAATTCATTACCAAATACATTCTTAGAAATTTTTTTGTACAAGCATGTTCTAGAATGGATCTATAAAAAATGAAGAAGAATTTGTAACACTTATTTTTTTGTTCCTTATTTGACGTGTAATTATGAGGATTTTTTTGTTCCTTATTTAACGTGTAGTTATGAGGATTTTGTGTTTTTTTGTTTGTTTTGTTGGTTATAATTGTTAGGTTTGCAATTATTCACCGATCTCACTTCACTTTGACGTGTAGTTATGAGGAATTTATGTTTTTTTTTGCTTGTTTTCTTGGTTATAAATGTTAGGTTTGGTGTTATTTACCAATCTCACATCACAAACGGGTCTGGGTAATCATTTAGGAGGAGAACTATTGCATGTTGATTGTTCATGGCGTTCCAAGGGCTCAATTGAGAAAGGTAAAATTTAAAACCATTCAAACTACTTGAGAAAGTCAAAGGCGAAATTGCAAAAGAAAAAAGAAAGAAAGAAAGAAAATAGTAGTCAAGCCATGTTTTAAAATTAAAAATAAAAAATATAGTTTTATATAATCTTATATGATTTAAAACAAAATTATAATATTATGCTGTGATTTTTAGTTAACAAAAACGATCTATATATAATACCACCTAAGACCTTTTGACATGTAAAATTGTATTATATAAAAAGTAGAAGATAATTCAAATTTTATTTTTGTTTTAGTTTTTTCGCATGTGTTTAGATTATCTAAGTTCTCTTGTCATATGCCAGGCTAGTAGATCTCAAACGTCTCAATGAAACCCGTGATTGGTATTTTGTGAGGTAAATACACACCTATTATTGTTTCCTAGTTTGATAACTATATCGTCGTCCTATACGGGGTTGCCTACTTAATAAAAAAGTAAACCCTATGTTTGGACCCCCAAATTTTTTAGATCCTCATTTTGAAATATCATGTATTTATATAAATATAATAATGGATATTTATATATGCAATTGGTTTAATTTACCTACACATTAAAATTGGAGTACGGTTTTTAAACACCATATTCTAAAATAAAATTATTGCACTTGAGATGAACACACAGAACCCTGATTTCAAATGTTTGAATGTATTGTTATTCACTTTCATGTATCTTATTGATCCTTGAAGAATATATAGACTAACAAAAGTAAATATGTGGCATTGCAAGAGTGTGCTTGACTGTAACCTTTGGAGCTTAAAAAATGGGACCATCGAGTTTGGCATGGGTCTTTAACCAAACAAGTACTTTGTTGACATGATTAACGTAAGTATTCAGTTTTGGTTAGTTATTCTCCAGTCGTATAATGTTATTGATCATTGTTAACTTTTATATCAGGTGGAGCAACCATCCAAAAAAACAATGACAGGCCAATACCATACGGGTTTAAGAAGCAACCACCTCTAGATATAAGTAGTTGGAACGGGTCCGTGTGAGCTACATCTTGAGTTAACAGGACCTCCACCACCTTGCCCAACTAATGTTGAGGTTTCATATGATAGTGAGGACCTCCACCAACTTGCCCAACTAATCTATATACATTTAGATATAAGTAGTTGGAAGGGGTCCGTGTGAGTTATATCTTGAGTTAACAGGACCTCCACCATCTGGCCCAACAAATGTCTAGGCTTTCAGATGATTATGATGATCTTTATATATTATTACCTATAAACTTTCGATATGTACATTTTCTTTTACAAAATGAAATATACAATGAATCACATTTTGTGTTTGTGTTAATAATTTGGTAAGTATTTTTATATTTAAGTGTACTTATCTTATGTTAGGCTAATGACTTAGAGGACTCTGATTATTGTTGTAAAGTCAAGTGAACACACATTTGATATTGTTTCCTATTAAAATTCCATAATTAAACAAGTCATAATTACAATGTCACATATTTCATATAAGATCAAATACCTAAATAAAATGCATAAGGTTTGTTTTATTAATTACTAAGAAAAAGACTCTTATGTGATCTTGATCCAGTCATGTCTTCAGTTCTCACTACATGTATCATGTCTAAAAAGGTTTTGGGATTTTTGCATTTTAATTTAATAAAATAAACATGGAAGTTCATGTGTACACATATATAATGAATAATAAGACAATGAATCATGCATAAAATAAACCAAAACCAAATGCTTGTGTCCCACACCCGCAAGGGAGTGACTAAATGAGGTGATGATACTAACTGCCCATAGTAATGAAAAAAGTTCAGCCCACCCCACGAAAGAAAGTGTGAGGCAATACCACATCCCATGGTCATGAGGAGAGGTCAGAGAGGTCAGCCATGGATCACAATATGCTTCTTTGACTGAATTCAATAATCAAAACACAAGAACCGAATGAACACATAACCAAATAATACATGAACTACACACTGATGTTGTATGCTTGATAATGATTAAAAATGAATAAGAAAATTTGTGACAGAATGATACACCCCAAAAAGTTAATGTAAAAAGCGGAATAATTTACTCACTTTTTGTGAAGATTTGACAATTTAATATGCAACCACACAATTTGTGAAATTCGACAAGATATTTATAATAAAAATTAATATAACAAACCCTAAAGATTTATAAAATAAATAACAACCAACAACTCTACGAAATTAAGTTCTCCAATTTTGGGACTTAAAATACCCAATTAATTATTCAGAAAAATACCCAAAACCAAATTTTTTATTTTCTAAATAAATTAAATTATAAATAACTACAAAATAATAATTTAACAGGCTAATCATTCGATAAATACCAAAATATTGGAAATTATTAGAAACTCATTTAGTGGAATAACAAATCTGTTTTTAGGTTTAATAGGTATTTATATTTAAAATAATCAAATTTATAAAAGAATATATTTATAACGTAATTTTATAAGATCAATTAATTACAAATAATTACCAACAATTACAACCCTTTGCCCTTTTCCTGACATATTTCCTTTGAGCAATTCTCCTGATGAAAACGGAAAACAATTGAATTTCTTTAAAAAACAGAATATTTATATATCATGTAAAAAAATTAGTAACAATGTTCAAATTATTTATATTGATTTATTTTTTATTTTTAGTTGATTTTCTACTTGATAAAATTCATGAATTATGAATGTATAAGATTATAATATTATTACATTCTTTAATCGTGTAATAGTGATTATATAGAAATTTACGATTTACTTTTTTATATATTCAACTCATGTAATACAAAGGTTTATAAAACTTACACAGGTTTGTAATACACGGGTTTATAAGCTAGTGTCCTTCATATTTTAATTTACCTCTTGTATTAAACAAGGTTTGACTAAAGTGCCCCCTATGTGTAACAACCCGCACCTTCGTGCTTGTTACTCTCGCTACACTCGTTACGCCTATCACCAGAGATTCGGATTATAATGTAACTATATCGCTTACAACGCTATTTCGCATATATTAGTATACTTTCAACACGCTATATCACACATCACAACGCATAAACTAACGCTAACGATGACATCGCGTGAATAGTTAAGTCGCTCCCATCGATCGTCGTGATGCAACACAATCACGCAAACGACGACGACATCACGTGAGTAACTTAAGCGGTTCCTATCGATCGTCGTAAAGCGTCGCAACGCTAACGCAGACTCAAACACAATTACTTATGCTATGACCTGTTACATATATAATTATAATACTGAAGTGGTTAAAACTATCTAAACGCGCACTCGCAGGCACGCGCAACTCAATCTATCGCACTTAACACGACGCTACTTATATCGCTAAAACGCTTAGTGTGTCCAAAATGCTTAACGCAACAAAACACGTCGAACGAAACGAAAGTCGGAAAACTGACTCGCACAAACCACCCGATCGAATGACCGTTCGACCGAATGGCCATCCGTCCGGATGACCATCCGATACGATGGCCATCCGATCGAACGGCCATCTGACCCATCGCCCTAGCGCCGCCTTTCTCCCCTTTCACCTATAAATACCCCACTTGTCACATCAACAACAGTTGATATGACAACCTCATCCGACCAGCACGATCCCAAGCACTTTTCTCTCGATTTCTTGCGATTCTGTAAGTATTTCATCCTAAATCTTGTACTTCTTTCCACCATGAAATCTTCTGATTGGGCTGTTCGAAGGTGACGTCTTCATGGAGTTCTTATGAACATTGAAGTGTGACCTCATCTCATCAATAACGGTTCAAATCTAAAGGATTTCTATACTATTTTACATGAACATCACAAGATTAAAGGAGTTTAAAGATGTTTTCATACTTTCTTCAATGTTCTTTTACACTTTTTCACTCAAAACCGTTAGAATCTGGGTTCGTTCGGGCTCTTCACTCATTCTCTAGTGGAGAACTGGCCTGAGAGTAGATTTCTATCGAAGAGACGATCGATTCACGGGTTGAATATGAAGCTCCGTCAAGAACAGTTGGTTCTGATCGAACGGGGTGATTCCCGTCCGATCAGATGACTTGGAATTGATGTGGTTTCTATTGTTTAACACGTGTCACACCATCTCGGTCAAACCGCAAACTTTCTAACTTAACTTTTTTTGCAAGTTTTCAAAACGAACTGTTGCTCGATCGAATAGCCATCCGATCGGAAGACCATCTGATCGAACGACTATTCGATCAGGTGACTAATAATTTCAATACTTAGACAATTTTTGCAAAACTTCAAGGAAAATCAGTTTCCACCCGAATAGTCATCTGATCGAATGACTATCCGGACGGGGGACTTGATTCTTTGTAACTTTCCATTTAAACAAATTGCCATCCGATCGAACGGTCATCCGTTCGGATGACCATCCGATCGAATGACTTTACTTATACTTCAACGCAAACTTCAAAAGTTTAACATTTCACAAACACACTTCTCCAATCGAATAACCATCCGATCAAACGGTCATCCGTCCGGATGATCATCCGTCCGGATGAGTCATTCGATCGAACCACCATCCGATCCAACATCACACTCGACACACTGTTCAACGCTTACGCTATCGTTCTGTGATCAGGCTAACTCAAACGCGCTCTCAGTCAATCCAATCAAGTTGTGTTTACTTGTTAAACACCTACTGTGAGTATACTTGACCCCCCTTTTTACACTTTAAACACACTTTGGGGTGTAACATACGTTCACATCTAAAACGCACTTATCAAAAATATTATCACATGCGAATTACTGTCGTACATATTTACACGTGATGCTTGATACATATGTGCTAGGACTTTTACTCGCGACGTCCCACCTTAGCTAGCATCGAGTGACTTAGCTGGTAGTATTTGTTTTGTAGTATATATGTTGTGTGTCTCGTTTATGTATGTGAAAATTTGCAGCACTTTTATCTACTTTATTTACCATGTCAAACATGTATACTCGCCAATACCTTTGTATTGACGTCGCTTAAACCTATGTTGCAGGATAATCGCGGGCTATCTCGAAATCAAGCTAGGAAGTCTAGAAACTCACAACAAATCTAGGTTGTCGGATTTGTATTGTTTGAGAGAATATGAAAATCTGTATGACTGTTTATTGATGTATTGTTTATTAGTATGGGATAATGAACGCTTTAAATATTGTCGCTAAATAATTGTTATGGATTCTCTTGAGCAATCTGATTCGCCTAGTGCCGCGCCCCGATGATTCCGCCATCGGTTGGGGTGTGACAGATTGGTATCAGAGCCATAACTATAGGGAATTAGGAAAGACACGACCTAGTCTGGGTTTGTTGTCTTAGAATCGACCTAGTCTATAGTCTAAGTACCTACCTTTGATAGCTGGCCTGTTGCTCATGCGAAACCGTTAGGGTTTCGTTACGAGCCAAAGTGTTAAACTCTCATTCGAACTCGCGAAAGCTACAACTTCGTACGAACTTCCGCACCTACAGCTTCGTATGAAAGAGCCTTTCCTAAGGCCAAAACATACTTTCGCCTTTCCTAAGGATAACACAATACACATGACTGACAATACACGCGTAACACCAACGAGTGATTGAGTCGAGAATAGGTGTGATAACCAGAAACTCTCGATGAGATTGCTCACCCCGCGCGTTACTCTTAGCACGAGAACCTTTTGTTGAGCTAGGAGTGACATCCACATCTCAGCGGAAATCTCCTTTTCTATCTAGTGGAACTCCCGAATCTATTCGGTGAGCGCAACCACAGCTAGGAGCGAAGTTGTTAAGACAGGGGTGAAACCCGCATCTTAATAAACCGTTCCACTCTCCAAAATGGTTTTCAAAAGCTCTCACTAAAGTCTCGACTATACCAACAACTTGAGCCGCGTTGTGACTGGAAGGACGAAGCAGTATCCGCAGCCCGGTGAGAGCATAATCCATCAGGCCAACGCGTGTGTTCGAACTTGTTGGGATAGTTGAATCACTTTGGGTAGTCAATGTTTAACACCCCAGACAGTCCATCTATTTTAAAAGTCACAATCGTCGAATATTTACTCGTCAACGAAATTTTACGAATTTACGATTTTACGCTTCATCGAATTTATTATGCTTATCGATTTTTGCTCCCCGCTTTATACGCACAAGTCGCACAGCCATCGCAATCTAAAACAAGAGCCAAATGTTCGCAACAAAACTAAAGTCTAACAACTCGCTCGCTCTCTCTCTCTTCATCGCATCCTCGCGTTATCATACAAACGTATATGTACGTAAGTATATACAAATATATGTGTCATACGTGAGAACTTAGGAATCTTGTGTCTCCTATGTGGCTCCTATGTGAATACGTAATACTATACTACCTGCAACAAGTTTTAAACGTGCTCAATCGCATCGCATACTTAAAATCATTATGATCGAATCTCACTCCAAATCTCTCTTCGTTTAGATGTCTTCGAACGACCCCACCTCGAGACGTTGATATGCACAAAACGCAACATATAAATTATATCAATTGTGGCATAAAACTAACCCTTTTTAGTACTAATGTTGGAAAAAGTGTGCTTTTGTCTTCCTTTTGTATTTTCAGGATTAAATGAGCTCAAATTAACAAAAGAAGCAAAAAGACAGCAAAATCTAACATAAATACAAGAAAAGGAACAAAAGTGGAATGCCCGACCCCTCGACAGCATCTTCCCAAGCAAAACTAAGAAAACAGAAGACTGAACACGCCCCGTGCTCAGCGAGCACGAGGCCGTGCCCAAGTAGCAGCAGAAAAGACAAACCTTTAGAAGCTTCTACTGCCCATCACGGGGCCGTGCCCAGCGGACACGTGGGCGTGGTCAACTTCCTGCAGGCGCATTTATTGTAATTGCGAATTACAATTAATGAAGAGAGAGACGAGGATGGACACGTGGCCTCGCCCAGCGGGCACAGGGCCGTTCCCGAGCTTCTGTTCAGCCTATAAATAGGAGTGTTTAGAGCCATTTCAACTCATCCCTTGGCACACCACCTCTCTCACACTTCACCCACCACCCACCACCACCATAACACCATCATCCACCACCATCATCCATTGTCCATCATAGAGTGTGTGAGTCGTCTCGGGATCCAAGATTGATCGTAAGAGTTCTTGACAATCAAAGGCCATGTTTGCCTAAGTCTCTTACATCACTTGGTGAAGACAAGTGTTTAGTGTAATACTTTTTATTTTTAATCTTTTGCACTTTTTAATTGGCTTTGTATTAATGACTTTAATTACTAGTTTCTTATGTTGAAGGTGATTCTTCCTTATCGTTTGTCCGTGGTGTCTTGGCATTATTTTACTGTCTATATAAAATAAAAGATTTTCACCATTCATATCTCCACGGTCTATATGGAGGTATGTTGGCTACCTGGTCGGGGGTTAAGGGAACGGTTTGGTAAGAGTCTCGCCATTGTTCAGTGTATAGATACTGCAAAGGACCTGGGTCAAATTTAGTAGGACCTCCTTCAATACCCAAATGTATTGGATGGCGGGGGTCCAAACTCTTTGATCCCCTCATAAGTTAAATTACTATTAAAACTTTAACCCAGCTACTTAGGACTGTATCCCTGCTGACTCAACCTACTTAGCTGAGGGCAACGTCGCCTTCAAAAGAGGGGCCTACCACATTATGCATTAATAACTTAATTAATTATCTTTCAATAATCCGACCCTTTAGGATTGTATCCTTGCTGACTCAAACTACTGGGTTGAGGGTAACGTCACCTTCAAAAGAGGGGCCTACTACAATAACTAAGATAATCTCTTAAATAAGTGCAAAAGTGCGAAAATAATCAAAGGTTACACTAACACACGAGTCGGATCCAAGTGATTCATCTTGTCTATCTGTTTTTATTTTTATTTTATTTTCAGCATTTTAGTTAGTTTTATTTTCTTAGTTTAAAAATCTTTTTCTAACATTTTGATTTGATTAGACGTTGAGGATAAACCGGTACTAAAAGCTCGTGTGTCCTTGGACGACCTCGGTATCTTACCAACACTATACTACGTCCACGATGGGTGCACTTGCCCATATGTGTGTTTAGTGTTAGTAAATATCGTGTTTTATAAATTTAAAACTTGGCTAAAAAGTGTAAAAGAGCTTAAAATACATACCTAAAACATATATACACAAACACGCATCATGTTTTTGGCGTCGTTGCCGGGGACACAAGGATTTTAAGAAAGTTAGGAATCAACGGTCTAATCATTTTTTTATTTTCTTTTTATTTTTTTAGGATTTTCTTAAATTTTTCAGCTTCTGCAGAACTCAGCACGGGCGGTGCCCGCTGAACACGCCCCGTGCCCAATCTTTGGAACTGGCAATCCTGTTTTAAGTCAGACAGTAAGCTGAACATGGGGCCGTGCCCACTCAACACGCCCCCATGCCCAAGATTCAGTTACTGAAAACAGAACCGTAAGATCCCAACGGTTGGTAAATTCTGACACTAAAATGAGTGATAATGATCTTTTTTACTTTCGGCACTCTTATGGTACGTGGTGTCAATTATGTGGAGGCGGACATAAAGAATTAGAATGTTATTTTCTAAATTATAAGCCCCACTATATAGACCCATCGTTTCCCTGTATCCTTAAGAGGGGCGAAAGTAAAAATAATCCTTATCGCTCCCTCGAAGGTGCCCAACCAGATATTTTAGGGGAAATGCTTCTTGATGAACTATTTCAACTAGAAGATCTGATTCTTAATTGGTTAAAAGAACTTAGGATGGATTTCCTAATTCATCTCAAGACAATGACCAAGAAGAAGTGTTGGGATCGCATTCAAACAACCTCGTTGCTCCCGAAAATACCTTCAATTCTAGCGAAGACTTGGACGATAGTCGTCCCTGTGCCGATTGTGCCGTGAAGGACTCTCCATCGACCTCGTTCGATGCATACATAAACCTGAGGGATTCGGCATACACCTTTTTTAACAAGAGCCCGGAAAAGGGTTGGACTTGTCCACCTACATATAGCATAGGAATCACCCTCACCAACAACCTTTTGCGTTCTCGTCTTAGCTTAGATCAACTAAGGTATCTTAGGCACTTTGGGGTTGTTCCATCCAGTAAGGAACCACCCGATTCGGATAAGTTCCTTAGAAATAGACAAACTTCATAATCAGCCCCTCGACACGGGGCCGTGTCCAGCCAACACGCCCCCGTGTCCACCAAAAGATTCCTTTCTGACTTTTACGTCAGAATACAGACAAACTGTGTCAGGATTCTATCTGAACATGGGGCCGTGTCCAGCACGCTGTCGTTTTCTATAAATGCAGCCAAGAATTCTGCACATTTGGACCATCTAGGGACAGAGATTTGAAGGGATCTTCTCTCCTACCATCCTAGGTATGTTCTAAAAGAAGGTTCCAACAACCATCTTGTCCTTTCCTCTTTTTATCCATTTCCTTCTTCTTCATCTTTCTCCAAACCTCCATTAAAGCTTAAGGTTTCAAGCTTTGATGAAGGATTAATGAGTTTTGTTCAACAATCTTGTTAAAAATAAGTTTAACAACATTTTTTTAAGTTAATGTTGCTCAAACAGGCTTCATAAGTCAGAAGAATAACTTAAAACTTCAAGATTTCTTGTTATAAAATTCTGCAGAAAGATGAACACGAAGCCGTGCTCAATGAGCACGGGGCCGTGTCCAAGATAATGTTTCATAACAATAAGCTGTTTTCGGTTTATTTTCATAGAATGACGAGTGAAAACAGTGGAACATCTTCCGTGCATTCAACAAACAGTAGAAGAGGAAGGAGGCCTTCCATTGAAGCTACCCTTGTACACTACATCATGGCACTTCGGGAAGCTCTTGATGAGATGACTTCGGTAGAGGAAATCCTAATTGACCGTATAAACTATCTTACGGTGGGGCTGGAAAATAGTTTTCAAGAAATTAACCTCTTGCACCGGAGGTTAAATATTCCTTTTAACACCTCCGATGGAACCCGTCCTCCCTCAAGAGGACTGGAACCTAGCACTTGGAGTCAACAACTCGACCGGATGGGATGACATTCCAGCGGAACCTCCCCTTGAAGATTTGCAAGAAGTCCCGGTGGAAGTTGTACCTCCTCAAACCGACACTAACGAGCCCTCTTTTCTCCTCCCAAGGGAGATAGAGGAGTGGCTCACCGACATATGAGGAGTCCATGCCCGGAAGGAGGAGTTCTATGAAGCCGCATCCAACCAAGACTATTATCTTCTTGGAAATTTTGCTAATTAAAATAACTTGTAGGCTAGAACTCCATGGTTTATGCTTCTTGTACTTGCTTATCTAACTTAGTAGCATTTTAGGACTATGTATCTCTCTATGGTTTTTAATGAAATGATGGTTTTAAGCTTTGGATGGTGTTATAATAAATAAAACACACTCTGGATGGTGAAGGATAACAAGGGAAACGAGAAACATCGCCCCAAGCACTAAAACAGAGCAATCCAACAAAGATCTCTCCATTACAGTAGGCTCAGCACGGGCCGTGTTCACCCAACACGGCCCCGTGCTGCACAGCCTGCAGCAATTCGCCCAGTTCAGGTAACTGGACACGGGGCCGTGTTCACTGAACACGCCCCCGTGCCCAGGCTTCTATTCCTTTTCTTAAAATTTTTGTTGCTGACACCTGAACACAGGGCCGTGCCCGGTCCCCACGGGGCCGTGTCCAGACTGCTAGTAACATAAAATTTTGCTTTTAACACCATTTTACACATTCAATCAACCTAAAAACTTATTTTTGGGACACATTGAGGACAATGTGCAATTTAAGTGTGGGGGGATGCTAAAACCTTGAATTTTGCAAGTCCTAATAACGAGCCTTACACAAAACTCTATTGGAACCGCTAATCACCCCAAATTTTTTCCAAAAATTTTCATTTTTTTTACTTGTCTAAGTTTAAGTTGGGAATTCAAGTCTTAACAAGGTTATATTTTTACAAGTTTACAACCGATAGCGTCGTGATAAAAAGAACCAACATAAAAAAAATTATGAAAAGGCATGACAAACTTAGTTAAAATTTGATTATATATACTTGATCACATAAAAAACCCTTTTTCCCACAAAAGTGAGTTTTGAGCCTTTAACGAGCATACAAATATATATCTTTACACTAAATGCTCATTTTTCGTTTCTTGTGTGAATAGCCGCTTGGTTCGTACCACTCTAGAACTTGCCACAACAATACATTCCCGGTCCTTACCAACTTAAACCCGAGTATGTAAATGATAGAGGCATTAGGACTAACCCTTTTTCATTCAACACCATTATTTTTCATTTTTTTACCACCTACCCAAAATCCCCCTAGTTAACTCTTTTGAGCCTAAACCTTTTCATTTTTTAACCCAAAACAACCATTTTTACCCACCTAAACCTTTTTATTTCTAACCCTTTTTTTTAGTAAACAACGTTCGGTTCTCTTATGATTTCTTCAAAAAAAAAAAAAATCTCTATTTTTATATATTTTGATGAAAACAAATAAACAAACAAAGTTTATCAAAAATAACTTTGTTTGAACAATTCATCAAAATAAAATAAAAATATGAAAAAAAAAAAATAAAATAAAAAAAATAAAAGTCTTTCAAACCGATGTTTGTTACGCCTTCGCCCTTTTTACTAACCACTAACCCAACCACCCACCTTTAGCCCAAGCCTAACCCTTCACCCATAAAGTCCTCTTGATATTTACAAAGGTATATAGTTAAAAAGGAGGAGGATTGATTGCTTGGCAAGCTTATGGTAGGAGTAAGTTCCATGCCGCTCTCGAGTGATTCACTAAAAATACACCTTCAGCCGCCGAGTGTTGAGTGATCCCCCGTGAGGTATGTGAACTTGTATATAAATGAGATTTTAAAAAAGGTATGTTATGCCCTAATAAGTAATTTATCTTAAGAAACATTCTTAATAAATCATGCCGAATAGGATTGTAAATAAATAAAAATAAAACCTCAATAAAGAATCTTGGAAATCCTGACACTCTATGACAAGCCCAAAAACCTTCTCTTCTACCCATTCCATTTGGGAGTGAATAAAGCCACATTATAAAGCGTTTTGCTTGAGGACAAGAAAAGGTTCAAGTGTGGGGGTATTTGATATGCACAAAACGCAACATATAAATTATATCAATTGTGGTATAAAACCCTTTTTTAGTACTAATGTTGGAAAAAGTGTGCTTTTGTCTTCCTTTTGTATTTTCAGGATTAAATCAGCTCAAATTAACAAAAGAAGCAAAAAGACAGCAAAATCTAACATAAATACAAGAAAAGGAACAAAAGTGGAATGCCCGACCCCTCGACAACATCTTACCAAGCAAAACTAAGAAAACAGAAGACTGAACACGCCCCGTGCTGTGCCCAAGTAGCAGCAGAAAAGACAAACCTTTAGAAGCTTCTACTGCCCACCACGGGGCCGTGCCCAGCGGACACGAGGGTGTTGTCAACTTCCTGCAGGCGCATTTATTGTAATTGCGAATTACAATTAATGAAGAGAGAGACGAGGATGGACACGGGGCCGTGCGCAGCGGGCACGGGGCCGTGCCCGAGCTTCTGTTCAGCCTATAAATAGGAGTGTTTGGAGCCATTTCAACTCATCCCTTGGCACACCACCTCTCTCACACTTCACCCACCACCCACCACCACCATAACACCATCAACCACCACCATCATCCATTGTCGATCATAGAGTGTGTGAGTCGTCTCGGGATCCAAGATTGATCGTAAGAGTTCTTGACAAACAAAGGCCATGTTTGCCTAAGTCTCTTACATCACTTGGTGAAGACAAGTGTTTAGTGTAATACTTTTTTTTTTTTTAATCTTTTGCACTTTTTAATTGGCTTTTTATTAATGACTTTAATTACTAGTTTCTTATGTTGAAGGTGATTCTTTCTTATCGTTTGTTTGTGGTGTCTTGGCATTATTTTACTGTCTATATAAAATAAAAGATTTTCACCATTCATATCTCCACGGTCTATATGGAGGTATGTTGGCTACCTGGTCGGGGGTTAAGGGAACGGTTTGGTAAGAGTCTTGCCATTGTTCAGTGTATAGATCCTACAAAGGACCTGAGTCAAATTTAGTAGGACCTCCTTCAATACCCAAAGGTATTGGATGGCGGGGGTCCAAACTCTTTGATCCCCTCATAAGTTAAACTACTATTAAAACTTTAACCCAGCTACTTAGGACTGTATCCCTGTTGACTCAGACTACTTAGCTGAGGGTAATGTCGCCTTCAAAAGAGGGGCCTACCACATTATGCATTAATAACTTAATTAATTATCTTTCAATAATCCGACCCTTTAGGATTGTATCCTTGCTGACTCAAACTACTGGGTTGAGGGTAACATCACCTTCAAAAGAGGGGCCTACTACAATTACTAAGATAATCTCTTAAATAAGTGCAAAAGTGCGAAAATAATCAAAGGTTACACTAACACACGAGTCAGATCCAAGTGATTCATCTTGTCTATCTGTTTTTATTTTTATTTTATTTTCAGCATTTTAGTTAGTTTTATTTTCTTAGTTTAAAAATCTTTTTCTAACATTTTGATTTGATTAGACGTTGAGGATAAACCGGTACTAAAAGCTCTTGTGTCCTTGGACGACCTCGGTATCATACCAACACTATACTACGTCCACGATGGGTGCACTTGCCCATATGTGTGTTTAGTGTAAATATCGTGTTTTATAAATTTAAAACTTGGCTAAAAAGTGTAAAAGGGCTTAAAATACACACCTAAAACATATATACACTAACACGCATCAACGTACAACCAAGAGAAGAGCCAGACGAAGTGCTGATAAGAGGATCGCCTCACTCGTGGCCAAGGAAGTGGCCAGGGTCATTCCTCAAATCGTTGCATAGGTCCAATCTCTCAGCGACTCTCGAACCTCGGAAGACTCTAAGACCAACGCGCTGCCGACTACATTCTACTACAAACACTTCAAAGCCTGTGACCCGATGGCCTTCACAGGTGAAGAAGGTGTACCTCAACTCCTCCAGTGGTTTGATGCCATCGAGGTGACCCTTCGTCAAAGTGGGTGCCTCGAGCATTTTCGTACCACATGCGCTAAAGGAGTATTCCAATCAAGAGCCTTGACTGGTGGACAACCGAGCGTAACAAACATGGAAACGATGCAGCTTACACACTCTCCTGGAACGAGCTGAAAGAGCTCATGAAGGATGAGTATTGCCCTCCCCACGAAGTCCAGAAGCTAGAGGACGAATTTTGGGAAATCAAGCAAATCGACGGTGACAACGCAGGCCTCACAGCAAGGTTCAAACAGCTTAGCATTATCTGCCCAAGCCAAGTTGACACTCCCGAAAAGGCTATCAAGAAGTACATCCGTGCTTTGCCTGAGTGTGTGGGTGATTTTGTCGAAGCTGAAAAACCTGCTACCATCGAAGAAACCTATCGCTTAGCCGCAGAGATCAACGACAAACGAGTCTTGGATGGATTCTTCTCGAAGAGTCCTATCAAAAAGGCTAATCAAGTAATCGTCATCGAATCCTCCGATGATTCCTCCAACGATTCTTCCGACGATTCTTCCAACGAATCCTCAGAAGAATCCTCTGACGACACCGCACTGCCGCAAGACGCCCGGCCCAGCCGCAAACAAAAGACCTCAAGCCCAAACTCTCCAACAACTGAACTGCTGCAACCAGAACCTCTCTGCGCAGCCCCAGTTCACCAAAAGCGCGCCTACACTAGAACGCTCCCCCTATGTCTGAAGTGTACCTATCATTACCAGCCAGAAGCCGACTGCCGCTATTGCGCAAATTGCAACTGTCTTGGTCACCATACCCAACACTGCCGCACAGGGCCACAATTTAAGGCATGCTAGCACTCCCCACACCGCCAACATAGCCCACGACTTCAACAGCAACCGCAATCCCAGCAGGAGTCTACAACACCAAGCACCAACCAGGCGTAGAATAACGTTGTAACGATGCTATACTTGATGAAAACTCTTGTGTACTTATCCTATTACTCAATGCAACGTTGACTCTCTCTCTCTCTCTCCCTCATTCTTGCACTTTGTCTAACTTCTCACAACACAATAATACTAATACTATAGTATATCACATATCATGACATAATGTGTTTTACCCTCACTATGCGTCCTTGAAATAAGTTACGATAAACGTGGAAGGAATAACTTAATCACGGGTCCACACAAGATTATTTTGGCCAGTGCACCGAAATCGTAGTAAGTTCCAATGACGCCTTAACGTTCAAGGCATGGCTAAGCGTGGTGGATACGCCGCTGGTACTTCCTATATATAAACGTCTTGGCCAAGTTTTCAAAGTGTGGCATCTATTCACGGGCCAGAAGCGTGTGGTTGAAGAATGGTGGATATGCCGCTGGTACTTCCTATATATAAGTGCTTCGCCATGCTAACCAAAGTCTTGTGAAGAAAGTGCCATGCAGAGTTGAACGTTATTAGACCCCTTATACTATTGAGACTATTTTCAACATGCTAAACTCATTCTCAAGGCATAACATCTCATCGCAACTCGAACGCATCATGGGTAAACTTTTCGTAAGTCTACACGCATGCGATCGCACCTTCGTTGAAGTCTAACTCGCAACCGCTATCGCAATTGTTTGAACACTTAAAAGCTTACCGCATGTATCAATCTCAACGCTTCAATACTCGTATCGCTTACTACCGTGTATCGCTTATCGCATATCGCTGTTTTGCTACTCGCCTATCGCAAGTCACTTATCGCATTGACACCTTTCGCTTGCCGCCTATCGCTCCTCGTGTATCGCTTATCGCTTATTGTGTATCGCTGTTCGCCTATCGCCTACCGCTTTTCGCTCCTCGCTTAACGCGTAACGCTCGCCGCCTATTGTCACACCCCGACCACGTAAAACAACAAAACGTGGCGGAAACGTCGGGGAGTGTTGTAACAGAATCATTGTTTCACAACCATGGATTAAACAAATTTCGTTTTATTGAATTAAATGAGTTACAATGTCTTAACAAACAAAGAAGGATAACAGAATTAACTAGTCTTGCATCTTTTAATGTCACTAAGGCCTTGTCCAATCCTATGTGAGCATGCGCCAATATTATCATCAAATTTCATCAACTATTGTACCTGAAACACATGTGAAAATACATCAGCATAAAAATGCCGGCGAGTACATAGGTCTTGTGAAAATAGGATTCATGACTTAAGTTTAAGAAAAGTGTTTAATAAAAGTTAGTCATGAATCTTGTAAAATGTTTTGTTTTGTAAATCATTTGAAAAGCGATAAAATCAAATGATATGTATAAATAGAAGAATAACGTATGGTTAAAAGAATAACCAAGTAAAAATAAGTTGTATAAAACAAGTTGTTTTTGTAAAACGAAGTCTTGTGAAAATGTGTTATTTGTGTAAAAATATATAAGTCCAAACTAAATGATTTAAATAACGCTATGACATGTAATACAATACAAGCACTTATATATAGGAAGTACCAGCGGCGTATCCACCAGGCTTGTATCATACTACACACATATCGTTACTTAAGTCATTAAACAAACCACCAATGTATAAAGTCCATGTTAAAACCAATCATCAAATGTTCTTGTCTAAACCATTGTCAATGTTTAAAACCCAAAATGTAGTTATGTAGTTAAGTGTAAACAAAAGTTATGTATGGTAAGTAACAAAATGAGAATACTTAACCATAAGTAAAAAGGAACAAAACAAAGTGTTTTGAATAAATCAAAAAGTTATGTTTTGCCAAGTAAAAGCTTGTTTTATTGATACAAACATTTATGTGGTAAGATAACGCATTACATTCAAGCCTTGAGATAGCAGGATAACCTTAGAGTAAAGGTTATCAAAGTAAAATGTTTTCGGATTCAGTCATTCCTTTCATCCAAACAAACCCAGGATGTCAGGAACGGGATTTGTCAAGTCCTATGGTACCATTACTTACTACCGAGCGGCGTAGCTAATGTTAATGAATGTAGTAAAGAACCGTTTATGCAAACCAAATGTCATACCAAATGTAAACAAGTTATGTGAAAACAATGTACTAAGTATGCTAAGTAAACATACAAAGCAGAAAAGTCATGTAAAACAATGTGCTAATATGCCATGTAAACATATATAGCAAAACACTGTAATGTAAATCAATGTGCTAGCATGCTAAGTTAACATACATAGCAAAACAATGTAATGAAATCATGTACTATAAGTGTACTAAAGAACATAGCAAGCATATGATGTGAAAACAAGAAAGCACGAAAGTAACAAGTAGGCACATGTGTTTCACCCCAAAATGTTTGGAAAACAGTAAAAGAGGGGTACTATGTACTCACTTGAGGGTGCTTAGAAGTCTTGAACAACAACCAAGCAAAGCTAGAGGGATCACGGAATCAAACGGCACCCTATATAGATAACTACATAAATAACCGGACCTATATCGGGGGATTGGATAGTATGAGGTTTCGTAAACCAAATGAGTATTGGAACTCATATGATATGGTTAAACAAAGCCCACATACTAAAATGAAACCTAACCTAAGTGCTTACGACCCATTACGACCCGTTTAGGTAGCTTATGCTACTTTAACGCGTCGTTCGCGTAAAACGCGTTCGGAATGCCTAACTAGCCCTATGACAAGCAAGATATGCCTTAACATGCTTAATATTGTTGCTAAATCAGTTTAGATGTCAAAGATTATGTTACATAGGTTTAAAATGAATTTTGGCGCAAAAAGGGTATTTTGGTAATTTACCTAAGGCATAAGAACTACTTATCATACAACTACTTAAACGACGTGACCATAAGGTATAACCTCGGAAGGTTATTCCCTATACAACTATGGTCACCTAAAGTGTTTGGTCGGATCCTAAAGATCGACCAAATGGGTCGGGTTCGTAAGCATAAGCGATTGATTAGATCGCTTACCTTTACGACCCTAAACAAGCACAAATCTAAAAGCGACGAGCTAAACATGCTAGAACATGTTTAGTAATGTTAGAAAACAGGTTTGGTATTAAAACAAACGGTTTTAATACCCTAGAGTAGTTTGGTTACAAAATACGCGAGAAAAAGCATTTTGGCCGAAACTACGACTCGTCACTGAGCCTAGATAACGTGGAAATCAGTAGGTATAGTTACTAGGGACTATAACCATCGTGATTACGCTCACGTCATGAAGTTCAAACGAACTTCGCGTTGACCATAAACTGGTCAGTGCAGAAAGTCAAATGCAGTTTGACTTTAACGCTAAAACGAATGAAAAACACGAAAGAATACTTACAGAAGGTCCCCGCAAGATTTGAACCCGATTCACTCTCAGGTAGGAAGTATATAAACTTCCACTTAGAGAGCTTTGAATCAGATTTCAAATGTGAGGGAAAATGAGCAAGACATGGGGGGGTATTTATAGGAAACATGGAACCGTTAAGATCGTTTCTTGTTCCCCAAGCGTTAAATCTTGGCCGTACAACACACCCACTGAATTATAAACCCATGGGAGCCCCTAGGATTGTTAAAAACCATTTGCAAGTGGTTTTGAAGTGCTAAACAGCTGCAAACAGTTGTTTGCAACATTTTTGCATAACTGGGGAGGCCATGCGGCCCGCATCAGGATCCACATAAACTCAGGCGGGCCGCCTGAGCTTGTCTGATCAGCACAACTTTTCAAAAATGACAGTTTTAGCCCCTGCATGCTTTTAAGTCCATTTTCGACACGTTTAAGGCCCGTTAACCTCATTTCAAGCCTCTAAAATGAAGTTAAAGTATAGGGAACTCAAAACATGCTCAAAAATATCTCGGATGTCGGTTCGTTTGGTCGTACGATCGCGATGTTCGCTTAATTACCACGGAATGCGCATAAGCGTGAAAAACGATCCAAATTGCGCGACGAATGGATTTTTCTCATGCCAAACATTAAAACATAATATTTTAATGCTTACATAAATTTTTGGATGCCTGGATGTATTCAGAACGTAAGTTATGCGCGAAAATGCAAACTTATGCACTTTTTGACGCTTTTAGTCCCTGAATGAGCATAAAGTTTATTTTAGCACACCGTACCCCTCAAAGCCTATTTCTAAGCTATGTTAAGGATATTTTAGGTGTGTTTAACTTATGGTCATGTTCTGGAATGTTTGTTACAGTTCAAATTGGCATACTTTCGCAGTTTGTCGAATTTAGTCCCTATAAGCGAATAAACTTGATTTCGGCATACCAAACCTTCCAAAACTTATTTCTAAGTTATGTAAAGGTTATTTTAGGTATGTTAAGCCTATGTCACTATTCCGGAGTGTTTGTCGCATTAAACTGGTTATATCAGTGCGCGTATAACCCTCTAGAAAGCGATCTAAAGCCCGAAATCGAACAAGAGTTGATATGTGCAAATGATACACATGTTTATACAAATCCCAAGTATGAAATACTATATTTCATTGGTTTGGTATTTCTTTGATGGATGAAGTGACACAGGTGTCACAGTCTCCCCTACTTCAGGAAATTTCGTCCCGAAATTTATTTAGAGGAAACTTGTGAGAGCTTGAAACATGAAGTTGAAAAGATCGAACAACACTGGTTAAAGTCCTGAACTTCTAGCAACTTTAAATAACATCATGCTTGCAATGTGAGAAGGTCACTTATATACAAGTATATAAAGCGTTGTTGGTGCGTCCACCGTACCTCTATTACATTGTTCACATTTTGTTATGGTTGCCACTATTGGTTCTTACACATAATAAGTCTTACCGCGGTTTCCGTGCACTGAACTTCATAATTATGTATGCATGCATGATTACGTAATTCCTTGCATAGTCACGTAGTGCATCCTATAATGTGTAGGGGAGGAAAACGATGAACGAGCCTGTGATGATTGTGATTAGACCATAATGGGGTCCTTTTTAATTGAGTCAATAAATGATCTCCAGATCGCCAAGGAGTCTTTTCAGCTTATATCATCACATGTCATTCTCAACCAGAATTTGAATCAATCTTTTGACCTAGACCACTAAAAGGGGTCTCTTTGAATGATGGAATGGTACTTATATAATCCAAGGGTGATTACGTAGAAGCCCATTAAGGATTTAAGGTAGTACCTTTTGAATATCCTACTACGAATCCCTCATATGAAGATATGAAAGGTTCTACGAGGATTTGGATAACGAATATCCAGAGTATAAAAACACAAAATATGCATAAAAGAAAACGCAAAATGCATAAACACATAGTCACATAACCACAAAATTGTTTATCTTGATTTTAAACTTGTCATGATTTTGTTAATTTGTTTTGCTAACTGAGCACATGCATTTAAAGCACACCAAGTATCCAATCAGTGGATTTTGATTGGTGCTTTAAACATTATCAAGAATCTAACTATGAAGTTAGAAAGATCTTAAATAGGAAATTCGATTTCGATTGCAAAGAACCGAAATGTTCGAATTAAGATACACAAGGAATCCAGTTAAGGATTCTGATTTGAATGATAATTATGCACAAGGATCTAATTGTAATGATAAGAAGATCCCATATGGATTTTGGGAATTAAAGATGTTTTGAAACCTTGCACTGGATGTGCTTAAGTCAAAACATGAAGTAAAAATGCTTATGAAGTTGAAATGCTAGATATGCCAAGGCGACATATGAAGCGGAATTTGAAGGTTAAGTCAATGTATGAGGAAAATACTTTGAAAACTATGCATGGGGTTCTAAAACGTGTTCAATGTTTTTGGAACTTTATATAATACTTTTGAAATCATAAAGTAGGTGTATTAGGTAGGTATATATAAAAAAAATGTTTTAAAATCATGCAAGATGAATTTTGAAATTATGTATAAGGTTTTTGAAAACATGAATGATGCTTTTGAAATCATGCATTTGAAAAGTTAAGTAAATATACTATATTAAAAATGTTTTTGAACTATATAAAATGTTTTTGAAATTATGAATGTTGTTTTGAAAACTCATGTTATGCATGTTGAAAAAGTCAGAACGTAATGGGTATGAGATCTGAAAATACCCTTAGTCATCTAACCAAGGATTCAAAGGCACAGATGTGCGAAAAAGCACGATTATTCATTATTTCGCTTTATTTCTTGTACTTTGTTTCTATAATGAAACGAGTACTTAACATTTTCGAGGAAATCATGAGCGATCACTTGAAAGGGAGAATCACAAGAGTAGTTTGTAAAGAGCATAGCTCCTTGATGTAGGTATCATAGGGAAATGCCATACACACATGTAACTACATTTGTATATCAGAATTGCAAACAATGAATTTTATTTATGAACAAAACAGATGGTTTTACAATACAAGAAAACAGAAGAAACGAAAGCACAAGACAGCAACATCTTTTGCTCGGCCATAAGCTTATCCAAGGGTTGGATTTGCATCGACAACCTTTGGGCAATTCCTTCGGAAATGGCCCATCTCGCCACAGTTGTAGCAAGAACGAGCTTGTGTAGGATTGTTGCCAGCTTAATTTGGTGCTGCTGCAGCTGAGCAAACTCTTGTCGTACGGCCAATAAGTCCACAAATTAGGCATTTGCGGCACTTTACACTGGCATGATGATGAAGGGTACATCGGTTGCACAAGGGTGCAGTTCCGTTGTAGGGCTTCTTAGCTAGTGGCATTGCCACTTGGCTAGGTCCTGCTTGATTTGATGTGACAGCAGCGGGTTTCCTTGAAGCTTTACGCTTCTTTGATTTTGGTGCAAGCTCGACTTCTGCTTTCCACGGTGACTCTTGAGTGGCTCTATTTTTGAGACGAGACATGGCAATGCCTAGATCCACAGACTTCAAAATAACTTCGCCTATTTGCTGGGCAAATTTAGCTGTTTGCTCGGACATCTGACCGTTGCTGAGATAAAGAGACATTCTAGAAGAAAATGAAAGACATAGGAAGAAACAAGTGAAAGGTTATCGGGTGATCAAAACAAAATGACAACGCATAGAAATTGCGATCATTTGTTTGTTACCTAAGGCAAACAAATGAGATGGTGAAGAATCAAGGTAAGCGGGTCATAATAATGCATTGCTGAAGACATGCTCGCCTATAAGTGAACACTCACCCCAAGAGTTCCCAGGTAAGAGTGTCTGGTCCGATATTGCGGATTTGTACGAACACTCTAGCCTTAGACAGAAAACTCAGAGTACAGGCATTCACTCTTCCAGTTTGCACGTGTTCACATTATTTAGACCCAAACTTTGACGAGATTTGAAAACTTAGAGGGTTCAAAACCTTATAATCAATCATCCTAGAACAGATGGTTGCTTTTCAAAGCGGTTTTGAAATTTATGTTCTTGTTGTGGTTGTCGCCTAAGGATAGGTGACGGTATTGTTTTGTGACTAAACGCAAGTAAACTCGCGTAAGGGTCCTAGGAAGGTTATAGACTAGGTCAAAGCATTACTAATAACCTAATTCCCTATAACCATGAGCTCTGATACCAACTTTGCTGTCACACCCCGACCACGTAAAACAACAAAACGTGGCGGAAACGTCGGGGAGTGTTGTAACAGAATCATTGTTTCACAACCATGGATTAAACAAATTTCGTTTTATTGAATTAAATGAGTTACAATGTCTTAACAAACAAAGAAGGATAACAGAATTAACTAGTCTTGCATCTTTTAATGTCACTAAGGCCTTGTCCAATCCTATGTGAGCATGCGTCAATATTATCATCAAATTTCATCAACTATTGTACCTGAAACACATGTGAAAATACATCAGCATAAAAATGCCGGCGAGTACATAGGTCTTGTGAAAATAGGATTCATGACTTAAGTTTAAGAAAAGTGTTTAATAAAAGTTAGTCATGAATCTTGTAAAATGTTTTGTTTTGTAAATCATTTGAAAAGCGATAAAATCAAATGATATGTATAAATAGAAGAATAACGTATGGTTAAAAGAATAACCAAGTAAAAATAAGTTGTATAAAACAAGTTGTTTTTGTAAAACGAAGTCTTGTGAAAATGTGTTATTTGTGTAAAAATATATAAGTCCAAACTAAATGATTTAAATAACGCTATGACATGTAATACAATACAAGCACTTATATATAGGAAGTACCAGCGGCGTATCCACCAGGCTTGTATCATACTACACACATATCGTTACTTAAGTCATTAAACAAACCACCAATATATAAAGTCCATGTTAAAACCAATCATCAAATGTTCTTGTCTAAACCATTGTCAATGTTTAAAACCCAAAATGTAGTTATGTAGTTAAGTGTAAACAAAAGTTATGTATGGTAAGTAACAAAATGAGAATACCTAACCATAAGTAAAAAGGAACAAAACAAAGTGTTTTGAATAAATCAAAAAGTTATGTTTTGCCAAGTAAAAGCTTCTTTTATTGATACAAACATTTATGTGGTAAGATAACGCATTACATTCAAGCCTTGAGACAGCAGGATAACCTTAGAGTAAAGGTTATCAAAGTAAAATGTTTTCGGACTCAGTCATTCCTTTCATCCAAACCAACCCAGGATGTCAGGAACGGGATTTGTCAAGTCCTATGGTACTATTACTTACTACCGAGTGGCGTAGCTAATGTTAATGAATGTAGTAAAGAACCGTTTATGCAAACCAAATGTCATACCAAATGTAAACAAGTTATGTGAAAACAATGTACTAAGTATGCTAAGTAAACATGCAAAGCAGAAAAGTCATGTAAAACAATGTGCTAATATGCCATGTAAACATATATAGCAAAACAATGTAATGTAAATCAATGTGCTAGCATGCTAAGTTAACATACACAGCAAAACAATGTAATGAAATCATGTACTATAAGTGTACTAAAGAACATAGCAAGCATATGATGTGAAAACAAGAAAGCACGAAAGTAACAAGTAGGCACATGTGTTTCACCCCAAAATGTTTGGAAAATAGTAAAAGAGGGGTACTATGTACTCACTTGAGGGTGCTTAGAAGTCTTGAACAACAACCAACCAAAGCTAGAGGGATCACGGAATCAAACGGCACCCTATATAGATAACCACATAAATAACCGGACCTAAATCGGGGGATTGGACAGTATGAGGTTTCGTAAACCAAATGAGTATTGGAACTCATATGATATGGTTAAACAAAGCCCACATACTAAAATGAAACCTAACCTAAGTGCTTACGACCCATTACGACCCGTTTAGGTAGCTTATGCTACTTTAACGCGTCGTTCGCGTAAAACGCGTTCGGAATGCCTAACTAGCCCTATGACAAGCAAGATATGCCTTAACATGCTTAATATTGTTGCTAAATCAGTTTAGATGTCAAAGATTATGTTACATAGGTTTAAAATGAATTTTGGCGCAAAAAGGGTATTTTGGTAATTTACCTAAGGCATAAGAACTACTTATCAAACAACTACTTAAACGACGTGACCATAAGGTATAACCTCGGAAGGTTATTCCCTATACAACTATGGTCACCTAAAGTGTTTGGTCAGATCCTAAAGATCGACCAAATGGGTCGGGTTCGTAAGCATAAGCGATTGATTAGATCGCTTACCTTTACGACCCTAAACAAGCACAAATCTAAAAGCGACGAGCTAAACATGCTAGAACATGTTTAATAATGTTAGAAAACAGGTTTGGTATTAAAAAAACGGTTTTAATACCCTAGAGTAGTTTGGTTACAAAATACGCGAGAAAACGCATTTTGGCCGAAACTACGACTCGTCACTGAGCCTAGATAACGTGGAAATCAGTAGGTATAGTTACTAGGGACTATAACCATCGTGATTACGCTCACGTCATGAAGTTCAAACGAACTTCGCGTCGACCATAAACTGGTCAATGCAGAAAGTCAAACGCAGTTTGACTTTAATGCTAAAACGAATGAAAAACGCGAAAGAATACTTACAGAAGGTCCCCGCAAGATTTGAACACGATTCACTCTCAGGTAGGAAGTATATAAACTTCCACTTAGAGAGCTTTGAATCAGATTTCAAATGTGAGGGAAAATGAGCAAGACATGGGGGGTATTTATAGGAAACATGGAACCGTTAAGATCGTTTCTTGTTCCCCAAGCGTTAAATCTTGGCCGTACAACACACACCCACTGAATTATAAACCCATGGGAGCCCCTAGAATTGTTAAAAACCATTTGCAAGTGGTTTTGAAGTGCTAAACAGCTGCAAACAGCTGTTTGCAACATTTTTGCATAACTGGGGAGGCCAAGCGGCCCGCATCAGGATCCACATAAACTCAGGCGGGCCGCCTGAGCTTGTCTGATCAGCACAACTTTTCAAAAATGACAGTTTTAGCCCCTGCATGCTTTTAAGTCCATTTTCGACACGTTTAAGGCCCGTTAACCTCATTTCAAGCCTCTAAAATGAAGTTAAAGTATAGGGAACTCAAAACATGCTCAAAAATATCTCGGATTTCGGTTCGTTTGGTCGTACGATCGCGATGTTCGCTTAATTACGACGGAATGCGCATAAGCGTGAAAAACGATCCAAATTGCGCGACGAATGGATTTTTCTCATGCCAAACATTAAAACATAATATTTTAATGCTTACATAAATTTTTGGATGCCTGGATGTATTCAGAACGTAAGTTATGCGCGAAAATGAAAACTTATGCACTTTTTGACGCTTTTAGTCCCTGAATGAGCATAAAGTTTATTTTAGCACACCGTACCCCTCAAAGCCTATTTCTAAGCTATGTTAAGGATATTTAAGGTGTGTTTAACTTATGGTCATGTTCTAGAATGTTTGTTACAGTTCAAATTGGCATACTTTCGCAGTTTGTCGAATTTAGTCCCTGTAAGCGAATAAACTTGATTTCGGCATACCAAACCTTCCAAAACTTATTTCTAAGTTATGTAAAGGTTATTTTAGGTATGTTAAGCCTATGTCACTATTCCAGAGTGTTTGTCGCATTACACTGGTTATATCAGTGCGCGTATAACCCTCTAGAAAGCGATCTAAAGCCCGAAATCGAACAAGAGTTGATATGTGCAAATGATATGTGAACATCGACTCAAGGTTCAACGCCGCACTGTACGAAAATTTCCCTAAAACGAACTTTTCTTTAAAATCTCGTTGCCATAAAACTTTTTTGAGAACTCAAAATGCTTTTTGATCGCTAATTATCACTCTTTAGTCAAACAAAATGTCTTACTCACCGCTGTCCCCTTAGACAAACGAATCGCTTTACTTGTCGCTTTCTTCATGTTGCCAATACGCACCCGTTAGTCAGTCCCAGATCGACCGCTCGTTCGCTCTACGCTTATTCTAACGCCTTCGTTGCTCGTCGCTTTTCTCTTAGCCGCTCGCTTGTTCACTCTCCGCTTATCTCGCTCACTTTTATCGCTACTCTCACTCGCATCAATTTTCGCAGCCCTCCTTGTGGATTAATTTCGGGATGAAATTTCCTAAAGTAGGGGAGACTGTAACAACCCGTACCTTCGTGCTTGTTACTCTCGCTACACTCGTTACGCCTAGCACCAGAGATTCAGATCATAATGTAACTATATCGCTTACAACGCTATTTCGCATATATTCGCATACTTTCAACACGCTATATCGCACATCACAACGCATACACTAACGCTAACGATGACATCGCGTGAATAGTTAAGTCACTCCCATCGATCATCGTGATGCAACACAATCACGCAAACGACGACATCACGTGAGTAACTTAAGCTGTTCCTATCGATCGTCGTAAAGCGTCGCAATGCTAACACAGAATCAAACGCAATTACTTATGCTATGACCTGTTACATATATAATAATACTGAAGTGGTTGAAACTATATAAACACGCACTCGCAGGCACGCGCAACTCAATTTATCGCACTTAACACGAAGCTAATTATATCGTAAAACGCTTAATGTGTCCAAAATGCTTAACGCAACAAAACACGTCGAACGAAATGAAAGTCGGGAAACTAACTCGCACAAACCGCCCGATCGAATGACCCTTCGATCGAATCGCCATCCGTCCGGATGACCATCCGATCGGATGGTCATCCGATCGAACGACCATCTGACCCATCGCCCTTTCGCCGCCTTTCTCCCCTTTCACCTATAAATACCCCACTTGTCACATCAACAACAGTTGATGTGACAACCTCATCTGACCAGCACGCTCCCAAGCACTTTTCTCTCGAAATCTAGTGATTCCGTAAGTATTTCATCCTAAATCTTGTACTTCTTTCATCATCACGCACTATCTCATCATCTTCACCAACAAATCTCATATTTCCACCATGAAATCTTTTGATTGGGCTGTTCGAAGGTGACGTCATCATGGAGTTCTTATGAACATTGAAGTGTGACCTCATCTCATCAATAACGGTTCAGATCTAAAGGATTTCTATACTATTTTACACGAACCTCACAAGATTAAAGGAGTTGAAAGATGTTTTCATACTTTCTTCAATGTTCTTTTACACTTTTTCACTCAAAACCGTTAGAATCTGGGCTCGTTCGGGCTCTTCTGTCACACCCCCAAAATACCACTTGCGGAAACACCGTGGGACGTGTGATGTACCAGGATCTAGCCACCAATCACATTGAACTCATAACAATATTTAAAATAAAAACTTTCATTCATTAACATAAAATGTTACAAAATGTTTAATGTAATTCATTGTATACAGCGGAAGCATAAATCAATTGTTAAATGTTCCATAAACCATATGTACGAAAACCATTAATCTTGACTTGCGATCCCTTGTATCTCGACCCATGACCACTCCAGCATCCCAGACAGTAAGCCCCAACAACATATACCTAAGGCCCTGCAAGCATGCAGAAAAACGTGTATCAGACAACGCTAGTGAGTTCACTGATTTGTTAAACCGTTCGTTACCGATTACTGATTCGTGTTATGTTATGTTGATAATAACTCGATACCGTAGATGGCCCTTTTTGCCCTTCTCCAATGCTCTATCAAACATTGGTCATGATTTAAAGTTATTAGTTCACGCTCGTCCTATCCAGGTATGTCGTGAGGGTGCCAAACCTAATAGCGCTATCAACTAATAACCCCGTTGCCCTACAAGCAACTAACCCGGTAGTATGATGGGACTTAAGTGATAGAGAGTGAGTGTATTATCCAACATCAACCATTACTGAAAACCGTTGCATATCCCCTGCAAGGATACGCGTTTGTGAAATCCGCCTCACATCCCCTACAAGGATGTGGGTATTTGAAAACCGCCTCATATCCCCTACAAGGATATGGGTTTACGAAAATCCGTTTACAAGTTTTGCCGGTTTGATTGTCCCCACTGGACGCGTGCTTGTTTTGAGAGGAGTGAACTCACCTTGGTTTGCTCGGTAAGACTAGCTACTTGTTCATACATAAAAAGGCAAAGCCTATGATGTTCGTATACACAAAATCAGTTTACGTTCACGTTGTTCACGTATGTTCATAGTGTGTATTCGAAGCAAGGATCATCGCATAACAGATAACAATCATTCATAACACACGTAACAGATAAGTTCACTATTCCCATGCATGTTTCGTAATAGCACTTAACAGTTAAGTGAGCTATTCATCATAAGCAAGTCATGTTTCCAACAATGGTTACCATTATCGATTAGTTTTGTAACCATAAATCACATATTGTCACACCCCCAAAATCCACACGCGGAGTACCACCGCATGGAGGCGTGACATGACCAGGATTAAGCCACCAATCATATTGAACGTATATGTAAATAGTAAATGTCATTCTTCAATACGAAAGGTGTTTTCAAAACCAAGCATAAAAAAATGTGTAGCGGAAGCATTAATGTAAAAACCCAAACATAAGTGTTAAGTTGATATGTCATAAAAGTGTTTATCATAATATCCACAATCCGTGCCCACAACGACTGCGCCTCCCGTGCAAGCTCCATGAGTACCTAAGGTCCTGCAAGGCATGTAACAGAGAGTCAACAACTAGTTGAGCGATTTCACAGTTGGTTATTCAGTGTTCGTGATAGTATAGTAATTCGTATGTTCGTTTAGTAATCCATGTATCGTATGCATTTGTATCGCAACCCTCTAGGCATGTGTGCGAAGGTTAGTGGGAGTTTCCCAAGTATTCTAGACTAGGTATATTTGTATCGCAGCCCACCCGGCATGTGTGCGAAGATTAGTGTATGGTTCGCAGCCATTCTAGGCATGTGTGCGAAGATTAGTTCTATTATCGCAGCCATTCCCAGCGTGTGTGCGAAGAGAAGTATTAGTATCACTAGTCTAGCAGTATTTCTCAATAAGCTTCCTCTCCCGAGGCCTAAAGTACATAATCCTGATAATGTCTTAAGTACAAGAAATCTTCCAACCCATTCCCGACCCTGGGAATCCCATGCCTTGGTAAGAGTGTAAACTCACCTTGGTTTGCTCGGCAGATACACAGAAAAGTCAATCAAGCTATATGGTGGTCAACCATGTCCTACCATGGTTACCATACAAGTTAGGTTCGAAACAGTTGAAACAAGTCTTTGGGTTATCCGGGCATTGATAGGACGAATGCCCCTCCTTACCACATTTAAAGCACCCCTTCTTACCTAGCAAACACTCTCCGGTATGGAGCTTTCCACATGTCTTGCATGGTGTACTCCCACCTTTCGACTTACCCTTTCTTCCTTGATCCTGAAACTTCCCCTTTTTGGATGGACTAAAACTTGCACCTTTTTCACTCGGCCTCTTTTCACCTCGCTCCTCTTGCCTTTTAATTTCGATCTCTCTATCCCGCGCTAAATCGATGAGCTCTTCAAGAGTTTCACATTTTGAGGTAGTGATGAACTCTCTAACTTCTGCTTTTAACACGCCATAGAAGCGACTTATCTTCATCCTCTCGGTTGTTACCAATTCTCCACAGAACTTCATCTTATCCATAAAATTGTTTGCTATTTCATTCACTGATTCGTTTTTCTGCCGGAGGCGTAAGAAATCCTCCTGAATCTTGTCGATCGCCGACTGAGGACAATGATATCTCATGAAGGGCCCCTTGAACTCTTGCCAAGTCATAGCTTGCAGCCTATCTTCGCCTATTTCCTTGCTGTGCGCATCCCACCAATCTTTCGCTTGATGGGTTAGTAAACCGGTAGCGAACATCACTTGGTCCTCCTTATCGCACCGGCTTCGTATAAACACCGCCTCTATATTCGAGACCCATCTTTGACATTCGACTGGGTCAATTTTACCGTCATACGTCATCGGATGGCATGCCATAAAATCCTTGTAAGTGCACCTTCGTTCCCTACCTTTACTCTTGGATCCTTCGATTAATTCCTTCAACTCTTCGAACTTATTAGTCATCATAGCATCCACAACCCCTAGAACTCGGCTTTCTACTTCTTGAGCCAACCGTGGAAGATTGGCTTGTATAACCCCTTCCGCTACTTCTGTAACTCTGTTCTCGAATGCTTCTTGTCTAGCCGCGTCATTGTTATCATCATTATCATCATTGATATTTCTTGCATCGGCCATCTACACAACATCACATTTATATTTAACACAACTAACAAGCTTTCATTACGTCATATTTCATTACTCCAAGTTTATTTCATCCACCTTCCCTTAGTTGAATTTTACTTGCCTTTTAAAATTTTTACTTTTCGTTCATATTATTCGACTCGTCACCTCCGATTATTTCAAGTTCATCACTTCAAAATTTCTATTTATGGTTCCCCATACTTATGAAGTCCCTCATGGACTTTTCATCGCAATTTAGTAGGCTTTCAATTGATACGGGGACTTAGAATGGGTAAAAACAAGGCAAATCAGCGAAACAGACACACGCTAGCCGTCGGCGACGGCAGGGTAGCCCGTCGGCGACGGCTCTTAAAAGTGGGCGTCGGGTAAAAATGTCCGTAGACAGGAACTTAGGCCGTCGGCCAAAATAAGGCGTCGGCGACGGACCTACAGGGCGTCGGCGACGGCCTTCCCCTGATCATTTTGCTGCAACTTTTTTTTTGTGTTTTAACCCATTTCCAGGTCCGTACCAGCTGCCCGGGTTCCGGAATTACTTGTTTTGATGCCCATAATTGTTACTTCACATATTTAACTTAACCTTACATCTTAAACTCATAACATATACTAGCATTTATCGAAATCATACATTATTACCTCATTGGCGATCCGGGAGCGAGCACACTTTCGAACGAGCCATTGGTTTGAGTTCAAGCATCGCGTTAAAAGCTCGAATCCCTCAAACCATGGCTCTGATACCAACTTGTAAGGACCGCTTTTCAAAAATAATAGATTAACTACATAAACAAGATTTTTCGGAGAATTAAAATACCACTTTGACGCTTAAAGAAATTTTTACAAAAATTGGGCATGACCCGTTTGTAAAACGGACATACCCCCTGTTTTTACATAACATACAACGTTTACCTACGACCCAATTTACATAAAACCATTCCAACAAAAGTGACGAGTTTTTAAATCTAAAACATTTCAACAAAGTCTAACAAAGTGGCAAAACATGGACCCAAAAGTATGCATATGAGTTGCGGAAGCGCTTGGTATTATAAGGCTTGAACATGTGCTCGTCCCATAACTCCAAATCGCCTATAGAGGTGCTTTACCTACATTAACATTCACAAATTTAATAAGTTAGTTATCTCATAGAAAATCATAACCTTTCGATTTAGCAATAACCACATAAAACATTCTTACTCTTAAGCATACAACAACCCAATAATTGGGTTAAGCATAACCACTCTCGTAGAGAGTTTGACATACGCATTCGACCCGTGTAATTGGGTTTAGCATAAACACTCTCGTAGAGAGCTAAGCATAAGCATTCGACCCATGAAATTGGGTTTAGCATAAACACTCTCGTAGAGAGCTAAGCATAAGCATTCGACCCATGAAATTGGGTTTAGCATAAACACTCTCGTAGAGAGCTAAGCATACACATTCAACCCATGAAATTGGGTTTAGCATAAACACTCTCGTAGAGAGCTAAGCATACACATTCAACCCATGAAATTGGGTTAGCATAACTCAACACTACTTTCATTAACATACCCAAATCCACAAGGGATTTGTCGCTTGCTTACTACATCGTCGATCTCGTTATATAAGAATAGCTTTTACAACGAAATTTTATATAAATAGGAAATATAATAAAGACCCGTATGACACGAAGCATACCTCGATCTTGTGCTCCTTCCGCTTGCTTAGTGCTTGTACCTTCTTCTTTCACGCCTACATTAGAACATTTGTTCACTTTATTTAGTTTGTGGCATCATTATACTATTTCCACATAAATTCTTCTTTTAGGCATTTCATCGAACACTTGGTAATATAAGGCACAAGGTACAAGTTTACTAAGCATGTCCCTACTAGCTCATCACAACACAAGAATCATCTTCCTCTAAATTCATATAATTTCCATTCTAAAATCAGTTTATCTAGCATTCGAGCATCACAACAATTTCACATATCAATTAACTCATGATCCTAATTCTCATGAATTTCCTATTAGTAACAAAATCTTTACAAAGTGGGTTTTTCACTACACTTTTTATAGAACATAATTTCAAGCATGATTCCTATTCTAAAAGCAATCTTAACTCAGATTCATTACATTGGTTACAAGGAATCGAGATTTGGTCTAACCCCTCATTCTAAAAATCATAAATTCAGAAAATCAAGCTTACCACTTACGAAATTGAGGTTAGTTATTCAGATTTATGGACTCATGCACTAGATTATCTTGAGAATTTAGATCCAATTGCTTGTTTTTGCTTGAGCTAGGGTTTCCCCCTTCTCTCTGCTTGTTCGATCGATCCCCCACCAACACCAGTGTGTTGGTTTTTGTTATATTATTATTGTTATTAAAATTTTGTCATAATCACAATTTTAGTCCCTAGGGTTATAAGTGTGGATAGTTATCACACTAATTTTCTTTCTAGTTAACAATTACCAAAATCTTTTGACTTGGTTAATTATTACAATTTATACACCTTTAATAAAACAAGTAAATGAATAGCATATTTTGGGGTGTTACAAGTCTACCCCCCTTAAAAGAGGTTTCGTCCCCGAAACCTGATCACATAACAATTTAAGTATTGACATACCGAAAAGATAAGGGTAGTGCTTCCTCATTTCGTCTTCAGTTTCCCATGTAAGATCCGAACCTTTTCGGTGTCGCCATTGGACCAACACTTGTTTAACAGCTTTATTTCGGAGATTCTTCACCTTGAAGTCCTTAATGGCTACGGGTTTTTCGACATAATTTAACCCTTCATCCAACTCGATATCATCGAGTGGTACTAGTGCTGTCTCATCCGCAAGACACTTTCTTAATTGCGACACGTGGAAGGTATTGTGAATCCCGTTTAGAGCAGGCGGTAATTCCAATCGATACGCAACCCTTCCAACCCGAGCCAAAATTTTAAACGGCCCAATGTAACGAGGACCTAGCTTTCCCCGTTTGCGAAAACGGATTATACCCTTCCATGGGGACACCTTTAGCAAGACAAAATCTCCAACTTGGAACTCGATAGGACGCCTTCTCTTGTCTGCATAAGCTTTTTGCCGATCTTGAGCTGCTTTCAACCTTGTTCTAACCATTTCAATCTTTTCATTCGTTACTGCTATTAAATCACTTGGTGCAAGCTCCCTTTGTCCCACTTCGCCCCAACATACGGGAGTCCTACATTTTCTCCCGTATAATAGTTCGTAAGGTGCCATTTGAATACCACTATGGTAACTGTTGTTATAAGAAAATTCGACCAGTGGCAATTGGTCGTCCCAACTTCCCCCAAAATCTAAGGCACACGCCCTCAACATATCAACGAGCGTTTGAATGGTTCTTTCTGACTGGCCGTCCGTTTGAGGGTGGTAAGCGGTACTTATGTGCAACTTCGTACCCACACTCTCGTGAAACTTCCGCCAGTAACGAGAAGTAAATCTAGTGTCCCGATCCGAGACAATCGACACGGGCACTCCATGGTGGGATATGATCTCGTTCATATAAATTTCTGCCAATTTCTCGGAAGAGTAAGCTTCTTTGATGGGTAAAAAGTGAGCGCTTTTTGTAAGCCGGTCTACGATTACCCATATTGTATCGTGCCCTTTCTTTGTTTTAGGAAGTTTGGTTATCAAATCCATCGTTAGTTCCTCCCACTTCCATACCGGTATCTCCAAGGGTTGTAATTTCCCATACGGCTTTTGATGTTCTACTTTCACTTGGGAGCATGTTAAGCATTTCGCGACGTATTTAACTATGTCGCGCTTCATACCCGGCCACCAATAATTGGCTTTCAAGTCCCGATACATCTTTGTAGCCCCGGGATGGACCGAATATCGAGACTTATGTGCCTCGTCGAGCAGGGCAGCTTTGACTTCGCAGAATCGCGGAATCCAAATTCGGCTGAACCGCGTCTTAAGCCCGGTCGAATTTTCTTCTAGATCATCGATCACACCTTTTAATCGTTCCCTCTTCAGGTCGTCCGCTCCGAGCGACTTTATCTGGGATTCGCGGATCTCCTCAAGTAATCGTGGTATAACTACCATCTTCATGGATTTCACTCTTATGGGAGATGGATACTCTTTACGGCTTAATGCATCGGCTACTACATTTGCCCTCCCCGGATGGTAGAGGATATCACAATCATAATCCTTGATAAGTTCCAACCACCTCCGCTGCCTCATGTTTAGGTCTCTCTGTTCAAAGAAATATTTAAGGCTTTTGTGGTCCGAGTAAATGGTGCATTTTGCCCCATATAGATAATGCCTCCAAATCTTTAATGCAAACACTACGGCCGCTAATTCCAAGTCGTGTGTGGGGTAGTTCACCTCATGAGGCTTCAATTGTCGCGAAGCATAAGTGATAACTCTCCCTCTTTGCATTAGAACACAACCCAATCCCTGGTGTGAAGCGTCTGAATAGACCACCAGGTCTTCGGTTCCGTCTGGTAACGTTAGGATTGGGGGACTTGATAGTTTTTCTTTCAACATTCGAAAAGCCTCCTCCTGTTCTTTTTCCCATACAAACTTCTCCTTCTTTCTGGTCAGTTTTGTTAAGGGTAAGGCTATCTTGGAAAAATCTTGTATGAACCTCCGGTAGTATCCAGCAAGACCCAGAAAACTTCTTATCTCTGTTGGGTTTTTCGGAGGAACCCATTTCATTACAGCATCGATCTTTGAAGGATCGACCATAACACCCTCCGCATTTATCACATGCCCCAGAAACTGTACCTCCCTAAGCCAAAAGGCACACTTTGAAAATTTTGCGTAGAGCTTCTCCTTACGGAGAGTTTCAAGTACTTCACGCAAATGTACCGCATGTTCGTCTTTGCTTCGTGAATAAACCAAAATGTCATCTATGAATACAATTACCGATCTATCCAACATGGGTCGGCATACACGGTTCATAAGATCCATAAATGCCGCCGGCGCATTTGTTAACCCAAAGGACATAACTAAAAATTCATAATGTCCGTAACGGGTTCTAAATGCGGTCTTTGGAATGTCTTCTTCTCGTACTCTAACCTGATGGTACCCCGATCGCAGATCTATCTTGGAGAACCAACTCGCCCCTTGTAACTGATCAAAAAGGTCGTCAATTCTAGGTAAAGGGTAGCGGTTCTTTATGGTTAGCTTATTTAACTCCCTATAGTCGATGCACATGCGCATCGACCCGTCTTTCTTCTTAACAAATAAGACGGGCGCTCCCCAAGGCGACACACTTGGGCGTATAAAACCTTTGTCTAAGAGGTCTTGTATTTGTGTCATTAATTCCCGCATTTCCGTGGGAGCTAATCTATAGGGAGCCTTCGCGACTGGTTTCGCATCCGGATTCAATTCGATATTGAACTCCACTTCTCGCTCGGGAGGGAGTCCCGGCAATTCTTCCGGGAATACATTCGGAAATTCGTTCACAACTTCAACATCTTCAAGCTTTGGAAAGCTTTGTTGAGTATTTGCTACGTAAGCTAAGTATGCTCTACTCCCATTGAGCACGTACTTAGTGGCTTGAACGAGAGTACATAGCTTCGCTTCCATCTTCCTTTCGCCTTGTACATTTAATCGTCTTCCACTTGGAGTTTGAAGAAATATAGATTTGGATTCACATTTTATTTCTGCATGGTTTTGAGACATCCAATCCATACCCACTATTACTTTGAATTCCCCCAAGATCATGGGGATAAGATCAATAGCAAACTCCTCATCCTCAATGGTCAATTTGCAATTTTTACATATTTCGTGCAACAAGTAACTTTTACTATATGCTATCTCTACTTCTAAGGGCAACGGCATTCGTTCAATCTTAAAGGATGGATGTTGAACAATTTCACTAGAGATAAACGACATGGTAGCTCCGGTATCAAACAAAACGTAAACCGGTATAGAATTTATTAGAAAAATACCTGAGACCATATTTGGCTGGGACTTGGCTTCTTCAGACGTGATCTGAAACATTCTCCCCTTTGCCCTAGAACCCTCTTGCTTCCTATCTTCTTTCTTTGACCCTTGTTGAAGCTTTGGGCATTCCGACTTGATATGCCCTTTTTCGAAACAGTTGAAACAAGTCTTTGGGTTATCCGGGCATTGATAGGACGAATGCCCCTCCTTACCACATTTAAAGCACCCCTTCTTACCTAGCAAACACTCTCCGGTATGGAGCTTTCCACATGTCTTTCATGGTGTACTCCCACCTTTCGACTTACCCTTTCTTCCTTGATCCTGAAACTTCCCCTTTTTGGATGGACTAAAACTTGCACCTTTTTCACTCGGCCTCTTTTCACCTCGCTCCTCTTGCCTTTTAATTTCGATCTCTCTATCCCGCGCTAAATCGATGAGCTCTTCAAGAGTTTCACATTTTGAGGGAGTGATGAACTCTCTAACTTCTGCTTTTAACACGCCATAGAAGCGACTTATCTTCATCCTCTCGATTGTTACCAATTCTCCACAGAACTTCATCTTATCAATAAAATTGTTTGCTATTTCATTCACTGATTCGTTTTTCTGCCGGAGGCGTAAGAAATCCTCCTGAATCTTGTCGATCGCCGACTGAGGACAATGATATCTCATGAAGGGCCCCTTGAACTCTTGCCAAGTCATAGCTTGCAGCCTATCTTCGCCTATTTCCTTGCTGTGCGCATCCCACCAATCTTTCGCTTGATGGGTTAGTAAACCGGTAGCGAACATCACTTGGTCCTCCTTATCGCACCGGCTTCGTATAAACACCGCCTCTATATTCGAGACCCATCTTTGACATTCGACTGGGTCAATTTTACCGTCATACGTCATCGGATGGCATGCCATAAAATCCTTGTAAGTGCACCTTCGTTCCCTACCTTTACTCTTGGATCCTTCGATTAATTCCTTCAACTCTTCGAACTTATTAGTCATCATAGCATCCACAACCCCTAGAACTCGGCTTTCTACTTCTTGAGCCAACCGTGGAAGATTGGCTTGTATAACCCCTTCCGCTACTTCTGTAACTCTGTTCTCGAATGCTTCTTGTCTAGCCGCGTCATTGTTATCATCATTATCATCATTGATATTTCTTGCATCGGCCATCTACACAACATCACATTTATATTTAACACAACTAACAAGCTTTCATTACGTCATATTTCATTACTCCAAGTTTATTTCATCCACCTTCCCTTAGTTGAATTTTACTTGCCTTTTAAAATTTTTACTTTTCGTTCATATTATTCGACTCGTCACCTCCGATTATTTCAAGTTCATCACTTCAAAATTTCTATTTATGGTTCCCCATACTTATGAAGTCCCTCATGGACTTTTCATCGCAATTTAGTAGGCTTTCAATTGATACGGGGACTTAGAATGGGTAAAAACAAGGCAAATCAGCGAAACAGACACACGCTAGCCGTCGGCGACGGCAGGGTAGCCCGTCGGCGACGGCTCTTAAAAGTGGGCGTCGGGTAAAAATGTCCGTAGACAGGAACTTAGGCCGTCGGCCAAAATAAGGCGTCGGCGACGGACCTACAGGGAGTCGGCGACGGCCTTCCCCTGATCATTTTGCTGCAACTTTTTTTTTTTGTGTTTTAACCCATTTCCAAGTCCGTACCAGCTGCCCGGGTTCCGGAATTACTTGTTTTGATGCCCATAATTGTTACTTCACATATTTAACTTAACCTTACATCTTAAACTCATAACATATACTAGCATTTATCGAAATCATACATTATTACCTCATTGGCGATCCGGGAGCGAGCACACTTTCGAACGAGCCATTGGTTTGAGTTCAAGCATCGCGTTAAAAGCTCGAATCCCTCAAACCATGGCTCTGATACCAACTTGTAAGGACCGCTTTTCAAAAATAATAGATTAACTACATAAACAAGATTTTTCGGAGAATTAAAATACCACTTTAACGCTTAAAGAAATTTTTACAAAAATTGGGCATGACCCGTTTGTAAAACGGACATACCCCCTGTTTTTACATAACATACAACGTTTACCTACGACCCAATTTACATAAAACCATTCCAACAAAAGTGATGAGTTTTTAAATCTAAAACATTTCAACAAAGTCTAACAAAGTGGCAAAACATGGACCCAAAAGTATGCATATGAGTTGCGGAAGCGCTTGGTATTATAAGGCTTGAACATGTGCTCGTCCCATAACTCCAAATCGCCTATAGAGGTGCTTTACCTACATTAACATTCACAAATTTAATAAGTTAGTTATCTCATAGAAAATCATAACCTTTCGATTTAGCAATAACCACATAAAACATTCTTACTCTTAAGCATACAACAACCCAATAATTGGGTTAAGCATAACCACTCTCGTAGAGAGTTTGACATACGCATTCGACCCGTGTAATTGGGTTTAGCATAAACACTCTCGTAGAGAGCTAAGCATAAGCATTCGACCCATGAAATTGGGTTTAGCATAAACACTCTCGTAGAGAGCTAAGCATAAGCATTCGACCCATGAAATTGGGTTTAGCATAAACACTCTCGTAGAGAGCTAAGCATACACATTCAACCCATGAAATTGGGTTTAGCATAAACACTCTCGTAGAGAGCTAAGCATACACATTCAACCCATGAAATTGGGTTAGCATAACTCAACACTACTTTCATTAACATACCCAAATCCACAAGGGATTTGTCGCTTGCTTACTACATCGTCGATCTCGTTATATAAGAATAGCTTTTACAACGAAATTTTATATAAATAGGAAATATAATAAAGACCCGTATGACACGAAGCATACCTCGATCTTGTGCTCCTTCCGCTTGCTTAGTGCTTGTACCTTCTTCTTTCACGCCTACATTAGAACATTTGTTCACTTTATTTAGTTTGTGGCATCATTATACTATTTCCACATAAATTCTTCTTTTAGGCATTTCATCGAACACTTGGTAATATAAGGCACAAGGTACAAGTTTACTAAGCATGTCCCTACTAGCTCATCACAACACAAGAATCATCTTCCTCTAAATTCATATAATTTCCATTCTAAAATCAGTTTATCTAGCATTCGAGCATCACAACAATTTCACATATCAATTAACTCATGATCCTAATTCTCATGAATTTCCTATTAGTAACAAAATCTTTACAAAGTGGGTTTTTCACTACACTTTTTATAGAACATAATTTCAAGCATGATTCCTATTCTAAAAGCAATCTTAACTCAGATTCATTACATTGGTTACAAGGAATCGAGATTTGGTCTAACCCCTCATTCTAAAAATCATAAATTCAGAAAATCAAGCTTACCACTTACGAAATTGAGGTTAGTTATTCAGATTTATGGACTCATGCACTAGATTATCTTGAGAATTTAGATCCAATTGCTTGTTTTTGCTTGAGCTAGGGTTTCCCCCTTCTCTCTGCTTGTTCGATCGATCCCCCACCAACACCAGTGTGTTGGTTTTTGTTATATTATTATTGTTATTAAAATTTTGTCATAATCACAATTTTAGTCCCTAGGGTTATAAGTGTGGATAGTTATCACACTAATTTTCTTTCTAGTTAACAATTACCAAAATCTTTTGACTTGGTTAATTATTACAATTTATACACCTTTAATAAAACAAGTAAATGAATAGCATATTTTGGGGTGTTACACCTATGGAACATATAGTCGGATCATGTGATTAACGAATTCAAGGACTAACATGCAACCTATTTCTTATAAATCACGAATCAAACTAATCAAAGTTTTAAACTCGAGAATCACAATTTCAGTAACATCAATCATCATGTATAACATATGAACTATTGAATCATGCGATCATAAATCAATAACAAAATAGTTTCTTTGCAAGTGATAACATCGTGTAAAACTCATATTCCGAATTCATGATAAACCACATAATAATATACATCAATCCATCAACAACCAAATAAGAACAAAGTGCTAACCGGATGTGTGAAGTGTTTAACTAGATCAAGATGGAAGCCGTGATCCGAAAGGACTTCGATGGTGAAGGTGTTGCTGTCGGGTCCGAGAGAGAGAGAGAGAGAGAGAGAGCTCCTAGGGTTTGTGTGTGTTAAGTGTTTGCAAGTTATGAGAAACTAGTCCCCCTAAAGGTTCCTGTATACGTGCAAGGAGTGAGTGGGCCGAACCCTTACTTGGGTTGCCCTCTTGGTCTCGAGTTCAAGGATGTGTGGGCCGAATGGGTTCGTATAATCGGATTAAGGTTCAAACATTCACAAAACATAGCATTCACTTAATCAACAAAATTCACGTAATCACATAGAGTTCATACAGGTTAACACGTAATACAAGAGACGGTTCTAAAATACGAGTGGTCACATTATCCCCAACTTGAAAGAAATTTCGTCCCGAAATTTGGTACGTACTCACTGAGGTAGCTAGGTAAGTTGTATCGTTTACTGGTTTTCTTGGGGTGTCACATCCTCCCCCCGTTGATCTGGAATTTCGTCTCGAAATTCCGTGGTAGCTTCAGCCTCAGTAGTGGTTGTACTGTTCGCGAACAATTGGGGGTACTTTTCTTTTATTTGATCTTCTCGTTCCCAAGTGAACTCTGGGCCACGACGGGAGTTCCAACAAACTCGAACAAGAGGGATTCTTGTGTTCTTGAGGACCTTAACATCCCGGTCCGTGATTTCGACTGGTTCCTCAATGAAATGTAACTGTTCATCGATAGTGAGCTCCTTCAAAGGAACTATGAGGGTCTCATCTGACAGGCATTTCTTCAGATTCGACACGTGAAAGACGTTGTGAACTGCACCGAGTTCTGCTGGTAAGTTCAGCTTGTAGGCCACCTTGCCTATTCTCTCTATAATCTCGAATGGTCCGACAAACCGCGGATTGAGTTTACCCCTATTGCCAAAACGAAGCACACCCTTCCAGGGTGAGACTTTGAGTAGCACTCGATCCCCAACTTGGAACTCGAGTGGTTTCCTGCGCTTATCAGCGTAACTTTTCTGACGGTCACGAGCCGCCGCCATGCATTGCCGTATCTGTGCAATCCGTTCAGTAGCATCAACTACCATTTCTGGACCTGTGATTTGACTATCCCCCACCTCTGCCCAACAGAGAGGTGACCGGCATTTACGTCCGTACAATGCCTCGAATGGAGCGGCTTGGATGCTGGTATGGTAACTGTTATTGTATGAAAACTCCACTAAAGGGAGATGCTTTTCCCAGCTGTTGTCGAAATCAATCACACATGCTCGAAGCATGTCTTCTAGGGTTTGAATCGTGCGCTCAGACTGCCCATCCGTCTGAGGGTGATATGCTGTGCTCATGTCTAATCGAGAGCCAAAAGATTTGTGCATTGCTTGCCATAGTTCCGAAGTAAATCGTGCATCGCGATCCGAAATAATAGAGGTTGGCACCCCATGCCTTGAGACAACTTCCTTGAGATATACGTCAGCTAGAGTGGAGAACTTGTCTGTTTCCTTAATAGCCAGGAAGTGTGCAGACTTTGTGAGTCGATCCACGATCACCCAAATAGTATCGTTCCCACATTGGGATCTAGGCAGGCCAGTAACAAAGTCCATGGAAATTTCCTCCCATTTCCATTGTGGTATCTTGGGTTGCTGAAGTAGGCCTGATGGTTTATGGTATTCCGTCTTGACCCTCGCGCAGGTCAAACACTTGCCGACGTAAGTTGCTATGTGGGCCTTCATGCTAGGCCACCAATACGTGATATCGTGGTACATTTTATCCGAACCTGGATGTACCGAGTAGCGAGATTATGTGCTTCATCCATCACAAGTTCTCGTAAAACCGCTATAATGTGGGACCCAAATACGCCCCGTTACGTAATAGGCGTCGTCTTCCTTCTGTTCTAATCGTTTCCTTGAGCCACGTAAGGCTTCAGCCCTTACGTTTTCTAGTTTCAATGCTTCTACCTGAGCATCTCGTATCTGTGCAGGAAGATTAGACTGAATAGTAAGCTGTTGTGCTCGTACGCGTCTAGGTAGAGTGTCCTTTCGACTGAGAGCGTCAGCCACAACATTGGCTTTGCCTGGATGGTACTTGATGGCACATTCGTAGTCGTTCAGTAGTTCAACCCATCGACGTTGACGCATGTTCAATTCCTTCTGCTTGAAGATATGCTCGAGACTCCTGTGATCGGTGTAGATAGTGTACTTGGTACCGTACAGGTAGTGTCGCCATATCTTGAGCGCGAAAACAACAACTCCCTGCTCTAAATCGTGCGTCGTATAGTTTCGTTCGTGAACCTTAAGTTGGCGCGAAGCGTATGCAATAACTTTATCCCGTTGCATCAATACACAACTAAGCCCCTGTATCGATGCGTCACAATAGACCACAAAATCGTCCGTGCCCTCTGGCAATGAGAGGATAAGTGCACTGCAAAGTCTATCCTTCAAGTGTTGAAAAGCGGTTTCTTGAGTATTACCCCAACGGTAAGTGACACCCTTCTGTGTCAGTAGTGTAAGCGATTGAGCAATCTTTGAGAAATATTTAATGAATCGTCTGTAATAACCCGCCAAACCCAAGAATTGGCGTATTTCCGCTGGTGTACGTGGTGCAGGCCAGTTCCTGATCGAATCCACCTTGGATGGATCAACATGGATCCCATCCTTGTTTACCACATGGCCTAGAAAGTGGACTTCACGAAGCCAGAAGTCGCATTTTGAAAACTTGGCGTACAGTTGTTCCTTTCGAAGAAGTTCCAAAATAAGTCGTAGATGCTGCTCGTGTTCTTCCTGACTCTTGGAGTAGATCAGGATGTCGTCAATGAAAACAATCACAAACTTATCCAGGTAGGGTTTGCACACCCTGTTCATAAGATCCATAAAGACTACCGGTGCGTTTGTCAACCCGAATGGCATGACAAGAAACTCGTAGTGGCCGTAGCGAGTTCTGAATGTTGTTTTGGAGACGTCCTCATCCCGGACTCTCAGCTGATGGTAACCTGACCTCAGGTCTATCTTAGAGTTGTAGCTCGACCCTTGCAACTGGTCGAATAAATCATCAATACGTGGAAGAGGATAGCGGTTCTTCACTGTCACCTTGTTCAGTTCACGGTAGTCGATGCACATGCGGAAGGTACCGTCCTTCTTTTTCACAAATAAGACTGGAGCTCCCCAGGGCGAAGAGCTAGGTCGGATAAATCCCTTATCCAAGAGTTCCTTTAGCTGTGTAGAGAGTTCTTCCAACTCTGATGGAGCTAAGCGATACGGTCCACGTGCTATCGGTGCTGCTCCTAGTGCTAGCTCGATTTGAAATTCGACCTGGCGATGAGGCGGTAGACCAGGTAAATCTTCAGGGAACACCTGAGGAAAGTCGCGTACAACTGGAATATCTTCCAATTTCTTTTCTTTTGCTGATGCATCGGTAACAAGTGCCAGAATGGCAGTGTGGCCCTTACGCAAACACTTCTGAGCCTTTAGAAAGGAGATGATGCCAACCACTGCACCACTCTTGTCGCCTTGAACTTCGAGAGGTTCTTTACCAGAACGAGGAATACGAACGATCTTCTCTTTACATAAGATCTCTGCGCGCTATTGGGATAACCAATCCATTCCAGTGACAATGTCGAAACTACCCAGAGCTATGGGAACGAGATCGATAGAGAAAGTCTGACCAGCGAGGATGAGATTACAACCCTGAACTATGTGTGTGGCCTCTAGACTTTTACCGTTAGCTAACTCTACGACATGCTTGGTGTTTAGGGGAGTTGGTGTCCGTTTTAACATTTGGCTAACTTTTAGAGACATATAACTTGTATCCGCACCCGAATCAAACAATACAGTAACATAAAAGTCGTCGAGAAGAAACTTACCCATAACTACGTTGGGATCATTCCTTGCTTCTCCCTGCCCCAGCACAAATGCGCGTCCCCTAGCTTCATTGCCATTATTGTTTCCACCATTGTTGTTCCCATTGCCCTGATTGTTATTGTTGTTGCAATTCTGGTTCAACTGGGGGCAATCCCGCTTGAAGTGACCTTCAGCACCACACTGAAAGCATCCCCTGTTGCCTCGCTGTTGCTGCTGCTGCTGGTTTTGAGGAGCTGGTGGTTGTTGTTGGTTCTGGTTTGCAGGTCGTGAGCTCCTGCATTCTTTAGCTTCGTGCCCTATCTTGAGACATCTCTGACAGCGGCCCTTGCGGCACTGACCACTGTGGTGTCTATTACACCTGTTACACAGTGGGTGAATTCCCCGATATCCATCCTGCCCCTGACCACCAAAAGTTTGCTGACCCGGGCTCTGGTAATCACTATTCTTGCGCTGCTGTTGTGCTTGAGACTGAACGGTAGCTGAGCCCTTGCTGGAATCCCCATCCCATTTCCGCTTGTTGTCATTGGGAGTAGCGGGAGTAGCAGAAGTGGTAGCGGTAGTAGTTGCACTGATGCGCTTAGGCAGCTTGTTCTGTTCCACCGCCTGATCCGTGAGGCGATGAGCAAGACGCTGAATGTCTTGGATATTGTCGAGGTTAGCCGATGTCACATGGCTCTGAATTTCTGATGCTAGGCCCTTGAGGTATAACTCAATGCGCTTGATTGGAGGGTCCACCATGGTTGGACACAAGATGGCCAGTTCGTTCGACCGTTTCGTATAAGCTTCAATTTCCGACCCCGTCATTTTCGGATGATAGAGCTCCACTTCCAACTTGTGGATGTCATCACGTGTGCAGTATTCTCACTTGATCAGTTCCTTAAAATCGTTCCAAGGGGTGGTGTTAGCAGCTCCAGCCCTAGAATCTGAACTTGCGCGTTCCACCAGGTCAGCGCAATTCCTTCCAAAGTACTAGTGGCGTATTTCACCCTGCGAGCCTCAGGGCATTCACACATCTCAAATACCGACTCGAGCTTCTCAAACCAGTGGAGGAGTCCCACTGCTCCTTCAGTGCCACTAAACGTGCTTGGACGATAGTCCATAAAGTTCTTGAAAGTGCACACAGGCTGCTGTGCGTGTTGACCTATTGTGTATGAATAGGACAAAGTTAAACACAAGAGTTGGTCTAAAAAGCGTAGGATCTAAAGACCCTAGTGTGAGTTACAACTGCAGGGTATACCTCCGGCTTGGGCGACTGCAAGTGCCGCAGTAACTTGTTCGCTAATGAGAGCCGTCAACTGGGCTTGAGTCATGTTAATACGCCCAGACATGATCTTCATAGTAAAGGTAACATAAGTGAGAGAGAGGTTCGCAAAAAGTGCGATGACAGAAGAGAGTAAGCACACAAGTGTTCTCAAGCAATAGTGGTTATGTGTATCTAAGCATACCCTGAGCAAAGTTCTATGTAATCTAGCAAGTAGGTAATATAAACATAAACCATATTACCTAGGATGTTGAGTCTTGCACGTGGAGCGAAGCGTCGTTGTGGATCGTTGAGAGCATTGTTCTGGTTATAGTCTGGTTTTAATAAAAACGTTTCCCCTTATTAAAACCAAGTTCTCTATAACCAATGGCTCTGATACCAATCTGTCACACCCCCAAAATCCACACGCGGAGTACCACCGCATGGAGGCGTGACATGACCAGGATCAAGCCACCAATCATATTAAACGTATATGTAAATAGTAAATGTCATTCTTCAATACGAAAGGTGTTTTCAAAACCAAACATAAACAAGTGTGTAGCGGAAGCATTAATGTAAAAACCCAAACATAAGTGTTAAGTTGATATGTCATAAAAGTGTTTATCATAATATCCACAATCCGTGCCCACAACGACTGCGCCTCCCGTGCAAGCTCCATGAGTACCTAAGGTCCTGCAAGGCATGTAACAGAGAGTCAACAACTAGTTAAGCGAGTTCACAGTTGGTTATTCAGTGTTCGTGATAGTATAGTAATTCGTATGTTCGTTTAGTAATCCATGTATCGTATGCATTTGTATCGCAGCCCTCTAGGCATGTGTGCGAAGGTTAGTGGGAGTTTCCCAAGTATTCTAGACTAGGTATATTTGTATCGCAGTCCACCCGGCATGTGTGCGAAGTTTAGTGTATGGTTCGCAACCATTCTAGGCATGTGTGCGAAGATTAGTTCTATTATCGCAGCCATTCCCAGCGTGTGTGCGAAGAGAAGTATTAGTATCACTAGTCTAGCAGTATTTCTCAACAACCTTCCTCTCCCGAGGCCTAAAGTACGTAATCCCGATAATGTCTTAAGTACAAGAAATCTTCCAACCCATTCCCGACCCTGGGAATCCCATGCCTTGGTAAGAGTGTGAACTCACCTTGGTTTGCTCGGCAGATACACAGAAAAGTCAATCAAACTATATGGTGGTCAACCACGTCCTACCATGGTTACCATACAAGTTAGGTTCGTGTTCAAGTAGTGCACGTATAATCTACACGTATTGTACACAAGTAATGATCATAGCATACACGTCTAGCATGGCAGTTCAACAACAGTGCTAGTTCAACAGTACAAATCATGTAGCAAACAAAGTCCAAGTATGCGGCCCAAATGGTTGGGCTCGGAACAGTGTACAAGTCCAACAGTGTGCATGTGTTCGTGGTCTCGAGTCGAGACTAGAGATCTCGAGTCGAGACAGTGCAGTCTCGAGTAGTGCTGGCATCAAGGTCTCAAGTCGCAACCAAAGAGGTCCCGAGTCATGCATGTACTTGTCGAGACTAGGCGGTCTCGAGTCGCAACAGGACCCGCAACCATGGTCTCGGTTTGTGCTGGTTGTGTCGGTGTTGTGGTCTCGAGTCGAGACAGTGAGTTCTCGACTCGCAATCTGTGTCGAGACTAGGTGATGTAACAGACTTCCTGATTTGCAGCTCATGATTTCTGTAAAAATTGCTAACAGTTTTGGCAGTTTCACAATTCAGATCAAATCATAATTATTCAGCAATCATGCACATTCATATTACCATTATCATCATCAATTCAAGAACAACAATTCAATATCCTATGGAACATATAATCGGATCATGTGATTAACGAATTCAAGGACTAACATGCAACCTATTTCTTATAAATCACGAATCAAACTAATCAAAGTTTTAAACTCGAGAATCACAATTTCAGTAACATCAATCATCATGTATAACATATGAACTATTGAATCATGCGATTATAAATCAATAACAAAATAGTTTCTTTGCAAGTGACAACATCGTGTAAAACTCATATTCCGAATTCATGATAAACCACATAATAATATACATCAATCCATCAACAACCAAATAAGAACAAAGTGCTAACCGGTTGTGTGAAGTGTTTAACTAGATCAAGATGGAAGCCGTGATCCGAAAGGACTTTGATGGTGAAGGTGTTGCTGTCGGGTCCGAGAGAGAGAGAGAGCTCCTAGGGTTTGTGTGTGTTAAGTGTTTGCAAGTTATGAGAAACTAGTCCCCCTAAAGGTTCCTGTATGCGTGCAAGGAGTGAGTGGGCCGAACCCTTACTTGGGTTGCCCTCTTGGTCTCGAGTTCAAGGATGTGTGGGCCGAATGGGTTCGTGTAATCGGATTAAGGTTCAAACATTCACAAAACATAGCATTCACTTAATCAACAAAATTCACGTAATCACATAGAGTTCATACAGGTTAACACGTAATACAAGAGACGGTTCTAAAATACGAGTTGTCACACATATCCCTTATTTATATTACACAAGTATCAACACATAATAACATGCACGTCTTAACATTTGTTCATGCTATATAACAACTAAAACACGCATCATAATGTCATACAGTGGGCGGTTGAATTCCATACTATTCGTTTACCAGTCAATTCCAAATATGGGTTGATAATTATTACATTCCTCCTACTAGTATGAGTTCACATTAGTTCAAGACCCAGACGATTATACAAACAATAGTGTGTGAGGAGCCTAACAGAAAGTTCAGCCCTGGCCCAATAGCAGCCTCGACGAAGAACAATGTTCGTCCAAAAAGAAGCCCAGCCGACGAAATACCATATTTCGTCAAGAGAACCGGTCGACGAAATACCATATTTCGTCGAGGATCTTTCGTCGAAGCTTTGATCTTTCGTCGGGGGTTATCCTTCGTCGCCCCACTCATCAGATAGTCACAATCAATAACATAATGAATTCTCACAATACCAATCAAAACAGTTACAACTTTGATTATTATGAGTCTTGATCATTCAACATAATTCTAATGAATCATCATTCAATAGTTTATCACATGAATCCGAATTTAACCAGGCAGCCACTAATTCTTTCATAATCATCAGTTTCCTTTATCAAGAAATTAACTCCATAAACCCATCCAAATCCAAGATGATCTATTGGGCCAAGACACCACCGAATTATTAACAGTGTGCACCCTAGCTTACCAATTAACAATTATTAGAATCAAGTACACTAGTCATTCGATCTAACCAATTAATTATCATAATATGTTCATCACAACCGCACTACCATGCATTCCTAACCATTTACATCAGCCAAGGTTTCGAAAGAGATGAAAGGGGCTGTCGCCACCCATGTGCAGTAGGAAGGAAGTTAGGGTTTGCCAAAAAGAGTTGTACGTATACCTTCCTAGGTGCACATAATAATAATGGGGAAAGGTTGGGCTCGGTTTGGGCTTAACAAGCCTTGGGCCGAGACCCCTTTTTGGTGAAAAACCACCATTGGCGAAACACTAAGTTTCGTCATGCATGGCAACGACGAAGAACCTAGTATTTCGTCAAACATGGATATGATGTACTTCGTCGAGTTGGGTTTGATTTAGTTTAGAGGTATTAAAACATAAACTAGTCTTAAGTAGTTAATACACATACGACTTCAATTATTCAAGCACAAGATATAACGCAACCCGAATTATGAACACAGGATTGCAAATATTTAACATGCAAAGGAAAGACCTTGAAAACTCGGGTTGTCACATCATCCCCAACTTGAAAGAAATTTCGTCCCGAAATTTGATGAGTGCAATCCAAAAGCGACTAGGTGTCAGATCAGGCTGACCGTGGATTTTCCTCGGGTACCACATCATCCCCAACTTGAAAGGGAATTTCGTCCCGAAATTCCTCAATGATATCAGGAGTTGACTCAACCGTTCGAACAACTGGATCTTTGAGCTCCCTTTGATTATTACATTCCCACAAGGACTTCGGTCCACGTACTGAGTTCCAACAAACTCTTACGACCTGACTTTGGCTATTTCAACTAACCTTAACTTCTTGGTCCATGTTTTCGATAGATTCCCTGACAAATACAACTGATCAGTTAACCTTAGACTCTGGTAAAGGTATCACAAGTGTTTCATCGGACAAACATTGCCTTAGATTCGAGGCATAAATATCATCGCGAACGTTATCCAATTCGTCAGTTAACTCGAGTTTGTGAGCCATGTCACCGATTCGTTCTAGAAATCCGAATGTCCCAACGCATCGTAAACTAAGCTTGCCACGTTTTTTATATCGTACCGCACCCTCCCAGGGTGGGACTTTCGATTATGACACGTTCGCCTACAGCGAACCCCCAGTGTTTCCTTAGCTTATCAGCTTTCCTGACAGTCACGCGTTGCCGTCAAACAATTTTCGATCTAAGCAATCTTCAAGAGTTTCGAGCACAACCAAAGGTAAATATCCCTCAAATTTTACTAGAATGGTAACTGCCGCAGTAGAACTCAACCAGAGGTAAATATCCCTCAAATTTTACTAAAGTCCATCACACACGCGCTCGCAGCATGTCTTGAAGTGTCAGGATGGTTCGTTTACTCTGTCCGTCTGTCCTATGGTGAAAAGCAATAGATCAGTATAAATCAAAATCAGAGGTAATAGGAGTTGGCATTCCGTGCCTATATACTGCCTCTCTCAGAGGAATATTCACAAGCTATGAAGACTCGTTAGTTTCCTTGATTGCAAGAAAGTGTGCTGGTAACGTGAGACAATCAACGATCACCCAGGTGATATTGTCTCCGTTTCGAGTTGTAAGTAGTCTAGTGACAAAATCCATGGCAGTCTGTTCTCATTTTCGTATGGGTGTTTCTGGTTGTTGGCACAAAGCAGTAGGTTTCTGGTATTCCACCTTGACCTTCGCACAAGTCAAATATCGTTCATATACTCGGCTACGTGGGTCTTCATGCCTGGTCGCCAGTATTAACAGATTTATAAATCGTAGTATCCCCTATCAAGGCCCGGACGACTAGAACATCGAGGCAAGTGTGCTTTGCTCCACTCAAGTCCCCTACGGTTGCAGTATAATGGGAAAACACATGCGTTCCATGAAGTAGCGAATATCGTCCAACTTGCCAAAAGTTGCTCTTCCATGCCCCGCATGGACCCAACTTGAAATTCCTCTTCCTTTTATGCTTCGGTTAGAACAAGGCGAATCTGATCGGGTAGGATAGAGTCGATAGTTAGTTGCATGCTCATACATGTTTAGGTTCCATAGTCGTAACCGCTCGAGAGTTCCATCCAGTGATGTCATCACATGCTTAGCTCTTTCGAAACAAGGGTACACGGGAGGCCCTTGTGATCGGTCTAAGTAGTGCATTTGGTACCATCCAAGTAATGCCTCCCACTTAAATCCAAAGACCACGGTTTCCATCGCAGTTATGACTCATGCAATTCTCCTTCGTAAATCCACTACGTGCATCATCGTCTTCTCGTGTTGCATCGGCGTGTAACTGGGTCTCTGATTCGAACCATCATTGTATGCCACTAAATCACCTGTAACCTCGGGTAAAGACGATGCTCAGTGCATTGTAGTGTTGGGTTTCGAAAGCGAAAAAGACGTTCTCCTGTTTGTCTCCCACGAATACACAGCACCCTGCTGTGTTGAAGAGGTTAAAGCTGCGAAATCCTCGAAAATCCTGTAATGAATCTACGATAGTATCTAGGGAAACCAAGGAATTGTTGTATCCTCGAAGGAATCTTTGGTGCCGATCTGTTTCTAACAAAATGGATCTTAGCGAGATCCACGTGTATCCCCACTTCGTTGATTACATGACCAAGAAAGTGTACTTCTCGAATCCTGAAGTCACACTTTGGTAGACTTCGCGTAGAGTTGCTCCTCCCCTAGGAGCTCTAAAATAAGATACATATGCTGCCCATGATGTTCCGTTATCCTAGAAATGATTAAAACTTCATCAATAAGCACGATCGATTCATGTGGTCCACAAAGCTGCCGGTGTGTTGATTAACCCAAAGGTCATGGAATACAAAATTGCAATGGCCGCATTGCGTTTGATATGCCATTTTAGGAATATTCTCCCCTTGAACTTCCATCTGATGATAGTTCATCCGTTAGTCAATCCTCTAATGGGAGCTTGACCCCCCGCAACTGGTTGACGGGATGTCAATACATGGTCGTGGCGAACGGTTCTTGACTGTCGACTTGTTGAGTTCTCGATAATCAGTACACATACGAAAAGGCTTATCTCCACGGATATAGCTGGGGCTCCCCAAAGCGAAAAGCTAGGTCCGACAAACCTCCTGTTCAACAGTTCCTATAGTTGATTAGACAGCTCTTGCAACCCTCCTGGTGCAAGACGATGAGAGTACGAGTAATCTGGGCTGCCTCTGGTGTGAGATCAAACTAAGATTCTGCCTAACAGTAGTGGAAGTAAACCAGGAAGTTCCTCGAGTAGCACACCGAGAGGAATCACGAACAATTGGTGGATCGTTGATCCTCACCTCCTTAGCCTTAACGTCAGTAACAGTTGTTAACGTAGCGGGGTAATCCCTTCGTAGACACTTCTGGGCCTTCATGGCTGAAATGATGCTAACCCTTGCACCACTCTGATGCTTTAGAACAGATAACGGTTCTCCACCAGGGACAGGGATACGCAAAATTTTCTTCTCACAGGGTATATCTACACGATCTCTGGATAACCAACCCACACTAATTACTGCACCAAAACCATCAAGAATAGTAGAAGGAAGGTCGAAGTTGAACACTTGTCCCACAAGGTCGAGTTTGCATCCCAACGAACATATGAGGTTTCATTTCTCTTGCCATCAGTCGATTCCACAACAAATTCGGTTTTAAGGAGCATCAGGATTAAACAGAACAAAGACGAAGCGATTAACTACCAAGAACGTGTAGGCCACCATGTTGCTATATTCCTGGCGTCGCCTATGCCAGTCCTAATTACCCTTCCATGAGCTTCATTTCCCGTGTTGTTGTTCTTGTTACGAGAATTTCCAGTACTGTCGTCGTTCCCTTGATTGTTGTCGTCTTGATTTAACGACGGCCACTCCATGTCGTAGGAACCTTCATTTCCATATAGTTGGCTACCATTACAGGTACCTTGACGTTGCCGTGAGTGTTGCCTCTAATGTTGTTGCTTAAAACAGAGCCCTACAATCTCTCACCAACAGGGTCCCTCTTGTCACATTTCTGTGTCTCGTCCTAGGCGTTACTCATTGTTCTGGCAACTTCACATTTCATACCATAGCCCATGGTCATCGTTTATGTCCCGATTAACTCGTAAGAGTTGACTCCCATAAGTCGCTAACAATGGTTAAAGATTTGATTGGCGTCAAATTGCTGATGTTCGTTGTTGGTAATCAGGGTCGTCCAAATACTGAAGTCGGTAAAGTACTACACTCATCCTTTTATCCACCGATGCTGCAAGTTGTTTGAGTAATACACGGTCTGTTACGAGAGTGTTGCAGAAGTGATCACACTTCAGGAACTAAGACGTCAATACATTGAGTTCCAGCAAACAGAGAGGAGTGAAGGAGGTATAGACCAATCATTCGACGCTGCGACATACAACTCAAGGACGTTCGTGCAAGCACCTAACATTCTACACAGTTCACTAGGCGTTCGGATGGGTGCTCATGTAATACTCGATAACATCAAGATTCATAAGGATTCAGAGAGGAGTGCAAAGATTACATTCAAGTAGGAGGCAATCACTGTTAGGACTCCTATAGGTTTGTTACGTTTCTCACTGTTCGAATAACGGGACAGAACCCCCTTTTCACTTGTTAAGCCTCACTGGGACTCACATGCGCCCCACATTATTATTATGTGTGCACCCACAATAATATTGTGATTTGCATGTTCATCTCAGTTCCTCCTAACTCATGTCAAATGGTTCTTCAAACTCAGGTATCAAACGGAAGTTATCAAAATGATAAGATCACAGAAATTCAAGGACTATGACATACTTTCAACGCATCATAATGCAAGCAAGCAAACATTTCATCTCATCATGCTATAGTGACGAGTGTGTGTTCGTATGTTACATCATAAACAAATGTGTACTAGTCATGTGATGTATGCAATAAGTGAGAAAGACTAACCTTGCAATCTGGAGCTGAGTGTCATGGTCGTATTCGCGTATTCAGAACTGTTTGGTTATAGTCTGGTTTTACAAAAAAACGTTTTAAAACCAAGTTCACTATAACCAGTGGCTCTGACACCAAACTGTCACACCCCCAAAATACCACTTGCGGAAACACCGTGGGACGTGTGATGTACCAGGATCTAGCCACCAATCACATTGAACTCATAACAATATTTTAAATAAAAACTTTCATTCATTAACATAAAATGTTACAAAACGTTTAATGTAATTCATTGTATACAGTGGAAACATAAATCAATTGTTAAATGTTCCATAAACCATATGTACGAAAACCATTAATCTTGACTTGCGATCCCTTGTATCTCGACCCATGACCACTCCAGCATCCCAGACAGCAAGTCCCAACAACATGTACCTAAGGGCCTGCAAGCATGCAGAAAAACGTGTATCAGACAACGCTGGTGAGTTCACTGATTTGTTAATCCGTTCGTTACCGATTACTGATTCGTGTTAAGTTATGTTGATAATAACTCGATACCGCAGACGGCCCTTTTTGCCCTTCTCCAATGCTCTGTCAAACATTGGTCATGATTTAAAGTTATTAGTTCACGCCCCTCCTATCCAAGTACGTCGTGAGGGTGCCAAACCTAATAGCGCTATCAACTAATAACCCCGTTGCCCTTCAAGCAATTAACCCGGTAGTATGATGGGACTTAAGTGATAGAGATTGAGTGTATTATCCAACATCAACCATTACTGAAAACCGTTGCATATCCCCTGCAAGGATATGCGTTTATGAAATCCGCCTCACATCCCCTACAAGGATGTGGGTATTTGAAAACCGCCTCATATCCCCTACAAGGATATGGGTTTACGAAAATCCGTTTACAAGTTTTGCCAGTTTAATTGTCCCTACCGGACGCATGCTTGTTTTGAGAGGAGTGAACTCACCTTGGTTTGCTCGGTAAGACTAGCTACTTGTTCATACATAAACAGTCAAAGCCTATGATGTACATGTACACAAAATCAGTTTACGTTCACGTTGTTCACGTATGTTCATAGTGTGTATTCATAACAAGGATCATCGCATAACAAATAACAATCATTCATAACACACGTAACAGATAAGTTCACTATTCCCATGCATGTTTCGTAATAACACTTAACAGTTAAGTGAGATATTCATCATAAGCAAGTCATGTATTCATAGCAAGGATCATCGCATAACAAATAACAATCATTCATAAATCACATATCCCCTATTTATATTGCCCAAGTATCACCACATAATAACATGCACGTCTTAACATTTGTTCATGCAATACAACAACTAAAACACGCATCATAATGTCATACAGTGGGCGGTTGAATTCCATACTGTTCGTTTACCAGTCAATTCCAAATACGGGTTGACAATTATTACATTCCTCCTACTAGTATGAGTCACATTAGTTCAAGACCCAGACGATTATACAAACAATAGTGTGTGAGGAGCCTAACAGAAAGTTCAGCCCAGGCCCAATAGCAGCCTCGACGAAAAACAATGTTCGTCCAAAAAGAAGCCCAGCAGACGAAATACCATATTTCGTCAAGAGAACCGGTCGACGAAATACCATATTTCGTCGGGGATCTTTCGTCGAAGCTCTGATCTTTCATCGGGAGTTATCCTTTGTCGCCCTACTCATCAGATAGTCACAATCAATAACATAATGAATTCTCACAATACCAATCAAAACAGTTACAACTTCGATTATTATGAGTCTTGATCATTCAACATAATTCTAATGAATCATCATTCAACAGTTTTATCACATGAATCCGAATTCAACCAGGCAGCCACTAATTCTTTCATAATCATCAGTTTCCTTTATCAAGAAATTAACTCCATAAACCCATCCAAATCCAAGTTGATCTATTGGGCCAAGACACCACCGAATTATTAACAGTGTGCACCGTAGCTTACCGATTAACAATTGTTAGTATCAAGTACACTAGCCATTCGATCTAATCAGTTAATTATCATAATATGTTCATCACAACCGCACTACCATGCATTCCAAACCATTTACTTCATTCATATTGTCACATAGAATTCGAATTCATGCTCATAGACACAATCAATATTCATAATAAACTCATGATTATCAACTAGATCGGACAAACACAGTTACAAACAATCAACGGATTTCTATCATTAGAGTGAAGACATACTAACCGGATTACGATGGTGCAACAGCCAAGGCTTCGAAAGAGATGGAAGGGGTTGCGGCCACCCATGTGTAGTAGGAAGGGATTTAGGGTTTGCCAAAAAGAGTTGTACGTATACCTTCCTAGGTGCACATAATAATAATGGGGAAAGGTTGGGCTTAACAAGCCTTGGGCCGAGACCCTTTTTTGGCGAAAAACCACCATCGGCGAAACACTAAGTTTCGTCATGCATGGCAACGACGAAGAACCTAGTATTTCGTCAAACATGGATATGATGTATTTCGTCGAGTTGGGTTTTATTTAGTTTAAAGGTATTAAAACATAAACTAGTCTTAAATAGTTAATACACATACGACTTCAATTATTCAAGCACAAGATATAACGCTACCCGAATTATGAGCACAGGATTGCAAATAATTAACACGCAAAGGAAAGACCTTGAAAACTCGGGTTGTCACATCTTCACTCATTCTCTAGTGGAGAACCGGCCTGAGAATAGATTTCTATCAAAGAGATGATCGATTCACGGGTTGAATATGAAGCTCCATCAAGAACAGTTTGTTCTGATCGAATGGGGTGATTCCCATCCGATCGGATGACTCGGAATTGATGTGGTTTCTGTTGTTTAACACATGTTACACCGTCTCGGTCAAACTGCAAACTTTCTAACTTAACTGTTTTTGCAAGTTTTCAAAACGAACAGTTGCTCGATCGAATAGCCATCCGATCGAACGGCTATTCGACCAGGTGACTAATAATTTCAATACTTAGACAATTTTTGCAAAACTTCAAGGAATATCAGTTTCCACCCGAATAGTCATCCGATCGGATGACCATCCGATCGAATGACTATCCGGACGAGGGACTTGATTCTTTATAACTTCCATTTAAACGAATTGCCATCCGATCGAACGGTCATCCGTCCGGATGACCATCCAATCGAATGACTTTACTTATACTACAACGAAAACTTCAAAAGTTCAACATTTCACAAACACACTTCTCCAATCGAATGACCATCCGACCGAACCGCCATCCGATCCAACATCACACTCGACGCACTGTTACACGCTGTTCAAAGCTTACGTTATCGTTCTGTGATCAGGCTAACTCAGACGCGCTCTCAATCAATCCAATCTAGGAAGTCTAGAAACTCACAACAAATCTAGGTTGTCGGATTTGTATTGTTTGAGAGAATATGAAAACCTGTATGACTGTTTATTGATGTATTGTTTATTAGTATGGGATAATGAACGCTTTAAATATTGTCGCTAAATAGTTGTTATGGATTCTCTTGAGCAATCAGATTCGCCTAGTGCCGCGCCCCGATGATTCCACCATCGGTTGGGGTGTGACATCATATAAGGGACATGTACCTGGATTTTAAGGAATAACATGGATGGAGTTAATTTTAGGGGCTAAAAAGGTAAGGAAAATGGCATTGGTGGTTGAAGTGTCATAAAATTCCTTTATGAGCTGATACAGTTAAAATAACTTAATCACATGCGCCAAAAACGTAATTTACTTTTTTCAATAAAAGGGTAAAAATAAATCCAGTTTGTCCTATCAATGTGCAAGACACGTGACCAAACTTCACATGCAAAATTATCGATCGTTAAACAACAAGACATAAACTATTACAACATATGAACATAATATTTAGGATTAAAAGTGAAATTCACAATATACCTAAAGGTCGAAAACTCTAAATTACTAGTAAAAGAATAACTTTATTTGCACTATGATAGATCAAAATGACATTTTCTATAATAGTTGGGTTCCATTTTGAAAGCTCTTAAAATTCGTAGGGTGATTATAGTAAAATTTTCATTAGGGTAACCCCACACTTCCTATTTAAACGAACATAATACCATTTGCATTATAATCACTTAATCACCGCCGCACACTTTCTTCTCTCATTCTTCCACATCCTGGCCCCAAAGATGGCATCTCTTTTTCGGTGCAAATGTAAGAGCTTTTATTTATTTTACTTTCATCTAATTTGATTTGCTTCATAATCTTTCTTTACATTTTTAAAAATCACTGCTTGTTTTCAAAAGTACTAATTTGAGTATTTTGGTTTAATTAATTGTATGGACATGTATGCTTTGATTTTTTTGGTGTTGATGTAACATATACACATACTAACTTTGATCGGTTTGAAATTCATTACCAGATATATTTTTAGAATTTTTTTTTTTACAAGCATGTTCTAGAATGGATCTATAAACAAAGGAAGAATTTGTAACAATTATTTTTTTTGTTCCTTATTTGATGTGTAGTTATGAGGATTTTTTGGTTCCTTATTTAACGTGTAGTTATGAGGATTTTGTGGTTTTTTTGTTTGTTTTGTTGGTTATAAATGTTAGGTTTGCTATTATTCACTGATCTCACATCACTTTAACATTTATGTTTTTTGCTTGTTTTGATGGTTATAAATGTTAGGTTTGGTGTTATTCACCGATCTCACATCACAAACGGGTCTGGCTAATCATTTAGGAGTAGACTATAGCATGTTGATTGTTCATGGCGTTTCAAGGGCTCAATTGAGAAAGGTAAAATCCAAAACCATTCAAACTACTTGAGAAAGTCAAAGGCGAAATTGTAGAAAAAAAGAAAGAAAGAAAAGAGTAGTCAAGCCATGCTTTAAATTTAAAAATTAAAAAATATAGTTTTATATAATCTTATATGGATTAAAACAAAATTATAATATTAAGGTGTGATTTTTAGTTAATAAAAATGATCTATATATAATACCACCCACTGCTATAAAATAGGCCTAATGCAACCTTTTAGAAGCAACCTTTTTCAGATGAGTTGCATTTGACTCTAATGCAACTTTGTTGAAGATAAAGGTTGCATTAGAAGATCTAATGCAACCTTTTTCATAAAAAAGCTGCAAAATTATATTGAATTTGCAACTTTTTTCTTAAAAAGTTACAAATTTTATTGAAAACTGCAACTTTTGTTAAAAAGGTTGCCTTTTTCAAAACATAAACGCAACCCTTCTTCTAAAAGGTTGCATACTTTTTTTAAAAGAATATCATATGTAATGATAACTTATTTTAAAAGGTTGCTAATTATATATATATATATATATATTACTACAATAAGGACTTGAAAAGGTATTTACACTATAATATAACTAGTGGGGTGTACTCGTGTTTTGTGGTGGGGCGAACCCAGTTTTATATTACATTATATTATCACAATAACCAAAGGTCAAATGGTATCAATATATAGAAAAGCTAATTGTGAGGTAGTTTAAATAACATGTACGTATGTACTTTGATTACTTGTACATTACTACTTAGGACTTGGTTTCAAATAAAAATTATATCCAGAAGTAGAAAAATAGGCACGTCACAATGACATACTCCAAATTTTATCAAAGATTATATTATGAATGTTATAAGAGAGAAATGAAATATGTCCAAAAGTTAGTAACGATTCAGTTTGGTTGGGTTTTAATATTCAGCGGTTGGTTCGGTTTTCAGTAATAGTAAATAGTTACAAATGGTTTGGCTCACAGTTTGACTTAAAAGTCGGGCTGTGAACACCCCCTAATAGTTCTTATTGGAGCATGACAGGCCCTATATGTCATATTAGATCGTAAAGTGTTAGAACATATTACAATGAGTCATGGTAGGTCATCAATGAGCTTTGATGGTTCATAGGTGTCTTAGTTGGGTGTAAATGAGCCAATCCTAGCCCGAGCTCGCCTAGGCTCGAACTCGACTCATTTAATTTAACTTTTGAAAGCTTGTGCTTATTGTATTGCTTTGAGATTTGTTTTAAATGCTTGAGCTCAACTTGTTTATTAATTTTTTTTAACTAATTATAAGTTATAACATAATATATATTATTTTGTTATATCAGTTATAGCTTTAGACAAAAATAATAATAACAATAATAAATAATAATAATATATAAATACAAATCACATAAATAATAGGCTTATTTAAACTCATGAGCCCGTTTGAGCTCGATAAATGAAGCGTAGGCTTGAATTAATTTACTTGATGGTACGAGTGTTAAAAAGAGCCGTTGAAACTGCTTGAACTGCTCAAATCGAGTCAAGTTAGCCAGTTTGGCCATGTTAAGAGAACCATGGTTCAATTTAAGATAATCAGGTTGATAATCCGGTTTTGACGATTCAATTCACGGTTGTTGGTTTGAAGTAGAGTATAGCATTGTTTTGGTAACCAATGAGGTAGTGGTAAAGTGGTTGGAGAGAAACTTGGTGTTCCTTGTGACCCAGGTTCGACACCCACTCTCCCCATTATTTCCTGTGGCATCCAGGTGAAGGGCGAATATGGGTGGCTCCAGTTCGTTTTGGACGAGAGGCGAGGTTTTACCGATTATTCCACTGCCGTGCCTTCGGGGGGTGTAGGTCGGGTTTTCGCGCATCTGGGAGAGCCCAGGGGCTGGCGCCGGTCGAGTAGTCGACCTTGGTCACAACGCTCTGATGCGTGTGTAGTGTAATATATTTTAGATATATATTTTAAGCCCTTTTTACACTTTTTTGCCAAGTTTTAAATTTATAAAACACGATATTTACTAACACTAAACACACATATGGGCAAGTGCACCCATCGTGGACGTAGTATTGTGTTGGTAAGATACCGAGGTCGTCCAAGGACACAAGAGCTTTTAGTACCGGTTTATCCACAACGTCTAATAAAATCAAAATGTTAGAAAAAGATTTTTAAACTAAGAAAATAAAACTAACTAAAATGCGGAAAATAAAAGTAAAAGTAAAAACAGATAGACAAGATGAATCAGTTGGATCCGACTCGTGTGTTAGTATAACCTTTGATTATTTTCGCACTTTTGCACTTGTTTAAGAGATTATCTTAGTTATTGTAGTAGGCCCCTCTTTTGAAGGCGACGTTACCCTCAACCCAGTAGTTTGAGTCAGCAAGGATACAATCCTAAAGGGTCGGATTATTGAAAGATAATTAATTAAGTTATTAATGCAAATTATGGTAGGCCCCTCTTTTGGAGGTGACGTTACCCTCGACTAAGTAGTCTGAGTCAGCAGGGATACAGTCCTAAATAGCCGGGTTATAGTATTAATAGTAGTTAACTTATGAGGGGATCAAAGAGTTTAGACCCCCGCCATCCAATACCTTTGGGTATTGAAGGAGGTCCTACTAAATTTGACTCAGGTCCCTTGCAGGACCTCTAAACACTGAACAAGGGCAAGACCCTTACCAAACCGTTCCCTTAACCCCTGACCAGGTAGCCAACATACCTCCATATAGACCGTGGAGATATGAATGATGAAAATCTTTTATTTTATATAGACAGTAAAATAATGCCAAGACACCACGGACAAACGATAAGGAAGAGTCACCTTCAACATAAGCAACTAGTTATTAAAGTCATTAATACAAAACCAATTAAGAAGTGCAAAAGATTAAAAATAAAAAGTATTATACTAAACACTTGTCTTGACCAAGTGATGTAAGAGACTTAGGCAAACATGGCCTTGATTGTCAAGAACTCATACGATCAATCTTGGATCCCGAGACGACTCACACACTCTATGATGGACAATGGATGATGGTGGTGGATGATGGTGTTGTGATGGTGGTGGGTGGTGGATGAAGTGTGAGAGAGGTGGTGTGCCAAGGGATGAGTTGCAATGAATCCAAGCACTCCTATTTATAGGCTGAACAGAGGCCTGGGCACAGCCCCGTGCCTGTCTGATACTACTCTCCTCATTAATTGTAACTCGTAATTACAATTAATGCGCCTGCAGTACTTTGGGCACGCCCTCGTGTTCACTGGGCACGGCCCCGTGGTGAGCAATAGAAGCTTCTACAGGTCTGCTGCTTCTTGGGCACGGCACGGGGCGTGTTCAGCCTTCTGTTTTCCTTGTTTTGCTTGGGAGGATGCTGTCGAGGGGTCGGGCAGTCCACTTTTGATCCTTTTCTTGTATTTATGTTAGATTTAGCTGTCTTTTTGCTTCTTTTGTTAATTTGAGCTCATTTAATTCTGAAAATACAAAAGGAAGACAAAAACACACTTTTTCCAACATTAGTACTTAAAAAGGGTTAGTTTATGCCTCATTTGATGTAATTTATATGTTGCATTTTACACACATCAAATATCCCCACACTTGAATTTTTGCTTGTCCTTAAGCAAAACTCTTTAATATGTGGCTTACACTCCCAAAATGGAATGGGTAGAAGAGAAGGTTTTGGGCTCGTCATAGAGTGTCGGGATTTTCCAAGATTGTTTTGGTTTTATTTTTACTTATTTACAATCCTATTCGGCATGATTTATTAAGAATGTTTCTTAAGATAAATTACTTATTAGGGCATAACATACCTTTTTTAAAATCTCATTTATATACAAGTTCACATACCTCACGGGGGATCACTCAACACTCGGCTGAAGGTGTATTTTTAGTGAATCACTCGAGAGCGGCATGGAACTTACTCCTACCATAAACTTGCCAAGCAATCAATCCTCCTCCTTTTTAACTATATACCTTTGTAAATATCAAGAGGACTTTATGGGTGAAGGGTTAGGCTTGGGCTAAAGGTGGGTGGTTGGGTTAGTGGTTAGTAGAAAAAGGGTGAAAAGCGTAAAAAGCGTCGGTTTTCGTAAAATATTTTGTTTTTGTGACTTTTTATTTTTAATGAAGTATTTATTCAAATAAGCTTTTGTTTGAGGAGCTTTGTTTGTTTATTTCTAACTTTGTAAAAATTTATTTATTTATTTATTATTTATTTTTTTTGTCACACGAAGATCGAGCTTGTTACTAAAATAAAAGGTAAATATAAAAAGGGTTTTTGGTGGGTAAAAAGGGTTTTGGGTTAAGAAATGAAAAGGTTTAGGCTCAAGGGGCTAACTAGGGGGAATTTTTGGGTAGGTGAAAAGAAAAATAAAAATAATGGTGTTGAAAGAAAAAGGGTTAGTCCTAATGTCTCCATCATTTACTTACTTGGGTTTAAGTTGGTAAGGACCGGGAATGAATTGTTGTGGCAAGTTTTAGAGTCGTAAGAACCAAGCGGCTATTCACACAAGAAACGAAAAATGAGCATTTAGCGTACAGATGTATATTTGTATGCTCAATAAAGGCTCAAAACTCACTTTTGTGGGAATGGGTTTTTATGTGATCACGTATATATAATCGAATTTTAACTAAGCCTGTCATGCCGTTTCATAATTTTCTTATGTTGGTTCTTTTTATTACGACGCTATCAGTTGTAAACTTATAAAAATATAACCTTGTTAGTCTTAGAATTCCCAACTTAAACTTAGACAAGTAAAAAAAAATGAAAATTTTTGAAAAAATTTTGGGGTGATTAGCGGTTCCAATAGAGTTTTGTGTAAGGCTTGTTATTAGGACTTGCAAAATTCAAGGTTTTAGCATCCCCCACACTTAAATTACACATTGTCCTCAATGTGTCCCAAAAATAATTTTTTAGGTTGATTGGATGTGCAAAATGGTGTTAAAAGCAAAATTTTTGTGTTACTGGCAGTCTGGACACGGCCCCGTGGTGACCGGGCACGACCCCGCGGTGACCGGGCACGGCCCCGTGTTCAGGTGCCAGTAACAATAATTAAAGAAAAGAAACAGAAGCCTGGACACGGGGGCGTGTTCGGTGAACACGGCCCGTGTCCAGTTACCTGAACTGGGCATTTGTCTGCAGGATGTTCAGTACGGGGCCGTGTTGGCTGGGCACGACCCGTGCTGAACTTACTGTAATGGGGAAATTGTTGTCGGATGGCCTTGTTTTTGTGCATGGGGTTATGTTTCTCGTTTCCCTTGTCATCCTTGACCACCATGAGTGTGTTTTATTCCTGCAAATTAAAGCTAAAAGATTAAACTTAAACTAAGGATAGTTCCACGGATTGCCTCCGTGGTGCGCCACGTTTATAAGGGTCCTTGGCTAGACCCAAGGCAAGGTTATATGTTTTCTGAGCGGGATGTTTTGCATCCCATGTTGCACCGTCGGAGAGCATCATCCAAACTCGAATCAATAACCTTCATGTAATTGACCGGGTCATTGTCCTCTATTCTCTTCCCAACCCCGAACTTTACTTCATCATCCCCATATTTCAGAGTGAGTGTTCCGTCATTCATGTATACCACTGCTTCTGCGGTGGCGAGAACTGGTCTCCCTAGTATGAGGGGGACTTCGGTGTCTTCTTCCATATCAAGTATGACAAAGTCGGCCGGGTAGACGAAATTGTCGACCTTGACTAGAAGGTTTTCAATGACACCTTGCGGGAATTTGACGGATCGATCAGCAAGTTGTATGCTCATTTTTGTAGGACTCGTTTTTCCTAGGCCGAGTCTTTTGAACATTGATGAGGGCGTGAGGTTAATTGTGACAACCCGAACCTTCGAGATCAGTAACGTTAATCTGTACCGTTACAATCCCGTTAAACCTTAACTTAACGTGTAATAATTTTGTTAATTAGCTTACACCTATGTTTTGGGCCGCTACACAATTGGACCACACCACATCCTTATGTTTTGTAATTAAATTGGGCTGCCCAAGGCACACCCTTATGTTTAGTATTGATATTGGGCCACCCACACCTTCGAGACTTAATGCAAACCCAAACTAATTAATACTTAAGGCACACGGCTCCTCTCATGCTTACATTAAGATACGTATACACCTCAAACCCTAGTTCTATTCATCTTGGACGACAACTTCTTTACTGGTGAAGCTCTCCTCGATTAGCGATCCACACACCTTCGACTCCTTGCACCTTGTGGTTAGTATGGCACCCCCCCTGTTTGATATATATATTCTTAATATGTAGTATGTTAATTCTTGTGAATTATCTTGTTTACGTATATTATTGGTTTACATGTTTTATGATGTGTTGGCACATGCTATCTATTACATGGGTTATAAATGATTGCTACATGTTAATGTTTGTGAACCAAGAATATATATGTTACCGAATATTATTGCTGAATTAGGTCCTGGTCTATTTTGTGTCGTGATACACATGAAGAATTGTTCTTGTATGTTAGTGTGTATCCAAATCCATGTTTCGATTTGTTACTAGTAGACTAGATAACAAAAACTGGTTGTTAGTGATTTAATGGACTTTAGCGTTGGTTTGATGATAATGTGTTGGTTATTTGTTTGCATGATAATAGGTCTTTTATGAATACAAAACTCATATAATATTAAGTGATTGTTGAACATGATTAGGGTATCCTGTTAGGTGATTTGGATTGTTAGTTGTATAAAACTAAGTTACTGTTAATGTTATGGATGTTATAAATGTTATGGGCTTCAAAGGTTGATTTAGAATTTGAAATCATGAATGATGAAATGGGCGATTTAATGAACTGGGTTTTGGTTTTCTTCTTCCTTGCTTGAGACTGTATTTTCATGGTGGGTACAACCAAACATGTAAAAGGTACAAGTTAGTGATGCATGATTTATATGAGAGAGAAGATAATAAGGTATCATGTGAGTGATTTAAAAGTGAGTATCATGTGCTTTTGTCTTATTCAAATGAATTATTAAATTGCTTAGAAACTTTTGTGTTGATTAAGTCTGAGTATGTTGCTGATGTTGTGGTGTGTGGCAATTAAAAAAAATAAGGATATGATAGTGTAATGGGGTTAGGCCGAGGGCTAATAGTGGGCCGAGAGTTAACATTGGGCTGTACCCCAACTAAAAGTCACACACATTCACCTGATTACCTACTCACGTTTCCTGGACTTGATTTTTATTTGGACCGATATCCTACTGGGCCACACACTCTTAATAAAACAAGTGTAGGCCGTTAAGTGGTGATAGCATGATATGGTGTGTATGTGATGTACGTGGCCCAACAGCTAGTGAAGAGTTTTTATGTGATGAAAATTATGATAAGCTATGTTAGATTCAGTATGTATGCTAAATGCCTGATTGGTGACATGGGGTCATAAGCATGCTCTACAAAATGTTAATTATGTGATTATGTAATGTAAGTGCTTGTGAACTAACTGTCAATGTGCCAATTTAGGACTTGGTTGACTCACCTGAACACGTAACTAATCTTACCGAGCAAACCGAAGGTGAGTTCACTGCACTTTTCTAAGCATGCGCCCCGGTGGTTTGGGACATCTGGTAAACGTTTCTAAAGGGAATACTGGGTAAACTGTTTATTTGGGATGTTGGTTATTGAACACAGTATAAATCATGTAAGACCCCATACATCTACCGTGTTGCTGAAGAAGCAACGAGGTATTTAGTTGATAGCGCTATTAGGTTTGGCACCCTCACACCGGGCCGAAAGGACGGGCGTGAACTAATTACCTGGACTTCATGACCAATGCCTAGTTAGAGGCATTGGGGTTGGGCATTCTCATCGTGTACATATAAGACCCCTTACATCTATTCAAGGTTGTTTGATACCTTGACCTCATGACCAATGCCTAAATGGAGGCATTGGGGTTGGGCATTCACATCTAGTTGCCACATACGGTAATCGAGTAATAACAACATCAAAACAAAACGTTGAACTATTTCAGACACACATCTGGTAACTAAACGCGTTAACAACACTTTGAACTCACCAGCGTCGTCTGACACACTTGTCTGCATGCTTGCAGGTTTATAGGGTTATATCTTGTGGAATTTGCTGTCTGGAAGGCTGGAGTGGTCATGGGTCGAGAAACAAAGAATCTCCATACAAGCTTAATGGTTTATGTACACATGGGTTACGAAATACTTAACAAATGAATTATGCTTCCGCTGTATACGATGAATGACATGTAATATTTGTAACACCTTATGTTAATGAATGAAAGTTTATTTAAATACATTTATAAGTTCAATGTGATTGGTGGCTTGGATCCTGGTACGTCACACGCCTCGCGGGGGTTTCCGCATGTGGTATTTTGGGGGTGTGACAGTTTGGTATCAGAGCCACTGGTTATAGTGAACTTGGTTTTAAAACTTTTTTTGTAAAACCAGACTATAACCGAACAGTTCTGAATACGTGAATACGACCATGACACTCAGCTCCAGACTGCAAGGTTCGTCTCTTGTATACTCTTTGTACTGCATAACTAGCGAACACTTACATATGATAATGCATGTGATTGGACGTTTAGCACAACCGTATGAATTCATGTATTCCTTGCATGTGTTATGTGACTGATAGGGTGGTATTTCCCAAAACATTCATGACTTACATTTCGTGATGCTCTTTGTTGCTACTCGAGATTGAGGAACCATTTGACATGAGTTAGGAGGAGCTGAGATGAGCATGCAAATCACAATATTATTGTGGGTGCACACATAATAATAATGTGGGGTGCATGCGAGTCCCAGTGAGGCTTAACAAGTGAAAAAGGGTTCCATTCTGTTATTTGATCGATGTGAAATACAACAGTCTATAGGAGTCATGGTAGTGATTGTCTCCTACTTGAACGTGATCTTTTCATTCCTCTCTGAATCCTTTCGAACCTCAATGCTATCGAGTAGTACCTGAACACCCATCTGAACGCCTAGCGAAGTGTGTAGAATCTTTGGTGCTTGTACGAACATCCTTGAGTTGGATGTTGCAACGACAACGATTGGTCTATACCTTTCTCACTTTTCTTCGTTTACTGGAACTTAATGTATTGACGTCTTAAATCCCGAAGTGCGATCACTTCTGCAACACCCTCGCGACATACCGTGTATTACTCAGTTAACTTGCAAAAATGATGGACAAGAGGGTAAATGTAGTACCTTACCGACTTCAGCATTTGAACGACCCTAGTTACCGGCAACGAACAACAGCGCTTTGACTCCAATCGAATCCTTAACCCCAGCCAGCGACTCATGGGAGTCGACTCTTACGAACCAATTGGGACAAAATCGATGACGACTGACTGTAGAGCGGAATGTGTAACCGCCCGCACCACGAGTAGTGCCTTAGGACGTGGCACGGAATGTGAAAAGATGGACCTTGTTGGTGAAAGGACGCAGGACACCATTGCAGGCAACAATATTAGAGGCAACAGTCGCGGCAACATCAAGGTACACTGATCGTAGCTTACGGTATGGAAACGAAGGTGACCTCGACAAGGATTGACTGTGTTAAGTCAAGGTGACGACAACCAAGGGAACGACGGCAATACTAGAAATTCTCGTGACGAAAACAACACTGGAAATGAAGCTCATGGAAGGACATTTAGTATTGGCATAGGCTATACCAGGCGTAATAGCAACACGATAGCTTGGATGGGTAGCTATTCGCTTCGTCTTCGATCTGTTTGCCCTGATGTGTGACACCTGTGTCACCGCGACCATCAAACAAATACCAAGCCGATGAAATATTGTATTTCATACTTGGGATCTTGTATAAATATGTGTATGTTTTGCACATATCAATTATTGTTCAATTTCAAACTCTACATTGCTTTCTAGAGCATTATACGCAAACTGGTGCGTAAACGTACTCAGTTTAATGCGACAAATACTCCGGAACATCAACATATAATCAACATACCTTAAATAACCTTTACATAACTTAGAAATAAGTTTTGAAGGCTTTGGGATAGCAAAAACAAGTTAATTCGCTTACAGGGACTAAACTTGACAAACTGCGAAAGTATGCCACTTTGAACTGTAACGAACATTCCGGAACATGTCCATAAGTTAAACATACCCTAAATATCCTTTACATAGCTTAGAAATAGGCTTTGAGGTGTTTGGTATGCTAAAACAAACTTTTGGATCATTCAGGGACTAAAAGTGTCAAAAAGTGCACAAGTTTGCACTTTCGCGCATAACTTACGTTCTGAATACATCCGGACATCCAAAAATTTATGTAAGCATCCTTATATTATGCCTTAGTGTTTGGCATGAGAAAAATCCATTCGTCGCATCATTTGGATCGTTTTTCGCGCTTATGCGCATTCCGTTGTAATTAAGCGAACATCGCGTTCGTACGACCAAACGAACCAACATCCGGAACATTTTTGAGCATGTTTCATGTCCACAATGCTTAGGAAACATATTAGGGCCTTAAAGTTGGCTTTACGGGCCTTAGAAGTGTCGGAAATGGCTTAAATACGCAACAGGGACCAAAACTGCCATTTTTGAAAGTATGTGCAGATCAGAAGCTTCAGGCGGCCCGCGTGAGTTTTGCCTAAATGTTTAGGCGGGCCGCGTCAGACTGTCAGACCAGATTCAATGTTTCTAATCAATGCAGTTGGCCTTTCGTTCGATCAAGGGGCAATGCCCTTTCACCCAATCAAAGGCCAAAGGCCATTTTCAGTAACCACCACATTTTTGACAAGTGTACGCACCCGATCGTGGCACGATATTCGATAAACGATCCTAACGGTTATGCTTTTCCTATAAATACCCCCCCTTTGTTCCAAAACCCACACAATCTGATCTAAAGGCTCTAAGTTGGAACCATTGTTTCATACCTGAGCCATTTTGGTCTAGATTAGCATTCGGGGACCCTCCGTAAGTCTTCTTTCGTTCTTTTATTCGCTTTTCGAGTCCGAAAGTCAACGTTTTGTTGACTTTCTGCATTGACCAGCTTATGGTCGATGCGAAGTTCATGGAACTTCATAACGCGAGCGTGATCACGATGGTTATAGTCCGTAGTGACTATACCTACTGATCACCACGTTATCTAGGCTCAGTGACGAGTCGTAGTTTCGGCCAAAATGCGCATTCTCGCGTATTTTGTAACCAAACTACTCGTGAGCATCAAAGCCGTTTGTTTTGATGCCAAAGTTGTTTTCTAAACTTAGTTAAGCATGTTCTAACATGCTTAGCTCGTCACTTTTAGTATAGTGCTTATATAGGGTCGTAAGGTAAGCGATCTAAACAATCGCTTATACTTTCGAACCCGACCCATTTGGTCGATCATTAGGATCCGACCAAACACATTAGGTGACCATAGCTATAACCTTCCGAGGTTATACCTTGTGGTCACGATGTTAGGCGTTCCAGACGCGTTCTACGCGAATGACGCGTAAGGTAGCATAAGCTACCTAAACAGGTCGTGATGGACCGTAAGCACTTAGGTTAAGTTTCATTTTAGTATGTAGGCTTTGTTAAACCATATTACATGAGTCTCCATACTCGTTTGGTTTACGAACCCGCGTACTATCCGATCCTTCCGATTTGGTCCGGTATATTAACATAGCTACCTATTAGGTGCCGTTTGATATCCCGTGATCTTTAGCATTATCTGGTTATTATACAAGAACTCCAAAGCAATCTCAGGTGAGTACATTGAACCCCTCTTTTACTGTTTTCCAAACTGTTTTGGGGTGAAACATATGTGCCTACTTGCTACTTTCATGCTTTCCGGTTTTCACATCATATACTGCTATGTTCGATAGTACATATATAGTACATGATTTCATTGTGTTTATGCTATGTATGCCCATTGTGTGCGTACTTAGTACATTGCTTACATCACATTTCATGCTGCGTACGCCCATTGTGTGCATACGTAGTACATTGTTTCACATTGCATATCTGTTGCATATGCTCATCCAGCATATGAACACATTATTCTACATTTTGAACCGTTGTACTCTACAATACATTTCATGCTACGTACGCCCATTGTGTGCATACGTAGTACATTGTTTCACATTGCATATCTGTTGCATATGCTCATCCAGCATATGAACATAGTATACTACATTTTGAACCATTGTACTCTACAATACATTTCATGCTACGTACGCCCATTGTGTGCATACGTAGTACATTGTTTCACATTGCATTTCTGTTGCATATGCTCATCCAGCATATGAACACATTACACTACATTTTGAACCGTTGTAACCATTTGACTATGTGAACCGTCTTACCCCTTTGATTTCATGAACCGTCTGTAACCATTGAACCGTGTAAACCAGTTGTATCCGTTGACATGGATTACATTTGACAATAGACATTTGACTATACATGAACATTTCTACCGTTGTTAAACATTTCATCTTGATGGTTTGGTTTGAGTAAGTGATTTAAGTAACGAGGCATGTGTAATATGATACAAGCATGGTGGATACGCCGCTGGTACTTCCTATATATAAGTGTTTGTATGGTATTACATATCGTAGCGTTATTTGAATCATTTCAATTTGAAACATAGAACATTTTATACAAATAACATGCTTTTCACAAGACATTGATTTACAAACAACAAATCTTATACAAACTCTTTTTTTTACATGGTTATTCAGTTAACCATGCATTGTTCTCTTATTTATACATATCATTTGATCTTACCGTTTTTCAAATGATTTACAAGACAAAGCAAAATACGAGGTTCATGACTAAACATTTTCTCAAACTCAAGTCATGAATTCCGTTTTCACAAAACCAATGTATCTCACAGGCATTTTTATGCTGACGTACCTATTTTCACATGTGTTTTCAGGAGATGATGCATAGGACTTATCAAGACATACTTAGGCGGACCTGTGCCTTAGTGACTTAAAACGAGACAAGAACTAGTTAATTTATGTTATGTACACTTTGATTCTTGTTTAGACAATGTAAACTTTCATGTTTGATTTATAAAACGAAACTTCATTTGCCATGGATTTGAAACAATTGATTCTGTTACAACACTCCCCGACGTTTCCGCCACGTTTTGTATGTTCTACGTGGTCGGGGTGTGACATGATGTTTCTTGAAACCGAACTTGTTGTGGCAGCAACGGATGGCAAGTCAAATGAAACCTCATATGTCTGATGGGATGTAAACTCGACCTTGTGGGACAAGTTTCCGACATCAACCTTCCTTCTACTACCCTTGATGGTTGCAATACAGTAGTTAGTGTGGATTGATTATCCAGAGATCGCGCAGATACACCAGTGAGGAGAAAATTTTGTGTGGAGAATTGTTATTTATTCTAAAGCGCCAGAGTGGGGCAAAGGTTAGCGCCATTCCAGCTATGAAGGCCAAAAAGTGTCTACGGAGGGATTACTCTGCTATACTAGCAACCGTTACTGATGTTAGGGCTAAGGAAACAGAGGATTGAGGATCCACCAATCATTCGTGATTCCTCTCGGTGTGCTACCCAAGGAACTTTCGGGTTTACTTCCGCAACTGTTAGGCGAAATCTCAGTCTGATCTCGCGCCTGAGGCAGCCCTGACTACACGCACTCTTACCGTCTTGCACCAGGAGGGTTGCAAGAGCTGTCTAACCAACTGCAGGAATTGTTGAACAGGAGCTTTGTCGGACCTAGCTTTTCACGTTGGGGAGCCCAAGTGATATCCGTGAAGATAAGCCTTTTCGTATGTGTATTGATTTTCAAGAACTCAGTAAGGCGATAGTTGAGAACCGTTTGCCACGATGATATATTGACAACCTGACGACCAATTGAGGGGGTTGAGCTTCCATTCGAGGATTGAATAACAAACGAGCTATTGTCAGAAGGTAGTCTAAGGGAGAATGTGCCTGCCACGGCATACCAAGCGTAGTGCGGCCATTTCGACGTTGTATTCCAAGACCTTCGAGCTAATCATCACACCAGCAGCTGTATGGATCACATGAATTGACCATGCTTATTGACGACATGTTGAATCATTTCCAAGAGAAAGGAACATCATGGGCAGCTTTGTATCTTATTTGAGAGCTCCTGAAGGAGGAGCCACACCGCGCGAAGTCTTGATAAATGTAACTTCTGGATGCGAGGGATACCTTTTTGGTTATATAATCAACGAAGTGGGAATACACGTGGATCTCGCTAAGACCCGTTTTGGTTAGAAACTGATCGACACCAAAGATCCCTTCGAGGATACAGTAATTTCTTGGTCTTACTAGATGCTGTCGCAGATTCATCACAGGATTTTCAAAGATCGTGCAGCTTAAATCTCTTTAGCACAGCAGGGTGTTGTGTTCGTGGGAGACAAAACAAGAGGACGTCTTTTCAGCTTTCGAATCCCAACTCTGGAATACACTGAGCATCGTCTCTACCCGAGGGTGCGGGTGATTTAGTGGTATATCGTGATGATTCGAATCAGAGTCCCAGTTACACGTCGATGCAACACGAGAAGGTGATAGCTTACGTAATAGACTTACAAGGAGAATTGCACGACACACAATCTGCGGTGGAAACCGTTGTCTTTGGATGTAAGTTGGAGGCATTACTTGGACGGTACCGAATGCACTACTTAGACCGATCACAAGGGCCTCCCGTGTACCCTGGTTCGAAAGAGCTAAATCAGTTAAGGGCATCGCTGGATGGAATTTTTGGATGATTACGACTGCGAAACTTGAATGTGCACGAGCTCTGCATCTCATTATCGACTCTAACCTACCTGATCAAACTCGCTCTGTTCAGACTGGAGAACTGAAGGAAGAGGATTTTCAAGTAGAACCCATGCGGGGCATGGAGAAGCAAACATTGGCGGGTCGGACGATATGCGCTACCTCATGGAACGAATGTGGATCTTATTATACGGCAACTGTAGGGAACTCGTGTCGAGCAAAGCACGCCGACCTCGATATTCTAGTATTTTGATGAGAGATATTAGGATCTCTAAATCTTGTACTGGTGATCGGGCATGAAGACCCACCTGGCAATGTATGTGAGTGATGCTTGACTTGTAAGAAAAGTCAAGGTGGAGTATCAGCAACCAGAAACACCCATATGAAAATGACAACAAACTGCCATGGATTTTGTCGCTAGTATACCTAAAACTCGAAACGGAAACATTATCGTTATCACCTGGGTGATCGTCGATTGCCTCACGTAACCAACACACTTTCTTGCAATCAAGGAAACTGACGAGTCTTCACAGCTTGTGAATATCCCTCTGGGAGAGGCGGTTGTTAGGCACGAGGTGCCAACTCCTGTTACCGTTGAGTTTGATCCATACCTGCCTTATGACAGGCAGTATACAACACTCTTGGCTCACGTATAGACATGAGCATTACTCAGCATCATAGGACAACGGTTGGAGTCAGCGAACCTCTGAAGACATGCTGCGAGCATGTATGTGAATGACTTAGTAAAAATTTGAAAAGGACACCTACCTATGGTTGGCCTTACTGCAACAGCCACCATTCTAGTATTCAGGCAGCTCTGGCTGAACCATCACATGGACGATAATGCCAATCTCATTGTTGGACAAAGGAGGGTGACAACCTAAACGCAGATCCAAGATTTGTACTCGAACCCCTTGGGAAGCTGTTAAGCTTAGGAAACACTAGGATTACCTGACGAATTAGGTAACGTACACGATGTCATTTATGTCTCGAACCTAAAGAAGCGTCTGTTCGACGCAACACTTGTGATACCCTTGTTGAGGAACCCACTGTTAACATAGTCGAATTCCGATTGTGAGAGTTCATTGGAACTCAAGACGAGGACCGGATTTCACGTGGGAGCGCGAGGATTAGATGAAGCTCAAGTATCCTCAACTTTATCCTGATGACAAGTCTAATTCTGGTACTACTAGGGAATTTCGGGACGAAATTCCATTTCGAGTTGGGGATGATGTGGCACCTGGGGAAAACCTGCAGCAATCTTGATTTATCACTTCACTCCTCTGTGCTTACTTGTCAAATTCCGGGACGAAATTTCTTTCAAGTTGGGAATGATGTGACAACCCGAACCTTCGAGATCAGTAACGTTAATCTGTACCGTTACAATCCCGTTAAACCTTAACTTAACGTGTAATAATTTTGTTAATTAGCTTACACCTATGTTTTGGGCCGCTACACAATTGGACCACACCACACCCTTATGTTTTGTAATTAAATTGGGCTGCCCAAGGCACACCCTTATGTTTAGTATTGATATTGGGCCACCCACACCTTCGAGACTTAATGCAAACCCAAACTAATTAATACTTAAGGCACACGGCTCCTCTCATGCTTACATTAAGATACGTATACACCTCAAACCCTAGTTCTATTCATCTTGGACGACAACTTCTTTACTGGTGAAGCTCTCCTCGATTAGCGATCCATACACCTTCGACTCCTTGCACCTTGTGGTTAGTATGGCACCCCCCTGTTTGATATATATATTCTTAATATGTAGTATGTTAATTCTTGTGAATTATCTTGTTTACGTATATTATTGGTTTACATGTTTTATGATGTGTTGGCACATGCTATCTATTACATGGGTTATAAATGATTGCTACATGTTAATGTTTGTGAACCAAGAATATATATGTTACCGAATATTATTGCTGAATTAGGTCCTGGTCTATCTTGTGTCGTGATACACATGAAGAATTGTTCTTGTATGTTAGTGTGTATCCAAATCCATGTTTCGATTTGTTACTAGTAGACTAGATAACAAAGACTGGTTGTTAGTGATTTAATGGACTTTAGCGTTGGTTTGATGATAATGTGTTGGTTATTTGTTTGCATGATAATAGGTCTTTTATGAATACAAAACTCATATAATATTAAGTGATTGTTGAACATGATTAGGGTATCCTGTTAGGTGATTTGGATTGTTAGTTGTATAAAACTAAGTTACTGTTAATGTTATGGATGTTATAAATGTTATGGGCTTTAAAGGTTGATTTAGAATTTGAAATCATGAATGATGAAATGGGCGATTTAATGAACTGGGTTTTGGTTTTCTTCTTCCTTGCTTGAGACTGTATTTTCATGGTGGGTACAACCAAACATGTAAAAGGTACAAGTTAGTGATGCATGATTTATATGAGAGAGAAGATAATAAGGTATCATGTGAGTGATTTAAAAGTGAGTATCATGTGCTTTTGTCTTATTCAAATGAATTATTAAATTGCTTGGAAACTTTTGTGTTGATTAAGTCTGAGTATTGTTGCTGATGTTGTGGTGTGCGGCAATTAAAAAAAATAAGGATATGATAGTGTAATGGGGTTGGGCCGAGGGCTAATAGTGGGCCGAGAGTTAACATTGGGCTGTACCCCAACTAAAAGTCACACACATTCACCTGATTACCTACTCACGTTTCCTGGACTTGATTTTTATTTGGACCGATATCTTACTGGGCCACACACTCTTAATAAAACAAGTGTAGGCCGTTAAGTGGTGATAGCATGATATGGTGTGTATGTGATGTGCGTGGCCCAACAGCTAGTGAAGAGTTTTTATGTGATGAAAATTATGATAAGCTATGTTAGATTCAGTATGTATGCTAAATGCCTGATTGGTGACATGGGGTCATAAGCATGCTCTACAAAATGTTAATTATGTGATTATGTAATGTAAGTGCTTGTGAACTAACTGTCAATGTGCCATATTAGGACTTGGTTGACTCACCTGAACACGTAACTAATCTTACCGAGCAAACCGAAGGTGAGTTCACTGCACTTTTCTAAGCATGCGTCCCGGTGGTTTGGGACATCTGGTAAACGTTTCTAAAGGGAATACTGGGTAAACTGTTTATTTGGGATGTTGGTTATTGAACACAGTATAAATCATGTAAGACCCCATACATCTACCGTGTTGCTGAAGAAGCAACGAGGTATTTAGTTGATATCGCTATTAGGTTTGGCACCCTCACACCGGGCCGAAAGGACGGGCGTGAACTAATTACCTGGACTTCATGACCAATGCCTAGTTAGAGGCATTGGGGTTGGGCATTCTCATCGTGTACATATAAGACCCCTTACATCTATTCAAGGTTGTTTGATACCTTGACCTCATGACCAATGCCTAAATGGAGGCATTGGGGTTGGGCATTCACATCTAGTCGCCACATACGGTAATCGAGTAATAACAACATCAAAACAAAACGTTGAACTGTTTCAGACACACATCTGGTAACTAAACGCGTTAACAAAACTTTGAACTCACCAGCGTCGTCTGACACACTTGTCTGCATGCTTGCAGGTTTATAGGGTTATATCTTGTGGAATTTGCTGTCTGGAAGGCTGGAGTGGTCATGGGTCGAGAAACAAAGAATCTCCATACAAGCTTAATGGTTTATGTACACATGGGTTACGAAATACTTAACAAATGAATTATGCTTCCGCTGTATACGATGAATGACATGTAATATTTGTAACACCTTATGTTAATGAATGAAAGTTTATTTAAATACATTTATAAGTTCAATGTGATTGGTGGCTTGGATCCTGGTACGTCACACGCCTCGCGGGGGTTTCTGCATGTGGTATTTTGGGGGTGTGACATTAATGGTAGCCCCAAGGTCGGCTAGTGCATTACGCACGGGGGAGTCCCCGATCGAGCAAGGAATTGTGAAGCTTCCGGGATCGATTTTCTTTTGGGGGAGTTTGTCGAGTACGAGGGCAGAACATTCTTCGCCTAAGTTAACTAATTGCGATGTTTCAATTTTCCTTTTATGAGTGAGGAAGTCCCTCATGAACTTAGAGTATTTAGGCATTTGGGTTAGGACGTCAATGAAAGGAATGTTGACATTCAATTGTTTTAGTAAACTTTCGAATTTTGCGAATTGCTCATTGGTCTTTTGATGGATTGACCTACCGGGGTATGGAACTCGAGGAGCCTTGGTAGGCTCTGATGAGGGAGGGGAACCCTTCTCTTGTAAGGGCGGTGTTACGGTCTCCTCGGTAGGCGGCGGGCCCACGGTGCGGTTCCGTAGTGTTATGAGATGAACTTGCGCCTTTGGGTTTGTTTCGGTATTGCTTGGTAACGTGCCTTGTGGTCTCTCGGAGAAATTTTGTGCTAGTTGACTTATTTGTTTTTCGATGTTTTGAATACTAGCTTGTTGATTTCTAAAATTTGATTCTAATTGTAAAACCTATCCGAGTTTTTCTTTTCAGTGTCAGAGATGAGGCGAGATATAGTATCTTCAAGCCTTTCTCGTCCACCTTGTTGTTGAGGGAAATTTTGTGACTCATTTCTTGGTTGTTGAAAGTTTGTTCGTTGGTTTATGCTTTGTTGGTTACTACCATTGCCGGGTTCTCTCCAACCAAGGTTAGGGTGATTTCGCCATCCTTGGTTGTAGGTGCCCGTTGGAGGACCCGACAGCCTAGGTCTATTATCAATGTAGTTTACCGATTCTTGTTGATCGTCTGTTTCTTTCATACAACTCCAATTTTCATGTGGCCCACAACACCCTTCACAAGCCATAACCGAGACCGTTTTTGTCATTTCCAATTTTTTTATTTTTGAAGAAAGGGCCTCGATTTGGGCTTGTAAAGAAGTGCTTTCATCAACCTTATGGGCGCCCGGGGCAATGGATTTATTGCCTCAGGGAGTGTGCCACTGAAAATTGGTTTGAGCAATTTCCTCAATTTGATTATATATTTCATGCGGGCGGCGATTACCTAAAAGTCCCTCGGAGCTAGAGTCAAGTGTTTGCCTTGTGTGTGGCAACAACCCATTATAGAAAGTGGATACTTGTTGCCATATCGCAAGGCCGTGATGTGGACACTTTCGCAATAGCTCCTTGAACCTTTCCCAAGTTTCATATAAGGATTCCCCGTCCTCTTGTGAATATGTATTAATTTCAGTCATTAATTTAGCCGTTTTAGCGGGAGGGAAATACTTAGATAGAAATTTTTGGGCTAGTTCATCCCAGGTGTTTACCGATCCAGCTGTGAGGGCGTTAAGCCAAGCTTTTGCTCGGTCTTTTAGTGAAAAAGGAAACATTTGGAGGCGGATGTCGTGATTTGATGCTCCATTGATCCGAAATGTATCACATATTTCTAGGAAATTAGTAATATGTAGATGGGGATCCTCGTCCGCAAGCCCATGGAAGGTTGCAGAGTTTTGAAGCATCTGTATCAAGTGCGGCCGAAGTTTGAAGTTATTGGCTTCAACATTCGGGGCATTGATAGCGGCGCCGAGATTACCTACGGTGGGTCGTAGATAATCCATGAGGGTACGTTGGTCTGCCATTGGAAGTGGGTTCCCCGAAGCCTTCTCTTGGCTTTTAGCTTTTAGTCTTTTTCTGAGAAAGCGTTCGGGTTCTTCTAGAGGTTCTTTTATGTCTTTATTAGAACTGGAGCTCATACACTACGTAGAGGTGGCGTCTGGTTCCAAGTCCTCCAACAAAAACAAAAAAGACTGTTGGTTAGAAGGTTTACCACGGCCCCGTGCTCAGTGAACACAGCCCGTGGTCGGAGTTACAGTTATTGTTTTCCAGATCCCAGTAAGTAACTGGAGAGTTGGACACGGCCCCGTGTTGCACCGACACGGCCCCGTGGTCAGCCTTCTGTAACTTGGAAAACTAAAAACTGTCAGTAACAATGCTGGGCACGGCCCGTGTCCGACCAGGCACGGGCCGTGTTGAGCTCTGCAGAAGCTGAAAAAACTAAGAAAATCCAAAAAAAAATTAAAAGAAAATAAAAAAAACGATTAGGCCGTTGATTCCTAACTTTCTTAAAATCCTTGTGTCACCGGCAACGGCGCCAAAAAATTGATGCATGTGTAGTGTAATATATTTTAGATATATATTTTAAGCCCTTTTTTACACTTTTTAGCCAAGTTTTAAATTTATAAAACACGATATTTACTAACACTAAACACACATATAGGCAAGTGCACCCATCGTGGACGTAGTATAGTGTTGGTAAGATACCGAGGTCGTCCAAGGACACAAGAGCTTTTAGTACCGGTTTATCCTCAACGTCTAATCAAATCAAAATGTTAGAAAAAGATTTTTAAACTAATAAAATAAAACTAACTAAAATGCTGAAAATAAGAGTAAAAGTAAAAACAGATAGACAAGATGAATCACTTGGATCCGACTCGTGTGTTAGTATAACCTTTGATTATTTTCGCACTTTTGCACATGTTTAAGAGATTATCTTAGTTATTGTAGTAGGCCCCTCTTTTGAAGGCGACGTTACCCTCAACCCAGTAGTTTGAGTCAGCAAGGATACAATCCTAAAGGGTCGGATTATTGAAAGATAATTAATTAAGTTATTAATGCAAATTATGGTAGGCCCCTCTTTTGGAGGTGACGTTACCCTCGACTAAGTAGTCTGAGTCAGCTGGGATACAGTCCTAAATAGCCGGGTTATAGTATTAATAGTAGTTAACTTATGAGGGGATCAAAGAGTTTGGACCCCCGCCATCCAATACCTTTGGGTATTGAAGGAGGTCCTACTAAATTTGACCCAGGTCCCTTGCAGGACCTCTAAACGCTGAACAAGGGCAAGACCCTTACCAAACCGTTCCCTTAACCCCGACCAGGTAGCCAACATACCTCCATATAGACCGTTGAGATATGAATGGTGAAAATCTTTTATTTTATATAGACAGTAAAATAATGCCAAGACACCACGGACAAACGATAAGGAAGAGTCACCTTCAACATAAGCAACTAGTTATTAAAGTCATTAATACAAAACCAATTAAGAAGTGCAAAAGATTAAAAAGAAAAAGTATTATACTAAACACTTGTCTTCACCAAGTGATGTAAGAGACTTAGGCAAACATGGCCTTGATTGTCAAGAACTCTTACGATGAATCTTGGATCCCGAGACGACTCACACATTCTATGATGGACAATGGATGATGGTGGTGGATGATGGTGTTGTGATGGTGGATGAAGTGTGAGAGAGGTGGTGTGCCAAGGGATGAGTTGCAATGAATTCAAGCACTCCTATTTATAGGCTGAACAGAGGCCTGGGCACGGACTCGTGTCCGCTGGGCACGGCCCCGTGTCTGTCTGACACTATCTCTCCTCATTAATTGTAATTCGCAATTACAATTAATGCGCCTGCAGTACTTTGGGCACGCCCCCGTGTTCACTGGGCACGGCCCCGTGGTGAGCAATAGAAGCTTCTATAGGTTTGTCTTTCTGCTGCTTCTTGGGCACGTCCCCGTGCTCGCTGAGCATGGGGCGTGTCCAGCCTTCTGTTTTCCTTGTTTTGCTTGGGAGGATGCTGTCGAGGGGTCGGGCAGTCCACTTTTGATCCTTTTCTTGTATTTATGTTAGATTTAGCTGTATTTTTGCTTCTTTTGTTAATTTAAGCTCATTTAATCCTGAAAATGCAAAAGGAAAACAAAAACACACTTTTTCCAACATTAGTACTTAAAATGGTTTAGTTTATGCCTCATTTGATTGAATTTATATGTTGCATTTTACATACATCAGCTCGGTGTCACGATGATTGGCACATCGTTACTTGCGGTAAAAAAAACGACTCTAAAACATTTAATTAGTTTTAATGATTGCAATACATCGTAACATTTATTAGTACAAAATAAAAATACAAATTGACTTATATAAATTAAAAAATTAAATTAGATAAATCTTATATAAAAGGAAATTAAAAATATAATTTTAGTTGTAAATAAACATATTATATAATTAAAATCTAAATTGGCTAAATATAATTAAAATCTAAATTGGCTAATTGGTTTCTAATCATGTGCAAACTGCCAAATCTCTAACCTATTCACCCTTCGAAGATGTTTATACGGCAATTTCATATTGAAATATTTAGCTTCCCTCTTTTCATCCTCAAACCATTTACCTTCAAAATTTTAGTTTCCCTCCTATCACTCTCAAACATCATACCCAGTTCATCCTCAAATTATTGTTTATAGTTTAAATCACCCAGTGGCCTTTGGCCTAGTGGTATCTGTTGATCAAAAAAATACTTCAAATTACTAGTTCAAGTCACTTAATTAGAGCTCAATGCAACTCCACTGTCAAAAAACGCTACTAAAAAGTTACATGGCTGATGCAATTGTTCTGTTTATATATGGTATGATATGCCCATCTGTTTTGGAATTTATATAGGTTCTTTCAAACGGAGACAAAGAAACCTATAATAAATGCAGAGCTATGGCAGAGAGAAGTGAATACCCTCCTTTACGCATCGTCTACACGATCCCTATGAAGGGTAAGTTACTCCAACAATATTATTAATAAACTGTTCGCCGCTATGTAACTGCTGTTTTAGACAAAATAAAAAAAAAAACTGATTTTGAGATGATTCTGGACGTCCACTTTGAGCAGTTATTTGTGAGATTAAATCTCAGCCGTATTGATTCCCAAAATTTGGCAGTTGAGCGGTTGAGCGGTTCTCTGCCACGTCCCTGAATCTACGCAGAGGAGCGTCTTCTCCTCCAATATAAGATGCAAACATCTCCTCGCGTTTTTCTGTTCTTCCTTCTCCTACACGCTCCTCAACCGCTCCTTTAAATTTATCCCAATAAAACTCCCTTCCCTTTTCATACTCTGAAGAATCATGCTTCGTTTGTTGAATCATTGCTTTATCGTCAACTCTTGGTGGGGTAAAATTCGGAGGGCTTGCCTGTTATAACTGGATACATGATGTTTGATACTTTGATGTAATGCCTCACTGATCCGCTAACAAGTGTAACTGAGTTTTAGTATTCTATATAAGAAATCTGTGAATAAGGTGAGACAACAAGCTAAGCTTGCTTGCCTGTTATGTAGGGGTGAAATCAACGGGTGGGCTGTGGTTGACCCTGCTCGGAATTTCATGGACTCGAAAACAAGAAATTGCTCAGTTGGTACCTGTGATTTTGTTGGAAATTATTATTAACTAACAGAACATGCCAGCTGTGTACACCCAGGTGTTAGGCCAACAGATGTAGACCCTGAACGCGAACTTGAGTGGAGAAGGTTGGAAGAAGATATGGTGCAACAAGACCTGCTCAGTATGCAGTTGGAGTCGGATCATGCCGCTGAAGTCATTGTTGGTATGCCTGATCTCCCTCTCCCGATTTGGGATTCTGATTACGCGATATTTGTTGGTACTTTAGAAGCAAATCTTGAAAATGTTTTATCTGAGTTTGATTTGTCTTCAGGCGACGTCACTCGGATTTGGCATCTTTGGTATAGCATGCCGGATAGTTCATCTTCAGATGAATCAGACAGTGATTCGTGAATGTAGTATGTCAAGAGAGAATGCCCGAACCACAAGAAGCAGAACCCCTACACATGTCAGACAGAGATCAAAAAGTTCACCAAGTTCACATAACCGTCAAGAATAGGTAACTACATTGGTTGAGTTCCATGAGCTTAGCTCAAAACCGCCTTAGCTTTTATGTTGATTTCTCTTGGGTTATTCTGGGTCAAATATTGTTTGAATCCTATGTTAGTAATGTCAGATGTCTTTAGATCTGCTGCTAGTATGCTGGTACTTTGATGATCTGTTTTTGTATTTTATTTTGTTTTGTTGGCTGATTTTCATTTTGATTTAATTGTACAACTTGTATGGGTTCATTTTAAAGTAAGTCCTGTATATTTATGCTTATTGTTGAGCTCGAATTTTATTTGGGTTGGGCTGGTCTAAAGCTGATGAGTTGACTTCAGCGTTGTTTGTACAATAAGGTGTGGTAAGTATCAAGCCTTATAGTTTTAGTTTTGAGACATTGGTCATGACATTTAATTAAAATAGAAAAAAATAAAAGTCAAATGTAACATCCCACTTCATAAACTAAATTAAAAATTATTTTATAAATAATAAAGAGTTGTATGTTGAAAGTTTATTTTTAATCTAGTATGATTAAATGATTGATACGGAAGGTTTGATAGAAACAAAATATGAGGAGGGCTAACGTTGAAATTATAAGAAGATAAATGGGGGCTAGTGGTCATCAATACATTTTTTAAACACCTGAAAGATGTAGGGCGATTTGGACAGAAGAAAAATACACACCCAAACTATAATTCTAGAGAGAGAAAGTTACGGAAGAGAGGGAAAACGGGGAGTTTGGCGATAAACTTGGCCGAGGGTGCACCAGTACCTGCATGTTCTGTCTCCAGCCAAATCTCATGGTTTTAAGTATGGGAGATAGGGCGGCAGAAGCGGTGTAGTCGTTTTCTTTGGCACCCGCGAGCGATGATCAAGATTAGGCATTGGGAATGGGTTTCAAGGGTGGATCGGTCTCTGCATGTTGTCTCTGCATGTTGTCTCCAGCCAAATCTCATGGTTTTAGGTGTCGGTTGTGGCAAATTTTGGTAGCAAACTACAAAGTTCATACAATATTGTTCGACAATGGAGTGAATCACAACTAAGGTGATACCAACGTATCCGAGAATTGTTCTGCTCTGATACCAAGTTGTCACGGGGTTACTTTTCGACCCCCGTGTGGCGTCCCCAAGTCCTCGGGAACAAGCCAATCCATCCTGCTTCTTTGTGCGGGTCACTGGTTTCGTCCTGCCTTGGACTCATCAGGAGAGCGGCGCCAGCTCTCGACCAGTGGTGCGTTCGTCGTTCGTCGTTTGCACGACTATGCATGTACACCTCTTCATTGACACTGACTCCGTCCCCCGATAAATTCCAGGACTAGCCAGTAACCCAAGTGTTCAAGCACAGCCCACAGCATTGCGACCTTCAAATATTTGGCCCATGACATAAGGCAACCTTTTCAAGGCCTAATGCAACACTTTCTTAGGGTTGCATTAGCTTCATTTTCTTGTGGTGACCTAAAGCCTTTTGACATGTAAAATTGAATTATATAAAAAGTAGAAGATAATTCAAATTTTATTTTTGTTTTTATTTTTCGTATGTGTTTAGAATATCTAAGTTTGCTTGTCATATGCCAGGCTAGTTGATCTCAAACGTCTCAATGAAACCCGCGATTGGTGTTTTGTGAGGTAAATGCACACCTATTATTGTTTCCTAGTTTGATAACTGTATCCTATACAGGGTTGCCTACTTAATAAAAAAGTAAACTCTATGTTTGGACCCCCAAATTTTTTAGATCCTTATTTTGAAATATCATGGATTTATATAAATATAATAATGGATATTTATATATGCAATTGGTTTAATTTACCTACACATAACAATTGGAGTAAGGTTTTTCTTTTGGATAACAATTGAAGCTTTTAATTCTATTGAATTCAAAATGATTTGGCTTTTTGGTCAGATTTAAACACCATATTCTAAAATAAAATTATTGCACTTGAGATGAATACACATAACCCTGATTTCAAATGTTTGAATGTATTGTTATTCACTTTTATGTATCTTATTGATCCTTGAAGAATATATAGACTAAAAAAAGTAAATATGTGGCATTGCAACAGTGTGCTTGACTATAGCCTTTGGAGCTTAAAAAAATGAGACCATTGAGTTTGGCGTCGGTCTTTAACCAAACAAGTACTTTGTTGAGATGATTAACGTAAGCATTCAGTTTTTATCGGTAATTTTCCAGTCGTATGTTGTTATTGTTATATCAGGTACCATCGAAAAACAATGACAGACCAATATCATACGGGTTTAACAAGCAACCACCTCTAGATATAAGTACTTGGAACGGGTCCGTGTGAGCTACATCTTGAGTTAACATGACCTCTACCACCTTGCCTGGCTAATGTTAAGGTTTTATATGATAGTGATGATCTATATATATTATCACCTATAGCCTTTCGACATGTACATTTTGTTTTATATTAGGTGGAGCAACCATCCAAAAACAATATAGACCAATACCATACACGTTTTAAATGCAACGACAGTTAGATATAAGTAGTTGGAATGGCTCAGTGTGAGTTGTATCTTGAGTTATAAGGACCTCCACCACCTGGCCCAGCACATGTCCAGGTGGTATGATAATGATGATCTTTATATATTATTACCCATAAACTTTCGCTACGTACATTTTCTTTTACATAATGAAATAGAAAATGATTCGCATTTTGTGTTTGTTATAATAATTTGGTAAGTATTTTGATTATTTAAGTGTACTTATCTTATGTTAGGCTAACGACTTAGAGCACTCTAATTATTGTTGTAAAGTCAAGTGAACACACACTTGATATTGTTTCCTATTAAAATTCCATAATTAAACAAGTCATAATTAAAATGTCACATATCTCATATAAGATCAAATATCCAAATAAAATACATAAGCTTTGTCTTTATTAATTACTAAGAAAAACGCTCCTATGTGATCTTGATCCAGTGCTGTCTTCAGTTCTCACTACATGCATCATGTGTAAAAAGGTTTTGGGATTAACTTAGTTTGCATTAATAAAATGAACATGCAAGTTCATGTGTACACATATATAATGAATAAGAAGACAATGAATCATGGATAAAATAAACCAAAACCAAATGTTTGTATCCCACACCCGCAAGGGCGTGACTAAATGAGGTGGCGATACCAACTTCCCATAGTAATGAAAAAAGGCCAGTCCACGAAAGAAAGTGTGAGGCGTTACCACATCCCATACTCATGCGGAGAGGTCAACCGTGGATCACAATATGCTTGCTTGACTGAATTCAATAACCAAAACACAATAACCGAATGAACAAAAAAACCAAATAATACATGAACTACACACTGATATTGGATGCTTGATAATGATTAAAAATGAATAAGAAAATTTGTTATAGAATGATACACCCCAAAATGTTAATGTAAAAAGGGGATTATAATTTACTCATTGTTTGCGAAGATTCGATCCACTAAACATACAATCACACAATTTGTGAAATTCGACAAGATCTTTATCGTAAAATTTAATATAACAAACCCTAAATATTTATAAAATAAATAACAACCAACAACTCTACAAATTGGTTCTCCTATTTGGGGACTTAAAATACCCAATTAAATATTTAGAAAAATACCCAACACCAATATTTTTATTTTCTAAATCAATTAAATTGAAAATAATTATAAAAATAATAATTATTAGGCTAATCTTTCGATAAATATCAAAATTATTCCAAATTATTAGAAACTCATTTAGTGGAATAACAAATCTGATTTTAGGTTTAATATATATTTATCTTTAGAAAAATAAAATAAAATTTATAAAAGAATATATTTATTACGTAATTTTATAAGATCAAATAATTGCAAATAATTACCAACAATTACAGCCCGTTTCCTGACATATTTCCTTTGAGCAATTCTCCCGACGAAAAAGGAAAACAATTGAATTTCTTTAAAAGAAATAGAATATTTATTTATTAATTATGTAAATAATAAATTAGTAACAATGTTCAAAATATTTATATTGATTTATTTTTTATTTTTAATTAATTTTTTACATGATAAAATTCATGAATTATGAATGTATTAGATGATTGAGGATCCTGTGAAACGGGGCTTGAGTGTGAGAAGTGTGACAAGTATTGTGGTGCTGACATGTGTCCTTAAGTTATATTAATTGAAAAATGTATAAAAATAATTTACTCAATAATTAAATTAAATGATAAATATTCCCATAACCGCCTGGGAGTTATTTAGGATTCCGATTTTTTTTAAGATCCTTTAAGAATCTGTGATTATTTGTCATCTCGTATTAATCTTCAAGATCGCAAGAAGTTATCATCATCATTGTAATACGGTTTCTTTTCTATTCTGTGCGAAAATCTATTGTGTGGTGTTTTAGACCTGTAGTCCAGTATGTGTTCTTTTTATGTTCTTTGTATGGTGTTTTAAACATGCATTCATGGTGTTTTAACCCAAAGGTCATGGAATACAAAATCGCAATGGCCGCATTGTGTTTGATATGCCATTTTAGGAACATTCTCCCCTTGAACTTCCATCTGATGATAGTTCATCCGTTAGTCAATCCTCTAATGGGAGCTTGACCCCCCCGCAACTGGTCGACGGGATGTCAATACATGGTCATGGCGAACGGTTCTTGACTGTCGCCTTGTTGAGTTCTCGATAATCAGTACACATACGAAAAGGCTTATCTCCACGGATATAGGTGGGGCTCCCCAAAGCGAAAAGCTAGGTCCACAACAGATTCGGTTTCAAGGAGCATCAGGGTTAAACAGAACAAAGACGAAACGATTAACTACCAAGAACGTGCAGGCCACCATGTTGCTATATTCCTGGCGTCGCCTATGCCAGTCCTAATTACCCTTCCATGAGCTTCATTTCCCGTGTTGTTGTTCTTGTTACGAGAATTTCCAGTACTGTCGCCGTTCCCTTGATTGTTGTCGTCTTGATTTAACGACGGCCACTCTATGTCGTAGGAACCTTCATTTCCATACAGTTGGCTACCATTACAGGTACCTTGACGTTGCCGTGACTGTTGCCTCTAATGTTGTTGCTTAAAAGGGAGCCCTACAATCTCTCACCAACAGGGTCCCTCTTGTCACATTTCCGTGTCTCGTCCTAGGCGTTACTCATTGTGCTGGCAACTTCACATTTCATACCATAGCCCATGGTCATCGTTTATGTCCCGATTAACTCGTAAGAGTTGACTCCCATAAGTCGCTGACTAGGGTTAAAGATTTGACTGGCGTCAAATTGCTGATGTTCGTTGTTGGTAATCAGGGTCGTCCAAATACTGAAGTCGGTAAAGTACTAAACTCATCCTTTTGTCCACCGATGCTGCAAGTTGTTTGAGTAATACACGGTCTGTTACGAGAGTGTTGTAGAAGTGATCACACTTCGGGAACTAAGACGTCAATACATTGAGTTCCAGCAAACATAGAGGAGTGAAGGAGGTATAGACCAATCATTGGACGCTGCGACATACAACTCAAGGACGTTCGTGCAAGCACCTAACATTCTACACAGTTCAATAGGCGTTCGGATGGGTGCTCAGGAAATACTCGATAACATCAAGATTCATAAGCATTCAGAGAGGAATGCAAAGATTACATTCAAGTAGGAGGCAATCACTGTTAGGACTCCTATAGGTTGTTACGTTTCTCACTGTTCGAATAACGGGACAGAACCACTTTTTCACTTGTTAAGCCTCACTGGGACTCACATGCACCCCACATTATTATTATGTGTGCACCCACAATAATATTGTGATTTGCATGTTCATCTCAGTTCCTCCTAACTCATGTCAAATGGTTCTTCAAACTCAGGTATCAAACGGAAGTTATCAAAATGATAAGATCACAGAAATTCAAGGACTATGACATACTTTCAACGCATCATAATGCAAGCAAGCAAACATTTCATCTCATCATTCTATAGTGACGAGTGTGTGTTCGTATGTTACATCATAAACAAATGTATACTAGTCATGTGATGCATAGGTGAGAAAGACTAACCTTGCAATCTGGAGCTGAGTGTCATGGTCGTATTCGCATATTCAGAACTGTTCGGTTATACTCTGGTTTTACAAAAAAACGTTTTAAAACCAAGTTCACTATAACCAGTGGCTCTGATACCAAACTGTCACACCCCCAAAATACCACTTGCGGAAACATCGCTGGACGTGTGACGTACCAGGATCTAGCCACCAATCACATTGAACTCATAACAATATTTTAAATAAAAACTTTCATTCATTAACATAAAATGTTACAAAACGTTTAATGTAATTCATTGTATACAGCGGAAACATAAATCAATTGTTAAATGTTCCATAAGCCATATGTACGAAAACCATTAATCTTGACTTGCGATCCCTTATATCTTGACCCATGACCACTCCAGCATCCCAGACAGCAAGTCCCAACAACATGTACCTAAGGGCCTGCAAGCATGCAGAAAAACGTGTATCAGACAACGCTGGTGAGTTCACTGATTTGTTAAACCGTTCGTTACCGATTACTGATTCGTGTTAAGTTATGTTGATAATAACTCGATACCGCAGACGGCCCTTTCTGCCCTTCTCCAATGCTCTATCAAACATTGGTCATGATTTAAAGTTATTAGTTCACGCCCCTCCTATCCAGGTACGTCGTGAGGGTGCCAAACCTAATAGCGCTATCAACTAATAACCCTGTTGCCCTACAAGCAACTAACCCGGTAGTATGATGGGACTTAAGTGATAGAGAGTGAGTGTATTATCCAACATTAACCATTACTGAAAACCGTTGCATATCCCCTGCAAGGATATGCGTTTATGAAATCCGCCTCACATCCCCTACAAGGATGTGGGTATTTGAAAACCGCCTCATCTCCCCTACAAGGATATGGGTTTATGAAAATCCGTTTACAAGTTTTGCCAGTTTGATTGTCCCCACCAGACGCATGCTTGTTTTGAGAGGAGTGAACTCACCTTGGTTGGCTCGGTAAGACTAGCTACTTGTTCATACATAAACAGTCAAAGCCTTTGATGTTCATGTACACAAAATCAGTTTACGTTCACGTTGTTCACGTATGTTCATAGTGTGTATTCGTAGCAAGGATCATCGCATAACAAATAATAATCATTCATAACACACGTAACAGATAAGTTCACTATTCCCATGCATATTTCGTAATAGCAGTTAACAGTTAAGGGATTTATTCATCATAAGCAAGTCATGTTTCCAACAATGGTTACCATTATCGATTAGTTTTGTAACCATAAATCACATATCCCCTATTTATATTACCCAAGTATCACCACATAATAACATGCACGTCTTAACATTTGTTCATGCAATACAACAACTAAAACACGCATCATAATGTCATACAATGGGCGGTTGAATTCCATACTGTTCGTTTACCAGTCAATTCCAAATATGGGTTGACAATTATTACATTCCTCCTACTAGTATGAGTCACATTAGTTCAAGACCCAGACGATTATACAAACAATAGTGTGTGAGGAGCCTAACAGAAAGTTCAGCCTAGGCCCAATAGCAGCCTCGACGAAGAACAATGTTCGTCCAAAACAAAGCCCAGCCGAAGAAATACCATATTTCGTCAAGAGAACCGGTCGACGAAATACTTTCGTCGGGGATCTTTCGTCGAAGCTCTGATCTTTCGTCGGGGGTTATCCTTCGTCGCCCCACTCATCAGATAGTCACAATCAATAACATAATGAATTCTCACAATACCAATCAAAACAGTTACAACTTCGATTATTATGAGTCTTGATCATTCAGCATAATTCTAATGAATCATCATTCAATAGTTTTATCACATGAATCCGAATTTAACCAGGCAGCCACTAATTCTTTCATAATCATCAGTTTCCTTTATCAAGAAATTAACTCCATAAACCCATCCAAATCCAAGTTAATCTATTGGGCCAAGACACCATCGAATTATTAACAGTGTGCACCCTAGCTTACCGATTAACAATTGTTAGTATCAAGTACACTAGCATTCGATCTAATCAGCTAATTATCATAATATGTTCATCACAACCGCACTACCATGCATTCCAAACCATTTACTTCATTCATATTGTCACATAGAATTCATGCTCATAGACACAATCAATATTCATAATAAACTCATGATTATCAACTAGATCAGACAAACACAGTTACAAACAATCAACAGATTTCTATCATTAGAGTGAAGACACACTAACCGGATTACGATGGTGCAACAGCCAAGGCTCCGATCGAATAGCTATTCGACCAGGTGGCTAATAATTTCAATACTTAGACAATTTTTGCAAAACTTCAAGGAATATCAGTTTCCACCCGAATAGTCATCCGATCGGATGTCATCCGATCGAATGACTATCCGGACGAGGGACTTGATTCTTTGTAACTTCCATCTAAAGGAATTGCCATCCGATCGAACGGTCATCCATCCGGATGACCATCCGATCGAATGACTTTACTTATACTACAACGAAAGCTTCAAAAGTTCAACATTTCACAAACACACTTCTCCAATCGAATGACCATCTGATCGAACCACCATCCGATCCAACATCACACTCGACGCACTGTTACACGCTGTTCAACGCATACACTATCGTTCTGTGATCAGGCTAACTCAGACGCGCTCTCAATCAATCCAATCAAGTTGTGTTTACTTGTTAAACACCTAACGTGAGTATACTTGACCCCCCCTTTTTACGCTTTAAACACACTTTGGGGTGTAACATACGTTCACATCTAAAACGCACGTATCAAAAATATTATCACATGCGAATTACTGTCGTACGTATTTGCACGTGATGCTTGATACATATGTGCTAGGACTTTTACTCGCGACGTCCCACCTTAGCTAGCATCGAGTGACTTGGCTGGTAGTATTTGTTTTGTAGTATATATGTTGTGTTTCTGGTTTATGTATGTGGAAATTCGCAGCACTTTTATCTACTTTATTTACCATGTAAAACTTGCATACTCGCCAATACCTTTGTATTGACGTCGCTTAAACGTATGTTGCAGGATAATCGCAGGCTATCTCGAAATCAAGCTAGGAAGTCTAGAAACTCACAACAAATCTAGGTTGTCGGATTTGTATTGTTTGAGAGGATATGAAAACCTGTATGACTGTTTATTAGTATGGGATAATGAACACTTTAAATATTGTCGCTAAATAGTTGTTATGGATTCTCTTGAGCAATCTGATTCGCCTAGTATCGCGCCCTGATGATTCCGCCATCGGTTGGGGTGTGACATCATGTAAGGGACATGTACCTCAATTTTAAGGAATAACATGGATGGAGTTAATTTTAGGGGCTAAAATGGTAAGGAAAATGGCATTGGTGGTTGATGTGTCATAAAAATTCCTTTATGAGCTGATACAGTTAAAATAACTTAATCACATGCGCCAAAAACGTAATTTACTTTTTTCAATAAAAGGGTAAAAATAAATCCAGTTTGTCCTATCAATGTGCAAGACACGTGACCAAACTTCACATGCAAAATTATCGATCGTTAAACAACAAGACATAAACTATTACAACATATGAACATAAAGGATCAACTTTGTCGGTTCGTTATATTTAGGATTAAAAGTGAAATTCACAATATACCTAAAGGCCGAAAACTCTAAATTACTAGTAAAAGAATAACTTTATTTGCACTATGATAGATCAAAATGATATTTTCTATAATAGTTGGGTTCCATTTTGAAAGCTCTTAAAATTCTTAGGGTGATTATAGTAAAATTTTCATTAGGGTAACCCCACACTTCCTATTTAAACGAACATAATACCATTTGCATTATAATCACTTAATCACCGCCGCACACTTTCTTCTCTCATTCTTCCACATCCTGGCCCCAAAGATGGCATCTCTTTTTCGGTGCAAATGTAAGAGCTTTTATTTATTTTACTTTCATCTAATTTGATTTGCTTCATAATCTTTCTTTACATTTTTAAAAAACACTGCTTGTTTTCAAAAGTACTAATTTGAGTATTTTGGTTTAATTAATTGTATGGACATGTATGCTTTGATTTTTTTGGTGTTGATGTAACATATACGCACACTAACTTTGATCGGTTTGAAATTCATTACCAGATATATTTTTAGAATTTTTTTTTTCTACAAGCATGTTCTAGAATGGATCTATAAACAAAGGAAGAATTTGTAACAATTATTTTTTTTGTTCCTTATTTGATGTGTAGTTATGAGGATTTTTTGGTTCCTTATTTAACGTGTAGTTATGAGGATTTTGTGGTTTTTTTTTTTGTTTGTTTTGTTGGTTATTAATGTTAGGTTTGGTATTATTCACTGATCTCACATCACTTTAACATTTATGTTTTTTTGCTTGTTTTGATGGTTATAAATGTTAGGTTTGGTGTTATTCACCGATCTCACATCACAAACGGGTCTGGCTAATCATTTAGGAGTAGACTATAGCATGTTGATTGTTCATGGCGTTTCAAGGGCTCAATTGAGAAAGGTAAAATCCAAAACCATTCAAACTACTTGAGAAAGTCAAAGGCGAAATTATAGAAAAAAAGAAAGAAAGAAAAGAGTAGTCAAGCCGTGCTTTAATTTTAAAAATTAAAAATTAAAAAATATAGTTTTATATAATCTTATATGGATTAAAACAAAATTATAATATTAAGGTGTGATTTTTAGTTAATAAAAATGATCTATATATAATACCACCCACTGCTATAAAATAGGCCTAATGCAACCTTTTAGAAGCAAACTTTTTCAGATGAGTTGCATTTGACTCTAATGCAACTTTGTTGAAGATAAAGGTTGCATTAGAAGATCTAATGCAACCTTTTTCATAAAAAAGCTGCAAAATTATATTGAATTTGCAAATTTTTTCTTAAAAAGTTACAAATTTTATAGAAAACTGCAACTTTTGTTAAAAAGGTTGCTTTTTCAAAACATAAACGCAACCCTTCTTCTAAAAGGTTGCATACTTTTTTAAAAAGAATATCATATGTAATCACAACTTATTTTAAAAGGTTGCTAATTATATATATATTACTACAATAAGGACTTGAAAAAGGTATTTACACTATAATATAAATAGTGGGGTGTACTCGTGTTTTGTGGTGGGGCGAACCTAGTTTTACATTACATTATATTATGACAATAACCAAAGGTCAAATGGCGTCAATATATAGAAAAGCTAATTGTGAGGTAGTTTAAATAACATGTACGTATGTACTTTGATTACTTGTACATTACTACTTAGGACTTGGTTTCAAATAAAAATTATATCCAGAAGTAGATAAATAGGCACGTCACAATGACATACTCAAAATTTTATCAAAGATTATATTATGAAAGTTATAAGAGAGAAATGAAATATGTCCAAAAGTTGGTAACAATTCAGTTTGGTTGGGTTTTAATATTCAGCGGTTGGTTCGGTTTTCAATAATAGTAAATAGTTACTAATGGTTTGGCTCACAGTTTGACTTAAAAGTCGGGATGTGAACACCCCCTAATAGTTCTTATTGGAGCATGACAGGCCCTATATGTCATATTAGATCGTAAAGTGTTAGAACATATTACAATGAGTCATGGTAGGTCATCAATGAGCTTTGATGGTTCATACGTGTCTTAGTTGGGTGTAAATGAGCCAATCCTAGCCCGAGCTCGCCTAGGCTCGAACTCGACTCATTTAATTTAACTTTTGAAAGCTTGTGCTTATTGTATTGCTTTGAGATTTGTTTTAAATGCTTGAGCTCAACTTGTTTATTATTTTTTTTAACTAATTATAAGTTATAACATAATATATATTATTTTGTTATATCAGTTATAGCTTTAGACAAAAATAATAATAACAATAATAAATAGTAATAATAATATATAAATACAAATCACATAAATAATAGGCTTATTTAAATTCATGAGCCCTTTTAAGCTCGATAAATGAAGCGTTGGCTTGAATTAATTTACTTGATGGTACGAGTGTTAAAAAGAGCCGTTGAAACTGCTTGAACTGCTCAAATCGAGTCAAGTTAGCCAGTTTGACCATGTTAAGAGAACCATGGTTCAATTTAAGATAATCAGATTGATAATCCGGTTTTGACGATTCAATTCACGGTTGTTGGTTTGAAGTAGATCGTATAGCATTGTTTTGGTAACCAATGAGGTAGTGGTAAAGTGGTTGGAGAGAAACTTGGTGTTCCTTGTGACCCAGGTTCGACTCCCACTCTCCCCATTATTTTCTGTGGCATCCAGGTGAAGGGCGAATATGGGTGGCTCCGGTTGGTTTTGGACGCGAGGCGAGGTTTTACCGATTATTCCACTGTCGTGCCTTGGGGGGGGGGGTGTAGGTCGGGTTTCCGCGCATCTGAGAGAGCCCAGGGTCTGGCGCCGGTCGAGTAGTCGACCTTGGCCACAACGCCCGGTGTCATGATGATTGGCACATCGTATCTTGCGGTAAAAAAAAACGACTCTAAAACATTTAATTAGTTTTAATGATTGCAATACATGGTAACATTTATTAGTACAAAATAAAAATACAAATTGACTTATATAAATTAAAAAACTAAATTATAAAAGATAAATCTTATATAAAAGGAAATTAAAAATATAATTTTAGTTGTAAATAAACATATTATATAATTAAAATCTAAATTGGCTAAATATAATTAAAATCTAAATTGGCTAATTGGTTTCTAATCATGTGTAAACTGCCAAATCTCTAACCTATTCACCCTTCGAAGATGTTTATACGGCAATTTCATATTGAAATATTTAGCTTCCCTCTTTTCATCCTCAAACCATTTACCTTCAAAATTTTAGTTTCCCTCCTATCACTCTCAAACATCATACCCAGTTCATCCTCAAATTACTGTTTATAGTTTAAATCACCAAGTGGCCTTTGGCCTAGTGGTATCTGTTGATCAAAAAATACTTCAAATTACTAGTTCAAGTCACTTAATTAGAGCTCAATGCAACTCCACTGTCAAAAAACGCTACTAAAAAGTTACATGGCTGATGTAATTGTTCTGTTTATATATGGTATGATATGCCCATCTGTTTTGGAATTTATATAGGTTCTTTCAAACGGAGACATAGAAACCTATAATAAATGCAGAGCTATGGCAGAGAGAAGTGAATACCCTCCTTTACGCATCGTCTACGATCCCTATGAAGGGTAAGTTACTCCAACAATATTATTAATAAATTGTTCGCCGCTATGTAACTGCTGTTTTAGACAAAAAAAAAAAAAAAACTGATTTTGAGATGATTCTGGACATCCACTTTGAGCCGTTATTTGTGAGATTAAATCTCAGCCGTATTGATTCCCAAAATTTGGCAGTTGAGCGGTTGAGCGGTTCTCTCCCACGTCCCTGAATCTACGCAGAGGAGCGTCTTCTCCTCCAATATAAGATGCAAACATCTCCTCGCGTTTTTCTGTTCTTCCTTCTCCTACACGCTCCTCAACCGCTCCCTTAAATTTATCCCAATAAAACTCCCTTCCCTTTTCATACTCTGAAGAATCATGCTTCGTTTGTTGAATCATTGCTTTATCGTCAACTCTTGGTGGGGTAAAATTCGGAGGGCTTGCCTGTTATAACTGGATACATGATGTTTGATACTTTGATGTAATGCCTCACTGATCCACTAACAAGTGTAACTGAGTTTTAGTATTCTATATAAGAAATCTGTGAATAAGGTGAGACAAGAAGCTAAGCTTGCTTGCCTGTTATGTAGGGGTGAAATCAACGGGTGGGCTGTGGTTGACCCTGCTCGGAATTTCATGGACTCGAAAACAAGAAATTGCTCAGTTGGTACCTGTGATTTTGTTGGAAATTATTATCAACTAACAGAACATGCCAGCTGTGTACACCCAGGTGTTAGGCCAACAGATGTAGACCCTGAACGCGAACTTGAGTGGAGAAGGTTGGAAGAAGATATGGTGCAACAAGACCTGCTCAGTATGCAGTTGGAGTCGGATCATGCCGCTGAAGTCATTGTTGGTAAGCCTGATCTCCCTCTCCCGATTTGGGATTCTGATTACGCGATATTTGTTGGTACTTTAGAAGCAAATCTTGAAAATGTTTTATCTGAGTTTGATTTGTCTTCTGGCGATGTCACTCGGATTTGGCATCTTTGGTATAGCATGCCGGATAGTTCATCTTCAGATGAATCAGACAGTGATTTGTGAATGTAGTATGTCAAGAGAGAATGCCCGAACCACAAGAAGCAGAACCCCTACACATGTCAGACAGAGATCAAAAAGTTCACCAAGTTCACATAACCGTCAAGAATAGGTAACTACATTGGTTGAGTTCCATGAGCTTAGCTCAAACCCGCCTTAGCTTTTATGTTGATTTCTCTTGGGTTATTCTGGGCCAGATATTGTTTGAATCCTATGTTAATAGTGTCAGATGTCTTTAGATCTGTTGCTAGTATACTGGTACTTTGATGATCTGTTTTTGTATTTTATTTTGTTTTCTTGGCTGATTTTCATTTTGATTTAATTGTACAACTTGTATGGGTTCATTTTAAAGTAAGTCCTGTATATTTATGCTTATTGTTGAGCTCGAATTTTATTTGGCTTGGGCTGGTCTAAAGCTGATGAGTTGACTTCAGCGTTGTTTGTACAATAAGGTGTGGTAAGTATCAAGCCTTATAGTTTTAGTTTTGAGACATTGGTCATGATTTTTAATTAAAATAGAAAAAAATAAAAGACAAATGTAACATCCCACTTCATAAACAAAATTAAGAATTATTTTATAAATAATAAAGAGTTGTATGTTGAAAGTTTATTTTTAATCTAGTATGATTAAATGATTGATACGGAAGGTTTGATAGAAACAAAATATGAGGAGGGCTAACGTTGAAATTATAAGAAGATAAATGGGGGCTAGAGGTCATCAATACATTTTTTAAACACCTGAAAGATGTAGGGCGATTTGGACAGAAGAAAAATACACACCCAAACTATAATTCTAGAGAGAGAAAGTTACGGAAGAGAGGGAAAAGGGGGAGTTTGGCGATAAACTTTGGCCGAGGGAAAAGGGGGAGTTGAGATTAGGCATTGGGTATGGGTTTCAAGGGTGGATCGGTCTCTGCAAGTTGTCTCTAGCCAAATCTCATGGTTTTAAGTGTCGGTTGTGGCAAATTTTGGTAGCAAACTACAAAGTTCTTACAATATTGTTCGACAATGGAGTGAATCACAACTAAGGTGACACCAACGTATCCGAGAATTGTTCTGCTCTGATACCAAGTTGTCACGGGGTTACTTTCCGAACCCCGTGTGGCGTCCCCAAGTCCTCGGGGACAAGCCAATCCATCCCGCTTCTTTGTGTGTGTCACTGGTTTCGTCCTGCCTTGGACTCATCAGGAGAGCGGCGCCAGCTCTCGACCAGTGGTGCGTTCGTCGTTTGCACGACTATGCATGTACACCTCTTCATTGACACTGACTCCGTCCCTCGATAAATTCAAGGACTAGCCAGTAACCCAAGTGTTCAAGCACAGCCCACAACATTGCGACCTTCAAATATTTGGCCCATGACATAAGGCAACCTTTTCAAGGCCTAATGCAACACTTTCTTAGGGTTGCATTAGCTTCATTTTCTTGTAGTGACCTAAAGCCTTTTGACATGTAAAATTGAATTATATAAAAAGTAGAAGATAATTCAAATTTTATTTTTGTTTTTATTTTTCGTATGTGTTTAGAATATCTAAGTTTGCTTGTCATATGCCAGGCTAGTTGATCTCAAACGTCTCAATGAAACCCGCGATTGGTGTTTTGTGAGGTAAGTGCACACCTATTATTGTTTCCTAGTTTCATAACTGTATAGTCGTCCTATACAGGGTTGCCTACTTAATAAAAAAGTAAACCCTATATTTGGACCCCCAAATTTTTTAGATCCTCATTTTGAAATATCATGGATTTATATAAATATAATAATGGATATTTATATATGCAATTGGTTTAATTTACCTACACATAACAATTGGAGCAAGGTTTTTCTTTTGGATAACAATTGAAGCTTTTAATTCTATTGAACTCAAAATGATTTGGCTTTTTGGTCATATTTAAACACCATATTCTAAAATAAAATTATTGCACTTGAGATGAATACACATAACCCTGATTTCAAATGTTTGAATGTATTGTTATTCACTTTTATGTATCTTATTGATCCTTGAAGAATATATAGACTAAAAAAAAGTAAATATGTGGTATTGCAACAGTGTGCTTGACTATAGCCTTTGGAGCTTAAAAAAATGAGAGCATTGAGTTTGGCATGGGTCTTAAACCAAACAAGTACTTTGTTTAGATGATTAACGTAAGCATTCAGTTTTCAGCGGTAATTTTCCAGTCGTATGTTGTTATTGTTATATCAGGTACCATCCAAAAACAATGACAGACCAATATCATACAGGTTTAACAAGCAACCACCTCTAGATATAAGTAGTTGGAACGGGTCCGTGTGAGCTACATCTTGAGTTAACAGGACCTCTACCACCTTGCCTAGCTAATGTTAAAGTTTTATATGATAGTGATGATCTATATATATTATCACCTATAGCCTTTCGACATGTACATTTTGTTTTATATTAGGTGGAGCAACCATCCAAAAACAATATAGACCAATACCATACAGGTTTTAAATGCAACCACAGTTAGATATAAGTAGTTGGAATGGCTCAGTGTGAGTTGTATCTTGAGTTAAAAGGACCTCCACCACCTGGCCCAGCACATGTCCAGGTGGTTTTCAGATGATAATGATGATCTTTATATATTATTACCTATAAACTTTCGGTACGTACATTTTCTTTTACATAATGAAATAGAAAATGATTCGCATTTTGTGTTTGTTATAATAATTTGGTAAGTATTTTGATTATTTAAGTGTACTTATCTTATGTTAGGCTAACGACTTAGAGCACTCTAATTATTGTTGTAAAGTCAAGTGAACACACACTTGATATTGTTTCCTATTAAAATTCCATAATTAAACAAGTCATAATTAAAATGTCACATATCTCATATAAGATCAAATATCCAAATAAAATAGATAAGCTTTGTCTTTATTAATTACTAAGAAAAACGCTCCTATGTGATCTTGATCCAGTGCTGTCTTCAGTTCTCACTACATGTATCATGTGTAAAAAGGTTCTGGGATTAACTTAGTTTGCATTAATAAAATGAACATGCAAGTTCATGTGTACACATATATAATGAATAAGAAGACAATGAATCATGGATAAAATAAACCAAAACCAAATGCTTGTATCCCACACCCGCAAGGGCATGACTAAATGAGGTGGCGATACCAACTTCCCATAGTAATGAAAAAAGGCCAGTCCACGAAAGAAAGTGTGAGGCGATACCATATCCCATACTCATGAGGAGAGGTCAACCGTGGATCACAATATGCTTGCTTGACTGAATTCAATAACCAAAACACAATAACCGAATGAACAAAAAACCAAATAATACATGAACTACACACTGATATTGCATGCTTGATAATGATTAAAAATGAATAAGAAAATTTGTTATAGAATGATACACCCCAAAATGTTAATGTAAAAAGGGGATTATAATTTACTCATTGTTTGCGAAGATTCGATCCACTAAACATACAATCACACAATTTGTGAAATTCGACAAGATCTTTATCGTAAAATTTAATATAACAAACCCTAAATATTTATAAAATAAATAACAACCAACAACTCTACAAATTGGGTTCTCCTATTTGGGGACTTAAAATACCCAATTAAATATTTAGAAACATACCCAACACCAATATTTTTATTTTCTAAATCAATTAAATTGAAAATAATTATAAAAATAATAATTATGAGGCTAATCTTTCGATAAATATCAAAATTATTCCAAATTATTAAAAACTCATTTAGTGGAATAACAAATCTGATTTTAGGTTTAATATATATTTATCTTTAGAAAAATAAAATAAAACTTATAAAAGAATATACTTATTACGTAATTTTATAAGATCAATTAATTGCAAATAATTACCAACAATTACAGCCCGTCCTGACATATTTCCTTTGAGCAATTCTCTCGACGAAAAAGGAAAACAATTGAATTTCTTTAAAAGAAATAGAATATTTATTTATTAATTATGTAAATAATAAATTAATAACAATGTTCAAAATATTTATATTGATTTATTTTTTATTTTTTATTAATTTTTTACATGATAAATGTCACACCCCCAGAATACCACATGCGGAAACCCCCGCGAGGCGTGTGACGTACCAGGATCCAAGCCACCAATCACATTGAACTCATAAATATATTTAAACAAAACTTTCATTCATTAACATAAAGTGATACAAACATCACATATCATTCATTGTATACAGCGGAAGCATAATTCATTTGTTAGTGTTTCGTGAACCATTAAGCCTGTATTGAAATTCCATGTATCTCGACCCATGACCACTCCAGCATCTCAGACAGCAAGTTCCAACGATATAAACCTACAACCTGCAAGCATGCAGACAAGTGTGTCAGACGACGCTCGTGAGTTCAAAGTTTTGTTAACGTGTTTAGTTACCAGATGTGTGTTTACAATAGTTCAGCGTTTTGTTTTGATGTTGTTATTACTCGATTACTGTATGTGGCGACTAGATGTGAATGCCCAACCCCAATGCCTCCAATTAGGCATTGGTCATGATGCCAAGGTATCAAACAACCTTGAATAGATGTAAGGGGTCTTATATATATACACGATGTGAATGCCCAACCCCAATGCCTCTAATTAGGCATTGGTCATGAGGTCCAGGTAATTAGTTCACGCCCGTCCTTTCGGCCCGGTGTGAGGGTGCCAAACCTAATAGCGCTATCAACTAAATACCTCGTTGCTTCTTCAGCAACACGGTAGGTGTATGGGGTCTTACATGATTTATACTGTGTTCAATAACCAACATCCCAAATAAACAGTTTAGCCAGTGTTCCCTTTAGAAACGTTTACCAGATGTCCCAAACCACCGGGACGCATGCTTAGAAAAGTGCAGTGAACTCACCTTTGGTTTGCTCGGAAAGATTAACTACCGGTTTGTCAATGGATTACACACGCCCTATCATGGTTACCGTCAATAATCAGTTTCGAGTGCACATGATCCACATATTTCATATACAATTATTTCAGGCACTCTTTGTTCACATAATACACAATCAAGGTACATGTAGTACACACATATAATTCACGTCATAGCAATTAATCTATCAACCCCGTGTCATCACATAATCACATAACACGTTATCAAGTACAATAGCCAATTTATCTCATATTCTCATGTTTTCGGGCCATATAACTCTCGACTCCTCGATACAAGAATACATAATCTGTTAAGCAAGTTAAAATTGCACATAAAGTCTGGACAACCCACGGACACACTTCAGCCCAACCCAACATTCCAATTCAACCCGCGGCCCAGACAAGTCCGAGGCCCGTTCAGATACGCGGCCTGTTTAATTTATGTTGTCCGGTCTGTGAGAGAGAAGCCCAACAACAATTTCATTTGCTAAGCCCAACAACGAATGTGCGATCAATCAGTTTGTTACTCTTAGCAGTAATTTAAGGTTTTTATATTAGCAACCTCCCATGTTTATGACAATACAATAAATGAAAAGGTGAGAGTAATTTAATGTAGATCATAGGTTATCCCATGGAAGAAGTCAACGATGACAGCCACATGCAAATCAATCCAGTATTCTATCAAATTCCATGAACACATCACCATGCACATCATAACCCACTTCTCGTTCATAATGACCAATGGAATTCAACAATTCTTTATCACTAATAATTATGAATCCCACTGTTTCTGCCGTGCTAATTATTAATGTGAGTCATGCGGCCCAGACGAAGTTTCTAACAATTCTTATTCGTGTTTGACCAATTCAATTATTACCATGATTACCACAATCATTCATCCAATTAACTTGTGACTAACATCCATATCCGAATTCCATATATACAGTTTATAGGCTTCAATACCATTGCAAATCACAACTCTAGCATGCATCAAGTCCTAGATTATCGACTAACACATTGAATACTCGTTTTTAATTTCATGTCATCGGTTTACCCTATTAACCACTATCAAAACCCTGATTATTATATAATATCAGGTAAAACACGTTGCCCCTAACATCAACTCAGGTTTATCAAAACATGCACACTAATCTCATCATCATTAAATCACACATGATACTAACAACTACAACACAACCACGTATAGCAAATAAACCGTGACTAACCGAAAGAGGGTGAAGAACGTGTGAAGATGCTAGAGAGGCCGCGATCCCAAAAAGAGCTTCAAGGGAGATCAAAGCTGCCGTCAAGACTTGAGGGGACTAGGGTTAGTTGTGCGTGTCTTGCGAAATATGAAAACCACGCAATATCATATGTGTATGTGCCTAATTTGCTGAGCCAGGCCTAGCTTTTGGGCTTCGCTCGGGCTCAAGAGGCTGGGCCGAGGATTGTCAAGTATTGAAAGAAGGTATTCGGCCCGTGTACCAAACGTGCGACTCGCCAAACACTTAACATTTAACTAATCAATTACAAACAACACACTAAATATATTAACTAACGTTAGACACCTTTATTACATTCACAAAACGAACGAATGGTTGCAACGTAAACAAAACGTGAGAGTAACTGATACGAAGTGAAAAAGCATTGGAAATCTGAGTTGTCGCAATAAAATTCATGAATGAATTATGAATGTATTAGATGATTGAGGATCCTGTGAAAAGGGGCTTGAGTGTGAGAAGTGTGACAAGTATTGTGGTGCTGACATGTGTCCTTAAGTTAGATTAATTGAAAAGGGTATAAAAATAATTTACTCAATAATTAAATTAAATGATAAATATTCCCATAACCGCCTCGGAGTTATTTAGGATTCCGATTTTTTTAAGATCCTTTAAGAATCTGTGATTTATTTGTCATCTGGTATTAATCTTCAAGATCGCAAGAAGTTATCATCATCATTGTAATACGGTTTCTTTTCTATTCTGTGCGAAAATCTATTGTGTGGTGTTTTAGACCTGTAGTCCAGTATGTGTTCTTTTTATGTTCTTTGTATGGTTTTTAAACATGCATTCATGGTGTTTTACACCTGCAGTCCAGTATATGTTCTTCTTGGTGTTTTAAACAAGCATTCATGGTGTTTTAAACCTACAGTCTAGTATGTGTTCTTTGTATGGTGTTTAAACCTGCAGTCAAGTATGTGTTCTTCGTATGTTCTTCTTATGGTGTTTTAAACCTGCATTTCACCTGCATTTAAGGTGTTTTACACCTGCATTCATGGTGTTTTACACCTGTATTCTAGTATATGTTCTTCGTATGGTGTTTTAAACCTGCATTCAAGTAGGCTTCACATTATTCTATCAGTATTTTTTATCTATATAAATATAACAATATGGTACTCATATTAAAGATAAAAAAGCTCGTTATTATGGTGTAATTTATTTTTAAAAAAACGTTACATATAAAAAGTTATCGACGTTCAAAAAAGATGGGTGGAACTTGCATGTGCATTAAAGTTGATTGCAGTTTCTTTATTTAAAAATACAATATAAAATGACATAATTACCCCTAATCTATAAAAAATAGTCAAAAAAATAAAACATAATTTACATTTTAAGCCCTTCTTGATCTCAACCATTAACTACAAGATCTAAGTGCTTAAAACACTTCTTATATTTCTCAAAAAACCACATCTTTTACACTAGCCCCACCCTCTATAAGATTATAATATTATTACATTCTTTAATCGTATGATAAGGATTATATAGAAATTTATCATTTACTTTTTTATATATTCAACACGTGTAATACACAGGTTTATAACACTTACAAGTTAAGATGATAGTGAATCAAGATTTTTTTAATCCTTTGTAATACACGGGTTTATAAGACAGTGTCCTTCATATTTTAAATTTACCTCTTGTATTAAACAAGATTTGACTAAAGTGCCCCTCATGTAAGGGACAGGTACCTGGATTTTAAGGAATAAGATGGATGGAGTTAATTTTAGGGGCTAAAAAGGTTAGCAAAATGGCATTGGTGGTTGAAGTGTCATAAAATTCCTTTATGAGTTGGTAGAGTTAAAGTAACTTAACCACATGCTCCAAAAACGTAATTTACGTTTTTCATTAAAAGGGTAAAAATAATTCCAATTTGCCCTATTAATGTGCAAGACACGTGACCGAACTTTACATGCAAAATTAACAATTGTTAAACAACAAGACATAAACTATCACAACATATGAACATAAAGGATCAACTTTGTCGGTACGTTATATTTAGGATTAAAAGTGAAATTAACAATATACCTAATGGTCGAAAACTCTAATTTACTAGTAAAAGAATAACTATATTTGCATTATGATAGATCAAAATGATATTTTCTATAATACTTGGGTTCCATTTTGAAAGCTCTTGAAATTCTTAGGGTGATTATAGTAAAATTTGCATTAGGGTACCCCACACTTCCTATTTAAACGAACACAATACCATTTTCATTATAATCACTTAATCACCGCCGCACCCTTTCTTCTCTCATTCATCCACATAATGGCGCCAAAGATGGCATCTCTTTTTTGGTGCAAATCTAAGAGCTTTTATTTATTTTACTTTTTTCTAATTCGATTTGCCTCATCTTTCTTTACATTTTTAAAAATCATTGCTTGTTTTCAAAAGTACTAATTTGAGAATTTTGGTTTAATTAATTGTATAGACATGTATGCTTTGATTTTTTTGGGGTTTATGTAGCATATACGCATACTAACTCTGGTCATTTTGAAAATTTAAGAAATTCATTACCAAATTCATTTTTAGAATTTTATTTTTGTACAAGCATGTTCTAGAATTTTTTTTATCACCAAACCACATGATCGATCTTAGTAGCAGATCTTGAAGGAAAAAATATCGATTGATAAATCGTTGGCAGTAGCATTTTGCTACATTTTTTTGACACATAACACAATCCTTGCCACTCTTAATCTGGTGATGACACCTCATGTGCCACTAATCCCCGCTTAAGAGCTCTAGGGACACTTGGCACACTCTCACAACTTCTTGATTAGTATAAAAAGTTTCATAGTTCGCTTTATTCATCACACCACATTCCATCTTTCACTCTAAAACATATTTAGAGCTTGCTTCTTGAGTTTCATTTACACCATTCTTTTCTTTTTCACTTACACACTCTTGGAGCTTGATTCTACACTTAAGGCCTCCATTCCATAGTTCTAATTCCTCATCCAAACACAAGTAAATGTTTCTCGTAGTCTATTTCGTTTATTTGGCTAGTTACGTTTTTCTTTGACTTTCAGTTCTTACCGTTTCGGTCAAGTCAAAGTTCAAAATGAACTTTGCTACGTGATCATAATAATAAAGGTGTTAATTCCTTACAATTACACTCTCTGATCATCGTGTTTAATAGGCGAAACGATGAGTCAAACTTTTACGAAATAAAAGTAAAAAATGCATAAAATTGCATTTTACGACGAATGAGTTTATACAACTTTATTAGACACGTCTTAGCATGTCTAACTCGTCATTTCTAGTTTAGTGTTCATTTCTTAGTCAAAACTCAAGCAGTTTGACTTCTGCTTTGACTTTCGAATTTGACATGTTTGGTCAACTTTAAGATCCAACCAAGCCCAATTATATGACCATAGTAATATAGGGAATAACTCTCTGAGGTTATACCTTATGGTCGTGTCATTTGGTGAGTAAAATGACAAGTCAATTGTGATACTTTAAAAAGGTCAAAAATGCCCTTTTGCAATAAAATGCTTTTTTAAACCATGTGGTCCATGTTTTAACTATAAGAACTGATCATATAACATAAATAAACTTCTTTTGACATAACAGCCTTGTCATATGACTCATTCGACCATCCGAACTTGTATTTACGCATAAACCCGTTAAAATGGCGTAAACCATTTTCATAAGTCGTAAAGGGTCAAAACACCTTTAGACACTTTTCAATCAGAATGTAATGTTTAATAAACCATATTATATGAGATCCCTCACTTGTTTGGTTATAAACCACATTCTATCCGATCTTTGGCTTAAGCCATGATATACTAACAACATGATCATCCGATATATTTGGAAGCACTTGAGTTTTGCTAGTACAATTAAACAAGACAGCATCAATCAAGTGAGTACATAGTCCCCACTTTTCAGTTTTCAAATTGTTTTAAGGTGACTCATATGTGCCTATTATTTTTTCAATGTTACAAAACTTATTACATTTGGTTTACATATACATAGTACATTGCCCATTGTATTAATCATGATGGGAGTTGAACATGACAATGATACATTCATTAACTTTGGCCAAGCTGATCGATAGTATGTTATAGCGCTATAGGATTAACAATCTCATTCCCGCTTCCTAGGTTTGTTTGGAAGTTATCTCTGGGAATGACAGAAACTGTGAAACACAATTGATAAACTCTTTTTATGGATTATCCAACAGTTAACAAAGGTTTAAATGTATTCCCCAACAACCATACCCGTTTATACAAAATGACATGGTTTTACAAAACAAACCATTTGGTTTATACAAAACAAGATGTTTGGTTTGTACAAGACAAGACATTTGGTTTATACAAGACAATTCAAAATATTTATATTGATTTATTTTGTATTTTAATTGATTTTCTACATGATCTAATCTTGTATAATTCATAATGAATCCAAATAATGTCCGAAAATTCCCAAAAATTACCCAAAGTACTCTGACATGATCTACAACAATTCTATAAAATCAATTTCATTAATAAATCAGACGCCCCAAATTAAGAATCTAAGAACCCTAGTTTCAAAATTTTCTAAATTCGGATTAATTTGCCCTTGAACACTAATTTGCTAGAGGGCTTTCTTAGAGAATTAAAGCTAATCACAATGGGCTTTGGAATTACCTGAAAAGCTATTGAATTGAGGGAAAATCGCAGACTGAAGTTTTGAACCCTACTTTGTTCGTCCAATCAATACGCGTTGTGTGGTTGATGAAACTTGGATTTTCCATTGGGGTTTTACTTGGGTTGATCCGGGATTTCGAATGGTAATGGGATTGTGATCAAATCTTATGAATATGATAACACCCAATTAAGGTTAACATGAGCTTTAATTGTTGTTAGGATCTGAGTTTGTTTTGATTGTGTTTGTTTAACAAGTGATTAATGAAATAAGATAAATCAAAGATGAATTGCAGCGTAAATGAAAGTAAACTTTATAACACAATCAAAGAGAGATAGTTTTCATCATACACGATTTCATTAGTCAAAAGATTGTATGAATTACAAAGATTTAACTATGCATGCATGTACACTAAACTCCCCCTCAGCCCGAGCTCACTAGTTTGTTCGTACAAGATGATAGGTGCAAAAGAGCTAATAGAACAGTACATGTACTGTTCTATTTATAGTACAAATCTAACCACTGAGCATCTAATGCTGACGTCACCTTGACAGTGACATCTAACAGACTAACAACTTCTAAACACTGATGCTAAACATGTACTGTTACATTGAATACACTGATAGGTAAACACTGATACTTCTATCCGCTGTTGAGCCTAAGCACTGATGTAGCAGATTAGTGCTTTCTTCATAGGTTTATGAATCAGCAGCGCTTTAGTCTTCATCAGGGCTTTGACAATCAGCAGTTGTTAGGTCTTCACAGTCTTTATAACCAACAATCTTTAAAGGAACAGTAGTTGAGTAGATCAGTCTTTTGGATGATTAGCTGATAGAAGCACTGCCATTGGAGGGAACTTAGAACATGCACTGCTTATTGTGGATCAACTGTTTGAGAACCAGTTTTGGCTTTGAGTATCATCTGTTCTTCAGGTTTGATCACATGGGCCAACAATCTCCCCCTAGAACAGATGAAACGAAAACACTTCTTTATTCTTGATCTTTATTCTCTCATCAGCCTTTCCCTGATTTGCCCTTTGAATTGCAGTTCAAAGTTCAGGGAATCTTCATCATCTTCATCCCTATGAAGTTGAAGTTCCAAAACATCTTGGAGGTCAGCTGCACCCAGACCTAGTGCATCCTCCCTTGATATGTGTTCAACTCTATCATTAGACTTGAGCAGAGTCAATACGTGGGTCTTTTTATCAGACTTCCACTTTAGTATTTTTGAGTCCAATGGGTTTCTTGGGAGAAGTTTTATTTGTGATGAGTTTGGAGATGGAGGTCTGTTTGTCAGCTTTTACATAGTTTCAGCAAGTTGAGCTTGAAGCTTTAATGAAGCATCATCGAAACCATACAAGATCTGATTCTTGATAGCCCGTTTCATAATGTCAGCTTGTCTCTTTTCATCTTCCTCATCCATCTGCTGCTGTCTTTTTCTTTGACTCAAGACTTGGATGGATGCATCAGAGGATGTGAACAGCTTTGTAAGAGAGAGGGTCTGCTGCTGAGACTGATCAGTGGTTTGGTCTTTGTAAATTGGCTTCTTAGGAGCTGTAGGATCAATTTCTCTTAGTTTTTCCAACTTATCATATATCTGATCAGTACTGCCTGGACCATCTTGAAATGGTCCTAACATTCCCATACTTGGTTGCAACTAGCTCAGCTCTCTTCCTCTTGTATTCTAAGGCAAGATCTGCACTAGATTTCTTGAACTTGTTCCAGTTTGGTGCAGTCTTCTTCATCTGAGGATCATTCTTCATCCTTTCACATCTGTTTCCTTCTTCTTTGAGAGCTGTGAGAGGCCAGTCTTTGAATTGATGTTCTTTGGCTGGGTATGGTTCGTCTCTCATGATAAGTTCAATGAGATCTTTCCTTAGCTTTCTTTGAAGATCAGCATTGGGTGGCAGATTTGACATCTCCTTGCTCAAGTCTCTTGCAAAGTCTTCCAGCTTCCTGACTTTTCTTAACCCATGCTGCATTCGACTTGACAAGTTGGTGTCACCTTTCCCTTTACTCTCTTGCTTAGCAATGTATTCAGCTTGCTTGGCTTTTAATTTTAGATACTCATCCATGTTTCTTGGATTTCTAAAGCCATGAAGAGATGGGAAGGTTCTCTTGGATGGATTATCCTCTGTATAGAATTGTTGCATTTCATCTTTAACTGCATGCAATTCTAGAGGATAGGTTACTGCCAATGGTATGTCTCATGTAGGGTTGTGATTAGTGAGTGGTTAAATAAGTAAATTTGATGTTGGTGATGGAGGAGGGATGAATGGTTCAGGGTTTGTTTGGATAAATGGTGAAGATGAAATAGGAGTAGGTGAAGGTATATCATCATCATTCACTTCACTGTGAACTTTCTTTTTCTTGTACAGACTGATTTTGGTGAAGGAGTTTTTGTAGGAGTTTGGGTTATAGGAGTGAAAATTAATTTTGATGGGAATTGAAATGTTGTGGAAGTGATGGATTGAGTAACAACTGGTGAAACAACTGCTGTCTCAGACACTGTTGTCCTAACATCTGTTGAACTTTTTGTAGTGTCAACATCTGTTGCAGTCGAAGATGGTAATGGTGAAGATGGTTTAGTTTTCTGCTTTTTGGTAGGAGGTTTTTGTGGTGAGGGTGTTGGTTTAGGTGTAGCAGTGGATGGCCTTTTAGTACTAGCAGTGGTTAGGGGACCTGCAATGGTTGGCTTTTCAGGTGTTTGTGGTTGTGGTTTAGAAAATATGGTAAGTGGTGGTTTGTTGTGTTTGAATGATTTCTTTCTGTTTGAAGTGCCAAGATCTTTTTTTTTTGATTTCCCAATCTTTCAACTCCTTTTGTTCCTTTTTCTAAATCCTCTCCTTCGTTTCATTCTGATTTTGTATGCTCTTTTTGTTTGCAATTTCTTCATCTGCTAGAATATTAAGGGTGTCATCAATTCCCTTTTCCTTTTCTTTAACAGATGTTTCAGCAGAAGTTGCAGAAGACTTCTTTGCAGGCTCTAGCTTTTGTCTTGGTGTTGCCTTACCAAAATTTTTCATGTTGTGTTTCTCCCCCTTTTTGGCATCATCATCTTCTTTTTCAAAGACAAGTGCAGGGATAATGCCTGTCAATTTTCCTAGGGCTTCTTTGATGCCCCTGATATCAGCCTGAGTATCTTTATATCTTGCCTCAACCATAACTCTTACAAATTCCATTTCTGTTTTATGTTAAGCAGCAAGCAGTTCCCTTTGAGCAGAGAGAATAGGTTGGACAACATTCCAAAGCTCTTCATAGTAATGTTGAGGTGTTGGCTGACTTTTGGAAGCTTCTACCAAAAACTTGAGTGAGTCATTCATGGTAGCAACAGTGTTTTCAATGGTTGAAAGCCTCTCTGTCAAATCTTGATATTTTAAGTCATCACCCAACTTAATGGGATCATCTGATTTCCCACCAGTGGTGGTTGTATCAGCTGTTGAAACATGTTGAGTCTCCAAAGTTTCATCAACTGATGCCCCTTTTGCTTGATACTAGGACTTCCCTCTGCAGTGGTTACCTTAGAAATCTCACCAGTGTAGCTTGAACATACCCGTGCATACCTTGGTAGCATCAGCAATGGTTGCCTTCAAGGGTGTCTTATTGATGAAACTACTGCCCAGATGTAGATCAGTGGATCCAACATCTATAGTAGCTGCTCCACTTGAACTACCAAAAATAATTTCATGAAATTCATGTGGGGTAACCTCCTCAGTTGTTTGAGGGTTAACCAATTGAATTGGTTCAGACACAGCCAATGTAGAAGTTTTGCTATCATTAATGTGTTGGTGAGAGGGGCTACTTTGTGTCTGAATTTCAATGGCATCAAACAAAGGTATAATGGATGGTGGAATTTGTATAATGGATGGTGGAATTTGAGATGTGGAGAGTGGTGTTGAAAGAGAATTTTCCCAGGGAGAAGGGCTGTTAAGCATACTCTCAATTGAGGATAATACTTCATATTGAGGTGTCCCTGTGCTTACAACATGTTCCTTTTGTGAGGAATCATGAGGAGTTGGGGTTTTGGGTGGAGATCTTTCCAACTACTATGAGGAAGGAGCAAAGTGGTTTCAAGTGACTTTTGTGTTGTCACTGGGTTAACTTCTGGGATCTCATCTTCCAGAAGGCCCTTTTTCATGGGTTTGGTGGGCTTGGTGGATTTCTTTTTGGTATTTTTGGTGGTTTTTGGTGGGGGTTGCACAGCAGTGGTTGTGCTGTTGTGGTCACCAAGAGCAGTGGGCTCAGAGCAGCTGAAGTCTGAGGAGCAGATATGGACTCATCCAAATTTTGCTCAGACTCCCCTGCTTGTGTTTGAGAAACTTTTGACTCTTTAGCTTTAGCCATAAGGCGAGTAAATATTTCAGAGGATAGACTATTTATTTGAAAATATGCACCTTGTACAAGAACTTGTGCGCTTTCTTTTGGAATTTTCTGTTGTAAATAATAACTTAAAAATCTTGGAAAGAACAAGAAAGCTTGTGGCTTCTTATCTTTAATATTTTTCAGATTATTAACTAAATCAGTGAACAATGCTTGGGAATAACTAAAATCAGTTTTAGACATAATAGCATACCCCAAGTATTGGATTTTCAAAGGAATTTCGTTAAAAGTAGTTGTTTTATTTGAAACACAGGTGAGCAGGGTATGAAACAGGAATTTCATAGGAGATAGAAATTCTCCCTTTTTCATAGTTGCTTTTGACAACTGTCCTGTATACCCTCTTTCGATCAAATCAATTCGATACTTGTCTTTAGAGAAAGAGGTTTTACCTGCTAAATCGTTCATCTGAAAGACCTCTATGATGGTTTGTGGTGTTACTGGGACCAAGATACCTCCTACTTTTGATGAAATTGCCCATGGCTTTTTATCTTGAATTTCAAGTTTTGCATTAGCCTAGAAATCTCGTAGGGTATCTTGATAAATGGGTGCATTATAGGTGAGCAAAGTTTTATACTTTTAGGATGACAGGGCATCAATGATAGAATGGAAGTCGGTATTTTTGCTTGTTTTTTCAAGGGTACAAAGATAATTGTGTGGGTGTTTGATAATGAGAGCCATGATCGTAGTGAAAAATTGCGAATGGAAGAGAAAAGGATGAACGGAAGAAGGAAACCGCTTTTGAAGAATTTTTGAATTTGATACGACAGTGAAAACTCTGTTTAGGGTTTTTATCAGGGTTTTATTCAAGGGAAAAAGTGAATGCTGACGTGGCAACGGTTTCAAAGATCGGACTGTTAACATTTGCCCACGTGGTAACCTCTGATGGACAAAGTGGAAGACAATTGTTTGGAAACCACTGATGGACATCAGTGGTTGAGAACAGAGAAACAGTGGCTGGTTTTAACTATTAGTGGATAGACATCAGTGGTTGAAACACTGATGTTTGGTCAACAGTGGTCAACAAGGAATATGAGGAAATACAGGTTGTCTTTCAGCAGTGGGTGAATTTTCAACAATCAGAGGTTTGAAACAAACAGTGGATATGGACAGACTTTTAAGGATTTATGAAAAATTTCATTTTAACTATTTTTAAGGATGGATTTTTTATTTTCTGAAAACATTTTAATGCTTTTTATTCATGTAAAAACGCGATTTTGCTTGTTAGTCCATGTTAAGCATGCCAATTCTAGAGATCAAGCTTTCAAAGGTGGATGTGTCTAATGCTTTTTTTAGCACATCTGCTAGCTGATCCTTAGTTGGAACATGATACAGAGAAATCAAACCTTTTTCATAGCAATTCTTCACAAAGTCATGTCTGATGTCAATGTGCTTGGTGGTTGAATGAGATACTGGATTTTTGATGATATTTTCAGCTGCTTGACTATCCAACATAAGAGGTGTCTTTAAAGTAGTTATACCAAAATCCAGCAGTTGATTTTGAAGCCACATCAGTTGGGTTGTACAGCTTGAAGCAACAATGTATTCTGCTTCAGTGGATGTGGAAACAACTACTTGCTTTTTGCTTTGCCAATACACTAAGCAATTGCCTAGGAATTGACACCCTCCTGATGTAGACTTCCTGGTTGTGTTGCATCCAGCAAAAACTGTCTGAGAAATCTGAGAGCTTAACATTCCCATTAGCAGGGTACCAGATACCAAGTGTGGGAGCACCCCTTATGTACCTGAATATCCTTTTCACAGTAATGAGGTTAGACTTCCTAGGTGCTGATTGGGATCTAGCACAAACATAAGTTGCAAACATGATGTCTGGCCTAGATGCAGTTAGGTACAATAAAGACCCAATCATGCTTCTATATAATGTTTGATCAACCAAATCATCTTTCTCATCAGACATGACAAGCTTTGTGGTTGCCATGGGTGTACTACATGGTTTACAATCATTCATCTCAAATTTGTTTAAAACATCTTTTACATATTTTCTTTGATTAATGGAAGTGCCATTTTGCCATTTTGCATTGCACTCATTTCAAACTCTGCTGTCATGAGTTGTCTAAACTCTTCACACATTGCATTTCATATGCTTCCAAATATGATGTTATCCACAAAAATTTGGACAATCATCAAATCTTTTCCTCTCTATTTTAAAAACAAGGTTCTATCAATTTTACCTCTTGTGACACTAATAGAGATGAGAAAAGTGGAAAGAGTTTCATACCAGGCTCTAGGTGCTTGTTTCGGGCCATACAAAGCTTTGTTTAGCTTGTAGACATGATCCGGATGAAATGGATCCTCAAAACCAGTAGGTTGACAAACATATATACCTCTTCTTGAATCTTACCATAGAGGAATGCATATTTGATATCCATTTGATACACCTTGATATTATGGTTGACAGCAAAGGCTAAGAACAGTCTGATAGCTTCAAGTCTTGCTACAGGGGCAAAAGTTTCATCATAGTCAATGCCCTCTTCCTGTCTAAAGCCTTGAACCACAAGCCTGGCTTTGTTCTTGACAATAATGCCCATTTCATCTATTTTGTTCTTGAAGACCCACTTTGTGCCAATAGGACTAACTTCCTTTGGCAATGGTACAAGTTCCCATACTTGTTGTCTCTTGAACTGTTGGAGCTCTTCTTGCATAGCTTCTACCCAACTGTTGTGTTTCAGTGCCTCTTGGTACTTGACTAGTTGATGGAGAGATAGAAAGCCAGCAAAAAGACAAATGTTTTAGGATTGACTTCTTGTGAGAACCCCTTCATTTATGTTGCCAATCACTTCATCTGGTGGATGAGATTTAAGGAAGATCAGATCCCCCTTGTATGGAACAATGGCATTTAAAGGTGAAGGCTGCAGATGTGAATCATCTAAGCTAACATCTGTTGGTGACTTTGATGATCCAACATCTGTGTGAAATGGAGGTGGAGGAATAGGAGGAATAGGTGTGGCACAAAGTTGATTTTTATCCATTGTTGATGGATTTTTATCAACAGTGGTTGGGGATGATAAGGTGGCAGTGTTTGGGCTACTTTGGTCAACAACTGTTGATGTAGCAGTGGATGAGCTTTGACAGCTGTTTTGAACATCTACTGCTCTGGTGGTGGATGTGATTTTGTATTGTGGGATCACAACATCATATCCATAATCTTGTGGAGGAGGTTGTTGAGTACCTGCAGGGTTAGTCTTGAAAGACACATCTTCAAATGTAAATTTATCAAGATCAAATAATTCAGCAAGGCTTGCAAGTTTTTTTAGTAAAGAAAGTTCATTGAACTTTACATTCAAAGTCTCTTCCACACACCTGGTCCTTGTGTTAAACATTTTATAGGCCTTGGCAGTAGTTGAGTATCCCAAATGTTAACCACAATCTACTTTGGCTGCAAATTTTGAAATTGAATCTTTTAAATTTAAAATCAAGCATGGGCAGCCAAAGAATTTAAAATATGGCCAGAATTTGAATGTCTTTTAGGTGTAGCAGTTCACGAGGTGAACTTTTATCCCCACATTGTGTTAATGTTATTGTGTTTTTATTAGACAACGAGGTTTTGTAGATGTTTATGTTTTATATATGTAACATTGTACTAAACTATAGCATTGTGTTTTTGTATAAACATTTTGTTTTTTGTATAAACATTGTGTTTTTTATTTGTATTTTTTTACAACATACAATGTCGTCGACTTTCAGTTTTTTATGTATATTTCCCTCCATTATAATTTTAATTAGGATGTATATTTCCCTCCATTATAATTTCAACCCCTGAGTTTGCTAAGAATAATTGTCATTTCTTGCGAACACTAGGTGACCATAAAAGAATTGCTCTTAACAAATCATCGTGTGCGATTCGTTATGTTGATGTTGAATCTCCTAGATGTGTTTTAGGCACTAATCTTCACAATCCCTTTGATGCTCATCCATGTAATGTGATATTTCTAGCAAGTTTGGATGGGATGGTATGTGTTTGCCTATGTAATACTGGTGTCTGACCAGTGGTAGTAGTATCTGTTTGCCATCTAGAGTATTGTTGGTGTTGCTGGTTTTGGTTTGTTTTTTTACAAACAGTTTTTTAAAAGACAATTGCTGATGTTTTCAATCAAACTAATCATCAGTCTTTTATAGTGTTTCAGATGGGTCCTATGGTAAATGAAGAGGTTAATCGTAATTATGATAACCTGTTTTTTTTTTTTTTAAGGTTTATATTTTGTCCTTTTGGTTTCTTGATATTTAATTTTATTGGGTTTGCAATGAAAACTTATTCTAGAAAGGTTTTGAGCCCATTGTTTTTAAATATAAATTTACATGTTTATATTAAATGTACACGTTTTTCACTCCTAGATTATTAAATGTACATGGAATTTAAATATGACCTTTGGGCTGTTAGATATTTCAGTATATAATATCATTGCCAATTCACCTATTTGAGTAATATATAACATAAAATTGCGTCATACACTTCTGCAGAGTCTGATGATTTAAAGCAGCGCTTTATCAAGCAAGTTGAGGAGCAAGTATATGAGGATAGGGCTACTCTTCAAGAGCTGAAGAGGTGTTTTGATGGACTGCACCTTGGTCTGTTCACGAGAGACCAGGTTTCCAGAAACCTGATGGCGATGCCTTCGACTTCCGTTCGTGACCTTTGTGTTGTAAGTAATATAGAGTGCGGTGATAGAGACGTGGAGTTCATGGCGATGCTCAAGGATATACATCGAGAGGTTCAGCACTTAATGGAGTTTTCTTAATTCTTGCTGTTAGATTTTTAAATTTCTGACTGTTATTGTTAGATTTGAAAGTTTCTTAGTTCAGTAGTACTCGATGTAGTTGTTACTCCTTTAACATAAATTTTAATCGTAATAATCTTTCTTGTCGCATTTTACTTTTACTTATTTTAGCAAGCATAAGTATTATTATATAGTATAGATATAGAATCTGAGGATTGCAGATCGATATTGATGTTGATGTTAAATTATGTCTGAATTTGATTTAGTTTATGTTGATGTTAAATTATGCTTGAATATAGAATTGCAAATATGAAAAAAATACTTATGCTTGAATATAGAATTGCTAGTATAGAAATATATAGTGGGATGTTAAATTATGCTTGAATATAGAATTGCTAGTATACTGGTACTTTGATGATCTGTTTTTGTATTTTATTTTGTTTTCTTGGCTGATTTTCATTTTGATATAATTGTACAACTTGTATGGGTTCATTTTAAAGTAAGTCCTGTATATTTATGCTTATTGTTGAGCTCGAATTTTATTTGGGTTGGGCTGGTCTAAAGCTGATGAGTTGACTTCAGCGTTGTTTGTACAATAAGGTGTGGTAAGTGTCAAGCCTTATAGTTTTAGTTTTGAGACATTGGTCATGATTTTTAATTAAAATAGAAAAAAATAAAAGATAAATGTAACATCCCACTTCATAAACTAAATTAAAAATTATTTTATAAATAATAAAGAGTTGTATGTTGAAAGTTTATTTTTAATCTTGTATGATTAAATGATTGATACGGAAGGTTTGATAGAAACAAAATATGAGGAGGGCTAACGTTGAAATTATAAGAAGATAAATGGGGGCTAGTGGTCATCAATACATTTTTTAAACACCTGAAAGATGTAGGGCGATTTGGACAGAAGAAAAATACACACCCAAACTATAATTCTAGAGAGAGAAAGTTACCGAAGAGAGGGAAAAGGGGGAGTTTGGCGATAAACTTTGGCCGAGGGTGCACCAGTACCTGCATGTTCTGTCTCCAGCCAAATCTCATGGTTTTAAGTATGGGATATAGGGCGGCATAAGCGGTGTAGTCGTTTTCTTTGGCACCCACGAGCGACGATCAAGATTAGGCATTGGGAATGGGTTTCAAGGGTGGATCGGTCTCTGCATGTTGTCTCCAGCCAAATCTCATGGTTTTAAGTGTCGGTTGTGGCAAATTTTGGTAGCACACTACAAAGTTCATACAATATTGTTCGACAATGGAGTGAATCACAACTAAGGTGATACCAACGTATCCGAGAATTGTTCTACTCTGATACCAAGTTGTCACGGGGTTACTTTTCGACCCCCGTGTGGCGTCCCCAAGTCCTCGGGGACAAGCCAATCCATCCCGCTTCTTTTTGTGGGTCACTGGTTTCGTCCTGCCTTGGACTCATCAGGAGAGCGGCGCCAGCTCTCGACCAGTGGTGCGTTCGTCGTTTGCACGACTATGCATGTACACCTCTTCATTGACACTGACTCCGTCCCCCGATAAATTCCAGGACTAGCCAGTAACCCAAGTGTTCAAGCACAGCCCACAGCATTGCGACCTTCAAATAAATATTTGGCCCATGACATAAGGCAACCTTTTCAAGGCCTAATGCAACACTTTCTTAGGGTTGCATTAGCTTCATTTTCTTGTAGTGACCTAAAGCCTTTTGACATGTAAAATTGAATTATATAAAAAGTAGAAGATAATTCAAATTTTATTTTTGTTTTTATTTTTCATATGTGTTTAGAATATCTAAGTTTGCTTGTCATATGCCAGGCTAGTTGATCTCAAACGTCTCAATGAAACCCGCGATTGGTGTTTTGTGAGGTAAATCCACACCTATTATTGTTTCCTAGTTTGATAACTGTATCCTATACAGCGTTGCCTACTTAATAAAAAAGTAAACTCTATGTTTGGACCCCCAAATTTTTTAGATCCTCATTTTGAAATATCATGTATTTATATAAATATTGTAACACCCCAAAAATTCCACCTGCGGGAACCCCGCGAGGCGTGTTACGCACCAGAGTTCGAGCCACCAATCACATTGAACCAGTGATAAATACTTAAATAAGTCATGACATTAATTACTAATATAAAATGTCAACATGTTATCAATTCTCAAAAGTTGTGTAGCGGAAGCATGTAATCGTTTAGCAATCATTTCATAATAATAACCAAAACTAATGTATCGTTTATAAGTGAATCCAAGAGTCTCGATCCATGACCACTCCAGCACTCCCAGATAGCAAGTCCATGTTCCAAGGTTAACGACCTACAAGCATGCAAACAAGTGTGTCAGACTACGCTGGTGAGTTCAAAGTGTTGCTTACGTGTTGTGTTACCAGTTATATGTTAATGCGATTCAATGATGCGTTACGATGTTGCTCAAGTTAGTTACCCTAGGGACTACGCCCTTACGTAACCGAGGAGTGTGCCTCTTAGCAACCCACTATGTTGTTCAGTTAGTTACCCTAGGGGAACCGCCCTTACGTAACCGAGGAGTGTGCCTCTAAACAACCATAGTGAAACCCAGATAATTAGTTCACCCCCGTCCTTACGGCCCGGTGTGAGGTTTCCCACCTAATAGCGCTATCAACTAATTACCCCCATTGCCCTCCAGGCAATAACCAAAACCGATTTAGTTGTTTACCCAATGTTTCCCTTCCAAATGTTTACCAGTTGTCCCAAACCACCGGGACGCATGCTTGAGAAAATGCATTGAACTCACCTGGGATTGCTCGGTATGATACACAATAGTTCAATTAAGCTACAAAGTGATCAACCACGTCGTATCACAGTTACCATACAAGTCAGGTTGCGTTCAAGTAAAGCACGTACGATTACACAGAGTTAACGCGTTACGAACACGTATAGATCATGGCAACACTTAACAGTTAAACAATACATGTAACTTGTACGAAATATAATAAGCCCAATCATGTCCGGCCCAACATGTTGTGCGATCCACAACATGTTGTGCGATCCAACATCCCGGCCCAATAGCCATAACCAATCCATAATACAACTCGGCCCAAAAATAATAAACAATTAACAATCTTGTGCGATCCCAAACATCATGTGCGATCGGATTGGCTTGTGCGATATAACAGTAAGCTTGGCCCAACAGTGACCTTGTGCGACTGAATTGGGTTGTGCGACTGAATGGGCCTTGTGCGATCCGGCTAATATTCCGGCCCAACAAGTAAATAAGCCCAAAATAAAGAAGTCTAAATATAAAGTGCTCGGCCCAGTCTAATAACATGTAACGGTCTTGTGCGATCCAACCGACCTTGTACGAGCGGGTTGGGTTGTGTGTTTGTGACTTGGGCTTCAAGGCCCAACGGTTATCAAAAGGACATAACTTGTGCGATCCAATGGTCTTGTGCGACCATTGGTATTTTGTGCAACCGAACTTGTGCGTTTAGTTCCTCTTGTGCGATCGGTTTACTAAATCTCAAAGTTTAAGGAAATCAGTTATATAGTTTCCATAATTCAAGCAATGTTGTTACAATAGTCAATCAGTTACAAGGTTTCCAAACTTATCCTATCAATCAACAGTTTCTTATCCAAGCAATCATCGATCAAACAACTTTGTAACATGTAATTCACATAAACCCTACTCATATTTCAAGAACACATCTTGTAATCATTCCATCGGATTAACTTTAAAACACAACAAGTTCATAACTGATCAAGACTAATACTCGAATCCATGGCATAACAAACCGATTAACATACGTATTTTCCAAAACATACATACCAGCCGATTACAACATGAACAATCCGATTCATATAAACAATATCTATCGCACATATGTGAAGGCCGATTGTATGAACGCTATCATCAACTCTTCGGATTTCAAACATCAAACGCATATATAATCAGTTACATTCATCTATGTCTAATCACATATTACTCAATCAATCATAACAAGCATATGAAGCACACATCATAAAATCATCAAACAATAGTTAACATACTAACCGAATAAAATGGAAACAGGAATTGATCCGGCACACTATGAATTCCAATGATGTGCGGCTGCCTTCAAGTTTGTGAAAGGGAGAGAGAGACGAGCTAGGGTTTGTAGCTTGTGTGTGTTGGTGTTTTGATAAGAATAAAAGATGGTTACATACTCTAAGTGTTATGCGTGTGAGGGTGGGCCGAACCCTAACATGGGCTGCCCTATAGTCCGATTACAAGCCATACGACCCAACCTCGGGCTTGTGCGATTGGGTTAAACGTTGCACAATCCACATGTGTTACACGTATGCTTAACACACTACAATCTCATAGCACTTATCACATAATAAAACGTAACATTTAACATACATGCCATTAAATCAAAGCATCACATAAACACGTAACGTTATACAAGGTAGGTTCGGATTACGAGTTGTCACAGTCTCCCCAACTAAAAGGAAATTTCGTCCCGAAATTTGGTACGCACTCACTGAGGGAGCTAAGTAAGTTAAAGCTAGGTAAGCTATATCGTTTGCCGGTTTTCCTGGGGTGTCACATCCTCCCCAACTTGGAGGAAATTTCGTCCCGAAATTCACCAGTGATATCAAAAGTTGGTTCAATCCCTTGAACATTTGAGAACATTGAAGTTTTAACATATCCTTCCGTTCCTATGTGAACTTCAGTCCCCGTATTGAAGTTTAACAAGCCCTCACGGTTGTCATATGACTCATGCTAGCGAACCTTGACTTCTTAGCCCATGCTTTCGATAGATTCCCTGATATACAACTGATCCGATGACTTCAAATTCCGGTGAGGGTATCACCAGGGTTTCATCAGGCAACCGCTGCCTTAAACCTAGGGCATACATACCATTACGATAGTTATCCCGTTTCATCAATTAGTCTGAGTTTGTGAGCCAAGTCACCGTTTGTTCCAGTAATCCGTATGTCTCACGCGTCGTAAAGTAAGCTTGCCATGATTTCTATAGCATACCGCACCCCCCAGGGTGGTGCTTTCGATTATGACACGTTTGCCTACAACAAACTCCCCGTGTTTCCTAAGCTAACCAGCTTTCCTAGCGCTCACGCGCTGCCATCAAACAATTTCCGATCTAAGCAATGTTCGTGAGTTTTGAGCTCAAGTCCTGGACCTGCGATTACGTTGTCAACTACATTAGTCCAACAAGGAGATTAGAGTTACTGTCCAGGTTATGCCTCAGCATGGGCTGTATGCATACACTCATGGTGCAGCTGCATTAGGGCTTCTCCCCAAGATAAGTGTCCTTCCCAAACGTTTACTAAAGTCAGTTATGCACATACTTACAACATGCCTTCGTGTGTTCAGATGGTTCGTCACTTTGCTCGATTGCCCTGCAGTAATAAGCAATGTTCATGGCAAGACGTGAGTCAAAGGTGTGCGCCATGCCCGCCTGGAATTAGGTATAGCCCAATAGGTAATAGGAGTTGGCACCTCATGCCTATAATCCGTCTCTTCCAGAGAGATGTTCACAAGCTGAGAATACTCATCAGTTCCCTTGACTGCAAGGAGGTGTGCTTGTCACATTCAGTGATCAACGATTGTTTCTGTTTGTGTTTCCATTTCGAGTTGTAAATAGACTAGTAGCAGCATTCAAAGCAGTCTGCTCCCTTCTTCCACATAGATGTTGCCAGTTTCTTATACTTCGCCTTGACTTTTTCCAAAGTCAAAAGTCGTACCTATACATTGTTGGACGGGTTTTCATGTCCAATCATCAGTACAAGATTTACATGTCCAAACGTCTTTCTTTAAAATCCAGTTGAATAGAATTTTTGAAGCCGGTGTGTTTTGCTAACCACAACTTCCCTACCGTTGCTGTGAAATGAGATTTATAGTCGTCCTATGAGCTAATGAATATCGTGCGTTTCACCAAGGTTGCTCTTCCATGCCCCGCATGGACTCAACTTGAAAATTCTCTCCCGTTAGTTCCCTAGTTTGTACAGAACGAGTTGGGTCAGGTGGGTTGGAGTCGATGGCGAGCTGCAAAGTCCATACACGTTTAGGTTCCACAGTCGTAATCTACCCAGAAGTTCCATCCAACGATGCCATTTACTGGTTTAGCTCTTTCGAAACCAGAGTACACGGAAGGCCCTTGTGATCGGTCTAAGTAACGCATTTGGTACCGTCCAAGTAACGCCTCCGCGTAACTCCAAAGACCACGGTTTCCACCACTAGTTGTGTGTCATGCAGTTCTTCTTAAGTCGTTACTCTCTCGTGTTGCGTCGACGTGTAACTGGGACTCTGATTCAAAACATAATGATATACCCTTGTATTACTCATGCCCTTGGGTAAAAATGAGGCTCAGTACCTTACTGAATTAGGATTCGAAAGCTGAACAGACGTCCTCATGCTCTGTCTTTCGCGAACACGGCACCCCGCTGTGCTAAAGGGATCTAAGCTATGCGACCTTCGAAATTCCTGTGATAAATTGATATAGTGTGGTCCTCCTTCCATAGGCGCTTTCGAAGCTGACATGATGCTGATCCTTTCTCCACTCTGGTACCTTGGAGCATATAGTGACGCTAAATTTCTTCTCACAGGGTACGTCCGGGCGATATGTCCTAATAACCCATCAACACTAGCTATTGCGCCGTAACTGCCAAGGATAGCAGAGGTAACACCGGTGTCGAATGTCTGTCACCCGCAATATCGAGTTTGCATCCCAACTAATATATGCGGTTTCCGCTGTCCTGCCATCGGCCGGTTTCATAACAGGTTTGGTCTCAAGAAGCATCAGGGTTAAACGGAATCGAGCCGAAGCGATTCGTTATCTATCCGAACTATCATGTTGTTATTGTCTTGTCGTCGCCCACGTCAATCCTAAATACCCTTTCGCGAGCACCACTGCAGGTGTTATTGTTACAATCACACGGATTCCTATCATACTGTCTTCGCTCCCTTGGCTGTTGTCGTCTTGAATTATCAACTGCCATTACATGTCGTAGGCACCTTCCTTTTCATACTGCAAGCTACTATGACAAGTACCTTGATGTCACGATAGTTGTTGCTTCTAATGTTGTTGCTCGAAACAGGACTCTGCGATCCTTCACCAACGATGTCCATTTCTTTGTATTTCGTGTCGAGTTCCGGGGTGCTACTCGTTGTGTTGGAAGTTACACAGTCCACATCCTGGTCGATTGCCATCGTTTACGTTTCGACTGATTTATGAAACTCGGCTCCCATAAGCTGCTGGCTAGAATTAAGGATTCGTTTGGAGTCAAATCGTTGATGTTGGAGTCGTTCAAATGCTGAAGTCGGTAGAGTACTAAGTTTACCCTTATGCCCATCGTTCTTACAAGTTGGCTGGGTAAAACACGGTAGGTTTCCAGAGTGTTGCAGGTGTGACCGCCCTTCAGGGTCTGAGATGTGAGTGTATTGAGTTCCAACAACAAAGAGGAGTGAGGGGAAAGAAAAGGGGTATAAACCAATCATGGACGCTGCAACATCCACTCAGGGACGTTCGTACAAGCACCTAGCATTCTACTTAGTTCGCTAGGCGTTCAAAGGGACGTTCAAGTAATACTCGGTAGCTTTGCGATTTCAAAAGGATTCAAAGAGAGGTGAGAAAGTCACATTTGAGTAGGAGACGATCACTGTTATGACTCCTATTAGTTCGTTACGTTTCACACTGATCAATTAACAGGGCGGAACCCCTCCTTCACTTGTTAAGCCTCACTGGGACTCGCATGCACCCCACATTATTATTATGTGTTCACCCACAATAATATTGTGATTTGCATGCTCATCTCAGCTCCTCCTAACTCATGTCGAATGGTTCCCCCAACTCGAATAGCAAACAAAGAGCATCACATAACATAAGTCACTAGTGTTTAGGGAAATGCCACCCTATCGGTCATATAACATGTGCTAGGGATACGTAAGTTCATACTATCGTGTTTAACGTGCACCAGCATGCAATATCATATGTAAGTGTCCACTAATTACATAGTACAATGAGTATACGAAAGACGAACCTTGCAATCGGGAGCTGAGTGTCATGATCGATTTTCGAAGTTGTTCGGTTATAGTCTGGTTTTACAAAAACGTTTTAAAACCTAGTTCACTATAACCAGTGGCTCTGATACCAACTGTAACACCCCCAAAATTCCACCTGCGGGAACCCCGCGAGGCGTGTTACGCACCAGAGTTCGAGCCACCAATCACATTGAACCAATGATAAATACTTAAATAAGTCATGACATTAATTACTAATATAAAATGTCAACATGTTATCAATTCTCAAAAGTTGTGTAGCGGAAGCATGTAATCGTTTAGCAATCATTTCATAATAATAACCAAAACTAATGTATCGTTTATAAGTGAATCCAAGAGTCTCGATCCATGACCACTCCAGCACTCCCAGATAGCAAGTCCATGTTCCAAGGTTAACGACCTACAAGCATGCAAACAAGTGTGTCAGACTACGCTGGTGAGTTCAAAGTGTTGCTTACGTGTTGTGTTACCAGTTATATGTTAATGCGATTCAATGATGCGTTACGATGTTGCTCAAGTTAGTTACCCTAGGGACTACGCCCTTACGTAACCGAGGAGTGTGCCTCTTAGCAACCCACTATGTTGTTCAGTTAGTTACCCTAGGGGAACCGCCCTTACGTAACCGAGGAGTGTGCCTCTAAACAACCATAGTGAAACCCAGATAATTAGTTCACCCCCGTCCTTACGGCCCGGTGTGAGGTTTCCCACCTAATAGCGCTATCAACTAATTACCCCCATTGCCCTCCAGGCAATAACCAAAACCGATTAAGTTGTTTACCCAATGTTTCCCTTCCAAATGTTTACCAGTTGTCCCAAACCACCGGGACGCATGCTTGAGAAAATGCAGTGAACTCACCTGGGATTGCTCGGTATGATACACAATAGTTCAATTAAGCTACAAAGTGATCAACCACGTCCTATCACAGTTACCATACAAGTCAGGTTGGGTTCAAGTAAAGCACGTACGATTACACAGAGTTAACACGTTACGAACACGTATAGATCATGGCAACACTTAACAGTTAAACAATACATGTAACTTGTACGAAATATAATAAGCCCAATCATGTCCGGCCCAACATGTTGTGCGATCCACAACATGTTGTGCGATCCAACATCCCGGCCCAATAGCCATAACCAATCCATAATACAACTCGGCCCAAAAACAATAAACAATTAACAATCTTGTGCGATCCCAAACATCATGTGCGATCGGATTGGCTTGTGCGATATAACAGTAAGCTCGGCCCAACAGTGACCTTGTGCGACTGAATTGGGTTGTGCGACTGAATGGGCCTTGTGCGATCCGGCTAATATTCCGGCCCAACAAGTAAATAAGCCCAAAATAAAGAAGTCTAAACATAAAGTGCTCGGCCCAGTCTAATAACATGTAACGGTCTTGTGCGATCCAACCGACCTTGTACGAGCGGGTTGGGTTGTGTGTTTGTGACTTGGGCTTCAAGGCCCAACGGTTATCAAAAGGACATAACTTGTGCGATCCAATGGTCTTGTGCGACCATTGGTATTTTGTGCAACCGAACTTGTGCGTTTAGTTCCTCTTGTGCGATCGGTTTACTAAATCTCAAAGTTTAAGGAAATCAGTTATATAGTTTCCATAATTCAAGCAATGTTGTTACAATAGTCAATCAGTTACAAGGTTTCCAAACTTATCCTATCAATCAACAGTTTCTTATCCAAGCAATCATCGATCAAACAACTTTGTAACATGTAATTCACATAAACCCTACTCATATTTCAAGAACACATCTTGTAATCATTCCATCGGATTAACTTTAAAACACAACAAGTTCATAACTGATCAAGACTAATACTCGAATCCATGGCATAACAAACCGATTAACATAAGTATTTTCCAAAACATACATACCAGCCGATTACAACATGAACAATCCGATTCATATAAACAATATCTATCGCACATATGTGAAGGCCGATTGTATGAACGCTATCATCAACTCTTCGGATTTCAAACATCAAACGCATATATAATCAGTTACATTCATCTATGTCTAATCACATATTACTCAATCAATCATAACAAGCATATGAAGCACACATCATAAAATCATCAAACAATAGTTAACATACTAACCGAATAAAATGGAAACAGGAACTGATCCGGCACACTATGAATTCCAATGATGTGCGGCTGCCTTCAAGTTCGTGAAAGGGAGAGAGAGACGAGCTAGGGTTTGTAGCTTGTGTGTGTTGGTGTTTTGATAAGAATAAAAGATGGTTACATACTCTAAGTGTTATGCGTGTGAGGGTGGGCCGAACCCTAACATGGGCTGCCCTATAGTCCGATTACAAGCCATACGACCCAACCTCGGGCTTGTGCGATTGGGTTAAACGTTGCACAATCCACATGTGTTACACGTATGCTTAACACACTACAATCTCATAGCACTTATCACATAATAAAACGTAACATTTAACATACATGCCATTAAATCAAAGCATCACATAAACACGTAACGTTATACAAGGTAGGTTCGGATTACGAGTTGTCACAAATATAATAATGGATATTTATATATGCAATTGGTTTAATTTACCTACACATAACAATTGGAGTAAGGTTTTTATTTTGGATAACAATTGAAGCTTTTAATTCTATTGAATTCAAAATGATTTGGCTTTTTGGTCATATTTAAACACCATATTCTAAAATAAAATTATTGCACTTGAGATGAATACACATAACCCTGATTTCAAATGTTTGAATGTATTGTTATTCACTTTTATGTATCTTATTGATCCTTGAAGAATATATAGACTAAAAAAAGTAAATATGTGGCATTGCAACAGTGTGCTTGACTATAGCCTTTGGAGCTTAAAAAAATGAGACCATTGAGTTTGGCAACGGTCTTTAACCAAACAAGTACTTTGTTGAGATGATTAACGTAAGCATTCAGTTTTTATCGGTAATTTTCCAGTCGTATGTTGTTATTGTTATATCAGGTACCATCGAAAAACAATGACAGACCAATATCATACGGGTTTAACAAGCAACCACCTCTAGGTATAAGTAGTTGGAACGGGTCCGTGTGAGCTACATCTTGAGTTAACAGGACCTCTACCACCTTGCCTGGCTAATGTTAAGGTTTTATATGATAGTGATGATCTATATATATTATCACCTATAGCCTTTCGACATGTACATTTTGTTTTATATTAGGTGGAGCAACCATCCAAAAACAATATAGACCAATACCATACAGGTTTTAAATGCAACGACAGTTAGATATAAGTAGTTGGAATGGCTCAGTGTGAGTTGTATCTTGAGTTAAAAGGACCTCCAACACCTGGCCCAGCACATGTCCAGGTGGTTTTTAGATGATAATGATGATCTTTATATATTATTACCTATAAACTTTCGGTACGTACATTTTCTTTTACATAATGAAATAGAAAATGATTCGCATTTTGTGTTTGTTATAATAATTTGGTAAGTATTTTGATTATTTAAGTGTACTTATCTTATGTTAGGCTAACGACTTAGAGCACTCTAATTATTGTTGTAAAGTCAAGTGAACACACACTTGATATTGTTTCCTATTAAAATTCGCCTGGCTAATGTTAAGGTTTTATATGATAGTGATGATCTATATATATTATCACCTATAGCCTTTCGACATGTACATTTTGTTTTATATTAGGTGGAGCAACCATCCAAAAACAATATAGACCAATACCATACAGGTTTTAAATGCAACGACAGTTAGATATAAGTAGTTGGAATGGCTCAGTGTGAGTTGTATCTTGAGTTAAAAGGACCTCCAACACCTGGCCCAGCACATGTCCAGGTGGTTTTCAGATGATAATGATGATCTTTATATATTATTACCTATAAACTTTCGGTACGTACATTTTCTTTTACATAATGAAATAGAAAATGATTCGCATTTTGTGTTTGTTATAATAATTTGGTAAGTATTTTGATTATTTAAGTGTACTTATCTTATGTTAGGCTAACGACTTAGAGCACTCTAATTATTGTTGTAAAGTCAAGTGAACACACACTTGATATTGTTTCCTATTAAAATTCCATAATTAAACAAGTCATAATTAAAATGTCACATATCTCATATAAGATCAAATATCCAAATAAAATACATAAGCTTTGTGTAGGATCGGTTTTGCGACCTGAATGAGTCGATTGGAAGAGCTCTTGCACGTTTCAGAGGCGGAATACTAAGAAACGCACTAGAAAACAGCTTGAATACACTTTAAACCTCTTTTCTATTGATATAACAGTGATTACAGTACAAGAAACTACCGGTAGCACCTCGGTATCAGTTTGACCAATCGTTACAAATGACAACCGCTTGAAAGGTATTTATACTAGTTTCTGACCGTTTGAACATGCTCAAACGGTCGACTAACATTCAAACGATATGCTTCTCATACGGTCACCATTCAAACGGAACATCTTCATTCAAACGGATGTCTTCCTTCAAACGGCCAGCCTTCTAAAATCTTGATTTCTTCTCCAATCTGATCTGCAACGAACTCGAGACTCGACATAAGACGAAGACGACAGATGACTGCACTAACAGACTCCCCCTCAGATGTTGACGAGTCTTTAGTGTCGAGTCTTCACAATCTTCAGTCTTTATCAGTCCTCTGAGCTTCTCTCTCTCTGTCTTCAGACTCCCCCACTCGATTTGCTGGTATTCCTTTGTTCTTCAGCAACATCTTCAGGATCATTGTCTGGCTTTCCAAAATTTGATTTCCAGGATCGAAACTTGGCTTTCTTCAACGGATATTGTAACCTGGCTTTCTATCTTTAGATCCAAGATTGAAACCTGGCAATTCCTGCATATTCTTAACCCGGAAATAAATTTTCTAATTTTAACAATTTTCATTCACCAACACTAACTCTCTTTCAAATCACACACACATGATGAACCATTTGTTGATTTAAAAACTATATCTTGACAATTAGAAGCACTCCCCCTCACAACAATGTCATCATGTTTAGCACTCGGAATTTTGATAATCAGCTTTCCAACATCAGTTTGTCGAAAATCTTTTTGAATTTTTCAAAATTTATGCTAAAACACACTGAAAATCTTTTTGGTTTTTTTGAAATTAAAGGAAATGAAATGCAGAGAAGAAATATTTACATACACTATTTTTGTGAGTTCGTGTAAGAGGATCATATCAGTTTATGAGACATGTCACTAACACCGTTAAGCTTGATTTCATTTTAAGTTCTAAACAATTTACCTAGATTTTCAGTATATCGGTCCACTGAAATTTTCACACAAAGTTCAACTGATCCGAGATACGATATTAATGTTTTAAGAACTTAAACTTATCCGTGTGTCCCACTACTTGAATATACTCCCGTATCCAGATCCCAATATTCAGTCTTACAGGTGAGTATACCACAGATGATATCTGTATAGGGGTTAAGTGCGAAACCGTGAGAGCTCAGGTCAGAACTTCCGTTCAGCAGAGAGATGACGGCTCGACTTTTGATGTGTCCCCTTTAGAGGATCTTTTTGTTTCAACAGCAGCGACTATCAATTTTATTGTTTCATCAGCATGCTGAGGGTGAAGCTATGTTTGAAGCTTTTTACGGAAAGCATTATCCGGGGACTAGGTCAGTACTTCCATACAGCAGAAGTCCCGGGATAATACCCCAGATATCACTGAGCATAAAGACCTAGTATCTCAGAAAGTTTAGCCCAGGCCCAATAGCAGCCTCGACGAAGAACAATGTTCGTCCAAAACAAAGCCCAGCCGAAGAAATACCATATTTCGTCAAGAGAACCGGTCGACGAAATACTTTCGTCGGGGATCTTTCGTCGAAGCTCTGATCTTTCGTCGGGGGTTATCCTTCGTCGCCCCACTCATCAGATAGTCACAATCAATAACATAATGAATTCTCACAATACCAATCAAAACAGTTACAACTTCGATTATTATGAGTCTTGATCATTCAGCATAATTCTAATGAATCATCATTCAATAGTTTTATCACATGAATCTGAATTTAACCAGGCAGCCACTAATTCTTTCATAATCATCAGTTTCCTTTATCAAGAAATTAACTCCATAAACCCATCCAAATCCAAGTTGATCTATTGGGCCAAGACACCACCGAATTATTAACAGTGTGCACCCTAGCTTACCGATTAACAATTGTTAGTATCAAGTACACTAGTCATTCGATCTAATCAGTTAATTATCATAATATGTTGATCACAACCGCACTACCATGCATTCCAAACCATTTACTTCATTCATATTGTCACATAGAATTCATGCTCATAGACACAATCAATATTCATAATAAACTCATGATTATCAACTAGATCGGACAAACACAGTTACAAACAATCAACAGATTTCTATCATTAGAGTGAAGAAATACTAACCGGATTACGATGGTGCAACAGCCAAGGCTTCGAAAGAGATGGAAGGGGTTTCCGCCACCCATGTGCAGTAGGAAGGAATTTAGGGTTTGCCAAAAAGAGTTGTACGTATACCTTCCTAGGTGCACATAATAATAATGGGGAAAGGTTGGGCTCGGTTTGGGCTTAACAAGCGTTGGGCCGAGACCCCTTTTTGGCGAAAAACCACCATCGGCGAAACACTAAGTTTCGTCATGCATGGCAACGACGAAGAACCTAGTATTTCGTCAAACATGGATATGATGTATTTCGTCGAGTTGGCTTTTATTTGGTTTAAAGGTATTAAAACATAAACTAGTCTTAAATAGTTAATACACATACGACTTCAATTATTCAAGCACAAGATATAACGCTACCCGAATTATGAGCACAGGATTGCAAATAATTAACACGCAAAGGAAAGACCTTGAAAACTCGGGTTGTCACATCTTCACTCATTCTCTAGTGGAGAACCGGCCTGAGAATAGATTTCTATCGAAGAGACGATCGATTCACGGGTTGAATATGAAGCTCCGTCAAGAACAGTTTGTTCTGATCGAACGGGGTGATTCCCGTCCGATCGGATGACTCGGAATTGATGTGGTTTCTGTTGTTTAACACGTGTCACACCGTCTCGGTCAAACCGCAAACTTTCTAACTTAACTGTTTTTGAAAGTTTTCAAAACGAACAGTTGCTCGATCGAATAGCCGTTCGCTCCGATCGAACAGCTATTCGACCAGGTGACTAATAATTTCAATACTTAGACAATTTTTGCAAAACTTCAAGGAATATCAGTTTCCACCCGAATAGTCATCCGATCGGATGACCATCCGATCGGATGACCATCCGATCGAATGACTATCCGGACGAGGGACTTGATTCTTTGTAACTTCCATCTAAACGAATTGCCATCTGATCGAACGGTCATCCGTCTGGATGACCCTTCGATCGAATGACTTTACTTATACTACAACGAAACTTCAAAAGTTCAACATTTCACAAACACACTTCTCCAATCGAATGACCATCTGATCGAACCACCATCCGATCCAACATCACACTCCATGCACTTTTACACGTTGTTCAACGCTTACGCTATCGTTCTGTGATCAGGCTAACTCAGACACGCTCTCAATCAATCCAATCAAGTTGTGTTTACTTGTTAAACACCTAATGTGAGTATACTTGACCCCCCCCCTTTTACGCTTTAAACACACTTTGGGGTGTAACATACGTTCACATCTAAAACGCACTTATCAAAAATATTATCACATGCGAATTACTGTCGTACGTATTTGCACGTGATGCTTGATACATATGTGCTAGGACTTTTACTCGCGACGTCCCACCTTAGCTAGCATCGAGTGACTTAGCTGGTAGTATTTGTTTTGTAGTATATATGGTGTGTTTCACGTTTATGTATGTGGAAATTCGCAGCACTTTTATCTACTTTATTTACCATGTAAAACTTCTATATACTCGCCAATAACTTTGTATTGACGTCGCTTAAACTTACGTTGCAGGATAATCGCAGGCTATCTCGAAATCAAGCTAGGAAGTCTAGAAACTCACAACAAATCTAGGTTGTCGGATTTGTATTGTTTGAGAGAATATGAAAACTTGTATGACTGTTTATTGATGTATTGTTTATTAGTATGGGATAATGAACGCTTTAAATATTGTCGCTAAATAGTTGTTATGAATTCTCTTGAGCAATCTGATTCGCCTAGTGTCGCGCCCCGATGATTCCGCCATCGGTTGGGGTATGACATCATGTAAGGGACATGTACCTCGATTTTAAGGAATAACATGGATGGAGTTAATTTTAGGGGCTAAAAAGGTAAGGAAAATGGCATTGGTGGTTGATGTGTCATAAAATTCCTTTATGAGCTGATACAGTTAAAATAACTTAATCACATGCGCCAAAAACGTAATTTACTTTTTTCAATAAAAGGGTAAAAATAAATCCAGTTTGTCCTATCAATGTGCAAGACACGTGACCAAACTTCACATGCAAAATTATCGATCGTTAAACAACAAGACATAAACTATTACAACATATGAACATAAAGGATCAACTTTGTCGGTTCGTTATATTTAGGATTAAAAGTGAAATTCAAAATATACCTAAAGGTCGAAAACTCTAAATTACTAGTAAAAGAATAACTTTATTTGCACTATGATAGATCAAAATGATATTTTCTATAATAGTTGGGTTCCATTTTGAAAGCTCTTAAAATTCTTAGGGTGATTATAGTAAAATTTTCATTAGGGTAACCCCACACTTCCTATTTAAACGAACATAATACCATTTGCATTATAATCACCGCCGCACACTTTCTTCTCTCATTCTTCCACATCCTGGCCCCAAAGATGGCATCTCTTTTTCGGTGCAAATGTAAGAGCTTTTATTTATTTTACTTTCATCTAATTTGATTTGCTTCATAATCTTTCTTTACATTTTTAAAAATCACTGCTTGTTTTCAAAAGTACTAATTTGAGTATTTTGGTTTAATTAATTGTATGGACATGTATGCTTTGATTTTTTTGGTGTTGATGTAACATATACGCACACTAACTTTGATCGGTTTGAAATTCATTACCAGATATATTTTTAGAATTTTTTTTTTCTACAAGCATGTTCTAGAATGGATCTATAAACAAAGGAAGAATTTGTAGCAATTATTTTTTTTGTTCCTTATTTGATGTGTAGTTATGAGGATTTTTTGGTTCCTTATTTAACGTGTAGTTATGAGGATTTTGTGGTTTTTTTTGTTTGTTTTGTTGGTTATAAATGTTAGGTTTGCTGTTATTCACCGATCTCACATCACAAACGGGTCTGGCTAATCATTTAGGAGTAGACTATAGCATGTTGATTGTTCATGGCGTTTCAAGGGCTCAATTGAGAAAGGTAAAATCCAAAACCATTCAAACTACTTGAGAAAGTCAAAGGCGAAATTGTAGAAAAAAAGATAGAAAGAAAAGAGTAGTCAAGCCGTGCTTTAAATTTAAAAATTAAAAAATATAGTTTTATATAATCTTATATGGATTAAAACAAAATTATAATATTAAGGTGTGATTTTTAGTTAATTAAAATGATCTATATATAATACCACCCACTGCTATAAAATAGGCCTAATGCAACCTTTTAGAAGCAAACTTTTTCAGATGAGTTGCATTTGACTCTAATGCAACTTTGTTATTAGAAAATCTAATGCAACCTTTTTCATAAAAAAGCTGCAAAATTATATTGAATTTGAAAATTTTTTCTTAAAAAGTTACAAATTTTATAGAAAACTGCAACTTTTGTTAAAAAGGTTGCTTTTTCAAAACATAAACGCAACCCTTCTTCTAAAAGGTTGCATACTTTTTTAAAAAGAATATCATATGTAATGACAACTTATTTTAAAAGGTTACAAATTATATATATATTACTACAATAAGGACTTGAAAAAGGTATTTACCCTATAATATAACTAGTGGGGTGTACTCGTGTTTTGTGGTGGGGCGAACGCAGTTTTACATTACATTATATTATGACAATAACCAAAGGTCAAATGGCGTCAATATATAGAAAAGCTAATTGTGAGGTAGTTTAAATAACATGTACGTATGTACTTTGATTACTTGTACATTACTACTTAGGACTTGGTTTCAAATAAAAATTATATCCAGAAGTAGATAAATAGGCACGTCACAATGACATACTCAAAATTTTATCAAAGATTATATTATGAAAGTTATAAGAGAGAAATGAAATATGTCCAAAAGTTGGTAACGATTCAGTTTGGTTGGGTTTTAATATTCAGCGGTTGGTTCGGTTTTCAATAATAGTAAATAGTTACTAATGGTTTGGCTCACAGTTTGACTTAAAAGTCGGGCTGTGAACACCCCCTAATAGTTCTTATTGGAGCATGACAGCCCCTATATGTCATATTAGATCGTAAAGTGTTAGAACATATTACAATGAGTCATGGTAGGTCATCAATGAGCTTTGATGGTTCATACGTGTCTTAGTTGGGTGTAAATGAGCCAATCCTAGCCCGAGCTCGCCTAGGCTCGAACTCGACTCATTTAATTTAACTTTTGAAAGCTTGTGCTTATTGTATTGCTTTGAGATTTGTTTTAAATGCTTGAGCTCAATTTGTTTATTATTTTTTTTAACTAATTATAAGTTATAACATAATATATATTATTTTGTTATATCAGTTATAGCTTTAGACAAAAATAATAATAACAATAATAAATAATAATAATAATATATAAATACAAATCACATAAATAATAGGCTTATTTAAACTCATGAGCCCTTTTGAGCTCCATAAATAAAGCGTAGGCTTGAATTAATTTACTTGATGGTACGAGTGTTAAAAAGAGCCGTTGAAACTGCTTGAACTACTCAAATCGAGTCAAGTTAGCCGGTTTGGCCATGTTAAGAGAACCATGGTTCAATTTAAGATAATCAGATTGATAATCCGGTTTTGACGATTCAATTCACGGTTGTTGGTTTGAAGTAGATCGTATAGCGTTGTTTTGGTAACCAATGAGGTAGTGGTAAAGTGGTCGTAGAGAAACTTGGTGTTCCTTGTGACCCAGGTTCGACTCCCACTCTCCCCATTATTTTCTGTGGCATCCAGGTGAAGGGCGAATATGGGTGGCTTCGGTTCGTTTTGGACGAGAGGCGAGGTTTTACCGATTATTCCACTGTCGTGCCTTCGGGGGGTGTAGGTCGGGTTTCCGCGTATCTGGGAGAGCCCAGGGTCTGGCGCCGGTGGAGTAGTCGACCTTGGCCACAACGCCCGGTGTCACGATGATTGGCACATCGTATCTTGCGGTAAAAAAAAACGACTCTAAAACATTTAATTAGTTTTAATGATTGCAATACATCGTAACATTTATTAGTACAAAATAAAAATACAAATTGACTTATATAAATTAAAAAACTAAATTATAAAAGATAAATCTTATATAAAAGGAAATTAAAAATATAATTTTAGTTGTAAATAAACATATTATATAATTAAAATCTAAATTGGCTAAATATAATTAAAATCTAAATTGGCTAATTGGTTTCTAATCATGTGTAAACTGCCAAATCTCTAACCTATTCACCCTTCCAAGATGTTTATACGGCAATTTCATATTGAAATATTTAGCTTCCCTCTTTTCATCCTCAAACCATTTACCTTCAAAATTTTAGTTTCCCTCCTATCACTCTCAAACGTCATACCCAGTTCATCCTCAAATTACTGTTTATAGTTTAAATCACCAAGTGGCCTTGGCCTAGTGGTATCTGTTGATCAAAAAAATACTTCAAATTACTAGTTCAAGTCACTTAATTAGAGCTCAATGCAACTCCACTGTCAAAAAACGCTACTAAAAAGTTACATGGCTGATGTAATTGTTCTGTTTATATATGGTATGATATGCCCATCTGTTTTGGAATTTATATAGGTTCTTTCAAACGGAGACATAGAAACCTATAATAAATGCAGAGCTATGGCAGAGAGAAGTGAATACCCTCCTTTACGCATCGTCTACGATCCCTATGAAGGGTAAGTTACTCCAACAATATTATTAATAAATTGTTCGCCGCTATGTAACTGCTGTTTTAGACAAAATAAAAAAAACTGATTTTGAGATGATTCTGGACGTCCACTTTGAGCAGTTATTTGTGAGATTAAATCTCAGCCGTATTGATTCCCAAAATTTGGCAGTTGAGCGGTTGAGCGGTTCTCTCCCACGTCCCTGAATCTACGCAGAGGAGCGTCTTCTCCTCCAATATAAGATGCAAACATCTCCTCGCGTTTTTCTGTTCTTCCTTCTCCTACACGCTCCTCAACCGCTCCCTTAATTTTATCCCAATAAAACTCCCTTCCCTTTTCATACTCTGAAGAATCATGCTTCGTTTGTTGAATCATTGCTTTATCGTCAACTCTTGGTGGGGTAAAATTCGGAGGGCTTGCCTGTTATAACTGGATATATGATGTTTGATACTTTGATGTAATGCCTCACTGATCCGCTAACAAGTGTAACTGAGTTTTAGTATTCTATATAATAAATCTGTGAATAAGGTGAGACAACAAGCTAAGCTTGCTTGCCTGTTGTGTAGGGGTGAAATCAACGGGTGGGCTGTGGTTGACCCTGCTCGGAATTTCATGGACTCGAAAACAAGAAATTGCTCAGTTGGTACCTGTGATTTTGTTGGAAATTATTATCAACTAACAGAACATGCCAGCTGTGTACACCCAGGTGTTAGGCCAACAGATGTAGACCCTGAACGCGAACTTGAGTGGAGAAGGTTGGAAGAAGATATGGTGCAACAAGACCTGCTCAGTATGCAGTTGGAGTCGGATCATGCCGCTGAAGTCATTGTTGGTAAGCCTGATCTCCCTCTCCCGATTTGGGTTTCTGATTACGCGATATTTGTTGGTACTTTAGAAGCAAATCTTGAAAATGTTTTATCTGAGTTTGATTTGTCTTCAGGCGACGTCACTCGGATTTGGCATCTTTGGTATAGCATGCCGGATAGTTCATCTTCAGATGAATCAGACAGTGATTCGTGAATGTAGTATGTCAAGCGAGAATGCCCGAACCACAAGAAGCAGAACCCCTACACATGTCAGACAGAGATCAAAAAGTTCACCAAGTTCACATAACCGTCAAGAATAGGTAACTACATTGGTTGAGTTCCATGAGCTTAGCTCAGACCCGCCTTAGCTTTTATGTTGATTTCTCTTGGGTTATTCTGGGCCAGGTATTGTTTGAATCCTATGTTAGTAATGTCAGATGTCTTTAGATCTGCTGCTAGTATACTGGTACTTTGATGATCTGTTTTTGTATTTTATTTTGTTTTCTTGGCTGATTTTCATTTTGATTTAATTGTACAACTTGTATGGGTTCATTTTAAAGTAAGTCCTGTATATTTATGCTTATTGTTGAGCTCGAATTTTATTTGGGTTGGGCTGGTCTAAAGCTGATGAGTTGACTTCAGCGTTGTTTGTACAATAAGGTGTGGTAAGTATCAAGCCTTATAGTTTTAGTTTTGAGACATTGGTCATGATTTTTAATTAAAATAGAAAAAAATAAAAGACAAATGTAACATCCCACTTCATAAACTAAATTAAAAATTATTTTATAAATAATAAAGAGTTGTATGTTGAAAGTTTATTTTTAATCTAGTATGATTAAATGATTGATACGGAAGGTTTGATAGAAACAAAATATGAGGAGGGCTAACGTTGAAATTATAAGAAGATAAATGGGGGCTAGAGGTCATCAATACATTTTTTAAACACCTGAAAGATGTAGGGCGATTTGGACAGAAGAAAAATACACACCCAAACTATAATTCTAGAGAGAGAAAGTTACGGAAGAGAGGGAAAAGGGGGAGTTTGGCGATAAACTTTGGCCGAGGGTGCACCAGTACCTGCATGTTCTGTCTCCAGCCAAATCTCATGGTTTTAAGTATGAGAGATAGGGCGGCAGAAGCGGTGTAGTCGTTTTCTTTGGCATCCGCGAGCGACGATCAAGATTAGGCACTGGGTATGGGTTTCAAGGGTGGATCGGTCTCTGCAAGTTATCTCCAGCCAAATCTCATGGCTTTAAGTGTCGGTTGTGGCAAATTTTGGTAGCAAACTACAAAGTTCTTACAATATTGTTCGACAATGGAGTGAATCACAACTAAGGTGATACCAACGTATCCGAGAATTGTTCTGCTCTGATACCAAGTTGTCACGGGGTTACTTTTCTACCCCCGTGTGGCGTCCCCAAGTCCTCGGGGACAAGCCAATCCATCCCGCTTCTTTGTGTGGGTCACTGGTTTCGTCCTGCCTTGGACTCATCAGGAGAGCGGCGCCAGCTCTCGACCAGTGGTGCGTTCGTCGTTTGCACGACTATGCATGTACGCCTCTTCATTGACACTGACTCCGTCCCCCAATAAATTCAAGGACTAGCCAGTAACCCAAGTGTTCAAGCACAGCCCACAGCATTGCGACCTTCAAATATTTGGCCCATGACATAAGGCAACCTTTTCAAGGCCTAATGCAACACTTTCTTGGGGTTGCATTAGCTTCATTTTCTTGTAGTGACCTAAAGCTTTTTGACATGTAAAATTGAATTATATAAAAAGTAGAAGATAATTCAAATTTTGTTTTTGTTTTTATTTTTCGTTTGTGTTTAGAATATCTAAGTTTGCTTGTCATATGCCAGGCTAGTTGATCTCAAACGTCTCAATGAAACCCGCGATTGGTGTTTTGTGAGGTAAATGCACACCTATTATTGTTTCCTAGTTTGATAACTGTATAGTCGTCCTATACAGGGTTGCCTACTTAATAAAAAAGAAAACCCTATATTTGGACCCCCAAATTTTTTAGATCCTCATTTTGAAATATCATGGATTTATATAAATAAAATAATGGATATTTATATATGCAATTGGTTTAATTTACCTACACATAACAATTGGAATAAGGTTTTTTCTTTTGGATAACAATTGAAGCTTTTAATTCTATTGAACTCAAAATGATTTGGCTTTTTGGTCATATTTAAACACCATAATCTAAAATAAAATTATTGCACTTGAGATGAATACACATAACCCTGATTTCAAATGTTTGAATGTATTGTTATTCACTTTTATGTATCTTATTGATCCTTGAAGAATATATAGACTAAAAAAAAGTAAATATGTGGTATTGCAACAGTGTGCTTGACTATAGCCTTTGGAGCTTAAAAAAATGAGACCATTAAGTTTGGCATCGGTCTTTAACCAAACAAGTACTTTGTTTAGATGATTAACGTAAGCATTCAGTTTTCAGCGGTAATTTTCCAGTCGTATGTTGTTATTGTTATATCAGGTACCATCCAAAAACAATGACAGACCAATATCATACGGGTTTAACAACAACCACCTCTAGATATAAGTAGTTGGAACGGGTCCGTGTGAGCTACATCTTGAGTTAACAGGACCTCTACCACCTTGCCTAGCTAATGTTAAAGTTTTATATGATAGTGATGATCTATATATATTATCACCTATAGCCTTTCGACATGTACATTTTGTTTTATATTAGGTGGAGCAACCATCCAAAAACAATATAGACCAATACCATACAGGTTTTAAATGCAACCACAGTTAGATATAAGTAGTTGGAATGGCTCAGTGTGAGTTGTATATTGAGTTAAAAGGACCTCCACCACCTGGCCCAGCACATGTCCAGGTGGTTTTCAGACGATAATGATAATGATGATCTTTATATATTATTACCTATAAACTTTCGGTACGTACATTTTCTTTTACATAATGAAATAGAAAATGATTCGCATTTTGTGTTTGTTATAATAATTTGGTAAGTATTTTGATTATTTAAGTGTACTTATCTTATGTTAGGCTAACGACTTAGAGCACTCTAATTATTGTTGTAAAGTCAAGTGAACACACACTTGATATTGTTTCCTATTAAAGTTCCATAATTAAACAAGTCATAATTAAAATGTCACATATCTCATATAAGATCAAATATCCAAATAAAATACATAAGCTTTGTCTTTATTAATTACTAAGAAAAACGCTCCTATGTGATCTTGATCCAGTGCTGTCTTCAGTTCTCACTACATGTATCATGTGTAAAAAGGTTTTGGGATTAACTTAGTTTGCATTAATAAAATGAACATGAAGTTCATGTGTACACATATATAATGAATAAGAAGACAATGAGTCATGGATAAAATAAACCAAAACCAAATGCTTGTATCCCACACCCGCAAGGGCGTGACTAAATGAGGTGGCGATACCAACTTCCCATAGTAATGAAAAAAGGCCAGTCCACGAAAGAAAGTGTGAGGCGATACCATATCCCATACTCATGAGGAGAGGTCAACCGTGGATCACAATATGCTTGCTTGACTGAATTCAATAACCAAAACACAATAACCGAATGAACAAAAAACCAAATAATACATGAACTACACACTGATATTGCATGCTTGATAATGATTAAAAATGAATAAGAAAATTTGTTATAGAATGATACACCCCAAAATGTTAATGTAAAAAGGGGATTATAATTTACTCATTGTTTGCGAAGATTCGATCCACTAAACATACAATCACACAATTTGTGAAATTCGACAAGATCTTTATCGTAAAATTTAATATAACAAACCCTAAATATTTATAAAATAAATAACAACCAACAACTCTACAAATTGGGTTCTCCTATTTGGGGACTTAAAATACCCAATTAAATATTTAGAAAAATACCCAACACCAATATTTTTATTCTCTAAATCAATTAAATTGAAAATAATTATAAAAATAATAATTATCAGGCTAATCTTTCGATAAATATCAAAATTATTCCAAATTATTAGAAACTCATTTAGTGGAATAACAAATCTGATTTTAGGTTTAATATATATTTATCTTTAGAAAAATAAAATAAAATTTATAAAAAAATATATTTATTGCGTAATTTTATAAGATCAATTAATTGCAAATAATTACCAACAATTACAGCCCGTTTCCTGACATATTTCCTTTGAGCAATTCTCCAGACGAAAAAGGAAAACAATTGAATTTCTTTAAAAGAAATAGAATATTTATTTATTAATTATGTAAATAAAAAATTAATAACAATGTTCAGAATATTTATATTGATTTATTTTTTATTTTTTATTAATTTTTTACATGATAAAATTCATGAATTATGAATCTATTAGATGATTGAGGATCCTGTGAAAAGGGGCTTGAGTGTGAGAAGTGTGACAAGTATTGTGGTGCTGACATGTGTCCTTAAGTTAGATTAATTGAAAAGGGTATAAAAATAATTTACTCAATAATTAAATTAAATGATAAATATTCCCATAACCGCCTCGGAGTTTTTTAGGATTCCGATTTTTTTAAGATCCTTTAAGAATCTGTGATTTATTTGTCATCTGGTATTAATCTTCAAGATCGCAAGAAGTTATCATCATCATTGTAATACGGTTTCTTTTCTATTCTGTGCGAAAATCTATTGTGTGGTGTTTTAGACCTGTAGTCCAGTATGTGTTCTTTTTATGTTCTTTGTATGGTGTTTTAAACATGCATTCATGGTGTTTTACACCTGGAGTCCAGTATATGTTCTTCTTGGTGTTTTAAACAAGCATTCATGGTGTTTTAAACCTACAGTCTAGTATGTTTTCTTTGTATGGTGTTTAAACCTGCAGTCAAGTATGTGTTCTTCGTATGTTCTTCTTATGGTGTTTTAAACCTGCATTTCACCTGCATTCAAGGTGTTTTACACCTGCATTCATGGTGTTTTACACCTGTATTCTAGTATATGTTCTTCGTATGGTGTTTTAAAGCTGCATTCAAGTAGGCTTCATATTATTCTATCCGTATTTTTTATCTATATAAATATAACAATATGGTACTCATATTAAAGATAAAAAAGCTCGTTATTATGGTGTAATTTATTTTTAAAAAAACGTTACATATAAAAAGTTATCTACGTTCAAAAAAGATGGGTGGAACTTGCATGTGCATTAAAGTTGATTGCAGTTTCTTTATTTAAAAATACAATATAAAAAGACATAAGTACCCCTAATCTATAAAAAATAGTCAAAAAAATAAAACATAATTTACATTTTAAGCCCTTCTTGATCTCAACCATTAACTACAAGATCTAAGTGCTTAAAACACTTCTTATATTTCTCAAAAAACCACCCCTTTTACACTAACCCCACCCTGTATAAGATTATAATACTATTACATTCTTTAATCGTATGATAAGGATTATATAGAAATTTATCATTTACTTTTTTATATATTCAACACGTGTAATACACAGGTTTATAACACTTACAAGTTAAGATGATAGTTAATCAAGATTTTTTTAATCCTTTGTAATACACGGGTTTATATGCCAGTGTCCTTCATATTTTAATTTACCTCTTGTATTAAAAAAGATTTGACTAAAGTGCCCCTCATGTAAGGGACAGGTACCCGGATTTTAAGGAATAAGATAGATGGAGTTAATTTTAGGGGCTAAAAAGGTTAGCAAAATGGCATTGGTGGTTGAAGTGTCATAAAATTCCTTTATGAGTTGGTAGAGTTAAAGTAACTTAACCACATGATCCAAAAACGTAATTTACGTTTTTCATTAAAAGGGTAAAAACAATTCCAATTTGCCCTATTAATGTGCAAGACACGTGACCGAACTTTACATGCAAAATTAACGATTGTTAAACAACAAGAGATAAACTATCACAACATATGAACATAAAGGATCAACTTTGTCGGTTCGTTATATTTAGGATTAAAAGTGAAATTAACAATATACCTAAAGGTCGAAAACTCTAATTTACTAGTAAAAGAGTAACTTTATTTGCATTATGATAGATCAAAATGATATTTTCTATAATACTTGGGTTCCATTTTGAAAGCTCTTGAAATTCTTAGGGTGATTATAGTAAAATTTGCATTAGGGTAACCCCACACTTCCTATTTAAACAAACACAATACCATTTTCATTATAATCACTTAATCACCGCCGCACCCTTTCTTCTCTCATTCATCCACATAATGGCGCCAAAGATGGCATCTCTTTTTTGGTGCAAATCTAAGAGCTTTTATTTATTTTACTTTTTTCTAATTCGATTTGCCTCATCTTTCTTTACATGTTTAAAAATCATTGCTTGTTTTCAAAAGTACTAATTTGAGAATTTTGGTTTAATTAATTGTATAGACATGTATGCTTTGATTTTTTTTGGGGTTTATGTAGCATATACGCATACTAACTCTGGTCATTTTGAAAATTTAAGAAATTCATTACCAAATTCATTTTTAGAATTTTATTTTTGTACAAGCATGTTCTAGAATTTTTTTTATCACCAAACCACATGATCGATCTTAGTAGCAGATCTTGAAGGAAAAAATATCGTTTGATAAATCGTTGGCAGTAGCATTTTGCTACATTTTTTTGACACATAACACAATCCTTGCCACTCTTAATCTGGTGATGACACCTCATGTGCCACTAATCCCCGCTTAAGAGCTCTAGGGACACTTGGCACACTCTCACAACTTCTTGATTAGTATAAAAAGTTTCATAGTTCGCTTTATTCATCACACCACATTCCATCTTTCACTCTAAAACATATTTAGAGCTTGCTTCTTGAGTTTCATTTACACCATTCTTTTCTTTTTCACTTACACACTCTTGGAGCTTGCTTCTACACTTGAGGCCTCCATTCCATAGTTCTAATTCCTCATCCAAACACAAGTAAATGTTTCTCGTAGTCTATTTCGTTTATTTGGCTAGTTACGTTTTCTTTGACTTTCAGTTCTTACCATTTCGGTCAAGTCAAAGTTCAAAATGAACTTTGCTACGTGATCATAATAATAAAGGTGTTAATTCCTTACAATTACACTCTCTGATCATCGTGTTTAATAGGCGAAATGACGAGTCAAACTTTTATGAAATAAAAGTAAAAAATGCATAAAATTGCATTTTACGACGAATGAGTTTATACAACTTTATTAGACACGTCTTAGCATGTCTAACTCGTCATTTCTAGTTTAGTGTTCATTTCTTAGTCAAAAGTCAAGCAGTTTGACTTCTGCTTTGACTTTCGAATTTGACATGTTTGGTCAACTTTAAGATCCAACCAAGCCCAATTATATGACCATAGTAATATAGGGAATAACTCTCTGAGGTTATACCTTATGGTCATGTCATTTGGTGAGTAAAATGACAAGTCAATTGTGATACTTTAAAAAGGTCAAAAATGCCCTTTGGCAATAAAATGCTTTCTTAAACCATATGGTAAACCATATGGTCCATGTTTTAACTATAAGAACTGATCATATAACATAAATAAACTTGTTTTGACATAACAGCCTTGTCATATGACTCATTCGACCATCCGAACCTGTATTTACGCATAAACCCGTTAAAAAGGCGTAAACCATTTTCATAAGTCGTAAAGGGTCAAAACACCTTTAGACACTTTTCAATCAGAATGTAATGTTTAATAAACCATATTATATGAGATCCCTCACTTGTTTGGTTATAAACCACATTCTATCCGATCTTTGGCTTAAGCCATGATATACTAACAACATGATCATCCGATATATTTGGAAGCACTTGAGTTTTGGTAGTACAATTAAACAAGACAACATCAATCAAGTGAGTACATAGTCCCCACTTTTCAGTTTTCAAATTGTTTTACGGTGACTCATATGTGCCTATTATTTTTTCAAGTTTACAAAACTTATTACATTTGGTTTACATATACATAGTACATTGCCCATTGTATTAATCATGATGGGAGTTGAACATGACAATGATACATTCATTAACTTTGGCCAAGCTGATCGATAGTATGTTATAGCGCTATAGGATTAACAATATCATTCCCGCTTCCTAGGTTTGTTTGGAAGTTATCTCTGGGAATGACAGAAACTGTGAAACACAATTGATAAACTCTTTTTATGGATTATCCAATAGTCAACAAAGGTTTAAATGTATTCGCCAACAACCATACCCGTTTATACAAAATGACATGGTTTTACAAAACAAACCATTTGGTTTATACAAAACAAGATGTTTGGTTTGTACAAGACAAGACATTTGGTTTATACAAGACAATTCAAAATATTTATATTGATTTATTTTGTATTTTAATTGATTTTCTACATGATCTAATCTTGTATAATTCATAATGAATCCAAATAATGTCCGAAAATTCCCAAAAATTACCCAAAGTACTCTCACATGATCTACAACAATTCTATAAAATCAATTTCATTAATAAATCAGACGCCCCAAATTAAGAATCTAGGAACCCTAGTTTCAAAATTTTCTAAATTCGGATTCATTTGCCCTTGAACACTAATTTGCTAGAGGGCTTTCTTAGAGAATTAAAGCTAATCACAATGGGCTTTGGAATTACCTGTAAAGCTATTGGATTGAGGGAAAATCGCAGACTGAAGTTTTGAACCCTACTTTGTTCCTCCAACCAATACGCGATGTGTGGTTGATGAAACTTGGATTTTCCATTGGGGTTTTACTTGGGTTGATCCGGGATTTCGAATGGTAATGGGATTGTGATCAAATCTTATGAATATGATAACACCCAATTAAGGTTAACATGAGCTTTAATTGTTGTTAGGATCTGAGTTTGTTTTGATTGTGTTTGTTTAACAAGTGATTAATGAAAGAAGATAAATCAAAGATGAATTGCAGCGTAAATGAAAGTAAACTTTATAACACAATCAAAGAGAGATAGTTTTCATCATACACGATTTCATTAGTCAAAAGATTGTATGAATTACAAAGATTTAACTATGCATGCATGTACACTAAACTCCCCCTCAGCCCGAGCTCACTAGTTTGTTCGTACAAGATGATAGGTGCAAAAGAGCTAATAGAACAGTACATGTACTGTTCTATTTGTAGTACAAATCTAACCACTGAGCATCTAATGCTGACGTCACCTTGACAGTGACATCTAACAGACTAACAACTTCTAAACACTGATGCTAAACAAGTACTGTTACATTGAATACACTGATAGGTAAACATTGATACTTCTATCCGCTGTTGAGCCTAAGCACTGATGTAGCAGATTAGTGCTTACTTCATAGGTTTATGAATCAGCAGTGCTTTAGTCTTCATCAGGGCTTTGACAATCAGCAGTTGTTAGGTCTTCACAGTCTTTATAACCAACAGTCTTTAAAGGAACAGTAGTTGAGTAAATCAGTCTTTAGGATGATTAGCTGATAGAAGCACTGCCATTGGAGGGAACTTAGAACATGCACTGCTTATTGTGGATCAACTGTTTGAGAACCAGTTTTGGCTTTGAGTATCATCTGTTCTTCAGGTTTGATCACATGGGCCAACAATCTCCCCCTAGAATAGATGAAACGAAAACACTTCTTTATTCTTGATCTTTATTCTCTCATCAGCCTTTCCCTGATTTGCCCTTTGAATTGCAGTTCAAAGTTCAGGGAATCTTCATCATCTTCATCCCTATGAAGTTGAAGCTCCAAAACATCTTGGAGGTCAGCTGCACCCAGACCTAGTGCATCCTCCCTTGATATGTGTTCAACTCTATCATTAGACTTGAGCAGAGTCAATACGTGGGTCTTTTTATCAGACTTCCACTTTAGTATTTTTGAGTCCAATGGGTTTCTTGGGAGAAGTTTTATTTGTGGTGAGTTTGGAGATGGAGGTCTGTTTGTCAGCTTTTTCATAGTTTCAGCAAGTTGAGCTTGAAGCTTTAATGAAGCATCATCGACACCATACAAGATCTGATTCTTGATAGCTCGTTTCATAATGTCAGCTTGTCTCTTTTCATCTTCCTCATCCATCTGCTGTTGTCTTTTTCTTTGACTCAAGACATGGATGGATGCATCAGAGGATGTGAACAGCTTTGTAAGAGAGAGGGTCTGCTGCTGAGACTGATCAGTGGTTTGGTCTTTGTAAATTGGCTTCTTAGGAGCTGTAGGATCAGTTTCTCTTAGTTTTTCCAACTTATCATATATTTGATCAGTACTGCCTGGACCATCTTGAAATGGTCCTAACATTCCCGTACTTGGTTGCAACTTGCTCAGCTCTCTTCCTCTTGTATTCTAAGGCAATATCTGCACTAGATTTCTTGAACTTGTTCCAGTTTGGTGCAGTCTTCTTCATCTGAGGATCATTCTTCATCCTTTCACATCTATTTGCTTCTTCTTTGAGAGCTGTGAGAGGCCAGTCTTTGAATTGAAGTTCTTTGGCTGGGTATGGTTCGTCTCTCATGATAAGTTCAATGAGATCTTTCCTTAGCTTTCTTTGAAGATCAGCATTGGGTGGCAGATTTGACATCTCCTTGCTCAAGTCTCTTGTAAAGTCTTCCAGCTTCCTGACTTTTCTTAACCCATGCTGCATTCGACTTGACAAGTTGGTGTCACCTTTCCCTTTACTCTCTTGCTTAGCAATGTATTCAGCTTGCTTGGCTTTTAGTTTTAGATACTCATCCATGTTTCTTGGATTTCTAAAGCCATGAAGAGATGGGAAGGTTCTCTTGGATGGATTATCCTCTGTATAGAATTGTTGCATTTCATCTTTAACTGCATGCAATTCTAGAGGATAGGTTACTGCCAATGGTATGTCTCATGTAGGGTTGTGATTAGTGAGTGGTTAAATAAGTAGATTTGATGTTGGTGATGGAGGAGGGATGAATGGTTCAGGGTTTGTTTGGATAAATGGTGAAGATGAAATAGGAGTAGGTGAAGGTATATCATCATCATTCAATGTGAACTTTCTTTTTCTTGTACAGACTGATTTTGGTGAAGGAGTTTTTGTAGGAGTTTGGGTTATAGGAGTGAAAATTAATTTTGATGGGAATTGAAATGTTGTGGAAATGGTGGATTGACTAACAGCTGGTGAAACAACTGCTGTCTCAAACACTGTTGTCCTAACATCTGTTGAACTTTTTGTAGTGTCAACATCTGTTGCAGTCGAAGATGGTAATGGTGAAGATGGTTTAGTTTTCTGCTTTTTGGTAGGAGGTTTTTGTGGTGAGGGTGTTGGTTTAGGTGTAGTAGTGGATGGCCTTTTAGTACTAGCAGTGGTTATGGGACCTGCAATGGTTGGCTTTTCAGGTGTTTGTGGTTGTGGTTTAGAAAATATGGCAAGTGGTGGTTTGTTGTGTTTGAATGATTTCTTTCTGTTTGAAGTGCCAAGATCTTTTTTTTGATTTCCCAATCTTTCAACTCCTTTTTTTCCGTTTTCTAAATCCTCTCCTTTGTTTCATTCTGATTTTGTGTGCTCTTTTTGTTTGCAATTTCTTCATCTGCTAGAATATTAAGGGTGTCATCAATTCCCTTTTCCTTTTCTTTAACAGATGTTTCAGCAGAAGTTGCAGAAGACTTCTTTGCAGGCTCTAGCTTTTGTCTTGGTGTTGCCTTACCAAAATTTTTCATGTTGTGTTTCTCCCCCTTTTTGGCATCATCATCTTCTTTTTCAAAGACAAGTGCAGGGATAATGCCTGTCAATTTTCCTAGGGCTTCTTTGATGCCCCTGATATCAGCCTGAGTATCTTTATATCTTGCCTCAACCATAACTCTTACAAATTCCATTTCTGTTTTATGTTGAGCAGCAAGCAGTTCCCTTTGAGCAGAGAGAATAGGTTGGACAACATTCCAAAGCTCTTCATAGTAATGTTGAGGTGTTGGCTGACTTTTGGAAGGTTCTACCAAAAACTTGAGTGAGTCATTCATGGTAGCAACAGTGTTTTCAATGGTTGAAAGCCTCTCTGTCAAATCTTGATATTTTAAGCCATCACCCAACTTAATGGGATCATCTGATTTCCCACCAATGGTGGTTGTATCAGCTGTTGAAACATGTTGAGTCTCCAAAGTTTCATCAACTGATGCCCCTTTTGCTCGGTACTAGGGACTTCCCTCTGCAGTGGTTACCTTAGAAATCTCACCAGTGTAGCTTGAACATACCAGTGGATACCTAGGTAGCATCAGCAGTGGTTGCCTTCAAGGGTGTCTTATTGATGAAACTACTGCCCAGATGTAGATCAGTGGATCCAACATCTATAGTAGCTGCTCCACTTGAACTACCAAAAATAATTTCATGAAATTCATGTGGGGTAACCTCCTCAGTTGTTTGAGGGTTAACCAATTGAATTGGTTCAGACACAGCCAATGTAGAAGTTTTGCTATCATTAATGTGTTGGTGAGAGGGGCTACTTTGTGTCCGAATTTCAATGGCATCAAACAAAGGTATAATGGATGGTGGAATTTGTATAATGGATGGTGGAATTTGAGATGTGGAGAGTGGTGTTGAAAGAGAATTTTCCCAGGGAGAAGGGCTGTTAAGCATACTCTCAATTGAGGATAATACTTCATATTGAGGTGTCCCTGTGCTTACAACATGTTCCTTTTGTGAGGAATCATGAGGAGTTGAGGTTTTGGGTGGAGATCTTTCCAACTACTATGAGGAAGGAGCAAAGTGGTTTCAAGTTACTTTTGTGTTGTCACTGGGTTAACTTCTGGCATCTCATCTTCCAGAAGGCCCTTTTTAGTGGGTTTGGTGGGCTTGGTGGATTTCTTTTTGGTATTTTTGGTGGTTTTTGGTGGGGGTTGCACAGCAGTGGTTGTGCTGTTGTGGTCACCAAGAGCAGTGGGCTCAGCAGCTGAAGTCTGAGGAGCAGATGTGGACTCATCCAAAATTTGCTCAGACTCCCCTGCTTGTGTTTGAGAAACTTTTGACTCTTTAGCCATAAGGCGAGTAAATATTTCAGAGGATAGACTATTTATTTGAAAATATGCACCTTGTACTAGAACTTGTGCGCTTTCTTTTGGAATTTTCTGTTGTAAATAATAACTTAAAAATCTTGGAAACAACAAGAAAGCTTGTGGCTTCTTATCTTTAATATTTTTCAGATTATTAACTAAATCAGTGAACAATGCTTGGGAATAACTAAAATCAGTTTTAGACATAATAGCATACCCCAAGTATTGGATTTTCAAAGGAATTTCGTTAAAAGTAGTTGTTTTATTTGAAACACGGGTGAGCAGGGTATGAAACATGAATTTCACAGGAGGTAGAAATTCTCCCTTTTTCATAGTTGCTTTTGACAACTGTCCTGTATACCCTCTTTCGATCAAATCAATTCGATACTTGTCTTTAGAGAAAGAGGTTTTACCTGCTAAATCGTTCATCTGAAAGACCTCTATGATGGTTTGTGGTGTTATTGGGACCAAGATACCTCCTACATTTGAGGAAATTGCCCATGGCTTTTTATCTTGAATTTCAAGTTTTGCATTAGCCTAGAAATCTCGTAGGGTATCTTGATAAATGGGTGCATTATAGGTGAGCAAAGTTTTATACTTTTAGGATGATAGGGCATCAATGATAGAATGGAAGTCGGTATTTTTGCTTGTTTTTTCAAGGGTACAAAGATAATTGTGTGGGTGTTTGATAATGAGAGCCATGATCGTAGTGAAAAATTGCGAATGGAAGAGAAAAGGATGAACGGAAGAAGGAAACCGCTTTTGAAGAATTTTTGAATTTGATACGACAGTGAAAACTCTGTTTAGGGTTTTTATCAGGGTTTTATTCAAGGGAAAAAGTGAATGCTGACGTGGCAGCGGTTTCAAAGATCGGACGGTTAACATCTGCCCACGTGGTAACCTCTGATGGACAAAGTGGAAGACAGTTGTTTGGAAACCACTGATGGACATCAGTGGTTGAGAACAGAGAAACAGTGTCTGGTTTTAACTATCAGTGGATAGACATCAGTGGTTGAAACTCTGATGTTTGGTCAACAGTGGTCAACAAGGAATATGAGGAAATACAGGTTGTCTTTCAGCAGTGGGTGAATTTTGAACAATCAGAGGTTTGAAACAAACAGTGGATATGGACAGACTTTTAAGGATTTATGAAAAATTTCATTTTAACTATTTTTAAGGATGGATTTTTGATTTTCTGAAAACATTTTAATGCTTTTTATTCATGTAAAAACACGATTTTGCTTGTTAGTCCATGTTAAGCATGCCAATTCTAGAGATCAAGCTTTCAAAGGTGGATGTGTCTAATGCTTTTCTTAGCACATCTGCTAGCTGATCCTTAGTTGGAAAATGATACAGAGAAATCAAACCTTTTTCATAGCAATCCTTCACAAAGTCATGTCTGATGTAGACTTCCTGGTTGTGTTGCATCCAGCAAAATCACTGTCTGAGAAATCTAAGAGCTTAACATTCCCATTAGCAGGGTACCAGATACCAAGTGTGGGAGCACCCCTTATGTACCTGAATATCCTTTTCACAGTAATGAGGTTAGACTTCCTAGGTGCTGATTGGGATCTAGCACAAACATAAGTTGCAAACATGATGTCTGGCCTAGATGCAGTTAGGTACAATAAAGACCCAATCATGCTTCTATATAATGTTTGATCAACCAAATCATCTTTCTCATCATACATGACAAGCTTTGTGGTTGCCATGGGTGTACTACATGGTTTACAATCATTCATCTCAAATTTGTTTAAAACATCTTTTACATATTTTCTTTGATTAATGGAAGTGCCATTTTGCAATTGCTTAACTTGGAGACCAAGAAGCATTGTAGTTCACCCATTGCACTCATTTCATACTCTGCTGTCATGAGTTGTCTAAACTCTTCACACATTGCATTTCATATGCTTCCAAATATGATGTTATCCACAAAAATTTGGACAATCATCAAATCTTTTCCTCTCCATTTTAAAAACAAGGTTCTATCAATTTTACCTCTTGTGACACCAATAGAGATGAGAAAAGTGGAAAGAGTTTCATACCAGGCTCTAGGTGCTTGTTTCGGGCCATACAAAGCTTTGTTTAGCTTGTAGACATGATCCGGATGAAATGGATCCTCAAAACCAGGAGGTTGACAAACATATATACCTCTTCTTGAATCTTACCATAGGGGAATGCATATTTGATATCCATTTGATACACCTTGATATTTTGGTTGACAGCAAAGGCTAAGAACAGTCTGATAGCTTCAAGTCTTGCTACAGGGCAAAAGTTTCATCATAGTCAATGCCCTCTTCCTATCTAAAGCCTTGAACCACAAGCCTGGCTTTGTTCTTGACAATAATGCCCATTTCATCTATTTTGTTCTTGAAGACCCACTTTGTGCCAATAGGACTAACTTCCTTTGGCAATGGTACAAGTTCCCATACTTGTTGTCTCTTGAACTGTTGGAGCTCTTCTTGCATAGCTTCTACCCAACTGTTGTGTTTCAGTGCCTCTTGGTACTTGACTAGTTGATGGAGAGATAGAAAGCCAGCAAAAAGACAAATGTTTTAGGATTGACTTCTTGTGAGAACCCCTTCATTTATGTTGCCAATCACTTCATCTGGTGGATGAGATTTAAGGAAGATCAGATCCCCCTTGTATGTAACAATGGCATTTAAAGGTGAAGGCTGCAGATGTGAATCATCTAAGCTAACATCTGTTGGTGACTTTGATGATCCAACATCTGTGTGAAATGGAGGTGGAGGAATAGGAGGAATAGGTGTGGCACAAAGTTGATTTTTATCCATTGTTGATGGATTTTTATCAACAGTGGTTGGGGATGATAAGGTGGCAGTGTTTGGGCTACTTTGGTCAACAACTGTTGATGTAGCAGTAGATGAGCTTTGACAGCTGTTTTGAACATCTGCTGCTCTGGTGGTGGATGTGATTTTGTATTGTGGGATCACAACATCATATCTATAATCTTGTGGAGGAGGTTGTTGAGTACCTGCAGGGTTAGTCTTGACAGACACATCTTCAAATGTAAATTTATCAAGATCAAATAATTCAGCAGGATTTGCAAGTTTTTTTTAGTAAAGAAAGTTCATTGAACTTTACATTCAAAGTCTCTTCCACACACCTGGTCCTTGTGTTAAACATTTTATAGGCCTTGGCAGTAGTTGAGTATCCCAAATGTTAACCACAATCTACTTTGGCTGCAAATTTTGAAATTGAATCTTTTAAATTTAAAATCAAGCATGGGCAGCCAAAGAATTTAAAATATGGCCAGAATGTCTTTTAGGTGTAGCAGTTCACGAGGTGAACTCTTATCCCCACATTGTGTTAATGTCATTGTGTTTTTATTAGACAACGAGGTTTTGTAGATGTTTATGTTTTATATATGTAACATTGTACTAAACTATAGCATTGTGTTTTTGTATAAACATTTTGTTTTTTGTATAAACATTGTGTTTTTTATTTGTATTTTTTTACAACATACAATGTCGTCGACTTTCAGTTTTTTATGTATATTTCCCTCCATTATAATTTTAATTAGGATATATATTTCCCTCCATTATAATTTCAACCCCTGAGTTTGCTAAGAATAATTGTCATTTCTTGCGAACACTAGGTGACCATAAAAGAATTGCTCTTAACAAATCATCATGTGCGATTCGTTATGTTGATGTTGAATCTCCTAGATGTGTTTTAGGCACTAATCTTCACAATCCCTTTGATGCTCATCCATGTAATGTGATATTTCTAGCAAGTTTGGATGGGATGTATGTGCTTGCCTATGTAATACTGGTGTCTGATCAGTGGTAGTAGTATCTGTTTGCCATCTAGAGTATTGTTGGTGTTGCTGGTTTTGGTTTGTTTTTTTACAAACAGTTTTTTAAAAGACAATTGCTGATGTTTTCAATCAAAACTAATCATCAGTCTTTTATAGTGTTTCAGATGGGTCCTATGGTAAATGAAGAGGTTAATCGTAATTATCATAACCTGTTTTTTTTAAGGTTTATATTTTGTCCTTTTGGTTTCTTGATATTTAATTTTATTGGCTTTGCAATGAAAACTTATTCTAGAAAGGTTTTGAGCCCATTGTTTTTAAATATAAATTTACATGTTTATATTAAATGTACATGTTTTTCACTCCTAGATTATTAAATGTACATGGAATTTAAATATGACCTTTGGGCTGTTAGATATTTCAGTATATAATATCATTGCCAATTCACCTGTTTTCATCATGTTTTACTACCAAGATACCTTTCTTTCACATCAGTGGAGTAATATATAACATAAAATGGCGTCATACACTTCTGCAGAGTCTGATGATTTAAAGCAGCGCTTTATCAAGCAAGTTGAGGAGCAAGTATATAAGGATAGGGCTACTCTTCAAGAGCTGAAGAGGTGTTTTAACGGACTGCACCTTGGTCTGTTCACGAGAGACCAGGTTTCCAGAAACCTGATGGCGATGCCTTCGACTTCCGTTCGTGACCTTTGTGTTGTAAGTAATATAGAGTGCGGTGATAGAGACGTGGAGTTCATGGCGATGCTCAAGGATATACATCGAGAGGTTCAGCACTCAATGGAGTTAAAGGTTAAATTTCTTAATTCTTGCTGTTAGATTTTTAAATTTCTGACTGTTATTGTTAGATTTGAAAGTTTCTTAGTTCAGTACTCGATGTAGTTGTTACTCTTTTAACATAAATTTTAATCGTAATAATCTTTCTTGTCGCATTTTACTTTTACTTATTTTAGCAAGCATAAGTATTATTATATAGTATAGATATAGAATCTGAGGATTGCAGATCGATATTGATGTTGATGTTAAATTATGTCTGAATTTGATTTAGTTTATGTTGATGTTAAATTATGCTTGAATATAGAATTGCAAATAGGAAAAAAAAACATTATGTATACCATAAACATCTAACTTTGATAGATCTCATCTATCTTCATTTAATGGTGGTAGCAATTGCTACGTTAATCAATTTACATATAATTACTTAAATATTTTAAATTGTGCGAATTAGATGTAAGATTTTAAGTTAGTAAGTATGACAATACAAAAACAGTTGTAGTTACTAATCGCAATCAAATAAAATGTCATCATTATCTTAAATATAGACACACTTATTGATGTTCTTAATAGTTGGATAAGAAGTCATTGTGATATTAAAATATGTAGTGAGTTTGGATGGTGTTAATCATATATACCCGGACCCCGGACGGGTAAACTACTAGTTCTTATTGTTGAACACATCATAGAAATGGGATGCATGGAGAATAAGTTTATATAATATGACAATAATGTGTTTGGTTGCTAAGTTTATTACTATATAACATACATTGCAAAGTGGTATAAAACAATGGTGACCCTGGAATTATTTTTGGCGGGTCACAATGTTTGGTCTTCGTAAGAGGAACTTTTTTCCCTTGTTATATCCCACAATGTTTGTCTTTTACATGGCACCGCCCACTTCAATTTGCTTCTTTTTTCCTCATTACCTACACTAACGCAGATGATAGAAAGAGAAACTCAAGTGGACGGTGGCGATAGCGGCGAGGTCTGAACTCCGACGGTAGCGATAGTGGCGAGGAGAATTGCTACCAAGGGCAGCAGCGTAAGTGGGAAAAAAAAAGAAGAAAATGAGTGGTATGGTGAATTGTAATTACTCATCAACCGTAACAATAAGAGTAATTGAAATTTTAGGGTTTTTTGAGACATATTTGGGGTTTTAAAAATATGATGAATTGTAATGATTTCGATAGATTACCACTTTTTTTTTATTTCGTAAAGAACATTGACTTCGATAGAAGTACTAAAATAATGCTAATTTTTAGTATTTTGATCTGTGTATATAGGCGTAATCGTCTGGTTTATCGAAGAAGTACCAAAGCGATAGAAGAAGCCTATCTCCTAATTTGTATGATTGATGCCCGATTAAGTTTATTTTTATGTTTTTCGTTTGATATTATTTACGTAGAAGTTAATAGAATGTTTTTAGTTGAAGAATATCGCAGCCGTCTGTGTATTGTGACATGGTTTAGGGATATGGATATCTAACGAACCTTTGTTAATAATGATGGTTTGATTGAGAACTGTAGGGGGCAGAGGAGATGATGTTAATCCGAACATCACAGTTTTCAATGGAGCCTATTTTTGTACAAATTTTTAGGCCTTCGATTTGTCAACTTGTAAGTTCATCTCATATGTCTAAATGATTCATATGTTGAATCACCAATAATAGGCCTGTATCATGTTGAATTTCAGGTGAAAGATGAACTTTAGCCACAGTCTTCGCAGCTGGCTTCGCCTTCACAACCGGCTTTCGCAGACGGTTTAGCTTTCACAGCTGGTTTCACTTTCGCAAACGGCTCAAGCCCCTTCGACAACTAATATACAACATATGGAGGTGTGTGTTCTATTTTTTACCCTTTTAGTTTTGATTCTTAAGCATACATTTTCTGTTGAGCATAAAAAATGCTTTGAGGGACATAGATATACCTGATAAAACAGGTGGAACAGGGTGATGGGTCAGAATGGGTCGTTTAAGAAAGTGGTCAATTTTGTTCAGGTTAGAACGGGTTCAGGTCAGTTTTTTAATTTCACAGTTTTTTTTTTTTTTTTTTTTTTTTATTTTGGAGTATACATATAATAAACTTTTACCTTAAATACAAGACCATAATAATGGCTGGATAGTTTCAAAATTATGCCAGATTGAGTGATTATGTATGAACACGTAGCATACAAAGGATTTCAATAGTTAGATGGAGCTAGACAAAAATTACATGAATGTCTTGCCTATCAAACCTGAAAATTAGTTAACAAACCTAATCGAACTAGACAACAAGGAGATTCAAGGCTGTTAATGGTCATCAGAGAGTTCCATATCATTGAGAGCCTAGTATATATGCGTTGTCATTAATTTTTATCTTTGCTTAATGATCATTACATACAATTTTTATTTGTTAATCACATCAGCACCAACATCTTTTAATTAGCAATGAATATAACAGATTCAATAGTTGCAGTTCTAATGGCAAACAAATGCAAACAAAATCAAAGTGTACAAAGAGAAGTCAATAATTATGAGAAAGTATGCTATTTATACTTCATGAAAACAAAAAAGAGACCAGAATACGGATTAAAAAGGATTGCAAATTCATTCTAGACAATTTATTTATGACTAGTATTTTCTTTTTAGAGTTTTCTATTAGCTAAAGTCGTTTATATTAATGTGTATCCAGAAGTGTTGTTCGCGTGTTAAGGAAATGTGCATGTCTCAAAAAATTATGCACACAGCCGACCCAAAAAATTTTGCTAGAATTCGCGAAGAAGTTAAGAGATGGTAATACGCCTTTATTTTGCTCGTGGTTTGCGTTTTTTACTGTTCAAGGATGCTGATTCTTTTATTGATATATGTTACCACTAATGCAGAGAAATGATGACTCAAACAAGGAATTACCTAGTTAAACAAAAATGTTTGAAGGTGCACCTACAAGGACCAAGGGGTGGGCATACGATGACACTGCGATGAAAATTGTAAGTTCATTTTAGTTTTTCGTTTTGAGAATTTTGTATGAAGTATCCTGTATGGGTTGACTTTTAAAAGTCAGTTACTTGTTATTGTTTTACGTTGTTTTCAACAAGCAACTTGTATTGATGGTTTATTGGATGATGTTTTTATAAAATCTTTTCTTATTTTCTTTTATAGGAACAATTGAAGAACTTCAAATCTCTAGGAGATTGAAGTGCTTTGGTCGATCATTTTACGGACGTCTACCTTTGACTTTATGGCGGACGTATTCCTAAAATAATGATGAAAAATGGGATGGTGGCGTAGAATCATACATAATTTCGAGTGCGTTTATGGAATCATTCAACGCGAGTCTTCAAGTTGAAAGAACACAACAATGCGAAAAGAAATTGAAAGGGCCATCACATGAAAAAAAACCTAAGCTAGAAGCTATGTAGAAAGATTATGACAACCAACAAGCAAACTTTGAAGTTACGATGCGATTATTATGGAAAAGCTACCTAATGGAGTATTATAGGATCTTAGAGATGATTAGGAGGTTTTCGTTACTTTTTATCATTGTACTTCACAACTTTATTATGATTACATTGTTCTTTTGATTTTGGACACATGTTATATTACTATATAAGATTATCTTATATAATTATGTTATTATTATATTGGTTTTTTTTAAATACTAGTGCATACTAATAGAAATTTTAGTATTTCAAATAGTAATGCTATAAAGTTGCATTTGACTTTAAAAAGGTTGCATTTGAGTTTAACAAAGGTTGCATTTTAGTGTAGCAAAGGTCGCATATGAGGTAATAAAGGTTGCACTTGAGTGTTAGAAAAGTTACATTTAAAATTGAAAAAAGTTGCATTAGCATGTAAAAAGGTTGCATCACAAAAAGGTTGCATTTGAATAGTAAATGCAACTCATTAAAAAAAGTTGCATTATCTAATAAAAATGTTGCATTAGGTCTAATGCAACTTCACCTAATGCAGCCCTTGATAAAAGGTTGCATTAGGCCTAAGTGTCACAGGGTTACTTTTCGACCCCTATGTGGCGTCCCCAAGTCCCCAGGGACAAGCCAATTCATCCCGCTTCTTTGTGTGGGTCACTGGTTTCGTCCTGCCTTGGACTCACCAGGAGAGCTGCGCTAGCTCTCGACCAGTGGTGCGTTCGTCGTTTGCACGACTAGGCACGTACACCTTTTCATTGACACTAACTTCGTCCCCCGATAAAGTCCGGGACTAGCTAGTAACCCAAACGTTTAAGCACAACCCACAGCATTGCGACCTTCAAATATTTGGCCCGTGACACTCTCCCACCACCATTTCATGCACGTCCTCGTGCATGCTCGTCGTCCCATACCAGCTCGCATACACCTATTATTTTTTCCTAGTTTGATAACTGTAAAGTCGTCCTATACGGGGTTGCCTACTTAATAAAACAGTAAACCCTATGTTTGGACCCACAAATTTTTTAGATCCTCATTTTGAAATATCATGTATTTATATATATATAATAATGGATATTTATATATGCAATTGGTTTAATTTACCTATACATAACAATTGGAGTACGGTTTTTCTTCTAGATAACAATTCAAGCTTTCAATTCTATTGAATTCAAAATGATTTGGCTTTCCGGTCATATTTAAACACCATATTCTAAAAATAAAACTATTGCACTTGAGAAGAACACACCGAACCCTGATTTTAAATGTTTGAATGTATTGTTATTAACTTTCATGTATCTTATTGATCCTTGAAGAATATATAGACTAACAAAAGTAAATATGTGGCATTGCAACAGTGTGCTTGATTATAGCCTTTGGAGCTTAAAAAATGGGACCATCGAGTTTGGCATAGGTCTTTAACCAAACAAGTACTTTGTTGAGATGATTAACGTAAGTATTTAGTTTTGGTCAGTTATTTTCCAGTCATATATTGTTATTGATCATTGTTAACTTTTATATCCGGTGGAGCAACCATCCAAAAACAATGACAGACCAATACCATACGGGTTTAAGAAGCAACCACCTCTAGATATAAGTAGTTGGAACGGGTCCGTGTGAGCTACATCTTGAGTTAACAGGACCTCCACCACCTTGCCCAACTAATGTTAAGGTTTCATATGATAGTGATGATCTATATATTATCACCTATAGCCTTTCGACATGTACATTCAGTTTTATATTAGTTGGAGCAACCATCCAAAAACAATGACAGACCAATACCACACAGGTTTTAAAAGCAACCACATTTAGATATAAGTAATTGGAATGGGTCCGTGTGAGTTGTATCTTGAGTTAACAGGACCTCCACCACCTGGCCTAACAAATGTCCAGGTTTTCATATGATTATGATGATCTTTATATATTATTACCTATAAACTTTCGATATGCACATTTTCATTTACATAATGAAATAGAAAATGATTCACATTTTGTGTTTGTTTTAATGATTTGGTAAGTATTTTGATTATTTAAGTGTACTTATCTTATGTTAGGCTAACGACTTAGAGAAGTCTAATTATTGTTGTAAAGTCAAGTGAACACACATTTAATATTGTTTCTTATTAAATTTCCATAATTAAACAAGTCATAATTAAAATGTCACATATTTCATATAAGATCAAATACCTAAATACAGTGCATAAGGTTTGTTTTATTAATTACTAAGACAAAGACTCTTATGTGATCTTGATCCAGTCCTGTCTTTAGTTCTCACTACATGTATCATGTGTAAAAAGGTTTTGGGATTAATTTAGTTTGCATTTTAATTTAATAAAATAAACATGCAAGTTCATGTGTACACATATATAATGAATAACAAGACAATGAATCATGGATAAAATAAACCAAAACCAAATGCTTGTATCCCACACCCGCAAGGGAGTGACTAAATGAGGTGGCGATACCAACTTCCCATAGTAATGAAAAAACTTTAGCCCATGAAAGAAAGTGTGAGGCGATACCACATCTCATATCATGAGGAGAGGTCAGCCGTGGATCACAATAAGCTTCTTTGACTGTATTCAATAACCAAATCACAAGAACCGAATGAACACATAACCAAATAATACATGAACTACACACTGATATTGTATGCTTGATAATGATTAAAAATGAATAAGAAAATTTGTGACAAAATGATACACCCCAAAAAGTTAATGTAAAAAGGGGAATATAATTTACTCACTTTTTGCGAAGATTTGATTCACTTAATATGCAACCACACAATTTGTGAAATTCGACACGATATTTATAGTAAAAATTAATATAACAAACCCTAAAGTTTTATAAAATAAATAACAACCAACAACTCTACGAAATTAAGTTCTCATATTTGGGGACTTAAAATACCCAATTAAATATTCAGAAAAATACCCAAAACCAATTTTTTTATTTTCTATATCAATGAATTGTAAATATCAACAAAAATAATAATTTAAAAGGCTAATCATTCGATAAATACCAAAATATTGCAAATTATTAGAAACACATTTAGTGGAATAACAAATCTGATTTTATGTTTAATAGGTATTTATCTTTAAAATAATCAAATTTATAAAAGAATATTTTTATTACATAATTTTATAAGATCAATTAATTGCAAATAATTACCAACAATTATAGCACTTTTCTTGACACATTTCCTTTGAGCAATTCTCCCGAAGAAAACGAAAAACAATTGAATTTCTTAAAAAAACAGAATATTTATATATCATGTAAAAAAATTAGTAACAATGTTGAAATTATTTGTATTGATTTATTTTTTATTTTTAATTGATTTTCTACTTGATAAAATTCATGAATTATAAATGTATAAGATTATAATATTATTACATTCTTTAATCGTGTGATAATGATTATAAAGAAATTTACGATTTACTTTTTTATATATTAAACTCGTGTAATACACATGTTTATAACACTTACATTGGTTTATAAGCTAGTGTCCTTTATATTTTAATTTACCTCTTGAATTAAACAAGGTTTGACTAAAGTGATCCTCATGTAAGGGACATGTACCTGGATTTTAAGGAATAACATGGATGGAGTTAATTTTAGGGGCTAAAAAGGTTAGGAAAATGACATTGGTGGTTGAAGTGTCATAAAATTCGTTGATATAGTTAAAATAACTTAATCACATGCGCCGAAAACGTAATTACTTTTTTCAATAAAAGTGTAAAAATATATCCAATTTGCCCTATCCATTTGCAAGACACATGACCAAACTTTACATGCAAAATTATCCATCATTAAACAACAAGACATAAACTATCAAAACATATGAACATAAAGGATCAACTTTGTCAGTTGGTTATATTTAGGATTAAAAGTGAAATTCACAATATACTTAAAGGTCGTTATATTAAGGATTAAAAGTCAAATTCACAATATACCTAAAGGTCGAAAACTCTAATTTACTAGTAAAAGAATTACTTTATTTGCACTATGATAGATCAAAATGATATTTTCTATAATAGTTGGGTTCTATTTTGAAAGCTCTTAAAATTCTTAGGGTAATTATAGTAAAATCTTCATTAGGGTAACCCCACACTTCCTATTTAAATGAACATAATATCATTTTTCATTATAATCACTTAATCACCGCCGCACCCTTTCTTCTCTCATTCTTCCCCATCCTGGCCCCAAAGATGGCATCTCTATCTCTTTTTCGGTGCAAATGTAAGAACTTTTATTTATTTTACTTTTATCTAATTTGATTTGCCTCATAATCTTTCTTTACATTTTTAAAAATCACTACTTGTTTTCAAAAGTACTAATTTGAGAATTTTGGTTTAATTAATTGTATGGACATGTATGCTTTGATTTTGTTGGTGTTGATGTAACATATACGCATACTAACTTAGGGATGAGCAATTGGTATAAAATACCGTCCCGATCCCGATCCCGATCCCGATCCCATCCCGATTCCGATCCGAAATCCTGATCCTGAATTTTTTCGGTACCGGAAACGGTATCCACTTTTTGGCATTTTCGGTATCGATAACGAACCGAATTTTACCCTCAAAATACCGATACCGTACCGTACCGACATATTTCGGTATCGGTACCAAGTTTACACAAAATTCGGGATCGGTATTTTTCGGGATCGGGACGGTATCGGTATTTGCTCATCCCTATACTAACTCTGATCAGTTTGAAATTCATTACCAAATACATTTTTAGAATTTTTTCTACAAGCATGTTCTAGAATTGATCTGTAAAAAATCAAGAAGAATTTGTAACAATTATTTTTTTTTGTTCCTTATTTGACGTGTAATTATGAGGATTTTTTTTGTTCCTTATTTAACGTGTAGTTATGAGGATTTTGTGTTTTTTTGTTTGTTTTGTTGGTTATAAATGTTAGGTTTGTTATTATTCACCGATCTCACATCACTTTGACGTGTAGTTATCAGGAATTTATGTTTTTTTCTTGTTTTGTTGGTTATAAATGTTAGGTTTGATGTTATTCACCGACCTCGCATCACAAATGGGTCTGGGTAATCATTTAGGAGTAGACTATAGCATGTTGATTGTTCATGGCGTTTCAAGGGCTCAATTGAGAAAGGTAAAATCCAAAACCATTCAAACTATTTGAGAAAGTCAAAGGCGAAATTGCAGAAAAAAAGAAAGAAAGAAAAGAGTAGTCAAGCCATGTTTTAAATTTAAAAATTAAAAAATATAGTTTTATACAATCTTATATGGATTAAAACAAAATTATAATATTAAGGTGTGATTTTTAGTTAATAAAAATGATCTATATATAATACCAGCCACTACTATAAAATAGGCCTAATGCAACCTTTTAGAATCAACCTTTTTCAGATGAGTTGAGTTGTATTTGACTCTAATGCAAGTTTGTTGAAGATAAAGGTTGCATTAGAAGATCTAATGCAACCATAAAAAAGCTGCAAAATTATATTGAATTTGCAACTTTTTTCTTAAAAAGTTACAAATTTTATAGAAAACAGCAACTTTTGTTAAAAAAGTTGTCTTTTTCAAAACATAAACGCAACCCTTCTTCTAAAAGGTTGCTTACTTTTTTTAAAAGAATATGATATGTAATCACAACTTATTTTAAAAGGTTGCTAATTATATATATTACTACGACAAGGACTTGAAAAAGGTATTTACTATATAATATAACTAGTGGGGTGTACTCGTGTTTTGTGGTGGGGCGAACCCAGTTTTACATTACATTATATTATTACAATAACCAAAGGTCAAATGGTGTCAATACATAAAAAAAGCTAATTGTGAGGTAGTTTTAATAACATGTACGTATGTACTTTGATTACTTGTACATTACTACTTAGGACTTGGTTTCAAATAAAAATTATATCCAGAAGTAGATAAATAGGCACGTCACAATGACATACTCAAAATTTTATCAAAGATTATATTATGAAAGTTATAAGAGAGAAATGAAATATGTCCAAAAGTTAGTAACGATTCAGTTTGGTTGGGTTTTAATATTCAGAAGTTGGTTCGGTTTTCAATAATAGTAAATAGTTACTAATGGTTTGGCTCACATTTTGACTTAAAAGTCGGGCTGTGAACACCCCTAATAGTTCTTATTGAAGCATGATAGGCCCTATATGTCATATTAGATCGTAAAGGGTTAGACCATATTACAATGAGTCATGGTAGGTCATCAATGAGCTTTGATGGTTCATACGTGTCTTAGTTGGGTGTAAACGAGCCAATCCTAGCCCAAGCTCACCTAGGCTCGAACTCGACTCATTTAATTTACCTTTTGAAAGCTTGTGCTTATTTATTGCTTTGAGATTTGTTTTAAATGCTTGAGCTCAACTTGTTTATTATTTTTTTTAACTAATGTTTATAAGTTATAACATAATATATATTATTTTGTTATATTATGTTATAACTTATAAATACAAATCTCATAAATAAGAGGCTTATTTAAACTCATGAGCCCTTTTGAGCTCCATAAGTGAAGCGTAGGCTTGGATTAATTTACTTGATGGTACGAGTGTTAAAAAGAGTCGTTGAAACTGCTTGAACTGCTCAAATCGAGTCAAGTTAGCCAGCTTGGCCGTGTTAAGAGAACCATTGTTCAATTTAAGATAATCAGATTGATAATCCGGTTTTGACGATTCAATTCACGGTTGTTGGTTTAAAGTAGATCGTATAGCATTGTTTTGGTAACTAATGAGGTAGTGGTGAAGTGGTTGGAGAAAAACTTGGTGTTCCTTGTGACCCAGGTTCGACTCCCACTCTCCCCATTATTTTCTGTGGCATCCAGGTGAAGGGAGAATATGGGTGGCTCCCCTTCGTTTTGGATGGGAGGCGAGGTTTTACCGATTATTCCACTGTCGTGCCTTGGGGGGGTGTAGGTCGGGTTTCCGCACATCTGGGAGAGCCCAGGGGCTGGCGCCGGTCGAGTAGTCGACCTTGGCCACAACGCCCGGTGTCACGATTGTTGGCACGTCGTTTCTTGCGGTTAAAAAAAACGACTCTAAAACATTTAATTAGTTTTAATGATTGCAATACATCGTAACATTTATTAGTACAAAATAAAAATACAAATTGACTTATATAAATTAAAATACTAGATTATAAAAGATAAATCTTATATAAAAGGAAATTAAAAATATAATTTTAATTGTAAATAAACATATTATATAATGAAAATCAAAATTGGCTAAATATAATTAAAATCTAAATTGGCTAATTGGTTTCTAATCATGTGTAAAGTGCCAAATCTCTAACCTATTCACCCTCCGAAGATGTTTATACGGCAATTTCATATGGAAATATTTAGTTTCCCTCTTTTCATTCTCAAACCCTTTACCTTCAAAATTTTAGTTTCCCTCCTATCACTCTCAAACATCATAGCCAATTCATCCTCAAATTATTGTTTATAGTTGAAATCACCAAGTGGCCTTTGGCCTAGTGGTATCTGTTGATCAAAAAAATACTTCAAATTACTAGTTCAAGTCACTTAATTAGAGCTCAATGCAACTCCACTGTCAAATAACGCTACTAAAAAGTTTCATGGCTGATGTAATTGTTCTGTTTATATATGGTATGATATGCCCATCTGTTTTGGAATTTATATAGGTTCTTTCAAACGGAGACATAGAAACCTATAATAAATGCAGAGCTATGGCAGAGAGAAGTGAATACCCTCCTTTACGCATCGTCTACGATCCCTATGAAGGGTAAGTTACTCCAACAATATTATTAATAAATTGTTCGCCGCTATGTAACTGCTGTTTTAGACAACATAAAAAAACTGATTTTGAGATGATTCTGGACGTCCATTTTGAGCAGTTATTTGTGAGATTAAATCTCAGCCGTATTGATTCCCAAAATTTGGCAGTTGAGCGGTTGAGCGGTTCTCTCCCCGTCCCTGAATCTACGCAGAGGAGCGTCTTCTCCTCCAATATAAGATGCAAACATCTCCTCGCGTTTTTCTGTTCTTCCTTCTCCAACACGCTTCTCAACCGCTCCCTTAAATTTATCCCAATAAAACTCCCTTCCCTTTTCATACTCTGAAGAATCATGCTTCGTTTGTTGAATCATTGCTTTATCGTCAACTCTTGGTGGGGTAAAATTCGGAGGGCTTGCCTGTTATAACTGGATACATGATGTTTGATACTTTGATGTAATGCCTCACTGATCCGCTAACAAGTGTGACTGAGTTTTAGTATTCTATATAAGAAATCTGTGAATAAGGTGAGACAACAAGCTAAGCTTGCTTGCCTGTTATGTAGGGGTGAAATCAACGGGTGGGCTGTGGTTGACCCTGCTCGGAAATTCATGGACTCGAAAACAAGAAATTGCTCAGTTGGTACCTGTGATTTTGTTGGAAATTATTATCAACTAACAGAACATGCCAGCTGTGTACACCCAGGTGTTAGGCCAACAGATGTAGACCCTGAACGCGAACTTGAGTGGAGAAGGTTGGAAGAAGATATGGTGCAACAAGACCTGCTCAGTATGCAGTTGGAGTCGGATCATGCCGCTGAAGTCATTGTTGGTAAGCCTGATCTCCCTCTCCCGATTTGGGATTCTGATTACGCGATATTTGTTGGTACTTTAGAAGCAAATCTTGAAAATGTATTATCTGAGTTTGATTTGTCTTCAGGCGACGTCACTCGGATTTGGCATCTTTGGTATAGCATGCCGGATAGTTCATCTTCAGATGAATCAGACAGTGATTCGTGAATGTAGTATGTCAAGAGAGAATGCCCAAACCATAAGAAGCAGAACCCCTACACATGTCAGACAGAGATCAAAGAGTTCACCAAGTTCACATAACCGTCAAGAATAGGTAACTACATTGGTTGAGTTCCATGAGCTTAGCTCAAACCCGCCTTAGCTTTTATGTTGATTTCTCTTGGGTTATTCTGGGTCAGATATTGTTTGAATCCTATGTTAGTAATGTCAGATGTCTTTAGATCTGCTGCTAGTATACTGGTACTTTGATGATCTGTTTTTGTATTTTATTTTGTTTTCTTGGCTGATTTTCATTTTGATTTAAGTGTACAACTTGTATGGGTTCATTTTAAATTAAGTCCTGTATATTTATGCTTATTGTTGAGCTCGAATTTTATTTGGGTTGGGCTGGTCTAAAGCTGATGAGTTGACTTCAGCGTTGTTTGTACAATAAGGTGTGGTAAGTATCAAGCCTTATAGTTTTAGTTTTGAGACATTGGTCATGATTTTTAATTAAAATAGAAAAACAATAAAAGACAAATGTAACATCCCACTTCATAAACTAAACTAAAAATTATTTTATAAATAATAAAGAGTTGTATGTTGAAAGTTTATTTTTAATCTAGTATGATTAAATGATTGATACGGAAGGTTTGATAGAAACAAAATATGAGGAGGGCTAACGTTGAAATTATAAGAAGATAAATGGGGGCTAGAGGTCATCAATACATTTTTTAAACACCTGAAAGATGTAGGGCGATTTGGACAGAAGAAAAATACACACCCAAACTATAATTCTAGAGAGAGAAAGTTACGGAACAGAGGGAAAAGGGTGAGTTTGGCGATAAACTTTGGCCGAGGGTGCACCAGTACCTGCATGTTCTGTCTCCAGCCAAATCTCATGGTTTTAAGTATGGGAGATAGGGCGGCAGAAGCGGTGTAGTCGTTTTCTTTGGCACCCGCGAGCGATGATCAAGATTAGGCATTGGGTATGGGTTTCAAGGGTGGATCGTTATCTGCATGTTGTCTCCAGCCAAATCTCATGGTTTTAAGTGTCGGTTGTGGCAAATTTTGGTAGCAAACTACAAAGTTCATACAATATTGTTCGACAATGGAGAGAATCACAACTAAGGTGATACCAACGTATCCGAGAATTGTTCTGCTCTGATACCAAGTTGTCACGGGGTTACTTTTCGACCCCCGTGTGGCGTCCCCAAGTCCTCGGGGACAAGCCAATCCATCCCGCTTCTTTGTGTGAGTCACTGGTTTCGTCCTGTCTTGGACTCATTAGGAGAGCGGCGCCAGCTCTCGACCAGTGGTGGGTTCGTCGTTTGCACGACTATGCATGTACACCTCTTCATTGACACTGACTCCGTCCCCAATAAATTCCAGGACTAACCAGTAACCCAAGTGTTCAAGCACAACCCACAGCATTGCGACCTTCAAATATTTGGCCCATGACATAAGGCAACCTTTTCAAGGCCTAATGCAACACTTTCTTAGGGTTGCATTAGCTTCATTTTCTTGTAGTGACCTAAAGCCTTTCGACATGTAAAATTGTATTATATAAAAACTAGAAGATAATTAAAATTTTATTTTTGTTTTTATTTTTCGTATGTGTTTAGAATATCTAAGTTTGCTTGTCATATGCCAGGCTATTAGATCTCAAACGTCTCAATGAAACCCGCGATTGGTGTTTTGTGAGGTAAATGCACACCTATTATTGTTTCCTAGTTTGATAACTGTATCGTCGTCCTATACAGGGTTGCCTACTTAATAAAAAAGTAAACCCTATGTTTGGACCCGCAAATTTTTTAGATCCTCATTTTGAAATATCATGTATTTATGTAAATATAATAATGGATATTTTATATGCAATTGGTTTAATTTACCTACACATAACAATTGGAGTAAGGTTTTTCTTCTGGATAACAATTGAAGCTTTTAATTCTATTGAATTCAAAATGATTTGGCTTTTTGGTCATATTTAAACACCATATTCTAAAATAGAATTATTGCACTTGAGATGAATACACATAACCCTGATTTCAAATGTTTGAATGTATTGTTATTCGCTTTTATGTATCTTATTGATCCTTGAAGAATATATAGACTAAAAAAAGTAAATATGTGGCATTGCAACAGTGTGCTTGACTATAGCCTTTGGAGCTTAAAAAAATGAGACCATTAAGTTTGGCATCGGTCTTTAACCAAACAAGTACTTTGTTGAGATGATTAACGTAAGTATTCAGTTTTCATCGGTTATTTTCCAATCGTATGTTGTTATTGTTATATCAGGTACCATCCAAAAACAATGATAGACCAATACCTTACGGGTTTAACAAGCAACCACCTCTAGATATAAGTAGTTGGAACGGGTCCGTGTTAGCTATATCTTGAGTTAACAGGACCTCTACCACCTTGCCTAGCTAATGTTAAGGTTTTATATGATAGTGATGATCTATATATATTATCACCTATAGCCTTTCGACATGTACATTTTGTTTTATATTAGGTGGAGCAACCATCCAAAAACAATATAGACCAATACCATACAGGTTTTAAATGCAACCGCATTTAGATATAAGTAGTTGGAATGGCTCTGTGTGAGTTGTATCTTGAGTTAAAAGGACCTCCACCACCTGGCCCAACACATGTCCAGGTGGTTTTCAGATGATAATGATGATCTTTATATATTATTACCTATAAATTTTTGGTACGTACATTTTCTTTTACATAATGAAATAGAAAATGATTCGCATTTTGTGTTTGTTATAATAATTTGGTAAGTATTTTGATTATTTAAGTGTACTTATCTTATGTTAGGCTAACGACTTAGAGCACTCTAATTATTGTTGTAAAGTCAAGTGAACACACACTTGATATTGTTTCCTATTAAAATTCCATAATTAAACAAGTCATAATTAAAATGTCACATATCTCATATAAGATCAAATATCCATATAAAATACATAAGCTTTTTCTTTATTAATTACTAAGAAAAACGCTCCTATGTGATCTTGATCCAGTGCTGTCTTCGGTTCTCACTACATGTATCATGTGTAAAAAGGTTTTGGGATTAACTTAGTTTGCATTAATAAAATGAACATGCAAGTTCATGTGTACACATATATAATGAATAAGAAGACAATGAATCATGGATAAAATAAACCAAAACCAAATGCTTGTATCCCACACCCGCAAGGGCGTGACTAAATGAGGTGGCGATACCAACTTCCCATAGTAATGAAAAAAGGCCGGTCCATGAAAGAAAGTGTGAGGCGATACCACATCCCATACTCATGAGGAGAGGTCAACCGTGGATCACAATATGCTTGCTTGACTGGATTCAATAACCAAAACACAATAACCGAATGAACACAAAACCAAATAATACATGAACTACACACTGATATTGCATGCTTGATAATGATTAAAAATGAGTAAGAAAATTTGTTATAGAATGATACACCCCAAAATATTAATGTAAAAAGGGGATTATAATTTACTCATTGTTTGCGAAGATTTGATCCACTAAACATACAATCACACAATTTGTGAAATTCGACAAGATCTTTATTGTAAAAATTAATATAACAAACCCTAAATATTTATAAAATAAATAACAACCAACAACTCTACAAATTGCGTTCTCCTATTTGGGGACTTAAAATACCCAATTAAATATTTAGAAAAATACCCAACACCAATATTTTTATTTTCTAAATCAATTAAATTGAAAATAATTATAAAAATAATAATTATCAGGCTAATCTTTCGATAAATATCAAAATCATTCCAAATTATTTGAAACTCATTTAGTGGAATAACAAATCTGATTTTAGGTTTAAGGATTAGGTTCAAACGTGAACATTTTCTGCAGCGTGAACTGCGTGAACTTATCTGGGCCCTTGATTTTGTAGATGATAGATCTTAGATCAATGGCAGAATTTTAATTAAAGGTTTAATTAATTTAATTTAAATTTTAATCAAAAGGGTAAAATAGGGAACTTTCATATTAAAGATATGGAAACTAATTAAATTGTAATCCCCTAAAATCCCTATATCAGTTTCAATATATTCTAACAAACACACACATACACCGCACACACACATATCCCCCAGACGACGGCAGCAGAGCCGGTGACGGCACAGCGGCCGACCACCGTGGATGGTGGTCTGGCGAGAGCTTACACTGGATGGTGGTCCGGCGACGGCACAATGTGGGACGTGGATATATTCAACAAACACACACATACGCCGCACACACATGTTTTACCGGAACCCTAGCGCCGCCGACATATCAGCGCCGCCGGCCACTTCCATCTTCATCACCGTCGGCCACCACCATCTTCATGTTTTACCGGAACCCTAGCGCCGCCGTTGGTTCTTCTGGAGATCAACAGTCGCGGCCTACCACAGGTATGTTCAATGGTTTGTCATGATTGTATATTGGGTTTCACTGTTTTTGATGATCTTTGTGATAGAATCAGGTTAGTGATGAAGGAACTTTATGCTGTAATTTGTTGATTTCACGGTTGTTCTTTGATGCTAAAAGCAATGTCAATTTGAGGAATTCAATACAAGCACGGATTCAGGTAATGTGTGGTTTGATTCTATGCAGAGGTGGCAACATGCCTAGAACATTTTTGATCCATATGTATTTATCACTAATTAATGTGCCACATATATGGTTTGATTACAGAAATTATATTATTTTTTTTATAAAGTGATTGATGTGGATTTTTGCATTACGAGTAAAATTGGACGAATTTCGCCGTGATCTTTTGTAACCAATTAGGGGTAGGGTGTTTAATATTCGGGTAAAACCAAATTCAGAATCGAATTTGTTACGATTACAAACCGAGGTAACAAAATTCAGATTTGGTTAGGTTTCTTTATTTTTTGGTTTAAACAGAATTCACATTAAAGGCGCTGTACACATGTGTATTCTGGTTTTGCTATGTTTTTAATGCGATGTACACATGTGTATAGCGTCTGTTTTTGTGATATCTCATTTTTTTTTTGTGTATTGAATGTGTAAAGTTGTTGATGTACACTTGTGAATTATGCAAAGTACTAATTGCTGAGTTTTTTGTGTTATTATAGGAGACGTCGTAAACGAGGAAAGTGGAGATGGAAGGTCGACAAGGATGATTCACGTATGAGGTCGATAAGGATGATTCACGTATGTTTGTTTGCTTGGTCGATAAGGATGATTCAGCATACAACGTGGCGAATAGTTGTAAAAGACTATGTCTTTTTCATTTTTCCGATTATGTTGCGTTTATTGTTTTCACGAAACTGGAACTTTTAAATGTATGTTTTTTTTGGTTTGACAAACATTATGGAAATTGTTATTTGCTTAATATAAAATAGGTTTACAAGTTTTGTTTGTTTATATGTATGTATTATGTAGCTAATTATACATATATACCATGCTGAGTACACATATGTACTGTTCAATTCATATCAAAGTACACATGTGTATACCGTTGAAATATGAAGGTTACGTGAATCTTAAAAATCATAATCCGAATTCTGGTGGCGAAATCTAAAAAATAAAAATGAAATAAAAGATAATGTGGATAATGAATTTAAAATAGGAAAGATGTAACTTCATTCAATTATTAAAATAATGATTTAAATATAATTTTTTATATAATTACAATCATACCCTTAACAACTAAAAAGGAAATCAATGGTCCAGATCAGTTCACGCAGTTCACGCATGGGATTAGGTTCACGCTGGAATCCTACCCTTAGGTTTAATATGTATTTATCTTTAGAAAAATAAAATAAAATTTATAAAAGAATATATTTATTACGTAATTTTATAAGATCAATTAATTGCAAATAATTACCAACAATTACAGCCCGTTTCCTAACATATTTCCTTTGAGCAATTCTCCCGACAAAAAAGGAAAACAATTGAATTTCTTAAAAGAAATAGAATATTTATTTATTAATTATGTAAAGAATAAATTAGTAACAATGTTCAAAATATTTATATTGATTTATTTTTTATTTTTAATTAATTTTTTACATGATAAAATTCATGAATTATGAATGTATTAGATGATTGAGGATCCTGTGAAAAGGGGCTTGAGTGTGAGAAGTGTGAGAAGTATTGTGGTGCTGACATGTGTCCTTAAGTTATATTAATTGAAAAGGATATAAAAATAATTTACTCAATAATTAAATTAAATGATAAATATTCCCATAACCGCCTGGGAGTTATTTAGGATTCCAATTTTTTTAAGATCCGTTAAGAATCTGTGATTTATTTGTCATCTCGTATAAATCTTCAAGATCGCAAGAAGTTATCATCATCATTGTAATACGGTTTCTTTTCTATTATGTGCGAAAATCTATTGTGTGGTGTTTTAGACCTGTAGTCCAGTATGTGTTCTTTTTATGTTCTTTGTATTGTGTTTTAAACATGCATTTATGGTGTTTTAAACCTGCAGTCCAGTATATGTTCTTCTTGGTGTTTTAAACATGCATTCATTATGTTTTAAACCTACAGTCTTGTATGTGTTCTTCGTATGGTGTTTAAAGCTGTATTCAAGTATGTGTTCTTCGTATGTTCTTCTTATGGTGTTTTAAACTTGCATTTCACCTACATTCTTGGTGTTTTACACCTGTATTCTAGTATATGTTCTTTGTATGGTGTTTTAAACCTGCATTCAAGTAAGCTTCATATTATTCTATACGTATTTTTTTATCTATATAAATATAACAATATGGTACTCATATTAAAGATAAAAAAGCTCGTTATTATGGTGTAATTTACTTTAAAAAAACGTTACGTATAAAAAGTTATGGACGTTCAAAAAAGATGGGAGGAACTTGCATGTGCATTAAAGTTGATGGCAGTTTCTTTATTTAAAAATACAATATAAAAAGACATAATTACACCTAATCTATAAAAATTAGTCAAAAAAATAAAACATAATTTACATTTTAAGCCCTTCTTGATCTCAACCATTAACTACAAGATCTAAGTGCTTAAAACACTTCTTATATTTCTCAAAAAACCACCCCTTTTACACTAACCCCACCCTGTATAAGATTATAATATTATTACATTCTTTAATCGTATGATAAGGATTATATAGAAATTTATCATTTACTTTTTTATATATTCAACACGTGTAATACACAGGTTTATAACACTTACAAGTTAAGATGATAGTTAATCAAGATTTTTTTAATCCTTTGTAATACACGGGTTTTAAAGCTAGTGTCCTTCATATTTTAATTTACCTCTTGTATTAAACAAGATTTGACTAAAGTGCCCCTCATGTAAGGGACAGGTACCTGGATTTTAGGGGCTAAAAAGGATAGCAAAATGGCATTGATGATTGAAGTGTCATAAAATTCCTTTATGAGTTGGTAGAGTTAAAGTAACTTAACCACATTCTCCAAAAAAGTAATTTACGTTTTTCATTAAAAGGGTAAAAATAATTCCAATTTGCCCTATTAATGTGCAAGACACGTGACCGAACTTTACATGCAAAATTAACGATTGTTAAACAACAAGACATAAACTATCACAACATATGAACATAAAGGATCAACTTTGTCGGTTCGTTATATTTAGGATTAAAAGTGAAATTAACAATATACCTAAAGGTCGAAAACTCTAATTTACTAGTAAAAGAATAACTTTATTTGCATTATGATAGATCAAAATGATATTTTCTATAATACTTGGGTTCCATTTTGAAAGCTCCTGAAATTCTTAGGGTGATTATAGTAAATTTGCATTAGGGTAACCCCACACTTCCTATTTAAACGAACACAATACCATTTTCATTATAATCACTTAATCATCGCCGCACCCTTTCTTCTCTCATTCATCCACATCCTGGCGCCAAAGATGGCATCTCTTTTTGGTGCAAATGTAAGAGCTTTTATTTATTTTACTTTTTTCTAATTTGATTTGCCTCATCTTTCTTTACATTTTTAAAAATCATTGTTTGTTTTCAAAAGTACTAATTTGAGAATTTTGTTTTAATTAATTGTATAGACATGTATGTTTTGATTTTTTTTGGGGTTTATTTAGCATATACGCATACTAACTCTGGTCATTTTGAAAATTTAAGAAATTCATTACCAAATTCATTTTTAGAATTTTATTTTGTACAAGCATGTTCTAGAAATTTTTTTATCACCAAACCACATGATCGATCTTAGTAGCAGATCTTGAAGGAAAAAATATCGATTGATAATTTTGTTTCCTTTTGGAAGGTTATTTGGGTAGGTGAGGTACCTTTCAGATCTTGGTTCCCAAGACTGTATTGTTGGAGATGGATAAATATGCTAAATTTTTTGGTCGGTTGGTTTTAGGCGCCTTCTCTTAGAATTAGCGTCACATTTTAAGGGGGTCGAAGATTTTCAGGTTATTGTTCTTGTTAATGAGTTATCTATAATACCCTGTGTCCTATAGTGACACGTGACTAGAAACTATCCATATAATTCAGTTATGTTGAAGAAGAGGGGTTATAATGATAAATAAGAGCAAAGATATAAAGTTGAGGGGCTAAATCTACCAAAAACAAAAATTCTGGTTTTCTGGAGGTCCTTGCGGATCGTAACCATAACTCCTTGTGGTTCACAAGGGGTATTCAAAATTCTTCACGCGAGACGGTCCTTGCAGATTGCAAGAGGTACACCCTTGCAGTCCGCAAGTGGTCCCTGGTAGCTGATAAATCGCTGGCAGTATCATTTTGCTACATTTTTTTGACACATAACATGTCACACCCCCAGAATCCACCCGCGGAGTACCACCGCTTGGAGGCGTGACATGACCAGGATCAAGCCACCAATCATATTGACATAGCATATAATAATTAAAGTAGTTCATAAAAATCCAACTCAAATACAATTGATGTTCAAACCAAACGTAGTTTAAGTAGCGGAAGCATAATATGAAAACCCAATGTATGTAATAAGTTCAAGTGTTATAAAGTTTAACATAGTATCCTCCCTGTGCAAGCTCCATATGTACCTAAGGTCCTGCAAGGCATGCAGCAGAGAGTCAACAACTAGTTGAGCGAGTTCACAGTTACTAGTTCAGTAATTGAAATGGTAGAATAAGCCTTATGTTCGTTCGTTAACCCATGAATCGTATTAGTTTGCATCGCGGTCTCCCAGACATGTATGCGAAGATTAGGGAAAGTTTCCCAATTATTCTAGACTAGGTATATTTGTATCGCAGCCACTCGGCATGTGTGCGAAGTTTAGTGTATGGTTCGTAGCCATCCCAGGCATGTATGCGAAGATTAGTCATATTATCGCAGCCAACCCAGGCGTGTGTGCGAAGATCAGTTCTATTAGTATCACTAGTCTAGTAGTATCTTATCAATAACCTTCCTCACCCGAGGACCATAACATTAAGTTCTATTAGCTAGGTAAGTACAAGTAAATCATCCAAACCCATTCCCACCCTGGGAACCCCATGCCTTGGCTGTGTGAACTCACCTTGGTTTGCTCGGTATGCTAAGTATGTGCTCATAGTTTATCAATCAAGTCCTAGAGTATGCACGTGTACATGATCAGTTTATATCCAAGTTGTTCACGTATAGGTATAATCACAGAAGTACTAAACATGTATCCAATATCATACAAGTCATGCATATCACTTAACAACAGTTAATCAATCCAGTTAACTTCTAACAGAGTTAAATCGAGTTACTGTGCAGATTGCCCCATCGGCGAAACGCCCCATCCTGTTTCGCCATGAACCCTCGTCGACGAAACACTTTCCTTTCGTCGATCACATCCTTGGCGAAACACAACCTGTTTCGTCGTTCATACCTTTGGCGAAACAAAGTTCTGTTTCGTCGATTGCCTTTGGCGAAACACATTCTGTTTCACCGAGAGTTCTATTTCGTCAAGTCTGTTTCGTGGTGTGTCAGTTACGTCATATATGTCAGTTACAAAACATTAACACATAACCCTAATTGCCATCATCAACATTAAGCAGCAATCATACAGAAAACGTTCAGCATACAATCATCATCTAATTAACATATGAATCGCAAGTTATCTAAACGTAGGTATGTTCATCACAGTAACGCGTATACGATCCATAATGAATCAACAAGATTTAACAACATCAAACCGACATAAGCATCATTAATTCTAGTTTCACTAATCACATAATCACATAAATCTGATCAGTTTATCAGTATTCCTAAATCAACATCATGTTTCGCACAAAGATATGTAACCGATTAATCATGCATAACGAATCAAGATTATCCTACACATGTATTCACATCCGATCAGAAATCAAGCATACACAACATGTATAAAGAAATCAAAGAATCAAGAAACCGATTTAACAAGCATGCAACTAACCGAGATATCGAAGATGATGGTTTAGATCGCTAGAGAGAGCTTGGGGAAACACTGGGCTGCCGTCACACACAAGGCAGTTCTAGGGTTTTCTGTTTTGATAAAAGTGTGGCGAATGAACAAAATACCGGATAAATACTTCACGTAACGAGTTGGGCCTGAACTGGGCTTTCGGCGAAACTGGGCTCGGCGAAACACCCTGTTTCGTCGAGATTGGGATGACGGAACACACTCCCGTTTCGTCGTGTATATTCTTGGCGAAACAATTCTGTTTCGTCGAGTTCTTTCATGTGTTAAACAATTTAAGTTTTCTAAACAAGTCTTATGTTATATCAACCAACACATAATCATGCAAACACAATACGCTTTGTCACAATACAACGTGTACATTTACAAGTCAAACAAATCAAGCAACTAAACAGTCAAAATCAACGTGCATTAAATGCGAAAATGAAAGTCGGAAACTCGAGTTGTCACATTATCCCCAACTTGAAAGAAATTTCGTCCCGAAATTTAGCATGCGGTTACTGAGGAAGCTAGGTAAGTTGTATCGTTTACTGGTTTTCCTGGGGTGTCACATCATCCCCCTGTTGATTTGGAATTTCGTCCCGAAATTCTGCAGTAGTAGCTTCAGCCTCAGTAGTGGTTGCATTGGTTCCGAATAACTAGGGATACTTGAGTTTCATTTGATCTTCATGCTCCCAGGTGAACTCTGGGCTGCGACGGGAGTTCCAACGAACTCGAACAAGAGGGATTCTCGTGTTCTTGAGGACCTTAACATCCTGGTCCGTGATTTCAACAGGTTCCTCGATGAACTGCAACCGCTCGTCGATAGTGAGCTCCTTCAAGGGAACTATGAGGGTCTCATCTGACAGGCACTTCTTCAGATTCGACACGTGAAAAACATTGTGAACTGCACCGAGTTCAGCTGGTAAGTGCAGTCTGTAGGCCACTATGCCTATTCTTTCTGCAATTTCGAACGGTCTGACATACCGCGGATTGAGTTTGCCTCGTTTGCCAAAACGAACCACACCCTTCCAGGGTGAGACTTTGAGTAAAACCCGGTCCCCGACCTGAAATTCCAATGGCTTCCTACGCTTATCCGCGTAGCTTTTCTGACGGTCGCGAGCTGCCGCCATACGTTGTCGTATTTGTGCAATCTTTTCCGTGGTGTCTACTATAAGTTCTGGACCCGTGATCTTGCTATCCCCCACCTCTGCCCAACAGAGAGGTGACCGGCATTTACGCGCATACAATGCCTCGAATGGAGCGGCTTGAATGCTGGTGTGATAACTGTTATTGTATGAGAACTCCACCAAAGGGAAATGCTTTTCCCAGCTGTTGCCGAAATCAATAACACATGCCCGAAGCATGTCTTCTAAAGTTTGAATCATGCGCTCAGACTGCCCATCCGTCTGAGGGTGATATGTTGTGCTCATGTCTAGCCGCGAGCCAAAAGCCTTGTGCATTGCTTGCCATAGTTCTAATGTGAATCGTGCATCGCGGTCCGAAATGATAGAGGTGGGCACCCCGTGCCTTGAGACTACTTCCTTCAAGTATATGTCTGCTAGTGTGGAAAACTTGTCTGTTTCTTTGATTGCCAGGAAATGAGCAGACTTGGTGAGTCGATCCACGATCACCCAAATAGTATCGTTTCCACGCTGGGATCTAGGTAGGCTTGTAACAAAATCCATGGAAATCTCCTCACATTTCCACTGTGGTATCTTTGGTTGCTGGAGTAGGCCTGCTGGTTTCTGATACTCTGCCTTGACTCTTGCACAAGTCAAGCACTTGCTGACATAGGTAGCGATGTGGGCCTTCATGCTAGGCCACCAATAAGTTGTTCTGATGTCATGGTACATTTTATCCGACCCTGGATGTACCGAGTAGCGAGACTTGTGGGCTTCATCCATTACCAGCTCACGTAAGTTTCCATAAAGTGGAACCCAAATACGCCCTGTTACATAGTAGGCGCCGTCTTCCTTCTGTTCCAACCGTTGCCTTGAGCCGCGTAGGGCTTCAGCCCTAACGTTTTCCGGTTTCAATGCTCCTATCTGAGCATCTCGTATCCGTGCTGGAAGACTAGACTGAATGGTGAGCTGCAATGCTCGTACGCGCTTAGGTATAGTGTCTTTTCGACTGAGGGCGTCAGCCACAACATTGGCTTTGCCTGGATGGTACTTGATAGCGCATTCGTAATCGTTCAAAAGTTCGACCCATCTTCGTTGACGCATGTTCAAATCCTTTTGCTTAAGGATATGCTCGAGACTCCTGTGATCGGTGTAAATAGTGCACTTGGTACCGTACAGGTAGTGTCACCATATCTTAACAGCGAAAACAACAGCTCCCAGCTCTAAATCGTGCGTCATGTAGTTCCGTTCATGAACCTTGAGTTGACGAGAAGCGTAGGCAATAACTTTATCCCGTTGCATCAATACACAACCAAGACCCTGTATCGACGCGTCACAATAAACCACAAAATCCTCCGTGCCCTCTGGCAATGAGAGAATAGGTGCGCTGCAAAGCCTATCCTTTAGGTACTGAAAAGCGGTTTCCTAGGAATCTCCCCAATGGTAGGTGACACCCTTCTGTGTCAGTAGTGTAAGCGGCTGTGCGATCTTCGAGAAGTCTTTGATAAACCGTCTTTAGTAACCCTCCAAACCCAAGAATTGGCGTATTTCCATTGGAGTGCGAGGCGCAGGCCAATTTTTGATCGAATCTACCTTGGATGGATCAACATGAATCCCATCCTTGTTTACCACGTGGCCTATAAAGTGGACTTCACGAAGCCAGAAGTCGCATTTTGAAAACTTGGCGTACAGTTGTTCCTTTCGTAGAAGTTCCAAGATAAGCCGTAGATGCTGCTCGTGTTCCTCCTGACTCTTGGAGTAGATCAGAATTTCGTCGATAAAAACTAGCACAAATTTGTCTAAGTAGGGCTTGCATACCCTGTTCATTAGATCCATAAATACGGCTGGCGCGTTCGTTAACCCGAATGGCATAACAAGAAACTCATAGTGGCCGTAGCGAGTTCTGAATGCTGTTTTGGAGGTGTCCTCATCCCGGACTCTCAGCTGATGGTAACCTGACGTCAAGTCTATCTTGGAGTAGTAACTCGACCCTTGCAACTGGTCGAATAAGTCGTCTATACGCGGAAGAGGGTAACGATTCTTCACCGTCACCTTGTTGAGTTCCCGGTAGTCTATGCACATCCTGAAGGTACCGTCCTTCTTTTTCACGAATAACACTGGAGCTCCCCAAGGCGAAGAGCTTAGACGAATAAAGCCCTTTTCCAAGAGCTCTTGTAGCTGCTTTGACAGTTCTTCCAGTTCAGTTGGAGTTAAACGATACGGTGCACGAGCTATTGGTGTTGCTCCTGGTGCTAGCTCGATTTGAAACTCGACCTGGCGATGAGGAGGTAGACCAGGTAAATCTTCAGGGAACACCTGAGGGTAGTCACATACCACTGGAATATCTTCCAATTTCTTTTCCTTTGCTGATGCATCAGTAACGAGCGCCAAAATAGCGATTTGACCCTTTCGCAAACATTTCTAAGCCTTCAAGAAGGAGATGATGCCAACCACAACACCACTCTTGTCGCCTTGAACTTCGAGAGGTTCTTGACCAGAACGGGTAATACGAATGATCTTTTCTTTACATAAGATTTCTGCCTGCTGCCGGGACAGCCAATCCATCCCAATAACGATGTCGAAACTACCCAAAACTATGGGAATGAGGTCGATCGAGAAGGTCTGACCAGCTAAGACGATGTTACAACCCTTGACTACATCTGCGACTTCTACACTCTTACCATTTGCTAACTCTACGACATGTTTGGTGTTTAGGGGTGTTGGTGTACGTTATAACAATTTACTCACTTTCAAAGATATATAACTTGTATCCGCACCCGAATCAAACAAAACAGTAACATAAATATCGTCGAGAAGAAACTTACCCATAACCACATTGGGATCATTCCTTGCGTCGCATTGACCCAGCACGTAAGCACGACCCCGAGCTTCATTGCCGTTGTTGTTGTTGTTTCCCCCATTGTTGTTATTCCCTTTACCCTGGTGATTGTTGTTGTTGCGATTCTGGTTCTGGTTCAATTGAGGGCAATCACGTTTGAAATGACCTTCAGCCCCACACTGGAAACATCCCCTGTTGCCCCGCTGTTGCTGCTGTTGCGGGTTTTGTGGAGCTGGTAGTTGCGGTTGCTGGTTCAGGTCGCGAGCTCCTGCAGTCTTTAGCTTCGTGCCCTAACTTGAGACATCTCTGACATCGTTCCTTACGACACCGTCCACTGTGGTGTCTGTTGCACTTATTAAACAATGGGTGAATTCCCTGGTATCCACCCTGCCCCTGACCACCAGAAGATTGTTGACCCAGACTCTGGTAGTCGTTTAACTTGCGCTGCTGTGCTTGAGACTGAGCTGAGACTGAACCTTTACTGGAATCTCCATCCCACTTTCTTTTGTTGTCGCTGGGTGTAGCAGAAGTAGCAGCTGGAGTGGTAGCAGTAGTAGCGCTGATACATTTCGGTAGTTTGTCCTGCTCCACTACCTGATCAGTGAGACGATGAGCTAGGCGTTGAACATCCTGGATGTTGTTATGATTAGCCGATGTCACATGGCTTTGAATTTCCGTTGCTAGCCCCTTTAGATATAACTCGATACGCCTGATAGGTGGGTCCACCATAGTTGGGCACAGAATGGCCAGCTCATTCGACCGCTTGCTGTAGGCCTCGATCTCCGACCCCGTCATCTTAAGATTGAAAAACTCCACTTCTAACTTGTGGATGTCGTCTCATGAGCAGTATTCTCTTTTGATCAGTTCTTTGAATTCGTTCCAAGGGGTGGCGTTAGAAGCTGCCAACCCTAGGAGTTGAACTTGCGCGTTCCACCAAGTTAGCGCAATTCCTTCTAACGTGCCAGTGGCTTACTTGACCCTACGAGCCTCAGGGCATTCACACATCTCGAACACCGACTCGAGCTTTTCGAACCAATGGAGGAGTCCCACTGCTCCTTCTGTGCCACTGAATGTGCCTGGACCACAGTCCATGAAGTTCTTGAATGTGCAGACAGGTTGTGGGGCGTGTTGACCTGCTTGTGCAGCTGCAAGTGCCGCAGCTACTTGTTCAGCAATGAGAGCCGTCAACTGGGCTTGAGTCATGTTCACACGTCCAGACATGATCTTCATAGTAAAGGTAACATAGTGAGAAAAGGTTCGTGAGTAATGCGATGACAGAAGAGTGTAAGCACATAGGTATTCTCAAGTAATAACGAATAGTAAGCAATGTAATCTAAGCATACTACGAGCAAAGTTCTATGTAGTTTTAGCAAGCAGGTAATAAACATAAACCTTATTACCTAGGATGTTGAGTCTTGCACGTGGAGCGAAGCGTCATTGTGGATCGTTGAGAGCACTGTTCTGGTTATAGTCTGGTTTTAATAAAAAACGTTTTCCCCATATTAAAACCAAGTTCTCTATAACCAATGGCTCTGATACCAATCTGTCACACCCCCAGAATCCACCCGCGGAGTACCACCGCTTGGAGGCGTGACATGACCAGGATCAAGCCACCAATCATATTGAACATAGCATATAATAATTAAAGTAGTTCATAAAAATCCAACTCAAATACAATTGATGTTCAAACCAAACGTAGTTTAAGTAGCGGAAGCATAATATGAAAACCCAATGTATATAATAAGTTCAAGTGTTATAAAGTTTAACATAGTATCCACGATCCATGCTCCACAACGACCTGCTCCTCCCTGTGCAAGCTCCATATGTACCTAAGGTCCTGCAAGGCATGCAGCAGAGAGTCAACAACTAGTTGAGCGAGTTCACAGTTAATAGTTTAGTAATTGAAATGGTAGAATAAGCCTTATGTTCGTTCGTTAACCCATATATCGTATTAGTTTGCATCACGGTCTCCCAGACATGTATGCGAAGATTAAGGAAAGTTTCCCAATTATTCTAGACTAGGTATATTTGTATCGCAGCCACCCGACATATGTGCAAAGTTTAGTGTATGGTTCGCAGCCATCCCAGGCATGTATGCGAAGATTAATCATATTATCGCAGCCAACCCAGGCGTGTATGCAAAGGTCAGTTCTATTAGTATCACTAGTCTAGTAGTATCTTATCAATAACCTTCCTCACCCGAGGACCATAGCATTAAGTTCTATTAGCTAGGTAAGTACAAGTAAATCATCCAAACCCATTCCCACCCTGGGAACCCCATGCCTTGGCTGTGTCAACTCACCTTGGTTTGCTCGGTATGCTAAGTATGTGCTCACAGTTTATCAATCAAGTCCTAGAGTAGGCACGTGTACATGATCAGTTTATATCCAAGTTGTTCACGTTTAGGTATAATCACAGAAGTACTAAACATGTATCCAATATAATACAAGTCATGCATATCACTTAACAGCAGTTAATCAATCCAGTTAACTTCTAACAGAGTTAAATCGAGTTACTGTGCAGATTGCCCCATCGGCGAAACGCCCCATCCTGTTTCGCCGTGAACCCTCGTCGACGAAACACTTTCCTTTCGTCGATCACATCCTTGGCGAAACACAACCTGTTTCGTCGTTCATACCTTTGGCGAAACACATTCTGTTTCGCCGAGAGTTCTATTTCGTCAAGTCTGTTTCGTGGTGATGTCAGTTACGTCATATATGTCAGTTACAAAACATTAACACATAACCCTAATTGACGTCATCAACATTAAGCAGCAATCATACAGAAAACGTTCAGCATACAATCATCATCTAATTAACACATGAATCGCAAGTTATCTAAACGTAGGTATGTTCATGACAGTAATGCGTATACGATCCATAATGAATCAACAAGATTTAACAACATCAAACCGACATAAGCATCATTAATTATAGTTTCACTAATCACATAATCACATAAATCTGATTAGTTTATCAGTATCCCTAAATCAACATCATGTTTCGCACAAAGATACGTAACCGAATAATCATGCATAACTAGTCAAGATTATCCTACACATGTATTCACATCCAATCAGAAATCAAGCATACACAACATGTATAAAGAAATCAAAGGATCAAGAAACCGATTTAACAAGCGAGATATCGAAGATGATGGTTTAGATCGCTAGAGAGAGCTTGGGGAAACACAGGGCTACCGTCACACACAAGGGAGTTCTAGGGTTTTCTGTTTTGATAAAAGTGTGGCGAATGAACAAAATACCGGATAAATACTTCACGTAATGAGTTGGGCCTGAACTGGGCTTTCGGCGAAACTGGGCTCGGCGAAACACCCTGTTTCGTCGAGATTGGGATGACGGAACACACTCCCGTTTCGTCGTGTATATTCTTGGCGAAACAATTCTATTTCGTCGGGTTCTTTCATGTGTTAAACAATTTAAGTTTTCTAAACAAGTCTTATGTTATATCAACCAACACATAATCATGCAAACACAATACGTTTTGTCACAATACAACGTGTACATTTACAAGTCAAACAAATCAAGCAACTAAACAGTCAAAGTCAATGTGCATTAAATGCGAAAACGAAAGTCAGAAACTCGAGTTGTCACATTATCCTTGCCAATCTTAATCTGGTGATGACACCTCATGTGCCACTAATCCCCGCTTAAGAGCTCTAGGGACACTTGGCACACTCTCGTAACTTCTTGATTAGTATAAAAAGTTTCATCGTTCACTTTATTCATCACACCACATTCCATCTTTCACTCTAAAACATATTTAGAGCTTGCTTCTTGAGTTTCATTCACACCATTCTTTTCTTTTTCACTTACACACTCTTTGAGCTTGCTTCTACACTTGAGGCCTCCTTTCCATAGTTCTAATTCCTCATCCAAACACAAGTAAATGTTTCTCATAGTCTATTTCGTTTCTTTGGCTAGTTAAGTTTTTCTTTGACTTTCAGTTCTGACCGTTTCAGTCAAGTCAAAGTTCAGAATGAACTTTGCTATGAGATCATAATAATAAAGGTGTTAATTTCTTACAATTACACTCTCTGATCATCGTGTTTAATAGGCGAAATGACGAGTCAAACTTTTACGAAATAAAAGTAAAAAACGCATAAAATTGCATTTTACGACGAATGAGTTTATACAACTTTATTAGACATGTCTTAGCATGTCTAACTCGTCATATCTAGTTTAATGTTCATTTATTAGTCAAAAGTCAAGCAGTTTGACTTCTGCTTTGACTTTCGAATTTGACATATTTGGTCAACTTTAAGATCCAACGAAGCCCAATTATATGACCATAGTAATATAGGGAATAACACCCCCAAAATACCACATGCGGAAACCCCGCGAGGCGTGTTACACATCAGAGTCTGAGCCACCAATCACATTGAACGAATGATAAATACTTAAATAAAACATGTCATTAGTTGCCAAGATTAAATGTCAAACATAATATCAATTCACAAAGAGTTATATAGCGGAAGCATATGATAAGTCGTTTAACAATTGTTTCATAATAAATTCAAAACCAATGTATCAATTATAAGTAATCCAATAGCTTCGATCCATGACCACTCCAGCACTCCCAGATAGCAAGTCCATGTTCCAAGGTTAACGACCTACAAGCATGCAAACAAGTGTGTCAGACTACGCTGGTGAGTTCAAGGTTTTGTTAACGTGTTGAGTTACCAGATGTATGTTAATGCGATTCAATGTTGCGTTACGATGTGCTCATGTTAGATACCCTAGGGAGTGTGCCCATGTGTATCCGGGGAGTGGGTACCCCTTAACGACCGATTGCTATGTTGCCTTCGTTAGATACCCTAGGGAGTGTGCCCATATGTATCCGAGGAGTGTGCCTCTAACAACCATAGCCATACCCAGATAATTAGTTCACGCCCGTCCTTACGGCCCGGTGTGAGGTTTCCCAGCTAATAGCGCTATCAACTAATTACCCCCATTGCCCTCCAGGCAATCTGATGATAGATCCCATGTTCAATAACCAAAATCGATTAAGTTGTTTACCCAAAGTTTCCCTTCCAAATGTTTACCAGTTGTCCCAAACCACCGGGACGCATGCTTGAGAAAATGCATTGAACTCACCTGGGATTGCTCGGCAGGTTATACCAAAGTTACTTGAATTAAGAATGGTCAATCACGTCCTAACAGGGTTACCATACAAGTCAGGTTTGGTTCAAGTAATGCACGTATGTTTCACACAAGTTAACACGTTACAGGCACGTAGATCATGGCAACACTTTAACAATCAAATTATGTGCGAATAAGATAAGCCCAATGGTAATCGGTCTAAATAATCTAAGGGATCCAATAGCATACACGGCCCAACAACAATAAACAATTAACAATCTTGTGCGATCCAAACATCATGTACGATCGGGTTGACTTGTGTGTTCCGGACGGATTGTGCGATCAGGTTTGGGCTTGAAAGCCCAATCGGTTGAACAACAATTCAGCTTGTGCGATACAACAGTAAGCTCGGTTCAATAGTGATCTTGTGCGACTGAATTGGGTTGTGCGACCCGGCCAGTTGTGCGATCGGGGTTGGGCTTAAGGCCCAACGGCGAAATAGTTAAGTGATCCGTGTGTGGCCCAAGATCTTGTGCGATCGGCACTGTCTTGTGCGATCCACAAGATCTTGTACGATCATGCAATGTGACGCAGTACATTGTGCTTATCTAATTGTGTCTAACTTGTGTGATATATTTGCGTGTCTGGTTTGTGCGATTAGTTCAATCATTCCAAAAATCGAGCAATTCGGTTACAAACAATTAAATGGTTTCCAGAATTACGATAACCAATTAACATCATTAACAGTTTCTAGTCATCACCCAATTGATCAAAACAAGGTTTTGTCATTCAATTCTTATGAACCCTAATCCGATCAACATGAACAAACACAATCACGATTTAATACTCGGCTCATAATCATGATTTTCTAGCATGCATCCTAACAACAATAACATCCGATCATGAACTTATAACGGGTTAACCTCTATATCGAAACCGATTCATAACATATTATCATATAACCATTATTGTTCATCATACATTCTTAACCATCATACCGGATCATAACATCATGTGACACACATATCACAATAGAAATCATGAACCCAATAGTAATACACTAACCGATTGAAATCAAAGAGAAGGTGAGCCGAATGGAAAACAAGATCTTCGATCCAAAGGGTTGTTCACCGTCGAGTTGAGAGGAGGGGAGAGAGCACTAGGGTTTTGTAACTTGTGTTTTTGTGTAACCAAATGAGAAACCTCCTAAGGTTGTGTGTATACGCATATAATGAAGTGGGCCGAACCCAACTTGGGCTGCCCTAGGTTCGGATGCAAGAAGTGTAATCCGAGTGGGCTTGTGCGATCGATTAGGTTGTACGGTCAATGAGTCTTATGCGATTACTACATATATACAAGCATTTAATTCGTAACATACAATAAAAACACATATCACATAAATATAACAGTCAATCAACATAGTTCACGTGAGCACGTTACGTTACACAAAGTAGGTTCAAATTACAAGTTGTCACAGTATCCCCAACTAAAAGGAAATTTCGTCCCGAAATTTGGTACGCACTCACTGAGAAAGCTAGATAAGTTAAAGCAGCTAGATAAGTTAAAGCTAGGTAAGTTATATCGTTCACTGGTTTTCCTGGGGTGTCACATCCTCCCCAACTTGAATGGGAATTTCGTCCTGAAATTCACTAGTTGCATCAACATTAAGTTTGCTAGGTTTTGCCTGATCTGTGGGGAACAAATGTGGATACTTGTGTTTCATCTGGTCCTCGCGTTCCCACGTGAACTCTGGACCACGTCTTGAGTTCCAACGAACTCTCACAATCGGTATGCGGCTGTGCTTACGAACTTTAACTTCCCGATCCATAATTTCAATTGGTTCTTCGACAAACTGCAATTTGTCATCTATCTTCAGCTCTTGAAATGGTACTACTAGTGTTTCATCAACCAAACACTTCTTTAACTGCGATACGTGGAACACATCATGGACATTACCCAACTCAGCGGGTAATTCCAACCGGTAGGCCACCTTTCCAATCCGTTCTACAATTTTGAATGGTCCTACATAACGAGGGTTTAGTTTGCCGCGTTTCCCAAAACGCACCACTCCCTTCCAGGGTGAAACCTTTAACATTACGCGATCATTAACTTCGAATTCCAACGGTTTACTACGCTTGTCAGCGTAGCTTTTCTGGCGGTCGCGAGCTGCGGCCATACGGTTTCGGATCTGCACAATGCTTTCTGATGCCTCAAGAACAAACTCAGGTCCGGTGATCTGACTATCACCCACCTCCTGCCAACAGAGAGGTGAACGACATTTCCGTCCGTACAGTGCTTCGAATGGAGCTGCCTTAATGCTTGTATGATAACTGTTGTTGTAGGAGAATTCTATCAACGGCAAGTGTTTCTCCCACCCTTTCCCAAAATCAATCACACACGCCCGCAACATGTCTTCAAGTGTCTGGATTGTGCGCTCGCTTTGACCATCCGTCTGCGGGTGATAAGCGGTACTCATGTCGAGTTGGGAACCGAACGATTTGTGCATTGACTGCCATAACTCTGAAGTGAAACGCGGATCTCGGTCTGAAATGATAGAAGTTGGCACCCCATGCCTAGAAACCACCTCCTTGAGGTACACTGCCGCCAGCTGAGAGAATTTGTCTGTTTCCTTGATTGCTAGGAAATGTGCTGACTTCGTGAGGCGATCAACAGTCACCTGAGTTCTTGGTAGTCCTGTCACGAAATCCATGGCGATCTGTTCCCACTTCCAGGTGGGTATCTCTGGTTGCTGCAGTAGACCTGGGGGCTTTTGATGTTCTGCTTTGACTTTAGCACAAGTCAAACATTTGCTGACGTAGGTTGCTATATGAGCTTTCATGCTGGGCCACCAGTAGGTAGTTTTCAAGTCGTGATACATCTTATCTGATCCAGGATGTATAGAGTAACGTGACTTATGTGCCTCATCCATTACAAGTTCTCGTAGGTTGCCAAAGAATGGGACCCAAATGCATCCAGTTACGTAGTAAGCACCGTCTCCCTTTCGTTCTAGTCGTTGCCTCGAGCCACGTAAAGCTTCAGCTCGAACGTTCTCCGGTTTCAACGCTTCTAACTGAGCATCTCGTATCTGGGAAGGAAGGTTGGACTGGATCGTGAGTTGCAATGCTCGCACACGCCTAGGTGCATTATCCTTTCTGCTGAGGGCGTCAGCTACAACGTTCGCCTTGCCCGGATGATACTTGATGGCACATTCATAATCGTTCAATAATTCCACCCATCGTCGTTGTCGCATATTCAATTCTTTCTGGTCGAAGATGTGCTGAAGACTCCTATGGTCGGTGTAGATGGTGCATTTGGTACCGTACAGATAGTGCCTCCAGATCTTCAACGCAAATACCACTGCTCCTAACTCCAAGTCGTGTGTCGTGTAGTTTTTCTCGTGAACCTTCAACTGTTGCGAGGCATAGGCTATCACCTTCTCGCGTTGCATTAACACACAGCCGAGACCTTGAATTGATGCATCACAGTAGACTACAAAATCTTCGGTACCCTCTGGCAAGGACAAGATCGGTGCACTGCAAAGTTTCTGCTTTAACAACTGGAAGGCCTCTTCCTGCTTCGTTCCCCAAGAGTATACCGTGTTCTTCTGTGTTAACATGGTGAGAGGTTGCGCGATTTTTGAGAAATCTCTAATAAACCTTCGATAGTATCCAGCGAGACCAAGAAATTGGCGCACCTCAGACGGAGTCTTTGGTGCCGCCCAATTCTTAACTGCATCCACCTTCGCAGGATCCACATGTATCCCTTTCTCGTTAACAACGTGCCCAAGGAAATGTACTTCTCGAATCCAAAAGTCGCACTTAGAAAATTTCGCATACAGTTGTTCCCTTCTCAAAAGTTCCAAGATGAGACGTAGGTGACGCTCGTGATCTTCTTTGTTCTTGGAATAGACTAAGATGTCGTCAATAAACACTATAACAAACTCGTCGAGATATGGCTTACATACGCGGTTCATGAGATCCATGAAAACCGCTGGTGCATTGGTCAATCCAAACGGCATGACCAAAAACTCAAAGTGTCCGTAGCGCGTTCGAAAAGCCGTCTTGGGAACATCCTCTTCCCTAACCCTTACCTGGTGATACCCCGATCTTAAGTCGATCTTGGAATAGAAACTTGACCCTTGCAGCTGGTCAAACAAGTCGTCGATGCGTGGTAACGGATAGCGGTTCTTAATGGTCACCTTGTTAAGCTCTCGATAGTCGATACACATACGGAATGACCCATCTTTCTTCTTTACAAATAGTATTGGGGCTCCCCAAGGCGAAGAACTGGGTCGAATAAAGCCCCTGTCCAACAACTCTTGCAGTTGGTTAGACAGTTCTTGCAACTCTCCAGGTGCTAACCGGTATGGAGCTCGAGCAATCGGAGCCGCTCCCGGCGCAAGATCAATCTGGAATTCTACTTGACGATGAGGAGGTAACCCTGGTAGCTCCTCTGGGAATACATCAGCGAATTCTCGCACCACTGGCAGATCCTCGATCTTACTTTCTTCAGTCTGAGTGTTGGTAACTAATGCCAACATTGCTGGATACCCCTTTTGTAGATACTTCTGCGCATGCATGGCCGAGATAATACCAACCATCGTCCCACTACGATGTCCTTGAACTAATAATGTCTCCCCATCAGGGAGAGGGATACGTACAATCTTCTCTTTGCACAAAATTTCTGCTTGATGCTTAGACAACCAATCCATGCCTACCACTATGTCGAAACTACCGAGCGTAACGGGAAGAAGATCAATATCAAACACTTGACCCTCTAGATCTAGTTTGCATCCAAAAAGGACATTCGAGGCTTCTATCATTTTACCATCTGCTAGTTCTACTACTTGTTTAACTTCTAAAGGTGTTGGGGTTATCCCTAATCGTTGACTAAACTCTAGGGACACATAACTCCAATCGGCACCCGAATCAAATAATACAGAAGCAATACGATGGTTAACAGGAAACGTACCAGTTACAACGTTGCCGTCATTCCTGTCATCCCCTGCTCCAAGCTGAAACACTCTGCCTCGAGCACCATTTCCCCCATTGTTGCCGTTGTTGTTGTTGTTTCCAGCATTGTTGTTATTCTGGCGGTTGTTGTCGTTAGCGTTCTGGTTTAACTGAGGGCAATCCCGCTTAAAGTGACCCTCGTCACCACACTGATAGCACCCCTTCCTGAAACCCTGGTTCTGCTGGGGTGGTTGTCCCTGTTGTCTCTGATTCTGCTGGTTTTGTTGCTGCTGGTGTTTAGGCTGTGGGGCCCTACAATCCCTGGCCTCATGGCCCGCCTTACCACACCTGCTACACATCCGACTACACGTCCCGAAACGATGATAGCCACACTTGTGACATCGTGGCTTCTTCCCTGCATACGGACCCTGGCTGTGGCCACTTCCCTGGCCTTGATTGACAGAAGACGACTGGCTGATGCTGCGATTGTTGTTGTTTTCTGGCCTTTTCTGAGTCTGACCAGCACTGGGTGCTTTGTCGTAGTCGCTCCACTTCCGTTTGTTATCATTAGCAGATGTAGTAGCAGTGGGTGCCGCAGCAGCAGTGGCTGAAATGCGCGGGGGTAACGAATTGCTCTCGACCTCTTGGTCCACAATCTTATGAGTCAGACGAACAATCTGGGTTAAATCATTGAGATGGGCTGCATTGACCAAACTCTTCACACGCAGAGGCAACCCTTTGATGAATAACTCAATCCTCCGAGACATAGGCCGGGACAAGTTCGGGCACATGTCGGCCAGTTCATACGATCGCTTCACATACGCTTCGACTTCAGATCCAACCATCTTCAAGTCGTAGTACTCGTTTTCCAACTTCTGGACCTCGTCCCGAGGACAATACTCTTCCCGAATCAGCTCCTTAAAGTCATCCCAAGTTGTAGCATTCGCTGCCTCGATGCCCAACAGTTGGACTTGGGCATTCCACCACGTTAGGGCACCATCTGCCAAGGTACCCGCAGCATATTTTACCCTGTCCCCAGTAGGACAATTACAGATAGCAAACACAGACTCTGCTTTCTCGAACCATCTTAGAAGTCCCACAGTCCCTTCAGTCCCGGTGAAGGTCTGCGGCTTACAGTCCATAAACATTTTGAACGTACACGCAGGTTGATTAGGTTGGGGTTGCGCTTGCTGACCAGCTTGATAGGCTGCTAAAGCCTCAGCCACACGGGTATTGATTAGGTCAGTCAACTCAGCCTGAGTCATGTTGTTGTTGCCACGTCCGTGTCCTCGTCCACTCATGTTTCTATAGTTGGGAATAAACCGATTTAGAAATTGAAACGAGATGGAAGTCAAGTATCATACTGATATTCACGTACTACCAAGTTCACACATAGTAAGGCAGAACCCTTCTCACGCTTGATAAGCCTCACTGGGACTTGCATGCACCCCACGTTATTATTAAGTGTGCACCCATAATAATAAGGCAATTTGCATGCTTATCTCAGTGCCTCTTAGCTTGCGCTCAAAGTTTCCCCCGTTCAAACAACACAACAGATGGTATCACAGGTCTATGGTTCGCATGGGTCGAAGAGTAGTGTCACACTATCAAGTCACTATGGTGTCAAATGTTTCAGTTCACATACGTTCTGAGTGTGTGACTGCTAAGTAAGTAATGTATAAAGTGAGAGAGAGACGAACCTTGCAATCTAGAGCTGAGTGTCATGATCGATCTTCGAAGTTGTTTGGTTATAGTCTGGTTTTATAAAACGTTTTAAAACCTAGTTCACTATAACCAGTGGCTCTGATACCAAACTGTAACACCCCCAAAATACCACCTGCGGAAACCCCGCGAGGCGTGTTACACATCAGAGTCTGAGCCACCAATCACATTGAACCAATGATAAATACTTAAATAAAACATGTCATTAGTTGCCAAGATTAAATGTCAAACATAATATCAATTCACAAAGAGTTATATAGCGGAAGCATATGATAAGTCGTTTAACAATTGTTTCATAATAAACTCAAAACCAATTTATCAATTATAAGTAATCCAATAGCTTCGATCCATGACCACTCCAGCACTCCCAGATAGCAAGTCCATGTTCCAAGGTTAACGACCTACAAGCATGCAAACAAGTGTGTCAGACTACGCTGGTGAGTTCAAGGTTTTGTTAACATGTTGAGTTACCAGATGTATGTTAATGCGATTCAATGTTGCGTTACGATGTGCTCATGTTAGATACCCTAGGGAGTGTGCCCATGTGTATCCGGGGAGTGGGTACCCCTTAACGACCGATTGCTATGTTGCCTTCGTTAGATACCCTAGGGAGTGTGCCCATATGTATCCGAGGAGTGTGCCTCTAACAACCATAGCCATACCCAGATAATTAGTTCACGCCCGTCCTTACGGCCCGGTGAGGTTTCCCAGCTAATAGCGCTATCAACTAATTACCCCCATTGCCCTCCAGGCAATCCGATGATAGATCCCATGTTCAATAACCAAAATCGATTAAGTTGTTTACCCAAAGTTTCCCTTCCAAATGTTTACCAGTTGTCCCAAACCACCGGGACGCATGCTTGAGAAAATGCATTGAACTCACCTGGGATTGCTCGGCAGGTTATACCAAAGTTACTTGAATTAAGAATGGTCAATCACGTCCTAACAGGGTTACCATACAAGTCAGGTTTGGTTCAAGTAATGCACGTATGTTTCACACAAGTTAACACGTTACAGGCACGTAGATCATGGCAACACTTTAACAATCAAATTATGTGCGAATAAGATAAGCCCAATGGTAATCGGTCTAAATAATCTAAGGGATCCAATAGCATACACGGCCCAACAACAATAAACAATTAACAATCTTGTGCGATCCAAACATCATGTACGATCGGGTTGACTTGTGTGTTCCGGACGGATTGTGCGATCAGGTTTGGGCTTGAAAGCCCAATCGGTTGAACAACAATTCAGCTTGTGCGATACAACAGTAAGCTCGGTTCAATAGTGATCTTGTGCGACTGAATTGGGTTGTGCGACCCGGCCAGTTGTGCGATCGGGGTTGGGCTTAAGGCCCAACGGCGAAATAGTTAAGTGATCCGTGTGTGGCCCAAGATCTTGTGCGATCGGCACTGTCTTGTGCGATCCACAAGATCTTGTACGATCATGCAATGTGACGCAGTACATTGTGCTTATCCAATTGTGTCTAACTTGTGTGATATATTTGCGTGTCCGGTTTGTGCGATTAGTTCAATCATTCCAAAAATCGAGCAATTCGGTTACAAACAATTAAATGGTTTCCAGAATTACGATAACCAATTAACATCATTAACAGTTTCTAGTCATCACCCAATCGATCAAAACAAGGTTTTGTCATTCAATTCTTATGAACCCTAATCCGATCAACATGAACAAACACAATCACGATTTAATACTCGGCTCATAATCATGATTTTCTAGCATGCATCCTAACAACAATAACATCCGATCATGAACTTATAACGGGTTAACCTCTATATCGAAACCGATTCATAACATATTATCATATAACCATTATTGTTCATCATACATTCTTAACCATCATACCGGATCATAACATCATGTAACACACATATCACAATAGAAATCATGAACCCAATAGTAATACACTAACCGATTGAAATCAAAGAGAAGGTGAGCCGAATGGAAAACAAGATCTTCGATCCAAAGGGTTGTTCGCCGTCGAGTTGAGAGGAGGGGAGAGAGCACTAGGGTTTTGTGACAACCCGAAATCTAGAACTTTTCGTTGTGTCGTGATGTAACTTGTTTGTACATTATGTGACTAGTGACTGACTAAACTTAATGATAACGTGAATCTTTATGTGATATGTGCTTTGTTATGTGTGCATTGGTATGTATATATGTATGTGTTATATGTGAGCCGAGAACCCAACCCGAGAACAAGGAACCCGACTCGAGACCATGAGGTCTCGAGTGATTTGTGACCATGACTCGCAACCGGGCGGTTGCGAGTGGGCCTTTGGGCCGTAACCGGTTTGGGCCGAAACCCCAAGCCCAACCCGAAACATCCCTTGGTATATATACCCCATCTTTCCCCACTTTCCCTCATTTCATACACAACACACAAACACACTTCTACTATTTCTCTCAACTAGAAACCCTCAACAACACACCCCAATCCCTTTCAATTTTCGGTTCAAGCTAGGATCCCGGACAAGAAACTCGGTCATGACCATCACTCGGACACTCCATCTTCTCTCATTTTCTTCCTTTCTTTCGGCTCATCCTCCTTCTTCACAACCGGTTAGTGTTGTTACTATGTGCATGAGATTTATGTATGCTTATGAACTAAGAAATGCTTGGTTAGTAGTTTTTGTATGATTTTTAGGAGGATTTGTGAAACTTGACTATATGTGAAAACCCTTGTGAACAAAGCTTGATAACATGTTTAAATGACTAACAAATGGTAGTTCAAGAATGATTATGACTAACCATACTATGCTTCTTTATTCCTTGCAAATAATGATGTTAAACTTAAGATTCGGATATATAATGTATGTTTTGCATGTTGATCTTGCTAAAACATGTGATTTTGGTTCATAAATATATGATTATGTTGATATGAAAACCCTAGAAAATGATGAACATAAGATGAACTTGTTTGAATATGACTTGAAGATGTAAAAATGGTAAAGTTTGATCTATTTTCATTGCTGGTCAGTTTAGGAAAAGTGTTAAGTGGAACCTTATTGGCTGTTTCCTAATCTGGGTCTGTTTGCATAGTACTTATTGGACTGATAGATCTGCATCATCACGTGTACATGAAAAAGACAGCATACCGACTCGCAACCGCACCGTTTCGACTCGCAACCAAGGCAAGACAACTCGAGACCACGTAGTTGCGACTCGCAATCATAGCATGACAACTCGAAACCTCACGATTTCGACTCGAGACTATGACGGTTGCGACTCGCAACCACAGCATGATGACTCGAGATCACACGGTTGCGACTCGCAACCATAACGTGACGAGCCGAAACCACCTGGTTGCGACTCGAGACCAGCTGGTTGCGAGTGGGCTGTCCACTTTGGTTATTGGGCCATTATGTGTTACGGGCTATCTGTTGACTGGGTTATGTGTTACTGTTGACTGCTTAATTGTTTAGGCCGGCCCAATAACCCCATGACTGTTTACTTGTATGCATGTTACGTGCCAGTATGTGTTTTACGTGAATACTTGTATCTGACCTATACCGGTAACCATGTTAGGACGTGGTGACCAGCGTGTTTGACCAAGTAACCTAAACCTACCGAGCAACCCAAGGTGAGTTCACAACTTAAAAGCATGCGTCCCGGTGGTTTGGGACACGAGACTAACAACTCTATCCCCTGGTAAAAGGGGATACCATTTACATACCTTTCCTAGTTATGGGAACAACACTTACTTTTCCTTCCCTGGTATTGGGAATCCTTTTGGACAATCCTATCCCCTGGTAAAAGGGGATACCATTTACATACTTTCCCTGGTTATTGGGAACAAAACTTACTTTTCCTTCCCGGGTATTGGGAAACCTTTTGGTTAATTACTGTTTATACGGATTGCAACTAACGGCACTAAACGAAACTCTATCACTCAAGTCCCTACTACAAATACCGATTAGTCGCCGGGTTAGGCGAGCGGGTTATTAGTTGATAGCGCTATTTAGGTGTTTACCAGCCTCACACCGTGCCCTGGTTTGGGATCGGTCGTGAACTAATAGACTCAGAAATCCGTCAATGATGATAGAACATTGACATCGGGGCATCCTGCGGATACGCAACGGTTACCTAGTGTTCGGTATTGGAAAAACAGTTTAGTCGCTAACTTTTGGGGTAGCTCCCCAGGGCATGTATAAACGGGTAAATTAACCGGTGAAACAAGTTTTTGGTAATTAAAACTGGACAACTAGTGAACTCACTCAGCATTATTGTTGACCCCTTACTGCATGCTTTGCAGGTAGCCAATGATTCAGGAGCTGCTGCTTGGGGATGTGTAGTGTTCGTCAAACCCGTGTGTCGGGATAACTGTTTTGAACAATGAACTGTCTTTAAAACTATTTTGGTTTATGCTTCCGCTGTTTGTTAAACTAATTACCGAATCTAAACTCTAATGTTGCTAATTACTCCGGTTATTAAATGTTTCTACTATTAACTAAAGGTTCAGTATAATTGGTGGCTGGATCCTGGTCAGTCACGCCCCCGAAGCGGGTGTTATCTGCAGGTGGATTTTGGGGGTGTGACAGATTGGTATCAGAGCCATTGGTTATAGTGAACTTGGTTTTAAAAAGGGGAAAAATCTTTTTGGAGAAAACCAGACTATAACCCGTGACTCGTGACGACACTACACTCCAAGTACAAGGCTCAACACTTTTGACCTCATAGCTCGGACCAGTGTTTACTTGTTTGCTTACTTTATGTTTCCTGTTTCGCTATACGTACTAGTATGCCTAACTAGTGAACGCCCCCATACGATATTGCATGTGATTGCACGTTAGCACACCAATATGAATTCATGTACACTTTCTCGTATCATGTGATTGATAGGGTGGTAATTCCCTAAACCTCCATGACTTACACTACTTGATACTCTTTGAAATCTACTCGAGTGTGGGGAACCATTTGACATGAGTTAAGAGGAGCTGAGATGAACATGCAAATCACAATATTATTGTGGGTGCACACATAATAATATAGTGGGGTGGATGTGAGTCCCAGTGAGGCTTAACAAGTGAAAAAGGGGTTCCGTTTCGTTATTTGTATGATGAGAAACACAACAGTCCATAGAAGCCGTAGCAGTGATTGTCTCCTACTCGAACACGATCTTTTCACTTCTCCCTGCACCCCTTTCGAACCTCGATGCTATCGAGTATTACCTGAACACCCATATGAACGCCTAGCGAACTGTGTAGAACATTAGGTGCTTGTACGAACATCCCCGGGATGGATATTGAAACGACAAAGATTGGTCTATATCCTTCTCACCTTTCTTCGCTTGCTGGAACTTAACGTGTTGACATCCTAAATGCGATCACTTCTGCAACGCTATCTCAACCTACCGTGTATTACTCAGTCAAGAGGGTAGACGTAGTACCTTACTGGCTTCAGCATTTGAACGACCCTAGTCACCGACAACGAGCATCAGCGAATTGACTCCAATCGAACCCTTAACCCTAGTCAGCGGCTCATAGGAGCCAGCTCTTACGAATCAGTCGGGCCATAAGCGGTGACAGTTGACAATGGTGCGGAAACGCGTAACGGCCAGCTCAATAAGTACACCTTGGGACGCGGCACGGAAACGTGACAAGATGGACTTGTCAGTAAAGGATCGTAGCGCACCATTTCAAGCAACGACATCAGAAACAACAGTCGCGACAACATCAAGGTCAACAACCAGGGGAATGATGATAGTAATGGGAATCCTCGCAACCGTAACAACATTGGAAATAATGCTCGTGGAAGGGCATTTAGGATTGGCGCAGGCGACGCCAGGCATAGTAGCAACATGGTAGCTTGTATGAGTAGTTGTTTGCTTCATCTCTATTCTGCTTGACCCTGATACTTCTTGAAACCGAACCAGATGTGGAATCGACTGATGGCAAGTCAAATAGAATCTCAAAAGTTCGTTAGGATGTAAACACGACCTTGTGGGACGAGTGTCCGATGTCGACCTTCCTTCTACCACACTCGATGGTTACAACGCAGTAGTTAGTGTGAATTGGATTACCCAGGAATCACGCGAATATACCCAGTGAGGAGAAAACTTTGTGTGGAGAATCGGCATTTGTTCTAAAGCATCAGAGTAGTTCAATAGTTAGCGCCATTTCAGCTGAGAAGGCCAGAAGTGTCTACAGAGGGATTACTCCGCTGTGTTAGCAACCGCTACGGATGTTAAGGCTAAGGAAAAGTGGATCGAGGATCCACCAGTTGTCCGTTGTTTCTCTCGGCGTGCTATCCGAGGAACATTCAGTTTTTCTTCCGAAAATTTGTTAGGCGGAATCTCAGTTTGATCTCACGTCTAAGGCAGCCCTGATTACTTGTACTTTTACCATTTTGCGCCAGGAAGGTCGCAAGATCTATCAAAACAACTATAGGAACCGTTGGACAGGAGTTTTGTAGGGTCTAGTTCTTCGCTTTGGGGGAGCCCCACTTATCCTAGGGAAGATGGACTTTTTTTCGTGTGTACTGACTGTTAAGAACTCATCAAGGTGACAGCCCATAACCGTTCGTCTCGATCCTGTATTGACAACCTATTGACCAGTTACATGGGTCATGCTCCTATGTGAAGATTGAGTAGCGAACGAACTAACATCAGATGGAAGTCCAAAGGGGGGATGTTCCTAAAACGGCATAGTGAACGCAATAAGGCCATTTCCAGGAAACACCGGATGAATTATTCCATGACCTTTTGGGGTGAATAACCCACCAGCTGCTTTATGGATCACACTGCAACTGTGTTTATCTAGTACGTTTTGAATCACTTCTAGGAGAAAGGTGCACCTTGAACAACACTTGTATTCCATTGTAGAGCTTCTAGGGGAGGAGCGTCTACGTGCGAAGTCTACCTAAGTATGACTTCAGGATTCGGGAAGTACACATTTTTTTTATCAAACAACGAAGTGGGAATACACATGGATCTCGCTAAGATCCATTTTGTTAGGAACTGACCAACATCAAAGATCCCTTCGAGGATACAGGAGTTTCTTGGTCCCACTAGATACTATCGCAGCTTAATCACAAGATTTTCGATGGTCGCACAGCTTAAGTCTCGTTGGCACAGCAGGGTGTTGTGCTCGTGAAAGACCAAAACAGGAGGACGACTTTTCAGCTTTCGAATCCCAACTTTGTAATGCACTGAGCATCGTCTTCACCCTAGGGTACGGGTGATCTAGCGGTATACCATGATGCTTCGAATTAGGATCCCAGTTACACACGGATGCAACGCGAGAAGGTTATTGCTTACGCCTCTCGACAACTTAGGACGCACGAAAGGAACTACACAACGCTTGATTTGGAACTGGGAGCAGTGATCTTCGCACTTAAGTTATGACGGCATTACCTATACGGAACCAAGTGCGCCATCTACACCGACCACAGAAGTTTAGAACACATATTCAAGAAGAAGGAACTGAATATGCGACAGCGACGATGGGTCGGACTGCTGAATGATTACGAGTGCTCTATCAGGTATCACCCGGGCAAGGCCAATGTAGTGGCAGACGCCCTCAGTCGGGAGGACACTACGCCTAAGCGCGTAAGAGCTTTACAACTCACGATCCATTCTAGTCTACCTTCGCAAATACGAGCTGCTCAGATAGAAGCACTGAAACCAGAGAACGTTAGAGCTGAAGCCCCACGCGGGTCAAGGCAACGCTTAGAACAGAAGGAAGACGGTGCTTATTATGTAACAGGACGCATTTGGGTCCCACTCTATGGCGACTTACGAGAACTTACGATGGATGAAGCGCACAAACCTCGCTACTCAGTACACCCTGGTTCGGACAAGATGTACCACGATATTAAGACTACGTATTGGTGGCCTAGCATGAAGGCCCACATAGCAACTTACGTCAGCAAGTGTTTGACTTGTGCGCGAGTCAAGACGGAATATCAGAAACCCTCAGGCCTACTCCAACAACCAGAGATACCACAATGGAAATGGGAGCAAATTTCCATGGATTTCGTTACTGGCCTACCTAGATCACAGCGCGGAAACGATACTATCTGGGTGATCGTGGATCGACTCACGAAATCCGCACACTTCTTGGCAATCAAAGACAACAGATAAATTCTCCACTCTGGCGAAGATATACCTCAAGGAAGTTGTTTCGAGGCACGGGGTGCCCACCTCTATCATCTCTGATCGAGATGTACGTTTTACTTCGGAACTGTGGCAAGCAATGCACAAGTCTTTTGGCTCACGTCTAGATATGAGCACAGCATATCACCCACAGACGGACGGGCAGTCCGAGCGCACTATTCAAACATTAGAAGACATGCTTCGCGCTTGTGTAAACGACTTTGGCAACAGCTGGGAAAGGCATCTGCCACTCGTGGAATTCTCGTATAATAACAGCTACCACACCAGCATTAAAGCTGCTCCGTTTGAGGCATTGTACGGACGTAAATGCCGGTCACCTCCTTGTTGGACAGAGGTGGGGAATAGTCAAATCACTGGTCCAGAACATGTGGTAGACACTACTGAGCGGATTGCTCAAATACGACAACGCATGGCGGCCGCTCGTGACCGTCAGAAGGCCTACGCCGATAAGGGCAGGAAACCACTTGAGCTCCAGGTTGGGGAGCGGGTACCACTCAAAGTTTCACCCTGGAAGGGTGTGGTTCGTTTTGGTAAACGAGGCAAACTCAACCCACGGTACGTTGGACCTTTCGAAATCCTTGAGAAAATAGGCAAGGTGGCCTACAGACTGAACTTACCAGCAGAACTCGGTGCAGTTCATAACGTTTTCCATGTGTCGAATCTGAAGAAGTGTCTGTCAGATGAGACGCACGTAGTTCCTCTGAAGGAACTCACGATCGACGAACAGTTGAAATTCGTCGAAGAACCTGTCGAAATCACGGACCGGGATGTTAAGGTCCTCAAGAGCACTAGAATACCTCTTGTTCGAGTTCGTTGGAACTCACGGCGCGGCCCAGAGTTTACCTGGGAGCGCGAAGATCGGATGAAACAAAAATATCCCCAACTGTTTGAGAACAGTACAAACGCTACTGAGGCTGAAGCTACGGAATTTCGGGACGAAATTCCAGATCAACGGGGGGTGGATGTGACACCCCAGGATAACCGGGAAAACCTTACAACTTGACTAGCTTCCTCAGTGAGTGCCATCAAATTTCGGGACGAAATTTCTTTCAACTTGGGGATGATGTGACAACCCGAAATCTAGAACTTTTCGTTGTGTCGTGATGTAACTTGTTTGTACATTATGTGACTAGTGACTGACTAAACTTAATGATAACGTGAATCTTTATGTGATATGTGCTTTGTTATGTGTGCATTGGTATGTATATATGTATGTGTTATATGTGAGCCGAGAACCCAACCCGAGAACAAGGAACCCGACTCGAGACCATGAGGTCTCGAGTGATTTGTGACCATGACTCGCAACCGGGCGGTTGCGAGTGGGCCTTTGGGCCGTAACCGGTTTGGGCCGAAACCCCAAGCCCAACCCGAAACATCCCTTGGTATATATACCCCATCTTTCCCCACTTTCCCTCATTTCATACACAACACACAAACACACTTCTACTATTTCTCTCAACTAGAAACCCTCAACAACACACCCCAATCCCTTTCAATTTTCGGTTCAAGCTAGGATCCCGGACAAGAAACTCGGTCATGACCATCACTCGGACACTCCATCTTCTCTCATTTTCTTCCTTTCTTTCGGCTCATCCTCCTTCTTCACAACCGGTTAGTGTTGTTACTATGTGCATGAGATTTATGTATGCTTATGAACTAAGAAATGCTTGGTTAGTAGTTTTTGTATGATTTTTAGGAGGATTTGTGAAACTTGACTATATGTGAAAACCCTTGTGAACAAAGCTTGATAACATGTTTAAATGACTAACAAATGGTAGTTCAAGAATGATTATGACTAACCATACTATGCTTCTTTATTCCTTGCAAATAATGATGTTAAACTTAAGATTCGGATATATAATGTATGTTTTGCATGTTGATCTTGCTAAAACATGTGATTTTGGTTCATAAATATATGATTATGTTGATATGAAAACCCTAGAAAATGATGAACATAAGATGAACTTGTTTGAATATGACTTGAAGATGTAAAAATGGTAAAGTTTGATCTATTTTCATTGCTGGTCAGTTTAGGAAAAGTGTTAAGTGGAACCTTATTGGCTGTTTCCTAATCTGGGTCTGTTTGCATAGTACTTATTGGACTGATAGATCTGCATCATCACGTGTACATGAAAAAGACAGCATACCGACTCGCAACCGCACCGTTTCGACTCGCAACCAAGGCAAGACAACTCGAGACCACGTAGTTGCGACTCGCAATCATAGCATGACAACTCGAAACCTCACGATTTCGACTCGAGACTATGACGGTTGCGACTCGCAACCACAGCATGATGACTCGAGATCACACGGTTGCGACTCGCAACCATAACGTGACGAGCCGAAACCACCTGGTTGCGACTCGAGACCAGCTGGTTGCGAGTGGGCTGTCCACTTTGGTTATTGGGCCATTATGTGTTATGGGCTATCTGTTGACTGGGTTATGTGTTACTGTTGACTGCTTAATTGTTTAGGCCGGCCCAATAACCCCATGACTGTTTACTTGTATGCATGTTACGTGCCAGTATGTGTTTTACGTGAATACTTGTATCTGACCTATACCGGTAACCATGTTAGGACGTGGTGACCAGCGTGTTTGACCAAGTAACCTAAACCTACCGAGCAACCCAAGGTGAGTTCACAACTTAAAAGCATGCGTCCCGGTGGTTTGGGACACGAGACTAACAACTCTATCCCCTGGTAAAAGGGGATACCATTTACATACCTTTCCTAGTTATGGGAACAACACTTACTTTTCCTTCCCTGGTATTGGGAATCCTTTTGGACAATCCTATCCCCTGGTAAAAGGGGATACCATTTACATACTTTCCCTGGTTATTGGGAACAAAACTTACTTTTCCTTCCCGGGTATTGGGAAACCTTTTGGTTAATTACTGTTTATACGGATTGCAACTAACGGCACTAAACGAAACTCTATCACTCAAGTCCCTACTACAAATACCGATTAGTCGCCGGGTTAGGCGAGCGGGTTATTAGTTGATAGCGCTATTTAGGTGTTTACCAGCCTCACACCGTGCCCTGGTTTGGGATCGGTCGTGAACTAATAGACTCAGAAATCCGTCAATGATGATAGAACATTGACATCGGGGCATCCTGCGGATACGCAACGGTTACCTAGTGTTCGGTATTGGAAAAACAGTTTAGTCGCTAACTTTTGGGGTAGCTCCCCAGGGCATGTATAAACGGGTAAATTAACCGGTGAAACAAGTTTTTGGTAATTAAAACTGGACAACTAGTGAACTCACTCAGCATTATTGTTGACCCCTTACTGCATGCTTTGCAGGTAGCCAATGATTCAGGAGCTGCTGCTTGGGGATGTGTAGTGTTCGTCAAACCCGTGTGTCGGGATAACTGTTTTGAACAATGAACTGTCTTTAAAACTATTTTGGTTTATGCTTCCGCTGTTTGTTAAACTAATTACCGAATCTAAACTCTAATGTTGCTAATTACTCCGGTTATTAAATGTTTCTACTATTAACTAAAGGTTCAGTATAATTGGTGGCTGGATCCTGGTCAGTCACGCCCCCGAAGCGGGTGTTATCTGCAGGTGGATTTTGGGGGTGTGACAGGTTTTGTAACTTGTGTTTTTGTGTAACCAAATGAGAAACCTCCTAAGGTTGTGTGTATACGCATATAATGAAGTGGGCCGAACCCAACTTGGGCTGCCCTAGGTTCGGATGCAAGAAGTGTAATCCGAGTGGGCTTGTGCGATCGATTAGGTTGTACGGTCAATGAGTCTTTTGCGATTACCACATATATACAAGCATTTAATTCGTAACATACAATAAAAACACATATCACATAAACATAACAGTCAATCAACATAGTTCACGTGAGCACGTTACGTTACACAAAGTAGGTTCAAATTACGAGTTGTCACACTCGTCATATCTAGTTTAATGTTCATTTCTTAGTCAAAAGTCAAGCAGTTTGACTTCTGCTTTGACTTTCGAATTTGACATATTTGGTCAACTTTAAGATCCAACGAAGCCCAATTATATGACCATAGTAATATAGGGAATAACTAGGTTCAAATTACGAGTTGTCACACTCGTCATATCTAGTTTAATGTTCATTTCTTAGTCAAAAGTCAAGCAGTTTGACTTCTGCTTTGACTTTCGAATTTGACATATTTGGTCAACTTTAAGATCCAACGAAGCCCAATTATATGACCATAGTAATATAGGGAATAACTCTCTGAGGTTATACCTTATGATCATGTCATTTGGTGAGTAAAATGACAAGTCAATTATGATACTTTAAAAAGGTCAAAAATGCCCTTTTGCAATAAAATGCTTTTTTAAACCATATGGTCCATGTTTTAACTATAAGAACTGATCATATAACATAAATAAACTTGTTTTGACATAACAGCCTTGTCATAGGACTCATTCGACCATCCGAACCTGTATTTACGCATAAACTCGTTAAAATGGCATAAACCATTTTCATAAGGCGTAAAGGGTCAAAACACCTTTAGACACTTTTCAATCAGAATGTAATGTTTAATAAATCATATTATATGAGATCTCTTACTTGTTTGGTTATAAACCACATTCTATCTGATCTTTGGCTTAAGCCATGATATACTAACAACATGATCATCCTATATATTTGGAAGCACTTGAGTTTTGCTTGTACAATTAAACAAGACAGCATCAATCAAGTGAGTACATAGTCCTCACTTTTCAGTTTTCAAATTGTTTTAGGGTGACTCATATGTGCCTATTATTTTTTCAAGTTTACAAAACTTATTACATTTGGTTTACATATACATAGTACATTGTCCATTGTATTAAACATGATGGGAGTTGAACATGACAATGATACATTCATTAACTTTGGCCAAGCTGATCGATAGTATGTTATAGCGCTATAGGATTAACAATCTCATTCCCGCTTCCTAGGTTTGTTTGGAAGTTATCTCTGGGAATGACAGAAACTGTGAAACATAATTGATAAACTCGTTTTATGGATTATCCAACAGTCAACAAAGGTTTAAATGTATTCGCCAACAACCATACCCGTTTATACAAAATGACATGGTTTTGCAAAATAAACCATTTGGTTTATACAAAACAAGATGTTTGGTTTATACAAGACAAGACATTTGGTTTATACAAGACAATTCAAAATATTTATATTGATTTATTTTGTATTTTTAATTGATTTTCTACATGATCTAATCTTGTATAATTCATAATGAATCCAAATAATGTCTGAAAATTCCCAAAAATTACCCAAAGTACTCTGACATGATCTACAACAATTCTATAAAATCAATCTTATTAATACATTAGACGCCCCAAATTAAGAATCTAAGAACCCTAGTTTCAAAATTTTCTAAACTCAGATTCATTTGACCTTGAACACTAATTTGCTATAGGGCTTTCTTAGAGAATTAAAGCTAATCACAATGGGCTTTGGAATTACCTGAAAAGCTATAGAACTGAGGGAGAAATCGCAGACTGAAGTTTCGAAGCCTATTTTGTTCCTCCGATCAATACGCGATGTGTGGTTGATGAAATTTGGATTTTCCATTGGGGTTTTACTTGGGTTGATTCGGGCTTTCGAATGGTAATGGGATTGTGATCAAATCTTATGAAAATGATAACACCCAATTAAGGTTAACATGAGCTTTAATTGTTGTTAGGATCTGAGTTTGTTTTGATTGTGTTTGTTTAACAAGTGATTAATGAAAAAAGATAAATCAGAGATGAATTGCAGCATAAATGAAAGTAAACTTTATAACACAATCAAAGAGAGATAGTTTTCATCATACATGATTTAATTAGTCAAAAGATTGTATGAATTACAAAGATTCAACTATGCATGCATGTACACTAAACTCCCCCTCAGCCCGAGCTCACTAGTTTGTTCGTACAAGATGATAGGTGCAAAAGAGCTAATAGAACAGTACATGTACTGTTCTATTTATAGTACAAATCTAACCACTGAGCATCTAATGCTGATGTCACCTAGACAGTGACATCTAACAGACTAACAACTTCTAAACACTGATGCTAAACAAGTACTGTTACATTGAATACACTGATAGGTAAACACTGATACTCCTATCCGCTGTTGAGCCTAAGCACTGATGTAGCAGATTAGTGCTTTCTTCATAGGTTGATGAATCAGCAGTGCTTTAGTCTTCATCAGGGCTTTGACAATCAGCAGTTGTTAGGTCTTCACAGTCTTTATTACCAACAGTCTTTAAAGGAACAGTAGTTGATTAGATCAATCCTTAGGATGATTAGCTGATAGAAGCACTGCCATTGGAGGGAACTTAGAACATGCACTGCTTATTGTGGATCAACTGTTTGAGAACCAGTTTTGGCTTTGAGTATTATCCGTTCTTCAGGTTTGATCACATGGGCCAACAATATCCCCCTAGAACAGATGATGCGAAAACACTTCTTTATTCTTGATCTTTATTCTCTCATCAGCCTTTCCCTGATTTGCCCTTTGAATTGCAATTCAAAGTTCAGGGAATCTTCATCATCTTCATCCCTATGAAGTTGAAGTTCCAAAACATACATCTTGGAGGTCGGCTGCACCCAGACCTAGTGCATCTTCCCTTGATATGTGTTCAACTCTACTATTAGACTTGAGCAGAGTCAATACATGGGTCTTTTTATCAGACTTCCACTTTAGTATTTTTTAGTCCAATGGTTTTCTTGGGAGAAGTTTTATTTGTGATGAGTCTGGATATGGAGGTCTGCTTGTTAGCTTTTTCATAGTTTCAGCAAGTTGAGCTTGAAGCTTTAATGAAGCATCATCCAAACCATACAAGATCTGATTCTTGATAGCCCGTTTCATAATGTTAGCTTCTCTCTTTTCATCTTCCTCATCCATCTGCTGCTGTCTTTTTCTTTGACTCAAGACTTGGATGGATGCATTAGAGGGTGTAAACAGCTTTGTAAGAGAGAGGGTCTGCTGCTGAGACTGATCAGTGGTTTGGTCTTTGTAAATTGGCTTCTTAGGAGCTGTAGGATCAGTTTCTCTTAGTTTTTCCAACTTATCATATATCTGATCAGCATACTGCCTGGATCATCTTGAAATGGTCAGCTCTCTTCCTCTTGTATTCTAATGCAAGATCTGCACTAGATTTCTTGAACTTGTTCCAGTTTGGTGCAGTCTTCTTCATCTGAGGATCATTCTTCATCCTTTCACATATGTTTGCTTCTTCTTTGAGAGCTGTGAGAGGCCAGTCTTTGAATTGATGTTCTTTGGCTGGATATGGTTTGTCTCTCATGATAAGTTCTATGAGATCTTTCCTTAGCTTTCTTTGAAGATCAGCATTGGGTGGCAGATTTGACATCTCCTTGCTCAAGTCTCTTGCAAAGTCTTTCAGCTTCCTGACTTTACTTAACCTATGCTGCATTCGACTTGACACGTTGGTGTCACCTTTCCCTTTACTCTCTTGCTTAGCAATGTATTCAGCTTGCTTGGCTTTTAGTTTTAGATACTCATCCATGTTTCTTGGATTTCTAAAGCCATGAAGAGATGGGAAGGTTCTCTGGGATGAATCATCCTCTGTATTGAATTGTTGCATTTCATCTTTAACTACATGCAATTCAAGAGGATAGGTTACTGCCAATGGTATGTCTCGTGTAGGGTTGTGATCAGTGAGTGGTTAAATAAGTGGATTTGATGTTGGTGATGGAGGAGGGATGAATGGCTCAGGGTTTGTTTGGATAAATGGTGAAGATGAATAGGAGTATGTGCAGGTATATCATCATCATTCACTGTGAACTTTCTTTTTCTTGTATAGACTGATTTTGGTGAAGAAGTTTTTGTAGGAGTTTGGGTTATCGGAGTGAAAATTAATTGTGATGGGAATTGAAATGTTGTGGAAGTGGTGGATTGACTAACAGCTGGTGAAACAACTGGTGTCTCAAACACCATTGTCCTAACATCTGTTGAACTTTTTGTAGTGTCAACATCTGTTTCAGTTGAAGATGGTAATGGTGAACATGGTTTAGTTTTCTGCTTTTTGGTAGGAGGTTTTTGTGGTGAGGGTGTTGGTTTAGGTGTCGCAGTGGATGGCCTTTTAGTACTAGTAGTGGTTTTGGGACCAGCAGTGGTTGGCTTTTCAGGTGTTTGTGGTTGTGGTTTAGAAAATATGGCAAGTGGTGGTTTGTTGTGTTTGAATGATTTCTTTCTGTTTGAAGTGCCAAGATCTTTTTCTTGATTTCCCAATCTTTCAACTCCTTTTGTTCCTTTTTTTAAATCCTCTCCTTTGTTTCATTCTGATTCTTTGTGCTCTTTTTGTTTGCAATTTCTTCGTCTACTAGAATATTAAGGGTTCCATCAATTCCCTTTTCCTTTTTTTAATAGATGTTTCAGCAGAAGTTGCAGAAGACTTCTATGCAGGCTCTAGCTTTTGTCTTGGTGTTGCCTTACCAAAATTTTTCATGTTGTGTTTCTCCCCCTTTTTGGCATCATCATCTTCTTTTTCAAAGACAAGTGCAGGGATAGTGCCAATCAATTTTCCTAGGGCTTCTTTGATGCTCCTGATATCAGCCTGAGTATCTTTATATCTTTCCTCAAACATAACTCTTACAAATTCCATTTCTGTTTTATGTTGAGCAGCAAGCAGTTCCTTTTGAGCAGAGAGAATAGGCTCGACAACATTCCAAAGCTCTTCAGAGTAATGTTGAGGTGTTGGCTGACTTTTAGAAGCTTCTACCAAAAACTTGAGTGAGTCATTCATGGTAGCAACAGTGTTTTAAATGGTTGAAAGCCTCTCCGTCAAATCTTGATATTTTAAGCCATCACCCAACTTAGTGGGATCATCTGATTTCCCACCAGTGATGGTTGTTTAGTTGTTGAAACATGATGAGTCTCCAAAGTTTCATCAACTGATGCCCCTTTTGCTCGGTACTTGGGACTTCCCTCTGCAGTGGTTACCTTAGAAATCTCACCAGTGATTAGCTTGAACACACCCGTGGATACCTTGGTAGCATCAGCAGTGGTAGCCTTCAAGGGAGTCTTATTGATGAAACTATCGCCCAGATGTAGATCAGTGGATCTGACATCTATAGTAGCTGCTCCACTTGAACTACCAACAAGAATTTCATGAAATTCATGTGGGGTAACCTCCTCAGTTGTTTGAGGGTTAACCAATTGAATTGGTTCAGACACAACCAATGTAGAAGTTTTGCTATCATTAATGTGTTGGTGAGAGGGCAACTTTGTGTCTGAATTTCAATGGCATCAAACAAAGGTATAATGGATGGTGGAATTTGAGATGTGGAGAGTGGTGTTGAAAGAGAATTTGCCCAGAAGGGCTGTTAAGCATACTTTCATTTGAGGATAATACTTCATATTGAGGTGTCCCTATGCTTACAACATGTTCCTTTTGTGAGGAATCATGAGGAGTTAAGGTTTTGGGTGGAGATCTTTCCAACTGTTGTGAGGAAGGAGCAAAGTGGTTTCAAGTGACTTGGTGGATTTCTTTTTAGTCTTTCTAGTGGTTTTTGGTGGGGGTTGCACAACAGTGGTTGTGCTACTGTGGTCACCAAGAGAAGTGGGCTCAGCAGCTGAAGTCTGAGGAGCAGATGTGGACTCATCCAAATTTTGAGGATGATAGGGCATCAATGATAGAATGGAAGTCGGTATTTTTGCTTGTTTTTTCAAGGGTACAGAGATAATTGTGTGGGTGTTTGATAATGAGAGCCATGATCGTAGTGAAAAATTGCGAATGGAAGAGAAAAGGATGAACGGAAGAAGGAAACCGCTTTTGAAGAATTTTTGAATTTGATACGACAGTGAAACCTATGTTTAGGGTTTTTATCAGGGTTTTATTCAAGGGAAAAAGTGAATGCTGATGTGGCAGCGGTTTCAAAGATCGGACGGTTAACATCTGCCCACGTGGCAACCTCTAATGGACAAAGTGGAAGACAGTTGTTTGGAAACCACTGATCAGTGGTTGAGAACAGAAAATGATCAGAACAGTGGCTGATTTTAACTATCAGTGGATAGACATCAGTGGTTGAAACACTGATGTTTGGTCAACAGTGGTCAACAAGGAATATGAGGAAATAGAGGTTGTCTTTCAGCAGTGGGTGAATTTTCAACAATCAGAGGTTTGAAACAAACAGTGGATATGGACAAACTTTTAAAGATTTATGAAAAATTTCATTTTAACTATTTTTAAGGATGGATTTTTGATTTTCTGAAAACATTTTAATGCTTTTTATTCATGTAAAAACACGATTTTGCTTGTTAGTCCATGTTAAGCATGCCAATTCTAGAGATCAAGCTTTCAAAGGTGGATGTGTCTAATGCTTTTGTTAGCACATCTGCTAGCTGATCCTTAGTTGGAACATGATACAGAGAAATCAAACCTTTTTCAAAGCAATCCCTCACAAAGTGATGTCTGATCTCAATGTGCTTGGTGGTTGAATAAGATACTGGATTTTTGATGATATTTTCAGCTGCTTGACTATCCAACGTAAGAGGTGTCTTTAAAGTAGTTATACCAAAATCCAGCAGTTGATTTTGAAGCCACAATAGTTGGGTTGTACAGCTTGAAGCAACAATGTATTCTTCTTCAGTGGATATGGAAACAACTGCTTGCCTTTTGCTTTTCCAAGACACTAAGCAATTGCCTAGGAATTGACACCCTCCTGATGTAGACTTCCTGGTTGTGTTGCATCCAGCAAAATCACTGTCTGAGAAATCTGAAAGCTTAACATTCCCATTAGCAGGGTACCAGATACCAAGTGTGGGAGCACCCCTTATGTATCTAAATATCCTTTTCACAGTAATGAGGTTAGACTTCCTAGGTGCTGATTGGGATCTGGCACAAACATAAGTTGCAAACATGATGTCTGGCCTAGATGCAGTTAGGTACAATAAAGACCCAATCATGCTTCTATATAATGTTTGATCAACCAAATCATCTTTCTCATCAGACATGACAAGCTTTGTGGTTGCCATGGGTGTACTACATGGTTTACAATCATTCATCTCAAATTTGTTTAAAACATCTTTTACATATTTGCTTTGATTAATGGAAGTGCCATTTTGCAATTGCCTAACTTGGAGACCAAGAAGCATTGTAGTTCACCCATTGCACTCATTTCAAACTCTGCTGTCATGAGTTGTCTAAACTCTTCACACATTGCATTTCAAATGCTTCCAAATATGATGTTATCCACAAAAAATTGGACAATCATCAAATCTTTTCCTCTCCATTTTAAAAACAAGGTTTTATCAATTTTACCTCTTGTGAAACCAATAAAGATGAGAAAAGTGGAAAGAGTTTCATACCAGGCTCTAAGTGCTTGTTTCGGGCCATACAAAGCTTTGTTTAGCTTGTAGACATGATTTGGATGAAATGGATCCTCAAAACCAGGAGGTTGACAAACATATACCTCTTCTTGATTCTTACCATAGAGGAATGCATATTTGATATCCATTTGATACACCTTGATATTATGGTTGACAACAAAGGCTAAGAACAGTCTGATAGCTTCAAGTCTTGCTATAGTGGCAAAAGTTTCATCATAGGCAATGCCCTCTTCCTGTCTAAAGCCTTGAACCACAAGCCTGGCTTTGTTCTTGACAATAATGCCCATTTCATCTATTTTTTTCTTGAAGACCCACTTTGTGCCAATAGGACTAACTTCCTTTGGCAGTGGTACAAGTTCCCATACTTGTTGTCTCTTGAACTATTGTAGCTCTTCTTGCATAGCTTCTACCCAACTGTTGTGTTTCAGTGCCTCTTGGTGCTTGACTGGTTGATGGAGAGATAGAAAGCCAGCAAAAAGACAAATGTTTTAGGATTGACTTCTTGTGAGAACCCCTTCATTTATGTTGCCAATCACTTGATCTGGTGGATGAGATTTAAGGAAGGTCAGATCTCCCTTGTATGGAACAATGGCATTTAAAGGTGAAGGCTGCATATGTGAATCATCTAAGCTAACATCTGTTGGTGACTTTGATGGTCCAACATCTGTGTGAAACGGAGGTGGAGGAATAGGAGGAATAGGTGTGGCACAAAGTTGATTTTTATCCATTGTTGATGGATTTTTATCAACAGTGGTTAGGGATGATAAGGTGGCAGTGTTTGGGCTACTTTGGTCAACAATTGTTGATGTAGCAGTGGATGAGCTTTGACAGCTGTTTTGAACATCTGCTGCTCTGGTGGTGGATGTGATTTTGTATTGTGGGATCGCAACATCATATCCATAATCTTGTGGAGGAGGTTGTTGAGTACCTGCAGGGTTAGTCTTGACAAACACATCTTCAAATGTAAATTTATCAAGATCAAATAATTCAGGAGGGTTTGCAAGTTTTTTTCAGTGAAGAAAATTCATTGAACTTTACATTCAAAGTCTCTTCCACACACCTGTCCTTGTGTTAAACACTTTATAGGCCTTGGCAATAGTTGAGTATCCCAAATGTTAACCACAATCTACTTAGGCTGCAAATTTTGAAATGAATCTTTTAAATTTAAAATCAAGCATGGGCAGCCAAAGAATTTAAAATATGGCCAGAATTTGAATGTCTTTTAGGTGTAGTAGTTCACGAGATGAGCTTTTATCCCCACATTGTATTAATGTCATTGTGTTTTTATTAGACAACGAGGTTTTGTAGATGTTTATGTTTTATATATGTAACATTGTACTAAAGTATAGCATTGTGTTTTTGTATAAACATTTTGTTTTTTGTATAAACATTGTGATTTTTATTTGTATTTTTTTACAACATACAATGTCGTCGACTTTCAGTTTTTTATGTATATTTCCCTCCATTATAATTTTATTTAGGATATATATTTCCCTCCATTATAATTTCAACCCCTGAGTTTGCTAAGAAGAATTGTCATTCCTTGCGAACACTAGGTGACCAGAAAATAATTGCTCTTAACAAATCATCGTGTGCGATTTGTTATGTTGATGTTGAATCTCCTAGAAGTGTTTTAGGCACTAATCTTCACAATCCCTTTGACGCTCATCCATGTAATGTGATATTTCTAGCAAGTTTGAATGGGATGGTATGTGCTTGCCTATGTAATACTGGTGTCTGACCAGTGGTAGTAGTATCTGTTTGCCATCTAGAGTATTGTTGGTGTTGCTGGTTTTGGTTTGTTTTTTTACAAACAGTTTTTTAAAAGACAACTGCTGATGTTTTCAATCAAACTAATTATCAGTCTTTTATAGTGTTTAAGATGGGTCCTATGGTAAATGAAGAGGTTAATCGTAATTATGATAACCTGTTTTTTTAAGGTTTATATTTTGTCCTTTGGGTTTCTTGATATTTAATTTTATTGGCTTTGCAATGAAAACTTATTCTTGAAAGGTTTTGAGCCCATTGTTTTTAAATATAAATTTACATGTTTATATTAAATGTACACGTTTTTCACTCCTAGATTATTAAATGTACATGGAATTTAAATATGACCTTTGGGCTGTTAGATATTTCACTATATAATATCATTGCCAATTCACCTGTTTTCATCATGTTTTACTACCAAGATACCTTTCTTTCACATCAGTTGAGTAATATATAACATAAAATGGCGTCATACACTTCTGCAGAGTTTGATGATTTAAAGCAGCGCTTTATCAAGCAAGTTGAGGAGCAAGTATATGAGGATAGGGCTACTCTTCAAGAGCTGAAGAGGTGTTTTGACGGACTGTACCTTGGTCTGTTCACGAGAGACCAGGTTTCCAGAAACCTGATGGCGATGCCTTCGACTTTCCGTTGGTGACCTTTGTGTTGTAAGTAATATAGAGTGCGGTGATAGAGACGTGGAGTTCATGGCGATGCTCAAGGATATACATCGAGAGGTTCTGCACTCAATGGAGTTGAAGGTAAAATTTCTTAATTCTTGCTGTTAGATTTTTAAATTTCTGACTGTTATTGTTAGATTTGAAAGTTTCTTAGTTCAGTACTCGATGTAGTTGTTACTCTTTTAATGTCATAAATTTTAATTGTAATAATCTCTCTTGTCGCATTTTACTTTTACTTATTTTAGCAAGCATAAGTATTATTATATAGTACAGATATAGAATCTGAGGATTGCAGATTGATATTGATGTTGTTGTTAAATTGTGTCTGAATTTGATTTAGTTTATGTTGATGTTAAATTATGCTTGAATATAGAATTGCAAATATGAAAAAAAAAAACATTATGTATACCATAAACATCTAACTTTGATAGATCTCATCTGTCTTTATTTAATGGTGGTAGTAATTGCTACGTTAATCAATTTACATATAATTACTTAAATATTTTAAGTTGTGCGAATTAGATGTAAGATTTTAAGTTAGTATGTATGACAATACAAAAACAGTTGTAGTTACTAATCGCAATCAAATAAAAAGTCATCATTATCTTAAATATAGACACACCTATTGATGTTCTTAATAGTTGGATAAGAAGTCATTGTGATATTAAAATATGTAGTGAGTTTGGATGATGTTAATCATATATACCCCGACCCCGGACGGGTAAACTACTAGTTCTTACTGTTGAACACATCATAGAAATGGGATGCATGGAGAATAAGTTTATATAATATGACAATAATGTGTTTGGTTGCTAAGTTTATTACTATATTACCTACATTGCAACAGTAGTATAAAACAATGGTGACCCTGGAATTATTTTTGGCGGGTCACAATGTGTGACAACCCTCACTAAACCAGGTATCTGTACGATTTAATTAATAATTAAATGCTGCTTAATTACTGTGCTTACTTGAAATTACTGATGAACTGCCACTTGATTTCTGATACTTGTATATTCCTGCATCATACTTTGATTACCGTCACTACATTATTTACATGCTGAACTCTAGTGACAAACATGATGTATAAAAGCACAGTAGCACTATGAACGGATAACCTATTGAACATGCTGATAAAGCCAGCATCAGGCAGACACTGCCTCTAAGGCCTGTATGAGCCAGAAATATTTTACTACACCCATAGTGAGTGTAGGGATACAAGGGTTGTAGAACTGCGTCTCTAGGGATAGGTTACAATGACTGGATGTGCCTAGGACATACATTAAGCACAAAACTCAGCACTTTAATTAACAATTCAGCTTTTAGCTAACTAATAAAGTGCCAAAACATGAGAAAAATATTACTAGACACTTTCCAAAGTGTCGGGAATAAGTTGTGTCACTAAAAAGGGTATTAACGACACTTAAAAGCTTTGTTAAGCGCTTTAACGAATTACTATCCAACCGAACAACCGGACTATACCCGGAACATGAAAATATTGCCATTAACATTATTGGTCTTTTTCTGAGCCAGTTAGGGTCCCTGAATACCCTAACACCCGCTAGAAAGCACAACGCACAACTAACCGAGTTAATTACTTAACCAACCTATTTAACCTAACTAATAACCTAACTAGTAGTTACAAATGGACTAGAACCCCCCCCCCCCCCCCACCACTTCCTAACCGTCCCCAACTAGAGGGGGACACACTTTGTACAATTTTGATTATAAAATTCTTGGATGTCTAATATCTTTGTGACATTGAAACCTTTGGTCCATAAACTCTAATTTTTGCCTATAAGATCACACTTGTGCACCATGAACATACACATTTCAACACCACTCAAAAACACTCTCTTTCCCTCTCTAAAACTTTCGGCCGAGATCCCCTATATATGTCCAGCCATTTTTCGACTTTGATCATCACATTCCAAGCTCATTCTAGTGTCAAGGATCAAGTATAAGGAGTCTTGGTGCACTCGGAGCTCGGAGGACCTCTTTCTCTAGCTTTTATCCTCTCATTTTGCGCTTAGATTCTTCCCTAGCCTCGAGCTAGTGGTATGTTGCTTAAATCACTTACTTGAACTATTTTGAAGTGGTTAATATGATGTGTAACGGTTAAAACTCGAAATCATACAAGATGATGCTTTAAAGTTTACTAAAAATGCTTATAATGATGGTTAAAAGCTCATATATTGTGTAAATGATGTAGTAATTGAATTGTGTGGTTATTTGGACCCGATCTAGGTTGTAGTAGCTCGGATCATCATTTAACCTGGGTTGGTCATGATCATGGATCATGACATAAGGTTGTTTTGAATGAAACAAGGGTTAAAGGGTGAAACTCTACCACACACGAATCATGAACTTGTGTAAAAGCATTTTTACTTGTAAAATAATGTTTAAAACTAGTAGATCTACGTATCTACGAGTGGTATTTTCAAAGGACCAAGTGTCACGAAAATCATGTTTTCTAAAAACGGATCTTACACTTACAAATATGATTTTTAGAACACACAAGTGCTTACACACAAGAGCCTATAATCTATGGAAAATCTCTCATTGGTAAAAGAATACCCCTAGCCTTCAAACAAAGGTGGAGGTTGAGTCATGGGTTGTGTAGTAAAGGAAAATGTTGCATCTTACCCTGTTGTTGAAGCGCAGGTCCTCAGCAAGAAGAATCAAATTTGGATGTTTTGTACGGGTATTGATTCCGGATGGGAATGGCATGCTCAGGAAAGTCAGAAAGCCTAGGTGCCACACCAATGCAGACAGAGAGGCAAGAGCTGGAAAGAGAGGATCAGATGAATTGAATCATCCTGGCCAAACTCTCCCCATCTATGAGCTGATTGAGCGCTCTTTCTCTTTGACACAGAAAAGAGTCTATCTAATCAAGGTATACCAGGCCTAGTAGGAGGCAAATCTCCTATTGTTCTTACAGAATATGCTCTTCTTGTTCGAGAATCAGCTTTGCATGAACTTGTTCCTTCTAGCTTGTTTTGAGCTGTGGTACCTAACCCCGACCCGAAGTAGGGAACTGCGAGCATCAAGCTTCAGGCATCGGGCCTCAGGTAAAAGAAGTTGGCATCGAGTAAGGGATGCTCAGGTACAAGAAGTTGGCATCCTGAAAGGGGATCTCTACTATTTCTAAGGATACCATATGGGACAACCTTGTTCAAAAGAATTTTAGCTTGGAAGCATCCCTCCGTAATCGAGTTTTGCGCTTAAAACATAGTCCCTTTCTTCTGGGTAAGACGGTGGATCAGTATTGGTCTGACATAAAACTAGAACTTGCTGAGGCTCCCTCTCAGAGGGAGTATAACCGATTAATCGAGTTTGAGAATAGGGATCTCCTGATCCGCGAACTCAAACATGAGTCATTAACCCTTTTGAATAAAATGCTAACAGAGTATCCCACATTACGGGAAAAGGCCCCCTACAATCCTGAGGAATGCCTCATAGACTTCTTGAACGAGAAGGAAGAGCTGACCCGGGAATGGGATCCCGTAAAAAAGGACGAGCAAAATATATCATTATTGAAGGATATTCTAAGAGATTGTAAGATACATGGCCCTAAATCCTACTATATAAAAGAAATTCTGGATGCACGCCTACCTTGGGAACGATAAAGGATTATGCCGGAAGAAAGAGTCTGAGGTTGGGTTGGACGACATACATCTTGGTACAGAATTCACTGAGATTAACTTTAGATATCGCGTTTCCGGTATAGCATTTACTTTTCGATATCCCGCTACTTCTGGTACAGCCTTTCCTGAAACAACCAAAACTGATTAAGAAACAGCAGTCGAAAGAGGCCTTCTTCTACTTATTTATGGAGTGTTGCTTAGTTTGGCTAAGCCTTATATCCCGTACCTGGCCTTGTGATACTATACTTCCTTTCGAGTGCAACAACCTCCTCTCCATCCCTTACTGCTTATGTTCTCTCTTTACCTTTACTTACTGGTGGGGCACCTACAAATCTAGTAGGAAGGCTCGACTCAACATAGACAGATAATAAATCAATAGCTTTCTCTCCACCATTCCTTCATGAAAGGACTAACCCCCTATCCAACATACTCCATTGCGTAATGAGGGTTTAGGTCTAAGGACAGCTAATGAAAGTATTCAACGAAAAGATGTTTGCTTCAAGGGACAGGCCTTTATAAAATAAAAGGACCAAGACGAGAGAGCCCCTTGGGCAAGCAACCGCACAGCATCCATCCTTACCGTGGCACCATAACGCTAAAAGATTGACACTAGTCCGATTTGAGACTTAGGCTTGTGCGCCCTTAAAGGAGTACATATAGAGTTGGCTTAATTAAGGGAAAGCAGACTCGCCTGCCACATCCCAGTTAACTATTGGAATCAGGAGCTTCCGATCCCATCCCTTCAATCACCGTTACTCGATCCGAACTGGAACTGACCTGGAACCGAACTACCACACTACGTCCTGCTGCTGCTTCCCTGGTCTGACTGGAACTATTACTAAATGAGATTTCTGGACCACGTTGATGGTACCAGCTTGAGTGAAGGAAGTTGCAGTAGAAAGAAGAAGGCATCGTTGCCCAACCAATCAGATCAGTCACCGGGGAAAAACGTGGCAAGTCCTGATCTAAAGATGTTGCTTGGAGAAGGTGGCAAAAGAGCGAAGCGAGGGTCTGAAGGAGGCAAGATGGACGAAGTGGAAGTTACCTTAGCCCCTAAAACTAGTTGGAAGAAGAATCTGCCCATCTTTTTTCTTGATGAATCGAGGGGAACCTGATAGAAAATATGGCACGAAGACTGCCCGAAAGGGGGTCTCATCTCTCACTGCAGCTATGATATCCCCTAAAAAGAAAGAAAAGAATGCTAAAGTCAAGACTAGTGAGATTAGCTTGGTGTACTTCTATCTGAAGATTGATAGAAAATTTCCTTTTTTTGGAAGACAGGACAAATGCCACAGAAAGAGAAGGAATGGAATCGGATCTCAGTTAATGCCCTCAAAGTAGCTAGGGCTAGGCACTTAATCTCCCCAACATTTCTTCTTCATGTGCACATTTGAAAACAACCTGTTGGCTTCAGAGTTTTCCTTCCTAGCTGCCCGGATCTGATGCACGTCGCCGTCGAAAAGAGGCCCTTTATACTATACGCAAAAGAGCTCTTCGGATTCACTTGCTATTGGCTGGGCTACACTTTCTTGCCTTAGGTCAATCAGGTCTTTCTCTTCCCTTACTAATGCTAATGTGGGATCAGTTACTTCCGAACAGTCTATTGACTCCCGAACAGCTAATTTGTCCATGAATTCCCTTCTGCTTCACCTTGTGGCCTATCCCAGACAGCTATGGAAGCTGCTAGCTACCTTCTTCCCATTCTTTAGTAGCCCGAGATGAGTTCTACACCCTAAGGAGACAGAGAAAGCCCTTCCAGAGATTCATGTAAAACCTGTTCTTGAAAACAGCCTACTCATGCAAAGAGTCCTTTTCCCCATGCCCATGCTATGAAAACTTCACACCAAGTCAAGCCGCTAGCTTTAGTAAGAAATCGAAATTCCTATTCCTGTCCGGATTGAAACTAGAATTAGATAAGTATAGTACGCAGGGAAGTACCTATCTGAAAGGAAGGTAACGGCTGGCACATAGATGGAATCAAAACGAACATCCCTCTAACCAAAGATGCATCGTCAAGTGCGTATCAGATCATGAGTTACTTCTTGTTGAATGAAAAGATTGCAAAACATACGAATCTCATCCCTGATAAAGAAAATCCTAATCATATCAATGATATTGATGTTCATATCCTCAAAGAGCTGCTTGATTTCATGAAATTATCAGATGATATAGAAGGGAATCTATTTGCTATTGTCAGCAGTCACCTTGATCGTAAGCTCATAAAAGCCATTTTTATGCCTATAATCTATGGAAAATCTCTCATGAGCACTGCCAACGATATCAAGGAAAAACTCTCTCAGTACATCACTCGTAAGGAGAGCTACACTCTTGCAAAGGTCTGCTTATCCAATAGCAGACAAGCTCGACAAGCCGCCAACACTCTTCCATTTCATCTATGCGGTGTGATTTCTGGCTTCTGTTAGATTTTTATTTTTAGCGTAAGTAGAATTAACATAAGTAGTTTAAGTAGTAGCGCGTTACCACCCCCTAGGGGGAATCCTTTATTCTCAATCAAGATGCCTCAACTGGATAAATTCACTTCGAAATTGATGTCGGAGGGTTTTTCCTCTGTTCGGGACGGCTGTATTTGTCGGACGTTTTCCGGGGGTAGCATTTTACCGATTCAATAATGAAGTTTTTTTTTTTTCAACTAGAGAGAATGAGAAAGTTATCTTCGACTATAATGCTGGGTATACACTCTTGGAAGAACTCTGTCTGGCAGGACAGCTCACGTCTATTGGACCTGGTGATGAGCCTATTCTCTGTGATGAGGGCTGGATGGTCTTTTTATACCCTAATTGTAATACGGTGTGCATGTGCTATCCTGATGAAGATTATTAGAGAAAAGGTAATAGCGGGGTCGTAATTGTTGAACGGATTAGTATTTTATTGATAGCGTAGAAGCCGCATATTGCTTTGAAGCGGGTTAATCAAGTTACTTACCTTTAGTAGATCAGTCATCCAAGAATCAAATATCTGAGTTCTGGGTTTAGAAATAGGAGGTAGGATAGTTCCAATACGAATAGGTAGACTAGCAGCTATCGCAGTTCGATGGAGCTATCTGAAGAGCATATGAAGACTTTGGAAATGGATTGCAGCGAGTTACCTTACGGTAAGGAAAGTGCTGTCTAGCGGGTCTCTTTTACCCGCTAAGCTTACATGTATAGGCAAGGTTTTAGCCTCAAAGGCGCGCTTCACTATGGAGGTTTCTCCCATAAATCCAGTAGGTTAAAGACACTATGGAGTCTTCGACCCCAAAGTCTGTGTCTGCGGGTGGAAGCAGCGTGGTGAGGGGGATGGGTGGCGCTCTCTTGCCGATCAGTTTGGACAGCTTCCTTTACCGATCAGTTGTATTATAGAAAGAAGAAAGAGGCCGATAGAAATGAAATCAGACTAGCAGCAATCTTCGATTCTGATCTCATATTAGGAGAGGAAGTGGACTGGGAAGGTAAATCAGTTTAGAAGGTGAAAAGGTTTGATTGATAACAAGGGCAGGAAAGATTCATTAACAAGGGAATCGCGAACCGGAAGTGCTCGAAAGACGACCTCAACACAAGGAGAATGGATGAGGATTCGAACAAGGTGGGATCCAAACAGAGGGAATAGAGGATTAATAACACAGTCTTAAAGCAAGTCCCAAGAACGAGGAGAAAGAAGATAGCCCAAAGCGATGCAGCCCCATTAAATAGGCAGGAGTAATTACTTAAATAAAGAATCAAGACTAATATTTACCTATGCCTTTGTTTAGCCGATCACGAGATTAGAAATTCAGCACAGCTCGACACTCGACAACAGGCGTTACATCCCCTCGATCCGATTATACAGGCTAGCAACAGAGCTGCAGGAGATGCGGAAACCCCTCAAAACTCAAGGAAAAAGGCTTCCTCCGGAAGAGTTACAGATCGATTAGACTAGCTCTAGTACAG